>NC_091125.1:98106620-98722453 GCF_040183065.1 Periplaneta americana | reverse complement strand
AAAGAATACGGAACAATGATAAATTTAAAAATAAAGTAGGCCTACAATTTGATTTCGGAGAAACATGAGATGAAAATACATTGAAGAGTAATGAAATGAAGTAAAAAAAATACATAATATTATACGTACAAGTGATTGTGAAAAATGGATAAATGAATCTCTCAATACCATTAGACAAATTTTGTTAATGTCCTCATTAGAAAATCTAAGAGAATTTAAGAGAAAGGAGAATGGTTCCGCAAACATTTTGGAAATTATAAGGTTTTTTATCTAGGTCTATGTCCCTTTCATATGACATGTAGCATCCTAAATACTAGCAATATTGCACTAGTTCCATAATAATTTTAACTATTACCGGCATCGTTTTTGTCCTTACTGATTGTTTTCTTTTAGATACTATTGTTTTAGTTTTTTTCGCTTGAGATTTAATATATATATATAGGGTGATTTACGAGGATTTACCATTACTTACGGAGCTTATTTCCGAAGACATTCTGAGCAAAAAAGTCATATAAACATTTGTCCTAATTGCAATATTTTCAGAGTTACACTAATTTCAAGTTGATAGTAAAATACTTTCTTTCTTTTGTTTTAAGAATAAAAAATATTAAAAATAGAGAATTAACTATTCAGAAGTGTCATTTATTTAATTGGCTAGTATTCTGAAGTAAAAATATGTTGTTAGTTACTTTGTACAGATTTTATTTTTCAGTTTTAACTAAAAATGACATCATTCTTACGTACTTATCACAAAAATTGTTACAAATCATACGACTCTAGGAACTTGATTCATTACAGTTTAATTATGCATCTAATGTAGAGCCTTAAAGAATTTACAAGAGTGGAAACTGAACACTTTTACAGTCCTAATAGCTGATCTTTCCCGAACACCATTCCCGAAAATGAATATTCTAACCTGTTGACTGTGAGACAGAAAAGAAATACACTCATTGCACGACTAATATAAATCACTCGTTGACGAATACACAAAAACACTCGGATAGATACATTGTTTTCTTTCCTTAGATAACACTCAAATAATTTGATGACTAATCTATTAAGAAATGGATTAAGATGCAAGTTGCAAACAATGCAATAAAGAGTAGTTCTTTCTTTTAAATAATAGTCTATCACAGATTTCTTTCTATTGCTTAATTCTCATGACTTAAATGATATTAAGATATCTCTTGTAAACCTCTGAAGAAGAACTTCAATATTTTCAAACCAAATATCATACCTTTCTAAAAAATGAAGGCTCAACTCTCAACAAATGCCCCACGCAAGTGTTCAAGAAAAGGCTATAACATTCACATGTTGCAGTCCGAGAAGCTGTTGAGTCGACACACTTACCTGAAACAAACAAAAGACACACTTAGTACCCACGCTCCGAAGATATTCTAAAAATAACGACATTTTACCTGGTAAATTGTAGCACCATTCTGAATTCCACTGATGACTACCTAGTGATATTACAATATTATTATGATTATTCTTACCACCACCACTACTACTACTATTTTTAACTATATTTAAAATACAACCTCATAAGTGAAGCCTAGGGATAAGTAACAACACAACATTAGTTGTCTGGAAATCTCCATCACCAACCCACAAAAAAAGCAAAAATGGTTTATTCTGCTGAGAAAGTTATGGTGACCTCATTTTTTTATGTTCATGGAATGGTTTACCAGCATGTCGTGCCTGCACGCACAACAGTAGTCTAACTGGGCAATACTATAGAGATGTCCTGAAAATTCTGCAAGGCCATACCAGACGCAATATCAGACATTTCCGTGCAACAAGCTGAATGCTGGACCACGATAATATACGGCCGCTCATCGCAAATGTTTTTCCCTGAATATCTTGCAAAAATCAATGTCAAGTGCGACTCTCATCCTCCCTACAGTCCGGATTTAACCACGAGTGAGTTTTTTTCTGTTTTCTAACTTGAATAAACATCTTCGTGGGAGGCACTTTCCATCTTTAGAAGCAGTAGTGAAGGCTGCTGAGGCGTTTCTGCCAGCCTGCGAAGATATACAAAGCAACAACTTCATCGTCTACAAGAACATATTGCAGGCCAGCAAGGAATCAGAAAATCACGAACAAACTGAAGCTGAAGATTTTTGTGAATATCATGAAGTGAGTGCGGATTTAGACATTTGAAAAAAAAAGTGGTTTCATTATTGCAAGGTGATAATAAAACATAGTAAACATGATAATAAAACATTGTTAAAAGAATGAAAAAGCTCTGTTGCAACAATTAAATACATACAAAGTACTCTATGAAACAATGTTTATTAGATCAAATAAATTACTAGAACTTTTTGTTATTCAAAGTGCTACATTTCCAATTTAAATTAATATTTCTTGGTTTATATATATATATATATATATATATATATATATATATATATATATATATATATATATATATATATATATAACATTCGAAACACATGTATCATTCTTCAGAATATGTAAAAATAAACATGATTATGCAATACTATAAATTTTAATGTAACATTACATTGTATAGAATGTTTTTCTTGTTTTTCTCGAAACAACCTAGAATGGAAAAGACTCGCTTTGAAACTAGACCCCTGAAATATAACTGTGACAGAGGAATTACGAATGATGATTCTGAACAGAGATGCAAATTTTATGAGTGTGATATAAATAATGAGCACGATGGAGATGGAAACGTACTATTTCTCAAATTAAACTAAAGCGAATGATACTTACAAGTAGTTCCATAAGAAGGTGAAAAAAATGGAATAAAAGAATTGACTTTTGAGCTTTTACTTGCTTATTTGGGGCAGATACTTACAGGGCGGAAGTAATATAAATGGTTAGATTTTAACAGCTTAATTCCTTGGATAGAATACATAAAAAATTCTAATGTTATATTAGTCCCAAATGAATACTTGAAGTAATCTTTCCTAAATGTTAACACTGTTTTATTCGATAAGTACTATCCGTACATTATGATTATTACTCTTATCATTATCCCCTGGTAGAGGTGAAGAGAAGGCCTGATGGCCTTATCTCTACCAGGTTAAATAAATAAATAAATAAATAAATAAATAAATAAACTACGAGTAATAAGAAATGATTTATCCCTTTGCATATTTTCAATAAAATGAAAGGTATTATTGAAAATTAAATAAAAAACTAACAGATATAGTTAGGAAGTCTGGCAACTCTACAGTAGTAACAAAGGAATGAAACTCTGCTGTTGAGACTGAGTGCGTGTGTACTTTCGTAAGTGAGCCGGCGGTGCGATGTTGCCAAACTGACTTTCAATTTACTAATTTACCATGCACTTAATTACAAAACGAATAAAAGGTTATTATTTATTTTAATATATTCTATTGCCGCCTTTTATCTGTACAAATTGTATCCCTTTCATTCTGTATATCTTAAGGTGCCTATATTTAATAATTTGTTACAGAATCAACAGTTGTTGCGTACAATAAACTTATGCTTTACCATCATATCGGCTGCTGAATGGATCACTCAACGTATTGGTTCTTACTTCTGGGAGACTTGAGTCATTCTTCAACGTCAAAGATTACATTATTTGCTCTTCTACTCTAAATTTTCGTAATTGGAAGTAAAAATTAACAATCACTAAATTAATAAATGCTAAATAAGATCCTCTATTACATTCTAGTAGTATTTTCATGTATTTATTTATAAATCAGCTAATTTGAAAATACTTTTCCAACAGTTTCACTCATCCTAAATCAATAGTGTGAACAGATGCCACTCATTAACATCCTCTCTTCTACCAGGAACGAGTAATATTTGCAAGTGGTTTGTACGAGAATTTCACGCAACTAATTTGCGTAGTGATGCTTGATCACTGATTGTGGGTATGATTGATTGATCTATTGATTGATTGGACAGACAAGTTACGTCACGCGATGGAGTATCCTAATAAAGTAATTATTTTAGAGGATGAAGTGAATTAGATCTGATATAAAACACGGGATGTTGGCACATCGATTGAGTGTTTACAAAGTACACTCAGGGGTGCCAATATTTCTGACGCTTGACAACTCATTCCCCACACTCCATTTCATTCGCATCTACATATACGAGTTTAGGTATTTAATTGGTTCTTCAAGGACCTCTTGAACTACAATGACTTAGCAGCGCGTTGATCGAGTACTGACACTTGATTGATCATATCAACTCAAGTCATTATTGAAAAAATTTATGTCCAAAACAGCCCATTTACATCTGCAAGTAATCAAGTGAAAATTAAATATAAATAGCCTACTTTGCACTAAGTAAGACTGATATAAACAATATTTTATTTAAAATGATTTTTGTAAGTTCACTACGTTCTCCTGAAGTGATTTACATGCTAATTCCGAATACAATTTCCAATTATTTCCATAACCCACATTGTAATATTAAAAATACGGCATTACAGTGAAACCTCTCTTTTCCTTTCTTAACGGGAGAATTGTCGTTTCCTAATTTCACATATTGAAACGTCAGCCTGTGTAGCGTAGTCGTTATAGCGCTGGTCTTCTGTTCTCGAGGTTGCGGGTTCGATCCCGGCCCAGGTCGATGGCATTTAAATGTGCTTAAACGCGACAGGTTCATGTCAGTAAATTTACTGGCATGTAAAAGAACTCCTTGCGTGACAAAATTCCGGCACACCGGCGACGCTGATATAACCTCGGCAGTTGCGAGCGTCGTTAAATAAACCATTATTATTATTATTATTATTATTATTATTATTATTATTATTATTATTATATTGAAACTCTACGGTAAGTAGGCCTAATCTAAGGCGAACACATTCTAATTAATTAATTAATTAATTCATTCATTCATTCATTCATTCAT
Organism: Periplaneta americana; assembly: GCF_040183065.1. Lineage (NCBI taxonomy): Eukaryota > Metazoa > Arthropoda > Insecta > Blattodea > Blattidae > Periplaneta > Periplaneta americana. The sequence goes on along the minus strand of NC_091125.1, from coordinate 98,717,590 downwards.
TCATTCATTCATTATATTCCATAGATCTTACATGAGCAATGAAGCTTTAAGATGTGGAACAAGTCAAAATTTTACAATATTGCAATAATTACAATTTTTACACATTTTGCAATATTTTAAAATTTTTACAGTTTTACAATTTAGTAATTTTTTACAATTTTTACAATATTGTGCAATTTTTTACAATATATTGGCGAGATGTAGTGAGATGAGGTGAGGTGAGGTCCAAGGATTCGCCAAAAAATTACCCGGCATTTGCCTTTTGGTTGGGGAAAACCTCGGAAAAACCCAACCAGGTATTCAAATCAAAGGGGTGAAATGAAGTGATGCCAAGGACTCGCCATAGACCATCCGGCTTCAGTCCTACGGCTGGGGAAAAACCTCGGAATACTGACACAAAAAGTATACTGAAAGTAACACTCTAAGCTTCTCTTTATCGGCATTAGACTTAAAACAAATACTGGTATACATATTCGTACATTTGTAGACCCACCGCAGATAGTGCCCTCTGCATAGTCTCTGACGAACTAAGTGATCTACGCTTCTTGGAAGTAGCGACATCTACACGCTACATTCGTAGAATTTTTAGTAGGTTATTTTACGGAGCTTTATCAACACCTTACGTTATTTAGCGTCTGAATGAGATGAAGGTGATAATGTCGGTGAAATGAGTCCGGGGTCCAACATTGAAAGTTACCCAGCATTTGCTCATATTGGGTTGAGGGAAAACCTCGTAAAAACCTCAACCAGGTAACTTGCCCTGACCGGGAAACGAACCCGGGCCACCTGGTTTCGCGGCTAGACGCGCTAACCGTTACTCCACAGGTGTCGACACATTCGTAGAGGACAGAAAAAAATCGTTCACATATACAAGTTGAGTAAAACTTAAAGTAAACAAAGCTAAGCTCCGTTCAGTGATCGATACCACACAATTATCTTTACATGTTGTGGCAACCTAAGATTTTATTTATCTAATGTAATCTAACCAAACATAACAAACGTACTTTTTAATCAACTAAACAACATTATTCTGAAGGTTAGAACAAAAAAAGATCGATCGCTAAACTGCGTAACCTTTCGACTCAGGCTTCGCTGTCTAGTTCCGCCTCCTAGACTTGCTGCAATAATCACGGAAGATGTATTTGTATACCTCACAGCAGTACGCTTTACTCGTTGCACCGTTACATAGCTATTTGCGCGCGTACAATTTTGAGCATTTGTGAAGCCCTGTTGTAAGGCCTGAAGAGTTGACTCCAACACCCTTGGGATACACGCGTAGACAGCCGTTACTAAGAAAAGACTGTAAAAACACTTTATAAAGGGCTTACGTCGCATCGTTAGGTTCGATACAAAACAGTTTCAAATAGCACGCGCACTGCTAGGTCACGTATGTTACACATTAGTATGCATGTGCTCATAGAATCGAATCCCCATACCTCGACTTTTTTCTTCAGTTTAATTGTTTTCACTGTTTAATAATTTGCATTACCATTATATTTACAAAATTATATTACACAATTTTGAACACATTTTCCGAATAGGCCTAATTATATAACGTTACTCACCGCTTATTTCACAATGTCATATATGGGAATAGACTTGCGGGAATCAATACAATAACATAAATACAACAGTATAAAATAAAATAATTACTGAACAATAACAAAATAACTGCTCTGGAGTGGCACAAAGTAGAATCATAACATCTGATTACACGTTTCAAAACAATTCGGTTCCTTTGTCAAGTTGCGAATGATAATAGTAAAAATACTGTTTTTGCACGATCGTGTTTTTTGTTTTATTTACCGATATTGTTGTTAGGACTTGAAAGTTAGAATTGCCACACATAAACTTGTTGCTAGGGAAACCATTCTTCATAACATAAAACTATACTGAAATAGATCTATTACAGTGCACTTATTGTATCTTAGTTACCATTACAGTACAGTTTTGCGAAGGTTTTGGTAAGATATTGTTCTCAATTTTCAATGCAAAATACACCGTGTCCCGCTTAGAGGGATCGAGAAATAGCCTACGTACTAATTTAAAGTATAAATGATGATTTTATAACTTTTTGTATAACTTGATGTAAAAACTCTCCAAGTTTCGGAGAATGGTCAGTGCAACTCGATGTGTGCGCCTCGAGCTACCCTGAAGACATCCAAAAGGTACTCAACCTTCTGCCAAGTGTTCCATAACATTTGTGAAGTGATTAGCGCAGCTGCATTTATAATGCGTTGTCTCAGTTTTTCAAAAGTGTCAACTGTACCCCGTTGATACACAACATTCGTCATAAATCCCCAGGACGCCTCTCCTGCAAGCGGACGAAGACATACTGTACGTCATGACTTGAATATAGAATGAGACGATGAAGATGAATGATATGATATGGAATATGAGACTGTTCCTCGTATAGGATGAGGAGATTTTCATTAGATTAGTATTTCGTGTTAATATTCTTATATGGATAGGATGCGCGGACGTGTAAGTTAGTTTCAAAATCTGAGACGGAAGTAACAGGTGGACAGGAAGGCCGAAAGGAAGCTAGGCGGACAGGAAACATGTGTCCAGGCGTGGAGTTGACTGATGAGGGAATGTATGGACTTTGCCTGCGGGTGGTCAGTAAGATGACGCCAAGCCAGGTTCCAAAAGAGATGATCTGGTATATGTCAGAGAATTGTCAGGACGCCGGAAGTAAGGGGATGTTCTAGTTAACGAACAATTTTTGAAGAACGCGTCTTAAGTGACGTAAGTGTAATCATGGCCAATCAGGATTCTTAATAGAGACACGTGATATATAGATAGGAGGGCGAAATTCTATGTTTGGTGGTTGAAAGTAGGGGATAGATTTGGCAGATAGACAGAAGGCATATAGAACGCGTACGGAGAAGTTGCACTCCACATATTCTCGGCAAACCTAACTCGGAAGTATAACAATTTACGGACTTAGAATTTTTTAGTGGGTGTAGTAAGAAGTCGTGTGTTGCATTATTATTATTATAAGTCTGAATTCTTTCCTCTCATCACGTTATCAACTGTCCGTTATATTACTGGTGTTTTATAGTACAAAAGATATAATTACGTGAACTCAGAAATTAGTATACCAACTTGCGGGAAGTGAGAGCGAGATATTATACACTTGGACGCGCATTTCTGCTAACCTGAAACGAACACTTAATAATAATAATAAACGTTTTCATAGTTCTTACCAACAACTTCTGGTGTGCGCCTACATCATTTCAACCTACGAGCACGTCTCCCAAACCCCATGTCCCGACCGTTTTGCAGCTGACCTGGGAACCTCATCCTCTACCGGAGTAATCTCGAGGAGGCTGGCGCCCAAATTAATCAGTGTACGTAGTTAATTATTGACATCGACGTGCTTCCTCGAGATACTTTCCATATACGACTGAGCTGGCAGCCGAGGGCAAGGAAAGGCGTCGTGGGCAACGACGACCGGACCGTCGCAAATATAAATTATTTTTCTACAGGAAAGAGGAAAGGAAAATGGACCGTGGAAATGAAATTTCCAACCAGAAATTTGCCTAAGTAATTGTGGAAAACCACGTAAAAATCTCAGTCAGGTTGGTCGGCCCAGGGATTTGAACCACGGACCTCCCGAATGCGAGTCCTGTGCTTAACGTATGAGTGACCTCGCTCGCTCTGAAGAGTAAAGGCTGGTTCATAATAAACCGGAAACGGAAAAGACAACGAGAACGAGAACGGAAATAATGTTAAACCAGATATATTTAAATACGAGCATTCACAATATGCTCACATTTAAATACATTTATTTTAACACTATTTCCGTTGTCGTTGTCGTTTCCGTTTCCGGTTTATTGTGAACCAGCCTTTATAACGAAGAATTAGGGATAAGATACAACAAATCGGTCGAACTGTGTTACTGAAAACATTAAACACTTTCAATGACATACTTATGCATTGTGCTTAAATTTGAATTTTGCGTAAGCATTTTCCAAGCCACTGAAGTAAAAAATGTTTTTGTAATGTACGTCTTAACCTAAGGAATAAATAAATTGAAAAATACAAAGTACGTACACTCTGTCATTAAAAAGTACAAACTGCTTGACACACATATTAAAGACGAGAAAACAGTTTATGAAAACAAATTCAAAATATTCCTATTTTTATCTCTAACATTTATATATGGTTTTTCTTCATAAAATTAAAAATAGCAAAGCTACAAGCAGTGTTCTGTACTTTTTACTCTTCTTATACATCTGACATACTTAAAAACATTCCAAGAGGAGCCTTATTGCATATCCTACTCCAGGGTTCTGAAGTAGAAGAAATCAAAGATAAATACCTCGAGAACACTAGGCCTATGTCCACTGTGTGAACTATGTAAATGTATACAGTGTATAGATGTACATTTGCATAGTTATACATGCCTCTGAACATTTATTTAATTTGCTGTATAGGCCTATGAGAAGCATGGAATTAAAAGGTATAAACACGAAAAGATCACTTTGAGTATAATAAAGTAAGACGAATGAGAAGGGTTATAGACAGACAAGCAGACATCTTAAGCACGTCCTGGAAACAAGGGAAGAATGTTAAGACAGAGGGCTTCATAAATTGAATGCTTTATAGCCTAGTATCCTGCTACGTTGAGGAAAAGCCAGGCTTTAGAAGGCAGTGGTAAGGGAAAAGTGTTTTTAGTTCATAATTCCTTCCGAATAGGAAGGATTAGGTTGGCAACAGTGTCTGATGTTACAACAGCGAGATGTGTTTCTGCGGCTTTTCCATTTCTTTCCGAATCTCTCCCAAACCCTTGTGTTTCTTTTCTTTCTTTTCTTTTGTTGCAGACTCTTGCTTCTGTTGGGGAGTGGGGTGTGCAGTCGTGTGTGGGAGGGTGTCAGCGGCAGAACGAGGGTGGGGGCGGATCTTCTGCATGTTAAATACGGCGCCACCCCCGCCAGCCTAAGAGTGAAAGACTAACACAAAATATTTGGGTCTCCAAACAACTTTGAAACACGGAAACTTGGAGTATATTAAATAAGCTCTTTAGTGACCTTTCCATTCAGAACTTTCTTTACGCTTCTTCTTTCAACGCCTCATTTTCTTCTCATTGTTCATTACATCTTATGGTTTAATATCAGATATTTATTTTTCTAGATTTTCACCAAAAGAATAATTTCTTAAACTTTGTTTCTATTCATATATTTCATCATCGTCATCCAAAAGTCTCCTTTTCGTCAGCCTCTCAATCTTGTCATTCTTCTTTTCAATCTTCTATTCTCGTCACCACCTTACTTCATCCTCCTCTTTCTAGTCATCATCCCCATAATCTTACCTCATTCTCGCCAAATTCTCCTCATCCTTATCAACCTTCTATTTCTCATCATCACCTCAGTCATGTTACTTCATTCTCATTATCGTCATCATACAGTACTTCTCGTAATAATCCTCATTCTTTTCCTCGTTGTCCTCTCATCCTGATCCCTCTTAACCTCGTCATTATCTCCTTTCTCGTTATTAATCTCATTATCTTACCTCATTCTCATCACCATGATAATCATACTCCTCGTCAACATCCTCATCCTTTCCTTCGTCGCATTTTCAACCTTATCATTCTTCTCCTCATTGTCTTCTTTCTCGTCATTATTCTCACCACCTTACCTCATTCCCCTCATCATCACAATCGTACTTCTCGTCATAATCCTTATACAGAGCGTTCGCCTATGGGTGAGGCCAGAAAAGCGGCATGTACTGATACGCCGCTTTGTGCGCGCAGTTGTTGAGACACGCTCGACAATCAAGGACATCAAGTCGACAAGTTATCAGTTGTGAGCCAGCTGTTGCAGTATTTAACACGTACAGCGTAGTCCCTTGACACAGTTGCTTAAATATTCAGCGTTGTGTAAAATTTGTTAGCAATGCAAAACGCAAAATTCACGCTTGAACAGAGAGTTTTTATGTACTATGATGCATATGTGAAAACAGAGACATGTATAGAGGTGCGTAGGCAATTTGAAGTGAAATATTTGGGTGCTCCAATTCAGGGTAGAGAAACTGTTAGACGTCTTGTTAACAAATTAAGGGCAACAGGGTCGATAAATGCTACAATTCCTAAGCGAAAACAAAGAGTATTGACGGAAGAAAAAATTGATGAAATCAGTGCATCATTTACACGCTCTCCTAATAAATCTCTAAGACTTGTTTCACAGGAAGTTAGTGTTTCAAAAACATCAGTCTTTACTGCTGCTAAACTTTTTAAATTGAAACCCTACAGAGTATAGTATAGAAAGCGGAAGCTTACGGATAGACGATTCCCGCAAGCGACACCGCAGGTAGGCGAACGCTCTGTATTTCTCCCCGTCAAAATTTTATCCCAATCATTCTCCTCTTTTTCGTCAACATCTTCATCATCTTACCTCATTCTTATCCTTATCATAATCTTATCATCACAATTTTATTCTTATAAACTTAGGCTATTTCTCGACATCAACATCCTCATCATCAGTCGGCCTCGGTAGCGTAGTCGGTATAGCGCTGGTCTTCTGTGCTCGAGGTTGCGGATTCCATCCCGGCCCAGGTCGATGGCATTTAAGTGTGTTTAAATGAGACAGGCTCATGTGAGTAAATTTACTGGCATGATAAAGAACTCCTACGGGACAGAAATTCTGACATATCGGCGACGCTGATATAACCCTCTGCAGTTGCGAGCGTCGTTAAATATTTTTTTAACATCCTCATCATTCTTCTCATTGTCCACATTATTTTAGCTAATCCTTATTGTTTTCATCATCCTCTTCTTTTTCCAACATCATCTTATTTAATCATTATCATCCACATCATTATCATCTTAGCTCCTTATCCTTATCAACCTCTTCCTTTTTGTCGTTATCTTACTTTATCATCACCATAATCCCCGTCGTCCTCTCTCCTCATCATTCTCGTCCTCATCTTTCTCACCATCGTCCCCTTTCTCATCATTATCCTCATAACCATCATCTTACCTCATTTTCATAACTTTCTTTATCCTGATCATTCTCTTCAGTAAATATCTATGTTACAGGTGCAGGTGAGGAATGACAGTAGAAGAAGTGGACTTCGATTTCGAAATTGAAACTTAGATTCCTGAGAAGCGAAAGAGGAGATAATGCTGAAGACAAGTAAATGTCGATGCCAACAAAATTTATACAAATCCATAATATCATCATTGATACTGTAGCAGAGAGTATGACATAGCGATTCTTCGCAAGTAACAGTTACATATTCGCTGTTAGAGGAGTATACAATTAAACAAACATGTGTGCATCCGACGGAGAAAATGTGAACCTTTTGAGTTAGTGCAATGAAGTAGTTCATTCATGGTGAGTAAAATCATTATTATCTCTTTATAAATACCCTCATTCACCTCGTTACTATCTCAATTTTTCCCACTATCATCATTCTCGTCGTCAGCCTCATCGTCAGCATCATTTTTGTAGTAATCCTCATCACTCTCGTCGTCATCCTCAATTATTCAGGTCGCCATCCTCACCATCTTCATATTTTTCTGTCATAATCCACATATTTCTCGTCGTTATCCTTGTCGTACTCATCTATTTTATTATATTATTATTATCTTTTTAGTCTCCATTCTTATTAGCTTTATCCATTTCGCTATCATCTTCATCCTTCTCGTTCTTATCCTTCTCATTGTCCACATTGTTATCAATCCCCTCGTCATTACTCTCTTCGTCCTCATCGTGGTTACGATGCATCCTGTCGACTAGCCACGTTAGCCACAGTACCTAGTAAGTACGTTTATATAATTGTCATAGGTTTTTTTCTCAAATAACACTTTATACATTCTGATATATTACGTTTTGTTACAGATAAACCTATTCCACCAACTTGATTTTTAACACAAACGCAACTTCAAAATGTCAATGTATATAATATATTACATCACATATAAGGCCTTTCTGAGAATTTAAATGTGAGTATTCATAATAAATAACTTAATGATTACCACTTTAATATATTTATATCAATTGCTCATAATAAACATACATTACAGAATGGATTCCACCAACGAATGTATTATCCTCTTAGTGAGATCTGTATCCGCACTCCAAGTATACAACTAACAGAAAATCATTGATGTTGCCTTATTATGAAGCTTAATATTGATTAATAAAAACCATATGAGTCTACTACGTTATTTTAATAATCATACCATTATGAATTAAGTAATAAATATATGATTAATAACAACATTTTTAATCACAATCAATTTTATTACAAATATAATTTTATTTTAATATCTGTAACTTAATTTCAATTTCAGGTTGTTTGCTTACCATAAAGATAATCATCTCAAACTGTTATTTAATGATGTACACATTATCTGTAAATATGTTAGATGTAAATTGTTTGATATATATTTCACAGGCATCATATGGTAAAAAAGTTGTATAAGATATTGTTGAGTCAAATGCCTTAAGATGCCCAAGGGCGAAAACGTTAGCACATTATAATATAATAATATTAAATTGGGCTAACCGTCTATACTTATCTAGTTTATATTTGGATTAAACATTAACGTTTTCGGCACTTATGTGGCATTTTCAAATGTATGGAATTGCCTTATTACATGATCAAATAGATACACCTTATGTGTGTGAAATACAGGGTGTTTAAAAAATACGGGGCATAATTTCAGTATGTATTTCCCACATGTAGACAATCAAAATAGTTCGTCACAACATGTGTCCGGAAATGCTTCATTTCCGAGTTATGGCCTTCACAACATTGAAATTCACCGGAACGTTTTTCTTTCCGCAGGTCGTTGTCATTACAGAAGATGTACAAAATGTCCACCTCCTGCTTGAATACGGATCTCACATCGATGTCTCATTGGCCTGCGAACACGATCCCAAACTCCAGGAGTATTGCGTATGTCCTCAGAACATGTCACAATTCGATTCTGAAGGGATTCCAAATCAGGCATCGGAGACAGTCGTATGAGGAATATTGATTAGCAACGTTACCCTTCGTGTGCTGATAGAAGGAGTCATGTTCACAGCCTCCAGAATCTCCTCCTTTACTTCTGGAGTCGTAGATCTTGGTCGTCCCCTTCCCAAACCAGGAGAGTTAAATTTTCCATACTTGCACAGACGGTAATGGAGACGTACAATTGTCTTCCAATCTGGACATTGTCGCTGTGGGTACCTCTCCTGGTACAAACGACGAGCCAGCGCAGCATTGCCGTCCGCCTTACCGTGCATGAAGTGTATCTCTGCCAGCTCTTGATTTGAATACATGTCGCACAGTCTAACGCCTACACAACACTGAATGTAACATTCGCCTCGGAACGAACTGTCAGAGTGCCCTCTTAATGTCTCCTTTGACGGAAACGACCTGCGGAAAGAAAAACGTTCCGGTGAATTTCAATGTTGTGAAGGCCATAACTCGGAAATAAAGCATTTCCGGACACATGTTGTAATGAACTATTTTGATTGTCTACATGTGGGAAATACATACCTGAAATTATGCCCCGTATTTTTTAAACACCCTGTATATAGTATGTACCCTTGATGATCTACCATCGTTTACAAAATATATAAATTAAAATTAAAAACATTTACTAATAATTAAAATCTATACTAATTTACATCTACAATAAAAGTCCTTTGTTTTATGTAACATTATGGTTATCTTGAAGTTGTTATCACATGTAGTTCCTATATTTATTAAAATATTTTTGAGTTGCACTATGTTGCACGTATTAAAATGTTAAAATTCTGTTTGTTATATATTAACACACCAAGGATTCATGTTGTTTCACTTACACAAGTCGAACCACTATACCACGATGAAATGTTGCGTAATATCAGTTACATTGGTGCTTGTTATTGTTTTCCTTCGATTTGCCAGGGTTAGATGTTACAAATTCATCATTGTCACCATACGATTTTCAGTTAAGCCTTTTACACTGCGAACATAAAATGTTGTTGTTACGTATGTGAATATACTGGTGGTTAAATGCATTGATTGAAATTATTATCTTACTTATATTGGATGGACGTGTTGTGTGCTCGACGTTGGTCAGGCTGTTACTGAGAATCGTTGGGTGCTCACAATAGTTCTTATTTTAATGAACGTCTGGCGGAACCGGAAGTGATGTGGGGGTAGGGGGATGTGATATAATATTATGGGATGATGTCCGATTTTTCGAGATTAATTTAAATAAACTGAATAGTGGGTTATTGGGATTAACTATTTGTTCGTTTAAAAGGTGTTTTCTATCATTGAAATTCTTTGCAATATAAAATTGCTCTGCAATGTCTATTAAGGGGCTGTTAATGGCTTTTATAACTTTTAGTGTATCTTTTATATTACATAATTCATGTCCTTCTTCTATGAGGTGATGGGCATATTTCGACTTGTTTCTATTGTATTTGAAAACTGTAACGTGTTCTTTATATCTTATTTTGAAATTACGGCGGGTTTGACCGATATATAATTTGGTGCAGTTTTTACATTGCAATTAGTATATACCACTATTTAAGAGGGGTTCATTATTATTGGTTTTATTGGGGATTATGTTATGAAGCTTGTTGTTGGTTTTGAAGGCTATGTTGATATTTTGTTTTTTGAAAAAATTATTGATTTGACTAGAAATTTTCCCGAAATAAGTCATGGTTTGCCATTTTTTGTTCGGTTTTGCATTTTCTGGTTCTAATGTAGTATGTTTTTTCTTAAGTAATATGGCTTTTCTGTTTTTAAGTAGTTTATGAATTAAGTGTTTTCCAAAGCCATTTTCTTTTGTAAGGTTTTGAATATAATTGAATTCTTTTTTGTAGTTACTCTTGTTAGCACATTAGTTGTCTATAATATTTTTAAGTGTTGTTGATGTTTTTTAAACTATGATAAGTCATTTAGACTGAATACTAAAATAAACATTATATTATATTAAATTCTTATTATGAGATTGTTTTATCGACGTCGCTAATCCTTTTATTGCTACACGTGACTTAACATTAAAATTACTTAGGCTATTTAACATTCTATTATTTTCATTATCATTGTTGTTATCACTGTCAATTTTACTTTTATAAAAATATCATCGCAATATTCACTAATTTCATCGACGTTAATACACTACGGTTTTCCTAATCAGTGTCATAATTCTATTTCCTCGTCGTATGTTTCCTGTCCTGGCCAAAATGAATGGAGTCCAATTATAGTCAAGCCTATTTAATTGTTAATTCAGATAACTGCTACACGAGATTAGTAGTTTTCTTTTCCTACTTCCTTGTCCACGTTTTCCTTTTCCTGCGCCCACACCCACCCATTCTCATTACTATCATTCACTCCATCTTCTTGTTTTTCCTCGAGATTTAATAGCACCGCTCAAGTAACAAGTGACTCTAACTACGTGATTGCTATTTGTCTTAACAAAAGAGCATCTGCACAACTACATTCTCTTCTTCCTCGATTCCTGCACGTTATGTTTTTATTCCTTGGGGTAATTGCCCTTTAATTCTTGAGTCTGTTTTGCTTCTGTTTTCGCAAGAGTCAGGATCTGTTTTCTACATGGCTGGCTTTTTTGAAAAGTAAGAGTGGAGTCTCCCACGCAATTGTGGTGCCTCCAAGCGGTCGAAATGTGCACTACTACTCTACAGAACGTCTTGCCCTTCCATTAAGCCATTTATTGCAAAATGGGAATAAGGGAAACTGCTTCATCAACTGAAGCGATTATTTAGAAAACTTTGAAATAATACACATATTAATTATTTAAGAAAACAATCTGGGTATACCTATTTTAAATTAGATTCATTTCTTGTTATCGTCAGAATATAGACCCGATGTCTCAAAATTATTCTTTTCTTCACTGTTTAACATTTCAAAGTGTTCGATTATTTCGCGGGTGCTCGTGTAAAGGGGGTTAAGTATGAATTGGCTAAACTGGAATAAGTATAGATTTGAACTAGTATCTACAATTACTTTTCTCTTGTGTTAAAGGGGTTAAGTTATTCTTCCATCTATGATGCAGTTACAGTGCTCCATAGTTCGCGACAAAGGGGTTTTATTCAGTGCCAAAGGAGAGAAGTTTACATACCTTACAATTTGACGATCGCGAAAGATCCGTGTAATTGTTTTGCAAGATTGTAGATATGGGTCGGTGCGCCATCTTGCATGAAGAGCAACACAAACTTTTCAATTGTGGGGATGAAATTATACAATAAGCTCCCCAGTCAATACTATAAATTACCAATCAATAGTTTCAAAACTAGATTTTACAATTGGTTATTAAATAGCTAATCCTTTTTATTCTGTTGCTGAGTTTTTCAACACAAACTTGTAAGAAATTATTTTTAATAAATACATTTAATTGCAATTAGTTACAATTAATACATTAAGGGTGAACTATTTTCTTTAATTTAAAATTTTCAATATATTTCATGTTTTCATTGTATTATTTAAATTTTACTGTTTCTTGTATTAATTATTTGTTTCAAATGTATTGTATGTTTTCCAGTGTATTCTGACGAAGCCTAAAATTGTATGTCTAATGGCCAAAACAGATTGAATTGAATTGAATATATTTTTCTGTCCGCGATTCATCAGCCTAGGAATGACGAACTTCTGTAGTATACTGTAGTAGTGGTCCCTGTTTACTGTAACTGTCTCTATTATACCATTGTTATCTTCATCGAAGAAATATGGAACAATGATGAATTGCTAAGTGCAGACACACTATGCAATTACTTTTAAATGATGGTGTATTTAAACTAAAACTTGGGAGTCATTTTAACATTAAATTATGCAATTACGTATGTTATCTCAACCACTAAGAAACAACAAGTGATTTGTTTGTCAAGAAAACTTTTTCCAGCTCATGATTATTAATTTGAATCTCTGCTAGCACAAATTAAGCTTGTCACTATTTCTACACTTCATCCTATAATGTCTGACAGGAGAAGTAAACATTGCCGGCAGAAGAGGAGAGAAGCATAATTGCTATTCAATCAATAGCAGAGATCTCATCCCACGCTTCACTTGAAGTTGGGCGGTCTGAAGCGTTCTACTTCCGCCCAACTTCAAGACAAACATGAGATGAGGCATTATGGATCAAAGTACTGGTTTTAGTTTATATGGGTGCAGAATAAGGTGTTCTTTACAATTCTGGAGACAGTGCTATAACTCGTTAGAAGATAGGCCTACTTGGACACTGGATTAACTCTACTAATAATAAACTAATTATTTTCACTTATTTCATTACATATCTGAAGCACTTCAACAGCAGAGACATCAATGATTACCTCTGGTATTCCAGATTTCTTCTTATAAGCAACAGAACAAGTTTTCTCAAACAGCCTGATTAAATCCCATCATTATAAATGTAACATGGGTCTTATTTTAAATGGTTAAGTGAGAAAGACTCTTATTGCTTTCATAAATCCTTGAGCAGCTGTGGCCTAACGCTTAATGACAGAACCATTGCTTGAAACTTCAAAATTCTTATATATAGGTACTAATAAAATCATTAATAATTTAATCAACAAAATGATAACTATACAAATGCAAAAGAAACTAATGGAAAACCTCATTAATGCGTCACAGAGAGTGATGTTTTCGTATTTTTTCTACCTAAAATATTAAAATTTATAACGTCTTGAACTTTGGAGTAACTTTCGAATGAACACTTTACATTACATCACATAGTTTAATATATAGTTAATATAAGTTAATGTACTTTACATTTCAGTCATTAAGCAATTACCAAAATTTCAATAGACATTTTTCCTACATAACACATAAAACATATATATTACAATATAAAACAATACATTAAAAATTTACTATTTTGATTTCAAAATATTCATTTCTATTATAAAATGGATGAGAAATTAGCTAATCACATAACTTACGCTTAAAAACGAACAAATTCAATCTTTTTACGCTATCGTCAAGCCTAGTATTAAACAATTTTATCCCAATAACATTAAAACTTTTTTAGGTTTACATAACCTGTAATAGGGTATATCAACCAATGATTCGACTTCTGGTGTAATAGATATGAATTTCATTAACCATGTGGTTAGTTCAATACTTTTTCAGATATTTCAACAGACATTGAAAAAATGCACATTATAATTCCTGTAAAAATCTTAAATTAAAAAAAAATTGGTTTGCAGTGTGAACTGAAAGGTAATTATTGATATTATTCTAATAGAATTTTTGCAACAACAAAACAATTTATTTTTGCTCTTTTGTTAACAACCCATATACATACTTTAAAAGGATCGTTAAATGAAGAATAACCCACATATTTATATAATCAATCGCCATCTTTTCTCTACAGATAGTAAAAAATCCTACAAACGTTACTATATGAACTCGTGAAATCACAAGATAAACAGTGTGTGGGAGTGTTTGCTCCTCAGGAGTTGTGTTGTTTATGCACGGCAGTGGATGGACGTGTAAACGTTCCCCACTGCCCCAATGCACCCATCCGCCTCCTGACACGGTTCACGTCCCTCATGGTGATCAAACACGCCATCAAAAAAGCGGTGCACTTGGGAAATAGATTGTGGGTCCACAGCCGCAAGTCTTTTGTCATTTCCGTACGAAGGCAAAGAGAATCTGTATCCGCTGTAATATGCGAGAGCCTGAGGAAAGTCCAGGTTTGGGTTCGTACGGAGTTTCAGAGTTACACTTACGTTTTCCTTATGTCACTTCGGACCGAGTACAAATGAAGTTAGAATCTCTATAACTCTAGTACAGGAATTGATTTTGATGTATAGTAGATACTATATATTTCGTGAAAGTAAACATTTACAAATTATAGCATTTATTTATTTATTCATTTACTCATTTACTCACTCATTTATTTATTTATGTATTTATTTATTTATTTATTTATTTATTTATTTATTTACTTGCTTTGCCTTGCCTTGCTTATTTGTTTATTTATTTATTTGTTTATATATTTGCTTGCTTTGCTTTGCCTTGCCTTGCTTATTTATTTATTTATTTATTTATTTATTTATTTATTTATTTATTTATTTATTTATTTACTGACTGACTTACTTATTTATTTATTTATTTATTTAGAAAAAAAAGTTTAGTTCAGCAGTGTTACGGTTCAAAATACATCAATCACGTACACTTTTGGCTGTCTTACACGAGTATTCACAAATACAAAACAGATCGTTTATAACAGTGACAACGCTTTTTAGTCCTTTTAAGTATTCTGGTTACTGTATTGCGTTTCTGTTTAATGAAGGATTTTAGATAAGGGTGCAAATAGCTATAGTAGCTGACGCGCCCTTTCTAAACCTAACTAACTAACTAACTAACTAACTAACTAACTAACTAACTAACTAACTAACTAACTAACTAACTAACAGATTGTTTAAAATCTGTTCGTTGCCAATTCATTTAGTAGTCCCCATTCTGAGAGGGTACAGAATGGGACTGTCCTCCCACGCAGGCCGCTGGGCGTGGAATGGTGTGCATGCCCTATGGTCCTCCGCGCTATGCAGCTATGGTTCTGGGAAGTAATTTTGGTAGTTCTGGTCGTATTTTTTAATTGTAATTGAAAGTTGGTTGCAATAAGAGCCTTAGCCTGTTACAGTCCGCGTCACCGCTTTTGGCGTGTGAAATAAGTAATGTCAATGTTAAGTACGACTGTTTTACCTTTGCAGCAGTCAATCTGACAACTGTGTTTGCCAAATGGCTGATGTGACGTGTATATGAGTGGTACCATTCTCAGCTGCACTAGTAAAATGCGCACAAACTGGGCACTTTACTCTAGGACACACGCCAAAAACGCTGGCGCCAGCTGTAACGCTGTTATTGCACAGGTAACTGTTCTTACATATAATGAGCCACCGGCGTGGCTCAGTCGCTTAAGGCGCTTGCCTGCCGGTCTGAAGTTGCGTTCGGGCGCGGGTTCGATCCCCTCTTGGGCTGATTACCTGGTTGGGTTTTTTCCGAGGCTTTCCCCAACCGTAATATAAATGCAAGGTAATCTATGGCGAATCCTCGGCCTCATCTCGCCAAATATCATCTCGCTATCACCAATCTCATCGACGCTAAATAACCTAGTAGTTGATACAGCGTCGTTAAATAACCAGCAAAAAATAAACAAAAATAGAAAAATAATACATACATACAATCTGATCAACGAGGAGTTACCGCACTTACGGAGTATATTCCCGAAGACATTTTGAGCAAAAGAGTCATGTAATCTTGGGTTCTATTCTCAATATTTTCAAAGTTACATTAATTTGAAGTTGTTAAAAAAATAACCTTTTTCTTTAGTTTTAAGAGTATGAGAATTATTACAATTAGAGAATGAACTATTCAGAGGAATAATTTACTTAAGTTGGCTGTATTCTAAAGCTAAAAATATGTTATTAATTCCATAGTTGCTTCGTACAGAATTCTTTTTCAATTTGTAACTACGAAATTACATCTTTCGTACGCATTTATCGCAATAATTTTCACAAATCACGCCATTCTTGTAAACTTTTTGGGCCGTATTCATAGACATTTCGCAGCACGCGCTACGAGCGTACTAAGCTAGCCCCGGCTATCCACTGGTTACTTGTACAGAATTCAAATCATATCCTATCGCTAACACTGGTTTATGAATACGAAAAACGCTGATCATCCACCGGAAGCACGTGCTAAAAATGTTTATGAATATTGCCCTTTAACACTTAGATTAGGATGCAAAATTGAATTGTAAGCAAGCAAATTGCTAGAAGTGTAATCTGTAACAATAATTCCTGTGATAGGTGTGTAAGAATAATGTAATTTTTAGTTAAAAATTGGGGGGAGGGGGGAAATCTGTACAAAGTAACTAAGGAATTAACAAACCTTTTTTAGCTTCAGAATACTAAAAAAATAAAGAAAGTATCTTCTGAATAGTTCATTCTCTATTTGTAACATTCTTTTACCGTTAAAACTAAAGAAAAAGATATTTTTGACAACTTCAAATTGGTGTAACTCTAAAAATATTGAGAATAGGACAAATATTTATATGTTCCCATAACAACCAAATGTTTTGTATGAAACAAATGAAACTAAATAAATAAGATACCAACCTCTCACAAACAAAAATGAAAAAATCACATGTTGCCATTTAAAAATTTTGTCGACGATGTCACATCCTGTACAATAATGGCTGAAATTTTTGTTCCCGTTTTTTTTTTTTTTTAATTTTCCTTTCAAAATATGACGTGTTCGAGCATTCTTAAAAAAAATTAGTTAATTTTAGTTTTATTTGCATTATTCCTTATGAAAACCCCGGTATATCCCCTTAACATAAGATTAAATTACTACGAAATGTAAAAATTTTGTTGCTAACAATTTCAGACATTCTTTCTAATACTACTCACAAGCGATTTTTTACATTAACGCTGTTATTGCGCCCACCTCCTCAATTTGTAATGATAGTAGTTGTAGACTAGTATGATTCTGGTCGTACTGTCCGTCCGTCCGTCCGAGTATTGATGTCGCAAAGTCATCGAAACGGGGGAAAATCACGTGACAGTAGCTTAATTATATCAGGATCCTTTTCTTTAAGTTATTCTAACAGTAGTATAATATTACATAGACGTCCAATTCCGAACAGCAAATGTTTTCAAGAAATAGCCAAGACTGGCCAGCCATAAGCCTTTACAGAGGGGCCAGCTGTAACGGGTGGGGAAACCGGGATACGACGTAACCACTCGGACGGACAGTAATTGTGGTAGCTGCGGAAATATCGCCGTGGTAATCGTGGAAGTTGTTAACAATGGTATCTGTATATCGTACCCCTGCAATAATAATAATAATAATAATAATAATAATAATAATAATAATAATAATAATAATGATTTATTTAACCTGGCAGAGTTAAGGCCATACAGCCTTCTCTAACACTCAACCAGGAGTAAAACTGCGTTACAAAAAAAAAAAAAACAAATTTACAAAGTACACTACAATTTTACACACAAAACTGAATAAGATAATAATAAAATGTAAACAACAAGTAAGTAGAAATCAGACATAATATATAACATACAGAAAGAAAGAAAAAAGCATAATAAAATGTGAACAGCAGGTCAAAATAAATGAGACATATAAATTATAAAAAATAAGACAATTATGAATAATAATAATAATAATAATAATAATAATAATAATAATAATAACAATAATAATAATAATAATAATGATGATGATGATAAAAAATAAGAATAGTAATAATAATAATAATAATAATAATAATAATAATAACAGTAGTAATAAAATAGTGCAGTACAAAGCATACAATGAATACAATATTTTAAAGTAGACACAGTAATGAAAATTATGATTATATATAGCTCAAGTTATCACATTATTGATATACCATTATCGGAAAATATGAAAACAAAAATATAAAATAAGTTAAATATCACTAGAACATTAAAACAAATGTGAATACGTGGAAACATGCAATACAACACTTGTCATAATAGTAAGTTAGTTTGGCAACTCGTCATAAGATAATTTTCTAACTTGGATTTGAAAGATTTCAATGTTCGGCAGCCCTTGACTTCAGGCGGCAGAGAGTTCCAGTGACGAGAGGTAGCAACAGTGAAAGATGAGGAATACAGAGATGATGTGTGAAGTGGAATTTCTAGCGTGTTATCGCGTTGTGATCGAGTATTAATATTATGATAGCGAGAGAGAGAGTATGAAAACGAGAGAATAAATAATACCGTCGTAACTCCCAAAAATTGAATTTTTAGTTATAGGCAATTTCGCAATCTTTATTTAGTCCCCTATCAAACAATATAATTGTCGTATCTCTAAGTTGAAGTGCAAAGTCTACAGGGCTCATACTGATAAGCTACTTGGTAATCCTGAGTTTTCGTACGACTTCGAAATGTTTATCTTGGATTTACTCAAAACTGTCTTTCGATAGTTATGACAGTATTATTTTAAGGGTACGATATGTGATAATGTTTGTAGTGGTGCTAGCATCGTCGAATTAATAGTGGTGGTAGTTTTGGACGTGGTAATATCAGTGGCAATAGCTTTGAAGGTAGCGACAGTTTTTCTCATAGCAGTATAGCGGTGGTGATGGAATAGGAAGTCAGTTTCTGAAAAAATATGACCAGGACGCTAGATCTCGTGATACCTATTTCTGGTGGACAAATATCAGTACATTATATTTCCTTGATGTGTTTCAACGTCTCTTGTCACAGTCGTTCCACCATTGCTTTGCTGCCATCTAATCGCATCTACTTGTAAATAAATTTTGTAGTTGAGAAATGGTCCATAAACAAAACCGACTAAACAGAACACTAAATAACAGCACCTTAAACCGCGTCCTGCTGAACACTAGCATGAGACGCAGTGTTAATGGACTCCGTTCCTTGCCCCGCACCTGCATATTTTATGCGATAATGGGCGTTTTACCCCCCCAAATAAACATAACGTTGATCAGGTAACACGACCGCAAACCCACAGTAACGACTGTTAGCAGCAGGCGGCGCATTTTAAACATAGCTTCGATTTGTGGCTTCCCGCGTCCTGCGGTTGCCTAGCGACGATCATTTGTTGTGCTGTCGTGCGTGTTGCCTCGCCCACAGGGGTTCACTACATTTTTATACAATAAAGATCCTATATACTTGATAGAAATAATTCAATAAATAATATATCGAATTTTTATATGAAGACTGTGTTTGTTGCCCAGTAACGCATAGTAAAAGTTCATAGCTAAAACACGTCACAATAGACACCCTCGCGATATTCCTGTTTCCCCAATCTCCACATATCTACCTTGAATAACTGGCGGGGAAGTGCTGCCTCAGAGGTTTATAAGATATGTAAAGAGCAAACATACCTAATTTCGTGACATGGCTAATTTCGTGATATTTATTTTTAAACTTACCACGAAATTATACCACCGACAAATATAACTTTGATGGTAGGCCTATAGTATGAATGACAGAAGATGTCCTATAACATAGATTTTGTTTAATGTGCTCTTGCAATGTCGTGAGCGGATTTTTTGGAAATTACTTGACGAGTTATGAAATCTATAGCTTTGAATTTGCGAGTGAATACAACATCCGATTTCCTTTGTTAAAAGAAGAGTTTTTTTACTGTATTTTGTGGTCCAAATGGTTTTCAATGGTAAGTACTGACATTGTACGCTTCCTGGTGAAAAATATATGCATATCAATGCACTGATTATGTAACAGACACTTATCTTGGGAGGTAATTTTCTTAGTATTTTTCTCATTCCAGGCCGTTTTCTCTTTAATTTGTTTCTATGCTATAACAAGATTCTCTAGAGGAAGAAATATCAAATGCATGAAACGTAAAATATTTGTGTGTGTAGCCTATTCATAGTATTTTTTATATACTGTGCATATCGGTAATATTGCAGATGCAAATAATCAAATGTGGAAAGAAATACAAGGTAGGCCTATATAAAAAATGTATGAAAGAGACAGTTTATTGCTCTTAAGGGATTAGGTATAGCTTACAGCAGTAAAATGTTTGGAAATATTCAACATTTTTTTCTTCCGTAACTGCATCTTGCACAATAATAAAAATTGTTATGTGTAAAACACTGTCCTTCTGCTATATGAAAAAATATTTTTACGATTAATTTTTTTTTAATTCAAAATGATTGCAGTTAACTGTGCAGTGATGAAGCGTTTCCCTCACAACTCATAAACTTGTTAACTTTTTCATGTTCTCTATCTTTTATTTTATTGCTGATACTCATGTTTATAATATCACGCTCTTTCAACTGCATTCCTTAATAAATATATTTTTTTTAAATTTTGTGTTGGAAGAAAATACCATTTAAAAACTTATTTACTTACAAACGGCTTTTAAGGAACCCGCAGGTTCATTGCCGCCCACATATAAGACCGCCATCGGTCCCTATCCTGTGAAAAATTAATCCAGTCTCTATCATCATATCCCACCTCCCTCAAATCCATTTAATATTATCCTCCCACCTACGTTAATGTTTTCAATCATGAGTTTAATCTAAATGCATGTCTAGACAGTTTTTTGTAACTGACATTAACAGAGAAATATGGAATAATTCAGATGGGAGATATGTTTTATCATGCGGTTATTTATTATAATCTTTTATATATTATATAAATATTCATTTATTTATACTTTTTGATGTTTTCAATCATGCATTTATCTAACTGCATGTCTAGACAGTTTTTTGTAACTGACATTGAACAGAGAAATATGGCCAAACCTGTGAGATGAAGCGGGAAGTTTTTTTTTAATTTGAACCTTATTTTTACACCAAAACCTAAGTATCGCGAAATTAGTCAAGTCTGCCCTACAGAATCACTATGTGATGATTTTTAATAATTTCTCATGCCAAACAATTTAATTTTAAATATTTAATAAACACAGTGATTGTGAAAGTTAAGATTTTTCTTTGTTATCACAGTATTGTTCTATTACGAGTATATGTGAGTAAGATTAGTTCCCAATTCATCTCATAGGTTTGGCCATATTTATGTTCAATGTCAGTTATAAAAAAACTGTCTGGACATCCACTTCAATTAAATTCATATTTCTGATCAATATCACTTGGATTAAATTCACGACTGAAAACATTAATAAGTATAAATATATGAATATTTAAGTAACATATCAAAGATTATAATAAATAACCATATTATAAAACATACTTTCAATCTCAATTATTTTGAAAATTGTATATCACGCAGAAACTGTAAAAAACGTTTAGGAACAGACTCAAAATTTCAGTTAATTTGCAACACTATAAAGAAATGTTTAGGCAAAAAGACAAGGAAATACACACGACTGAAGTTCTATAAAACAAAGGCGATTACCTCACTGACATAGGGAAGCGAAAGACCCACAGCCTCAGGGTTACACAACCTAAGCAACTGAGCTATTGTTCAAGCACATTATTCCCTTTTTCATTTCAGCTTTCATTATTATGAGTATAGGGTTTATAGAATACCATATGATTGAGTGGGGCTTCATAATTTAGTATGAAGGAGCCGCAGGTGAATCATCCAGTAAATGTACCGTATATTTGTTTCCACAGATATGGGCCTACGTATACATCGTAAATATCTAATACATTTCAATTGTGTTCAACTGGGAGGGTTTTCATCATACTTTCAATTCCCACAAACAGGCTGATGTGAGACGTGAGACAGTAACAGAGCACTTGGTCTAACATATGTTTGGAAAACGATATACAGGATGCGAATGAACTTGTGAGGTGATAGGGAGGATCAAAAGATACATATTGACCTAGAAAACCTTGACCAGTAAATATCTAAATACTGCCCTAAGGACGTACGTTCCATAACTTTTACGGTACTGAGGTTGTATAAAACACACAAAAAGAATTGCACTAACTTCGGCAAGTATCGTGAATAACGTTGTGGTTGGTCTTTACCAGCTCCTACCACGAATGAAAATTCAAACAATTCTTAGATCTTCTGGAAGAGGTGTTACCAGAATTTACAGTAGAAGTACATTTTCAGGTATGTACGTGAATATGTGTGATGAATACATAATTAGTTTTCTGCTCACTTTGCTGGTGGAGTGCGACAACAGCTGAAGTAGAATTTGGCAGGAGATGGATCAGAAGTAGAAGATCAGTTTTCTTGTCTCCAAGATCTCCAGACTAGAGATGGGGACGGAGCGGTTCGGTTCGGAGCAGTTACTGTGACGTCATTACTCGGTTGAACCGAGTACAAATTTGTGGCGGCAGATTTAAAATTTAGATAGATTGAGTCGATTTTAGAACGTACTTTGAAAGTGAAACCAAGCGTGTTTTAAAAGCGTTCCAGTAAAGCGCTTTCGCTTTGCCAATTGACGAGAAAAAAAGTGCTTCTCTTCATTGCAAAATGGCGGTTACAAATTTCATTAGCGTGATTACAACTATTTGCGGAGTTATTTTGTATGAAAGGCCTATTTAACTTTCAGTGTTGTTATATATTAGAAACGAAATAAAATTGGTAAAATAATTTATAATACTAACAGCTAATAAATTAACATATGAGGTAAAGTTTAAACGCTGCAGCTAAGTAAAAAAGAAGATAGAAAGAAACGGGATCCATTAAGCTCTGCCTAACACACTTAAAAATAATACACAGAATTATTTACTGTAACGGAAAATGTATAAAATAATCAATAAAATGTGGAATCTTAAACTGAAGAACATAATGTTTCTTTATTTTATAACATTACTAGCCTTCAATACAACTATGTTCTCTTTGGTGAAGAGTAATGTTATTGATTAATTAAAGTAATTAGGTAACATAATTCGTAGAAATAAATACTAATAAAATGATGATTGATGAGGTAATACAAATCCAATAAACACAAATAGAAGAAAAATATAATGCACTTCCTTTTTTAACATATTTTAATATTAACCAAATACTCTAATATGATGATGATGATGATAATAATAATAATAATAATGACAATTATAATAATAATTATAATATTATTATTATTAATATTATTATTATTATTATTATTATTATTATTGTTCAGATTATCAGTGTTCATTAGGCCCACATGACAGGTCATATAATAGGATTATCTCCTCTTCAATGCTAGTGACCTTTCAACCCTCTTTGGGGATAAGGAAATAATTTGTCCTGCAGCAGAAAATATTTAAATACAATAGTACCTACGTTGTTATCTGCTAGAATTAAGTAAAACACGCGAACTCTGTTTGAACGTTTGAACTGACCGGTAACGGCTACGGTTAACCGAGTAACTTCGGTGCTCCGCTGCTAAGCACATAATCCGATAGAACCGAGTAACTCAACAGTTCTACTCGCTCCGTCCCCAGCTCTACTCCAGACTTGACTCTGGATTTATTTCCAGTGGAACACATTGTACAGAGATTAGATTACTCTGAATCAGTGGAGTCTGAGGAACAGTATCGATCGCGCTGCTGAGGCTTCACAAATCATCAAAAACAACTCTAGAAGATTTTACCGAATACAAACAGTCTCTTCTTTGCAGGTGTACTTATTTCCTGTAGTTACAAAGTAGATGTGTAGTTACAAAGTAGATTTTGTAACCAAAAGTAAAAATTCTTACGAAAATAACTTCTAAATGTACTTCTTTATTTTGCTACAAACTATCACAATCCATTAATAGTGATAGATTGTCACATCAAACATCAAAATTTCAATGTTAAATACGTTTCTTCTCTCCGCAACGAAGGGTTTACGAAACTTATGCACATAGCGGAGTACTTACACATTTCTGATCCAAAGTTTCCTATCTTAATATATGATTGGTCCACTTCACAAATTGTCTAAAAGTATTTTCAAATTCATATTGAGTATTTGTTCAGAAAAGTCAAACGCTAAGATAATTATGTTATTTGTTTCTAATTATTGAATCAAATGACTTATTGCATGTTAGTAAAAACTTATTACTTTATTAACATGTTAAAAAACTAACTTTTTCGCCTTTGAGATATTATCAGGTTATACATTTTTTGCAATATCAACTTCACAAATTATACTGGTTAAAATTCGGTTAAATATAAAATGGCATTTATTTTCTTCCTTTTTACCATCTTCAGGGGTACATACACAGAATCCATTAAACCAATACATGGTGGTACTCTAGATAGTTCCAAACATCTTTTAAAAATTCAATTATTCAAGTTTTATTTTAAATGTATTTGTATACAAATTTGAAGTGTTATTTTAAAGTATTCTTATATTTAATCAATTTTAACTAATAGAATTGCAAAGCAAATATTAAAAAAATGTAGAACCTTATCATAAAGTTGAAAAAGTTTTTAACACGATTATTACACTTTTACTACGTCATACTATTTTTGACCAATAAAACGGTAAGAAAGGACGTCTTTCAACCAATCACGGCTGCTTTTCGCACAATTTTATCGCTTCCCGAGCTTTTGTTTAATTTTATCGCTTCCCTAGCATTTGTTTGTTTCTATCACTACCCTAGCATTTATATTTTTTTTTCCAACATTTCAAACTGCAAATTGTTTACGGTACTATAAAATATGCTTTGAGATCATAATTTGTTTCCCGCATAGTTGACATAGTCTAGTTGACTGAAAATGGCGGCTCCGTTCAAACATTTTGCTGAAGCTAACATCAGTGAAATGGAATTTCAGTAAGTCAATTAATATTTTATTGAATTATAGTACTTCATTTCTTCTAATCTGTATATACTTTCTTATAATCATGTAATAGTCAATTAAATCCCACTCGAGTTTTGATTTTCTCTAGATAAATCAAAACCCCTAGTGAGATTACTGTTGACAATAAAGTAACAAGTTTTTACTTCATATGATTCAATTATAAGAAACAAATAACATGATAATTATCTTTATTTAAATGTGTTTTTCTGATCTTTTATTTTAATGAACTAACATTAAGAACGGTGGAAAATTTACCAGAAAAGTCTACTACTGATATATGAATTAGTGAAAAAATATTTAACGCCCCACCTATGGAGTTGTGAAGTCTGGAATAGAGTCCACAATACTCTGAGTTCGAATATACTTACGCATCAACTTGATCACCTAAAAATATATTCATGCTATTGCAGCTTCACAAAATCGTACTTCATTCCTACCCAGTGAAATACAGATACAACTGATTTGAAAAGCTCTCTTGTACTGACTCATAAACGGGTATAAACCTGATGGCCTGATGATAACAGGAGAGAGAATTGCGTTAAAGTTACAATAGGATTGTAATTATAAAGAAAGTCAAGTGGTCGTATGTGCAGCACTTGTGTCTGGCAGTAATGCATTTCGAAGCATCACACAGCTGGCCTTTGTAGAAGCTTTTTACCTTCGCTCGGTTGGCAGCCATGCAGTAATGCCCCGCATGTTCTCCGTTACGTGATTTTTATGGGAATTGTCGTCTTATTCTCCTGGGCGCCTGCTCTATGACAACTGAGTGGAGTGTAATGGCGCATTTTATTACTCTCTGCGTCTCGATTATTATCATTTTCTCTTTTTACCCTTTCTCATCTTTTTTTTTTAGCCTTTCTTATATCCTTTATCCTTCTTGCTGTCTGACACATGTTATGTACTGGAACTTTCATATTATTTTAGAGTTCATATTTCATCACACCACCGTTACCAGGACGACTGGAGCTCCGGCGCTCTATGCTGAATATCAGGATCATATACCGGTTGACACAGGTGAAATTTGTGTTGCTCGAAAGTTGGCGGCTAGTGAAATGTGTCATGAGTTTTCTTCTGTACATACAGCATGTACTCAAACATTACATTTTGAATTGTTTTAGTGATTGTCTTAAAAACTTAAAACTCTCTTTTAGAAACTGTCTTAAGAACAGATATCCAGTTATTCCAGAAAGCTTAGATCTATTCATTTTTACTTGTTCTACTTGCGATTTGCTTTTCCATTATACAGTAAGAATATACAGTACCTTAATAAAGTTTAAATCTTCACACTGTCGGAGTTTTGAAATCTAAATTAAGACACCCATTTCAGTAACAAATATAAATGATACTCGGGAGGAAATTAAACACAGAATAAATATGGGAAATGCGTGTTATTATTCGGTTGAGAAGCTTTTGTCATCCAGTCTGCTGTCAAAAAATGTGAAAGTTAGAATTTATAAAACAGTTATATTACCGGTTGTTTTATATAGTTGTGAAACTTGGACTCTCACTTTGAGAGAGGAACATAGGTTAAGGGTGCTTGAGAATAAGGTGCTTAGGAAAGTATTTGGGGCTAAGAGAGATGAAGTTACAGGAGAATGGAGAAAGTTGCACAGCACAGAACTGCACGCATTGTATTCTTCACCTGACATAATTAGGAACATTATATCCAGACGTTTGAGATGCGCGGGGCATGTAGCACGTATGGGCGAATCCAGAGGTGGATATAGAGTGTCAGTTGGGAGGCCTGAGGGAAAAAGACCTTTGGGGAGGCCGAGACGTAGATGGGAAGATAATATTAAAATGGATTTGAGGGAGGTGGGATATGATGATAGCGACTGGATTAATCTTGCTCAGGATAGGATAGGCTTATGTGAGGGCGGCAATGAACCTCCGGGTTCCTTAAAAGCCACAAGTAAGTAAGTAAGTATTTCAGGGGCAGCCACTTCCACAAAGTTATGTAGTACAAGGACGAAGAGAAAACTCGTAATGACTAATGATGATGGTGGTGGAGGAGGAGAATCGTTAGGATGTCACAGGAGAACCAGAGTATCATAGGAAGAAAATCCCTGTGTTGCCTGTACCAAGAGCTTGCTCAACAGAAATTATAAATTGAAGACTTTATTACAAAAACAGACCTAGTCACGTTTAATGAAACTGAGTTAAGGACACATTTGCTACTATTTCAAATGTTTATAGACACCAAAAATGACACATTACAGGTGCAATAGCCACAAGGATAAACACCAGTTGTACGGAAACAGCTGACATGTTTTGTTCTATTTATTTTTATTGTTCTCTTGAAAAATAACAATTTTGACAAGGGTTGTTTTTGTAATAATGTCTTCAATTGGGTACTTAACAGTAGGAAGTTGCTAAGTCACAAAAAATGTGATATTTCACTTGAATGGTGAAAATTATCAAGGGACATTACATATCAGCAGGGTTAGGTCCATAGAAGATTGTAGGGCGTTATTAATACCACCAAAAGATGGCAATGGTGCAAAGTTACCAGAGCTCTCTCATAAAAAAGGTGCGTTGTACAATTCGTTTTAATTTTCCTCTGTCGTTTATTTGTCGTATTAAAAGTGAAGTTATGGCAAAATGCATTATTGATTATATACAGTGGTGTTCTCCACAAACAGAAAGATCAGCTTAGGTAAGTCTTATATATAATACAATACGTAGGTAATGTAGGGCTGTGGATCACATAGAAACATAATGTATTACCTCTAGATGACACAGCTTGTTGTTTTAAACTGTTCAATTTCCAGAAAATGGGGCAAATATCATTAAATTAGCACGATGTTCTTTATTCTAATTAGGATTAAAATGCAGTGAACTGAACTAAGTACACTATCAACATTCCTTTTGGGTCACTTTACTGTCATTCCAGTACTACGTCAACAAGTACTTACGGTAATAATAATCATGATGAAAGTCGGCAATGTTCACTTCCAAGTGGTGAGGGTCATTTGCTTCCAGTCTGCAAAACTACTTTAATGGAAGTACTTGAAGACATTAACAGATTTGTGGATAATAAATGGATCATAGTACCTAACAAATTTTTATGGAACTTAACACCTTTCATAAATTGTGAAGTTTGTATATCCCTCAGTGCGTTAATTTTAGTAGTATCATCAAACTATTGATAAAGATTGGTGAAAACTTGTCGTAAGAACTATCAATTCAATTCTAAAAAAAATATATTATTAAAATTGTTCAAGAGCGAAAGTTATTTATTAATAAAATACTGTTTATATATTTGGCACTTTGCACCTTCCTACTGTTAAGTATCCAATTCACGGTAGATCGGGATTGAACCCAGGCCCTCTGACTTAAAAGCCCACATCTTTAGCACTGAACCACTGTGTCCGTTTTCTTAAGGAAGATTAAATCGCTATTAATACGTTTATTTTTACTACAGATTGCGAGCATTTACATGTAGCCTAGGTCAATAAAGTAGACTTCCTACATTTTGTTAGTGCTAAGGTGATAAAGATAATGTGTTGATAAGAACCTTTAATCCCGAAAGATGTAACACATAAACAACCCTTACACATTTTCTCCTTATCATTCCCTGATCCAGAGCTATAAAACGAATGTACCAACTCATTACACTCCAACAACTAGGAGAATACGTCAAGATGAAGAATACAATCGCTGCACGAGTCTATTTAGAGACTATTTTCCGTTGACATAGTAATAAAATCTAAGAGCAGCTTTCGAGCTTTGCTCCCAATGATACTAGAGGAGGATATTTCTATACTCTTACCAAGAGGCTATATATGCAATGAAATTGCCATAGGCGAAAGTTTCCAATGCAAGTGAAGTCTCTTTCATCGGTTATCTGACGACGCTGTATCAACTGCTAGGATAGTTAGCATCGGAAGTAGTAATATTATTTTATTTAAAACTCTTTCAACCACAAAAGTTGTCAGCGTCGAAATTCAAAGGGAGCGAGAAATTACCAATTAATTTTCAATATATATAAAACAGAAACCCGCACGTTTGCTAAGAACGTTATCTGCCATTAAATTCTATCGTCCTGGTAGAGTTTAAATCCCCTAACGGCCATTATGACAACCACTAGATCACAGACGATTTAGCGTCGGTAAAATTACCGCTAGAGAGAGAGCATTCTGGCGAGTTGAGTCCGAAGACTCACTATAGAATTACCACATCTTATAATCCTTACAATCACGGAAAATCACGGAAGAAAACACAACCATGCAACAACTCAAGCGACTTTTAGAGAAGTGTCAGTACTAACCGCATAAACTATGACTAAGCAATCCAAACTAATTATTTAAAGTTATTGGGAAATCACTTCAAAATTTAAATCATTGCAAATATTATAATATTTAGAACTTTTTACGCTTTCGTAGTTAAACATTTTCTGAATAAAACAGTAATGATATTACTAGTTCTGCTACAAAACCTTCGAACTTTCAAGTCATGGTTCTATCATTAAATGCTAAATGCAGATGGTACAAAGAATTTATAAGTGCAATAGAAGTTTTCCTCGTTTCAGGCTGTTTCGGTCCATGTTTTTGGGTCACTTTCCATTTTTGGTACTAGACCATTTAGGTAAATAAGACATTTCGGTCCCACGAAATTTTTGATACAGCATTTTCGGTAATAGTCCATTTCCGTACCACGAAATTTTTGGTACAGCACTTCGGTCACTTGGGTCACTTTATAATTTTTGTCATTGCTTTGTTTCAGTCATACTGCTTGGTCATTGCTTATGAAGTAAATTTAACTTAAATTACATTTCCTAGCAACGGGAAAAACAATTTGCAAAATGCAATAAAATTTCTGAGTAGAAGTAAAATCGTTTCCTAGCAACGAAAAAAAAACTACTAGCAAAGAAACATTAGGCTTCTCCTGAACAAAACACACACCAAATTACCATTACCTTTCGTCTCGTTTCTCTTATCTATACTCTAACCACGACGTAAATACCAGATCACTTATCTGTGGCGCGTGAAGTATACCTCTTCATAGAACATCTCGTTATTCATCATCTTTTACAGTATCCACTTCGCGACAATGGAATTCCCTGTCACAAAGTATTAGGGGCTGCAAGACAATAAAACTTAAAAAAACAGCTTAAAAGATAACTTTCTTACTATTTCACTCAAATCATACTGACTTAAACTATCACTGACTACATTTTTACTCCTTCCTTTAGACATGCATCCTGATAGTGCTGTATTTTCAAAATTGTCTCATAATAATCTCTTCCTACTGTATTATCTAACATTATTTGAAATATATTAACATTCTATGTATTTTAGCTTAATTCTGCTACATAGTTTGTATTTCAGTGTTTCATGGTATTTTGTTGTTTAATTCGTAAATAACTCTTGTATACATGTAACTCTTATCTAAATCAAATTGTTAAATTCTTTGTAAGTTCATACATATTTATGTATACTTTTTGCTGGTTGAGTGAAACTTTGTCAGCTAAAATATATTATTATTATTATTATTATTATTATTATTATTATTATTATTATTATTATTATTATTATATAAAGAAGATGGAGCAAATCGTGTGGGAAGATACCAGAACTACAAGACCAGAGGACAGTTGGTTGTTTATTTAATGACACTGGCTTACAAACTGGAGATCAACCCCAGTGAGCGTGCGGCTGATAGTAGTAGTGAAGAGTAAGAAATGGAATAGTACCTACTCAGACAGTAAATTCCTGTGCAATTGCTTACAATAAAAATAATTATTCCTTCCATTTCATTACTTTTTGAGAGTATGATGATCTAAGTAGGTATCAATATGTCATAATTACCCAAAAAGTCAATACCAATATGCAGTGACCCAAAGATGACAATGACCGGAAAAGCGTGGCCCAAGTGTCAGATAGCCATATATTTGTTACCTGTCTGTCTGTTTACCGAAAACGTGGGACCGAAACTGCCGCTAACCATCTTACTAAGGTCCGAGAAAATTTAGAATATGTGCAACAATAATTTAAGAGAAGGCCCATGTTCCATTCGCAGTTACGGGGATTTAATAGATTTCAGACATACGGAAGACCAAAGATAATGAATGATGTCACTGCAGCTGAGATGTTTCAAGCAAGTAGTTAAATAAGTAGGAATGTTCATTGTGGAATTTTGTATTGTTAGGCAGGTGTGCAGGCAATTTTAAATTATTTATGGCTCAGCCTGAAGAATTATAGGGAAACATCTTAGTCTGTATTCATATAAACTAAAACCAGTGTTCGCACTCAAAAGTGACAAGAAAAAAATATATGACCTGCTTTATTTGTGCGATCAGAGATTAAACTTAATGATCATTGGAATGGACCAAGATTTCTGGTCAGTCTAAGCACACTTCTTTCTTAATGCTGACGTTAACGCATTGCAGAATTAGGTTAGAAAATGTCCCCCACGTTTTAATTCAACAACATCTTCGTCATTTGGGATTCGCTGTATAGTGTGGCTTCACTTCTTAAATCATCAATGGTCCACGACAACAATGGAATATAAAGACTTACACAAGAAACAGAAAGAGCTTCTATAGTAAGTTTTGATACAGAACTTTTCACCCCTATACTGAGGAATCACGACCAGAAAACCGTAATTTGTATGCAAGATGCCAAACTGCCACATATCTACATTCCAGCATAACAATTAATTACACTTATTAAATCATCATTGGTCCATGACAACAATGGAATATAAAGACTTACACCAGAAACAGAAAGAGCTTCTATAGTAAGTTTTGCTACAGAACTTTTCACCCATATATTGAGGAATCACGACCAGAAAACAATAATTTGTACACAAGATGCCAAACTGCCACATATCTACACTCCAGCAAAACAATTAATTACACGGATCTTTGGCGAACTTGTTATCAGTAGGTAATTTCCAGATAATTAAATATGGTATTATGACACCCAAGACCTCCAGATCTCAATCCGGCTGACTTTTGGTTAAGGAGTTGTCTTAGAGACCGAATTTACTTGGCACATCCAACAACCCTAAAGCAATTGAAAGTTGTTACCTAGTAAGAAATTGTTATTATTTCGAGACATTGTCAAATACTGATTGTTTTGCTTTTTATACCTAAAATACGAGGGTCATACTGAAATTCATGAGCAACTCATTGTTATAAATCTGAATATTCATATTTTAGACAAACCAGGTACATCATCTTAATCTATAAACTTTTCTGTCACTTTTCAACATAGTCTCCATTTCTTTTCACACATATTTGCCGCCGTTCTGTAAGTTTGAAAATTCCCTTGCTGTAGAAGTCAGTTTCATCTTCCCGAAGACATTGACGCACTGCTTTCCGGATGTTCTCCAGTGTCTCGTAGCGTTGGCCTCGCAGTTGCTCCTCTACAGAACCGAAAAGATAAATAGTCGGATGGTGCCAAGTCGGGACTGTAGGAAGCTAGCGGAAGAATTTTCCACCCAAATGTTTCGATTTTCTCCATGGTGACACGATCAGTGTGAGGCCACGCGTTATAATGTTGCAGGAGGACCTTCTTCCCAGGGCGTTTCTCGCACAATGCACGACGGAGCTTCAAAACTGTCTGAATATAGCAGACAGCATTTATGATCTGTCCAGGTTCAAGAAATTCAACCAAAATGCATCCCAGAACTCATCAACTCTTTCCTTGTTGCGTTCCGTGGAGGCAGTTCGAGGGCGACCGCTACGAGGCTCATCTTGGATGCTGGTGTTCCCATCTTCGAAATGTTTCACCCATCTCCTAACACTGCTGGCGCCCTATGCACATATCTCCGTATGCACGCTGAAGTCTCAGGTGAATTTCAGCAGCAGATTTTTCTTCTTTAACAAGGAATTTAATGACAGCACGCTGTCGAAACGAACCATCGTTGTCGAGCATTTCACAAACATTGCCTGTGGCACATGATGGAAGTTAATGACGTCACAACATGTCAATACATAATGTAAAGTCTGTAGATTATGATCATATAATTGTTTTTGTTATATTGTTCCAATTGAAATTAGGCTATAGCAATGTGTTGCTCATGACTTTCAGTTCGACCCTCTCTATTATAATATTCGTAACGCTTTAAAGTTTGAAGAAACTTCTGAATGGACTGATATTCTATTTTTAACACAAAATCCTTCCCACTATACAAAACACATCCTCCTCTAAATTCTATTCTCGAAACGTCTGGTAGTGTAAGCAACATAGCTTATTAACTCATATGTTAATGATTCTTCGTGTATGACAGACAGACAGACAGACAGACAGACAGACAGACAGACAGACAGACAGACAGACAGACAGACAGACAGACAGACAGACAGACAGACAGACAGACAGACAGACAGACAGACAGACAGACAGACAGACAGACAGACAGACAGACAGACAGACAGACAGACAGACAGATAGATAGATAGATAGATAGATAGATAGATAGATAGATAGATAGATAGATAGATAGATAGATAGATAGATAGATAGATAGATAGATAGATAGATAGATAGATAGATAGATAGATAGATAGATAGATAGATATTTGTCATCAACATTTATATTAGTTATGGTGTACCACAACTTATGTATACGGGTTTCACCATAACTTTCTATTACATATACCTACAATTAGCATGCAATCCCGACAGTCTGTTAAACAAATAACTCATCTACTCTCGCTATTAACTTAACTCCAAACAGTCAATTTCTTCTTCTTGATCTTAAATGTACACCATCTGTTCGTTCCACACTTACGTTCCTTTCAGCATTCTAATCTTGCTAACTAAATTTATATATAATTCCGTTTTCTACATTACATCTAACTCGTAACACTTCACACGGTTATACTCATTGGGGTCTTTTTTCTACCTAATACTCGTCATTATAATAATCTTATTAAATCTTGACATGAATATCTAGTGCACTTTAGTTTGAGCATTCATTTCTTAATCACAATCAACACTCAGAAAGAACTGTAGAAAATTGGAAATACTATCTCTAAGAACATCTTTCATAAACTTCACTACATCACTTTCTAAGATTTACTTCTTTACAATAAACTTCAATCGGTAACTATATTTATTAAGTGGCCACTTTTTAATGTCCCAAATTCTTTTTTTCAATTACATAACTTCCTAACTGATCTCTATATCTATGATCCGCTAAACACGTTTTCATGACACTAAAACACGATTTACGACATCAAATCACCAAACTTCCTGTTGTAATTCCATTCAGTCCTTTTATTTATTTCTTACCGCTCATGCACCATCTTCTAAGATTGTAACTTTTTTGGCCCTTAAAAGTACCCGTCAACGATAAAATACTGCCCTGTGGTGACGAAATCACTCTCTCTTCACCCATAATACTTTTCGAATCCTGACTTCTTCTCTGAACGCTAACTGCACTTTCTCTTGATCTCCCGTAGAACCCTCTTGATTCAGCTTCTTGTCTTCTTCTTCTCGCTGACACATGTAGGCTAGACCATAGGTTACTGCGATTTCCTACTCGGTCTACTGTTCCAGATTCCTGGCTCAGCAGATTCCTGACAGCCCGATTCTTCCTGTGTTGATTAAATGCTCATTTACCCTTACAGCTGCATTATCATAAAAATCGCTATAATCACAGTCACTGATTATCCGCAAGGCCCTAGCCATAATCACCAGCACAAACTGCAACATCTGACTACAATAGCCGCGTGTATGTTTGTTCGATAGGTTACGATCTAATTCGATAATTGTCTCAGAGGTGTGGGCATCAAACCCGGCACCCGAGGCGCGACAATGCTACAGGCATGGAGGGAATGTGTCCCGGAATCAGACACACCCGCTCCACAAATTCTGCGGTTCAACCTCACTGCATCTGCTTCGAATTCCACACATACCTCCGGAAGGGTGAGCCTGCAGCAAGTGTTTCTTCAGTCAGTCCCTAGGCCAATGGACGTCATCAAGCAAACGTAGCCTAGGTCTTCCACCTTTGTTTCTTGGACCTATTATCTTAGCATCTATAGATATTTTAGGTATTCTATCTTCGTTCATCCCAGCAACATAGCCCACCGATTATTTTCGGTGAAGAATACAATGCGAGCAGTTCTGCGTTGTGAGACTTTCTCCAGTCTCCTGTAATTTCATCCCTCTTATCCCCAAATGTTTTCCTATGTATTTTATTCTCGAACACCCTTAACCTATGTTCTTCTCTAGAAATGAGAGTCCAAGTTTCACAACCATACAGAACAACCGGTAATATAGACCAGGTCTGTCCAAGGGAAGCTGCCCTCGGTCTTATTTCTTCTGGCGTAGGTGTAACCACTGTTGTTATGTTCAACCGATATTAATCGCGTTAAGATTCTGTATGATCTTTACGATGTTCCCTGGTATTTATTTTTCCACAAGAATTGTTATTACGTGAAAACCCATATCCTATCAAACACTTTAGTCAGATCAATAAAACATATGCAAGTGTATTGAAATTCACTGCTTTTTCTTTTATTTCTTTAACCCTTAAATTCACAACGTATCCTATAGGATACAACAGGTGAATAGGCTATATATATATATATATATATATATATATATATAATTTGAACTGGTAATGGAAATTACGGGAAAACGGGTGAACGAATTTTAATAAATGACTCCTCATTCTGAAGCTTGGAACCCAACGTTTTTTAGAAAAATAGTAGTTTTGAGTGAAATGTAAATTTTTCAACATAATTTTCCAATTTTCTAAAACCCATCTGTCGTCACTAACTAATTGCATTTCAGAATAAAACAAAAAACACACTACAGTAAACAATATTATACGAAGGCCATGATCTGCAAGAATGCTGACATGTTTATAGCTCAATTTAAATTGGTTATTAAAAATTTCAAGACTGTAAAATTAATTTACAGGTCTGATTCTGTGGTGTGTAATTTTCTGAGTACAGCTGTGTATTGTATATTAAAAACTACAAAATGTGAGGTGGTTTGATGACATTATTACCATTAGAAATTAAATATTATCATAGTTAATGCCATGCTGTGACTATTTTTCATTCATTGTACTATTAATGCTATATTGATGATACGTTTTGGGGTTATATACGAGTAAGTAGATGTAGAGAATATCTTAAATTAGATCTTGATTTATATAATTTACTGAGTGGCTGCTATATAGTATATGCTATTGAAAACTATAAAACTTACGTAAGATAATAATATTGTTATTAAAAATCAAATATTTTTGTAGTTATTAATCAAGTGGGGTTGGGTCTTTTTCATATATTTAATGCCGGTGTGGTGGTGCGTGATTCTCTTCAGTATTGCCTCGAGAGAGCGCAAAAATTAGGGTTTCTAAGGAAAGACCAGAAGGTATTACTTACTGATAAAATATGAGGCCTACAAGATTTTGTAATCTCCCGATCATTTCAGCAAGATCTCTTAGCAGGATAAAATGATTTTGCCCTCTACATTTCAAGGTAGTTTACGAAACATGCAGCACCTATATCAAGATGCTATGTCTATTGTTCGAAAGCATAGCAAACATGAATTTTTTTTTTTTGATCTGAAATAGCTAATGCCTTACTGCCACATGAAAAACCGATTGATCGTCCTGACATTGTTACTTGCGTTTTCGCGTTCAAACTAAAAAACTGAAGATGTATAGGTTCAAGAAAAAGTATTTGGCATAAAAACCATTCAGAGGGAGTATGTTTCATTATTATGGAAGCAAATAACTTTCAGAATGTCTGATATCCTTCATTGAAAATAATTCTGAAAAATGTTTATTTGAACGTCTAATGAACTTAGTTTGCAGCATTTGCTGCACAAGCCACTAGTATGCTACAATTTTAATAGAACAATAGAAAAAAATTGGTA
This sequence comes from Periplaneta americana, assembly GCF_040183065.1. Classification (NCBI taxonomy): domain Eukaryota; kingdom Metazoa; phylum Arthropoda; class Insecta; order Blattodea; family Blattidae; genus Periplaneta; species Periplaneta americana. Next base: position 98,680,558 of record NC_091125.1, on the reverse strand, counting down.
GGAAAATTAAATTTAACCAAAATTTCACAATACTATAATATTGTACAACATAAAAAATATGGACATTGCGATAGTTTTCTTTACAGTCCGACACGGTTTAATAAACTAGAGTGAGAAAAGAAGTTTTGCCAATTTAAGGGTTAATAAATAGAATTTCAGTTGCCGCTCCTTTGTTGTTGTTATTGGTTAGTTGTTACTTTTCCAATTTCTCCTTTACAGGGCCTGTAAATGGTTTCACGGTTAATCTCAAGGGAGTAAAATATAATGCTAACTTGTAAATACTGTTCGTGAAACATTCCTTATTATCTACCAACCACAAATCTCTCTCAATTTTGTCAATATTCACAAGAGAAAGGAATTGGCCACTCTACCCCAATATGAGGAGTTTACTACCAGAGTGGACCAAGTCCTTCTGGAATAATTTTGAGAAACTGAGTCTTAAAGTTCCTGGCTCACGCTTAGCAACCTTCACCTTCCACAGGAAATGCTGCCCTCTGTGGAGTAACAAATGAGTTATGGACTTTGTTTGTTATGGCAATGAATAAATCTAAGTTTTCTTCATCCGAGATTGTATTAATCCACAAACTGACCACTGGTGGACTTGGTCCATTCTGGTTTTGAGCCCTTCATATATGTCCTGGTTTATTTGTCTCATGAGTGATGGCTTATTGGTGTCACTTAGGAGGTTCCAACCAGTCTTCAGACTGCTGACTAAATAATATAATTATCTTTACATTCCACCACTACGTATAGGCCTACATTGTTTTTCATTCTTATCCTCATGTCATATACTTGCTGATTGACTGGAAGAGAAGGCCTTACGACCTTAACTCTGCCAGCTAAAATATATAAATAAATACATTATTATTCAATGCAAATCAAGATTTTCAGGTATAACTCCCTGTAAAGTTGATTTGAATAATTTCGAGGGAAAAATTGTTCCGGAGCCGGGTATCGAACCCGGGACCTTTGGTTTAACGTACCAACGCTCTACCACTGAGCTACTCGGGAACTCTAACCGACACCGATCCAATTTTTCCCTCCATATCCACAGACCTCAAAGTGGGCTGACAACAGTCAAGCAAACAACTTCGAGTGCACACTAACTCCGTGTGACTTAAATTGTGGTTTTCTGTTAACGAACAGTGACGTGTATTATGCAAATCAAGATTTTCAGGTATAACTCCCTGTAAAGTTGATTTGAATAATTTCGAGGGAAAAATTGTTCCGGAGCCGGGTATCGAACCCGGGACCTTTGGTTTAACGTACCAACGCTCTACCACTGAGCTACTCGGGAACTCTAACCGACACCGATCCAATTTTTCCCTCCATATCCACAGACCTCAAAGTGGGCTGACAACAGTCAAGCAACCAACTTCGAGTGCACACTAACTCCGTGTGACTTAAATTGTGGTTTTCTGTTAACGAACAGTGACGTGTATTATGCAAATCAAGACCCCGGGTTCGATACCCGGCTCCGGAACAATTTTTCCCTCGAAATTATTCAAATCAACTTTACAGGGAGTTATACCTGAAAATCTTGATTTGCATAATACACGTCACTGTTCGTTAACAGAAAACCACGATTTAAGTCACACGGAGTTAGTGTGCACTCGAAGTTGGTTGCTTGACTGTTGTCAGCCCACTTTGAGGTCTGTGGATATGGAGGGAAAAATTGGATCGGTGTCGGTTAGAGTTCCCGAGTAGCTCAGTGGTAGAGCGTTGGTACGTTAAACCAAAGGTCCCGGGTTCGATACCCGGCTCCGGAACAATTTTTCCCTCGAAATTATTAAAATTATTAAAATTATACATTATTATTATTATTATTATTATTATTATTATTATTATTATTATTTTATTTTATTTATTGGTCTGGCCCTATATTTTGGGTTTGCCCTGCGACACAGAATAGCTCACAATAAAATTTAAAATGAAAAATTATGTAAACAGGTTTGAGACAAAATTGATTAAGACATAGGAAAAAAAATTGAACCAAATATAATTTAAACTGAATGAACACCATAAAAATGCTGACGAAATATCGCTATAGAAGATTTTATTATGGTTGTGACGATGGCATCTTGAAGATCTCTTGTCAGTTTGTATTTTTTCCCTCCACTTTACAAAGGCTTTCGGAATGGTGCCTCTCGCTCCGAAGAAGGGACCGCTAACTGTGATTTTTTCTATGTTGTATTTCGCCTATAGGTACTGAATCGTGGGCTCGTAGATTTTCTTTTTCTCTTCGTTCACTTCAGATGGTTGAGTGGCTGAGATTTCAAATCTGATTGTAGGATCAATTATTTCGGCTGTCTGTTTATTTCTATTTATAGCTATGATATCGATTCTACGATTGCTCCCACCATCAGCAATACAATGAACTTCCTCGTGAACGTCTAGATTTTTGGATCGTAAGTGCATCTGCGATCATAGAACGTATGATGTTGTGATGTTTTATTCTGAGTACTTCTCCCTGTGGGCAACTCCCAAGCACATATGGTAAAGTTTCATACTCACTGCAGTGCCTGCAGAGCGACCAGGGAAAGAACGTACTGGTGCCACCATCGCAGTCATTTTTAGCATATCTCTCCATCCAGAACTTGATAATCCTTCATACTTGATAATCCACGAGTTGGCTGGAGGTACTTCTTCAAACAATACAACTCCTTTTCCCTTCTGGGGATATGCACACCAGGTTTTAAATTCACGGTACCGAAGATGTTGTCTTAATTGCTTCACGGATCCTGTAGCGTCATCTCTGCTCACTTGCAATTCCGACAAGCAACGGGTTCTTATAGTTTCGTAGTCTCGTACAGCATTAACGTGCTGGTCATTTAGGTTTTCTAGCTTGGTATTGATGTTGAGTTGCTGCAGATAGGCTTCCCATGTAGCGCGCATCACTGACAATCCTTTGTATTTGTTACTTGTTATTGTTATTGTTACTATTATTATTATTACTATTATTATTATTATTATTATTATCATCATTATTATCATTATCATTATTATTATTATCATTATCATTATTATTATTATTATTATCATTATTATTATTATCATTATTATTATTATTATTATTATTATTATTATTATATTCTTTATTGTAGATGGTTACACAGCTTTATCTGCCAGGGTTTTCCCAACCTTTGCGCTGTAAGTTTTGCTAACTGCACACCACAAATTAAAAGTGAACAATGGAATTTTCATAAGTTTATTCAATATTAATTTTTCCAGTAAACAATAAAATTGTTGATTTATACAAAATTGATTCTCATCAGAAGAATCACAAAAAGCAAAGGCCGAGTACTTGAGTATTACAGTATATGAGGCACAACAACAGAGAAGATTGTTCGTAAGATTTTCCTACAAAGAAAGAATGCCAATAGCAGTCAACTTTCTTCTTCTGAAGAAAGCGTCGCTTGAGAATGGTGTTATGATGGCAGTGACTAGGAAAAAGACGAAGAAAACTGAGAAAGAAGCGACGACTTCAGAATCCCGACCTGGACTCGAGGGATTCCAGCCGTGGATATAGAGCCAGATGGGGCATCTAACAGAAAACGTCTGATCGCAAACAGATAGACAGACGGACCAAGACAACAGGCTTCCAAAGTTGCACCATAGTAAAAGAGCCTACAATGGGGAGCAACAGGGAAAAAGAGGTATTGACTCCACAGCAGTAGCCTTCGCTCACACTATAAGCGGCCAGTTACTAGTATGATAGCATCAGTGGCGTGCAGTTTACCTTACAAACAATTGGATAATGAAGCCAAGTTTTGAAGAAAATTCACAAACAAATTACTACAGCCTTCGCTTAAATTTTTAAAGGTAAGTTACTGGCATGTACTAAAGATGAACAAAACAAGCTGCCGCTCTCGCTCGCTGTGTTAATTGCATTTCTAAACCTAGTGTATTTTGAGATAATGGATCATTAATATGCTGTTTCAACATTAGTGAGATAAGGCTTGGCGACCAGAGTGCTGCAGAACAGCGCTTAGAACCGGTTTATGTTCGACCGTTCGCAGATCAACCGGGGAGGTTGGACATTCTTTCGAATACCCGGCCTTGAAGCGGTTGCGCCTAGCTAGACATAATCACTGATATATATGGCAGAATACCAAGCGCATTTCATCATACAGGAACTCTGATAACATTTTGTAACTACACAAATGGAGTAACAACTGAAGGAAATTTACTTTTCCTAATTAAAAAAGTGTTAGCTTGAAATTCTTAGGAAAATATTTGAGGCTAAGAGGCTTGAAGTTACAGGAGAATGGAAAAATACAATGCAGAGCTGCACGCATTCTATTCTTCACCTGTCATAATTAGGAACATTAAATTTAGAACTTTGAGATGGGCAGAGCATGTAGCACGTATGGGCGAATCCAGAAATGGATATAGAGTATTAGTTGGGAGGTCGTAGGCCGAGATGTAGATGGGAGGACAATATTAAAATAAATTTGAGGGAACTGGGATATGATGATAGAGACTGGATTAATCTTGCACAGGATAGGGACCAATGGCGGGCTCATGTGAGGGCGGCAATGAACCTGCGGGTTCCTTAAAAAGCCATAAGTAAGTACGTAAGTTAGTTTGAAATCGGATTATAATTGAAAGGACACTTTGGTACATTTATCTTCATAACTAATATATAAATCAACTAATGGACACCGGTACCAACAAAGGAAATAAGCGTAATGCATAGATGAAATCTGACATGTAAACAAGTACGAGAATAAAATAAATTACAATTACTTACAAAATAGAAGAGCAAATATGTACACACTTCCTATTGTAACGTTCATACTTTAAACTCAAAAGACATAGGCTACCTCTGAAAGAGTAGATTTAATATAGCCTATGTCTTAATTATTCTAAGTGGATGTATTATTATTTCTCTAATAAAACGTTTTTAGGTAGATAAAAAGTTATTAACAAAAATAAAAGCACCCTCAAGTCTAATGATTGTAGCTTCATGATGCGTGCTTCAATCAATGAGGAAAGAGGGGGAAATATCAATTGAAAGGTAGACGATGATAATTGCGTCCTTGAAACGATTCTTGGAAGCCCTGGATGGCTCAATATTATCTGTCTTTCATGATCTAAAGCCGTCAACCGAGTGAGACTCGGACATTCGTTAAACCGAACATTGGACTACTCCGCGAGACGCAAGAGCGTCGCATACTGTCTATAGCGCCAGGCGTTCAGTGGCAATATGTCTCTTCTACCTTTCGTAACCGGTTATGCAGGACTCTATTGGCGACTCTTCTTAAGCCGGCACTTACTAGTATGCAAGCATACATTGTTACAGATGATTGGGTACGGGACCCAAGTTTTGAGCAGAATCCACAGACAAATAACAGGCTTTGCTTGTATTCTAAGAGATCAGTCATTAGCATGTTGGCATCAGCTACTATTAGGTAATCTTCTTCATATAGGTTAGCTGATAGTATTAAATGAGCTTTCTCAGTTGATAGAGTGTTAATTAAAGCTGAATTTATTTCCCTTAACGTATGCGAATGCTAAAACTACATAATATAAAGAAATATACCAATAGAAAATAAGATGTTGAGTTAATGAAATAAAATCAGTAGCAGAACAGTCCTCGAAGTTCCACGTCCAACCGGCCGAACTTGAACTCACGGTCACATGGCTCAGCAGAGGTGAACAATCATCCAACCAGTACTGGGGTAACGTGGGCTCAGCACGATGAAATCCCCACCTGCTATAGCTGGCTTACTGTTGCTCGCCAAATTCATCACGATGCTGGGTGGACACCAGTTTCTTACATTGACCGAAATTTCACAAGAAAATTTGTTTTCCCATCAGAATCGAAACAGCGCCCATTTCGTATTTTTAGTCCAAGGCAAGGAGCCTTAAACCACGCAGCTACGACGTCGTTTTATTCGCCATTTATCTTTTCACTTAGTAAGTTTGGAGCTTCATTTAATTATATAAGTAGTTTACGTATTGAATACATGTAATTTTTGAGTGAAAAAAATAAATATAAAGTAGAACTTCTTAGTGGACTGCCTTTACAATCTGAATTTAATGTTTATATGAAGAAAGGTTGTGCGTTTTCTGTTATTGTTCATTTCATGTAACATAATTTAAATAAGATACCTATCTGCTCAGTTAATATATTGACGTTTAAATCAGAATTATTTTTAATATTAATTGTCAATATTACAGATATTATTCTGTATGACAAATTAATAAATCTATAATTCTCATAGCTAGCAGTGCATAATGTCTGTACAAATTACTGTGCACTTAACTGCGGAATCCCGGCCAAATAAGTCACTCAGCTGAGTGCGTTCCTAGTATAATGGCAGTTGACATTGGACATATACGTAACATATATGCCTAACTTGGAGTCAGACATAAAGGGAAACATTGAAGGAGGAGAATTCGATCAGGTGCTGTGGACTGAATTCGGCGTAGCTCAATGGTCAGAGCGCTTAGTACGTAGAACTAAGGACCCGGATTCGATCCCCGGCGCAGGAGCGAGTTTTTCTCCTCAAATATTAATTGTCAATATTGCAGATATTATTCTGTATGACAATTAATAAATCTATAATAATATTAACAGAATTATTTTACTTAAAAAAGATTCGCGCAACGCTTGAAACTATATATAGTACTTTATAAAGCATAATTGAACCTTATACAAATATGAAACCTGACTGCTGAGCCGATACAGTGTTATTAAAATCTTTATTTATTTCTTCATATTGGGAAGAAGATTCGCGCATCTTCTGGAACTGTATTTGCAGCAGAGTAACTGAGCACAAACAGAAATATGAAACGGGCTGCTCAGTTGATGCGGCGTGGCTGAATCACTGTTGGATTCATTAGGGCGGGGCATTCCTGCAGGGTGGCCTCTACATTGTATCCCCGGCACGTCTAGCCCCTGGAGATAATATAAATTCCTTCACTCACACATTCTCCTCTTTGCCTCTGCAGTCTCCCCTCTGACCCATATTTATCGTCTTTCAACATTCTTGTCCCTTATCTTTTCTCACGCATTCTTCTATGTATCATCCTTCTCCCCATCGCACGGTTTATGTATTTTAAATTTCGGAACCTTCGGGCTACTTCTTACGGCCGCCCTCGAAGCATTATATATCTAGACAACGAAGAAAGACGGAGCAAACTGCACAAGCAAGCCGCCTTGGTACCTCTGTTGGCAGAGCGCTTGCTTATGGTGACTGTGGAAGCGGGTTCGAATCCCAACGATGGAGAAGTTTTATATTTGTGATGGACAAAACCAAGGTTCCTGAGGGTTTTACTTGAGGTTGTCCCGTTTCCCTCCATCATCCCACTGTCACCTTCATTGACGTGCAATTGGCATCGGTTCGAAGAGGTATAATAATAATAATAATAATAATAATAATAATAATAATAATAATAATAATAATATTATTATTATTATTATTATTATTATTAATTTTAGCTGGCAGAGTTAGGACCATAAAGCATTCTCTTCCACTACACAAAACAAAAGTACACATAGTATATGAATAACAGTAACGAGTTAAAACAATTGAGCTCGATGAAAATGACATAATTATGTGAATATTGCGAATTGAACAGTGAAATACAAACTGAGTAGCAATTTCATCAAATATTCATAATATATTTTTAATAATGCTAGATAATTGAAATTACAATGGGAACAATGAACATTTAGTATTAACAGAATAATTATACACAGGGTGGCACACGAACTGTCATACCATTTAATTATCACATAAAAATTTTAATATTGTTGTTTCGATGTTTCTAACTGCGCTAGTGGATGCCGAAATTCATGGAAAATCCGATAGGTAGCATCACAATTTGGATGTAACCGTAGCTACGAGCACAAACATCAATTTGTGAAATGGCGAACAATGGGCGATTGACTGTTGGACACAAGGTGAAAGTTATTCTGTATTGTGAGTAAACAAAACGTTCGATTCTGGGCGAGGGAACCTCCTCGCATGCTGCATGAAAAAGAAGTTTCTGTATGGGCCGCAATTTCGATTCACGGAATCATCGGTCCAATTTTCTTCGATGAAACTGTCAACCAAGTTCGATACAAAACCATGTTGGAAAGCAGTTTTATCCCCCATCTCATGGCAAAAGGTCTTACTATGGAAACTCAGCGGTTCATGCAGGATGGAACCCGTCCACACACTGCAAACACCGTTCTGGATTACCTGCACGAGATGTTTGATCTTCGTGTGATGTCACATCGACATGGGTGCGGCAAAATGTGGCCGCCTCATAGCCCGGACATTAATCCGTGCGAATTATTTTTATGGGGATTCCTAAAAGAGAAAGTGTACCAAAGGAGGCCAGAAAATGTGGTGCAGCTCAGAGTCCTTCTAATGGAGTTGTGCCGTGCGCTATCTGAAGACTTGTGTCGGAAAGTGGTGACGAATGTAAGGGTTCGTTTGCAAGAGGTTGTGAGGCAAAATGGAGGTAATATGGAACATGTTCTGCATTAGAGATAAAATTCCAAATCCTAATTATTAATTCTGTATAATTTTGTAAAGCTTTAATACAAATCAATAGGTGTTACGTGTAAAATAAATGGTATGACATTTCGTGTGCCACCCTAGGTACGCAGATTTTTCGACTCCCAGATTCTGAGGTTATCTCTGTTCACCTTATCAGAAAGATGAAAATGGCTTCGTCAGAAAACACTATGGAATGAATAAATTCATCATCGTTTTCAATTAAAGTTTTAATACTTATGCAGAAATTTCTTCGATTAAACATACAGAAAACAAAATGTCACACATGCACAGTGCCACTAGAAAGGGTATCAATATATATCTTCTTTTTCTTTCGGAATCGAAAACTAATCCATCGTATTTGTAGCAGTAGTCACCCCTCTCCCAATTAAGCAAGATGTCCGATTGTAAAGACAGTGATGAACTCAATATTTTGCCTCTCGATATCAATTAAACGCTTATCACATTACTCCATATATTTCGTCTATTACTTGATTCTTTTCTCCACACCCAAATATTCCTATCACCTACCATATGTTTATAGAACTTTTGTACCTTTTCATTGTCCTCTAGTCACCCTTCTGGTTTGTATCTATAATTATAAAACATCCTGTATACGTGTAGGACCTATCTATATATTTAAAATGTTATCAAGATAGCTTCTAGATATCTGAGTCATACAAACATACCTGTTTTTTTGTCAGGAAGCCAGCATGGTACCTTTCTATTGTGAACATCAAATAAAGTGCAAGCAGACAGAAGGCCGAATGTTCTGATTGGCCCGTCCACCTCGTATGTTGAAGCCCTACGATATTTCCTCCTCAATTCCCCCTCATCCTCGTTATTCTTCTTGCCTTGTCTCCAGTTCTCTCTCGAGTCTTGTAACGTCACCTCAATCTTGTTGCCAAGTACTTCCCATGTAAACAACCGCACATAGTCTACACACGCCCCAACAAGCAACACACGTCCTGAAAAATGAGATATAAAGCGGGAAGCGAAGCCCAACAACAGGAATCCATGCGGAAGTTGATTCAATATGCATATTAGAAATCTGTATCAACTAGTCGCCATATTTCACAGAGTCAATGCGAAGGAAACCCGAGTCAGAAAGGATGAGAGGATATGGCAATAACGGAGCAATGGCATAATGCAGCGTTTCACAAACTTTTTTGAAGTGGGGACCACATTTTTAAGTCAGAACAATTCCGTGGACCACCTTACTCTTGTTCCCTTCGAAAGCAAATTTATCATTTTTGTAGCATATTTTAATACCAGTATACTTTTATTTTAAAATAGAATTAATTAATTATAATACTTTTCTAATTATATTTTTGTAGCCAATCACAAATAACTTACAACAAATTCTGTGCGCTGTTGATTCATCGCTTGTTGTTTGAAATCCTTCTTATGTGGTACACGCAGTAGTTGTCCATGTCTCTGTTAAATAGTGCCCATTATAAATAATGGAAAACTGGCTTCGATCCGGATCTTTGAAAAGAAAGGAACATGATGATACGCTTCATTTATGTAGTGCTAATAATTCAGAAGCTGTGTGTGGAGAAATATATTAATATCAGTGACTATAGTGCCATTAAAGAAATATCTAGTCCTAGTCAAAGAAAAAATACTTTCGTAAATATGACAAGAGTTATTTGGAACCTGGATTTACTTACTGTGGCAATGAGAGTGAACCAAAACCTCAGTGCGTTGTTTGCTACTAAGTGCTTTCAAACGAGTGTATGAAACCTCTTCATAACCCAATCACCGTTAAGGTCTGAAAATCTCTTATAAATCCAAGAACTCGGAAAAGTCTCACGATATCTGATGGAATCGAACGCTGTCTTTTTTGATGAGAAGTCGCCAACAAACTAATGACCGATGTGTGATTGTCACACAGCTGATGCGCCCCTGTCAGACCTGGTACAACAAGTCGTTACACCATGTATTTCGCAACAGCTGCAGCGGAGAAGGCCTTCGGAGCAACGCATGGGGCCAGGCCGTCATAACCGATGTAAATCACCGTCGTCTCCGCACATAGTCTGTCTCCCGTGGGATCTCCTCTCCCTTCGTTTTACATATTCATTCTCATTTCCCGCTGATTCTTCGTTTCTCCTGTCTCACACGTTCCGAGTGCCTGCTACGAATGTTAAAACAAGGTTCATTCTCTCCTCCTGGAGGGTATGCACCACCACATGCATGTTCGTGTACGTACAGCATAGCTACTTACTTTAGGTAAACTTTAAGTATGAATAATTCCAGCACTATTATTTTCCCTGAAGTGCTTTTGCTACCGATGTAGTTGAAGGGTTGGCGAAGTGGACTCGTGCTTCAAGGTTGCTCCCGGGAATGGGTTTGAATCTTGCTTGCCATTGTTATGTGATCGACTTCTTCCGAAGTTTTCCCAACACGAATGCTTGGAAACTTCATTCAAAGTCCTCACATTCATCTCTCTAAATACCATCCCACTAACACATATTACACCTACGCTACATAACAGAAAAATTGTCTCAGAGCTATTATATTACCGATGAAAGAATTGAATTCTCCGGAAAACGTATTATTTGTCTTTCTTGTCTTAAATATTATATTACCTTGTTAACATGTTTCAGCCTGCCATTGGCCATCTGCAGAACTGGTTGTTGCTGGTCTTGGCGCCTTTTGTTTTGTTTCCTGTGGAGGTTTGTTTGTTATAGTGTAATGTGGAGTCAAAGAGTGTGTGTGTTCTGAAACTGAGTTGTGTGTTGAGAATTTCATTTGGATGTGTTTTTGTGTGTCTGTATATTTCGTATTGTTCTAATGTGTTTAGTTTATGGCTTTTTGGTTGGATATGTAGAATTTCCATGTCTGTGTTGATGTCTCTGTAGATGTGGTTAGCATTTGTGATGTGTTCTTCATATGTGGAAGTGTTTTATAATTTTGTTATGGCTGTGATGTGTTCTTTGTAACGAAATTACAAAAAATTAAATTATAACATCGCATACAGAACAAAGAATACTCTACAAAAACATCTCAACACACAAACAACACAAACAAAAAGTACAACCACACAGGCGTATACAAACTCAAATGCAACTCATGCAACAACTACTATATAGGATAGACAGGCAGATCATTCCAAACACGTTGAGATTGTTTAACTGAGAAACTTTAACATCTAGGATAATAAAATACATGCCCATGGTACTATAAAATCATGAGATTCTGTTTAACTCAGCCAGTAACTTATAATATTTATTGCAGCAGGATTTCAGGGACTACATGTAATTATTGGAACAACTTTCCTACTAACAACTATATTACAACATTTAACCTTACATGACTGTATAATATAATACACATTCCTATTTTTAATTTTTCAAATCAGCATTTTTTTTCAGTTTCTGCATAAGATGATGACAGCAATATTTTCAAAATATATCAGAGTGTTTATGAAGGATCTATTTATTACTATGTAAATTTAAAAAACAGTAGTTTTAGTACTTTGAGAGTTTTAAAAAGGTCAATTTACGTAAATAATTTCAATACTAAACTTGATTCACATTAAAATATCTTAAAAAGACATCCACTTAAAAACCCAGAAGAAAAGCGTCAAATGTTTTATACTTCTCCAAAAACTATATCTGTTCATTATCAAATTCTTAATATACTAGCATGTAAATCTAAAAGCAAGAAATTACTGTATTTCAGTAATTCGTAAAGACCTAATTCCTTTAAAAGCATATTCTGTGTAAACATTTTAATAATCAGATTTTAGTTACAAAATCAATCTTTCAATACGTCTTCCCTGCCTTGTAAGATATTCAGGTAACAGAAGAAGCATACGGGCTATTCCATATGAAATCGATCAGTAAAAAACCTCGCATTTTTTATACCCTAACTTTTTCCCTATTTATACAAGGTGCTGAAGAGAGTGCATTTGCAAAAATATACTATCCAAAGTCAAACGGTTTTCGTATTGTTGAGCGACAAATTTAGCGTATTTTAGAAAAATAAGCCTCTTTCAGCGCTCAGAACTCTGGAACCATTTACTGCAGAACATTGAACGAGAGCTCATTTTGAAGCTGACATTTGGTAGGTTATGATAAGAAGTAATACTTATTTTTATTGTATACAGAATGAGAGATAATCTGATGTTACTTACTTTTAGGCTTTTTGCCCATTTGTAAAAATGTAAAAAAATATTGAGAAAAATCCTTGCATTATTAAGAGGGATTCGGCATTGTTTGCTTAGTGTCACGGCAATAAGTTTCGAGAGTATTAAATAGATTATTTTCTTACGCCTATACTTGAACGGCGCAGTGCCGCTCGCACTGGCCGAGAGCTGAAGATAAGCGAGCATTGGGCGTCATTTTACTCCTGTGTTTATGAAAACTTGTGATAAAGCTAGCCCAGCTATGCGCTACTAGACGAAACATCACGTGTTTGTCTCCTGGCCTTGCTTCCCTCGGCTAGATCCCGCCTCACAGTCAGCTGGTTAGTTCACGCGCGTACTATTTATTTTCTTTATTTGATATTTTCAATACTTTCTTATCAACGGTGCACCAATAAAAAATATGTGTTTATTTGTACTTTCGATGCGGAATCTAACCATATATTTTAAAAATATTTTTTCGTGGGCAAAGGCGTCTTAATGAAGAAAAATCTAAATTTCTCCATTTCCATAAAAAGTAAGAAAAACCGTTTACACGTCAATATAAACTTTAACTTTTCAGCATCAAAATAAACCATGATTTTGATCATTGGGTGAAAGGGTTTCGGAGCCACAACAGTTTAAAGTTGCTAATTTTATGAAAATACGATAAATTTAAATATTTTTAATTTAAACACTATGAAGTTCTGATGCCTCAAACTTTGCACAAAGCATTGTATCACAGTTGTCTACGGACAGAAAAAGTTTCATTGTATTTAAAAATTGAAAGGTCAATTTTCTCTATATTTCGGTCGATTTGAGATGGAATAGCCCATATGGCGACAAATTGCATTGTAACAGTTTTCTCCTCCACAAATTCAACAGACTGTGCCTAGACTCGAACTTCACTACCCTCTGATTAAAAAAGCGTTGTTGATTTAACTACTTGGAGGCCCTCTTCATTTTAGCCTCGGCATTGTACAATAGCAGCGAACAAAGGTGGTGCAGTTTGTGGACCACGAGACTGTACTAGGTACATCCTAACCGGACGGACGTATTGGATTTGGATGAACCTTCTCCCCTTGCAGGCTTCTGCTGATGGAGTTCCGTGGGTCGGCAGGGGTCAGCCGGAGTGAGGCAGGCTAGGGTCGCGCATCCCTACTACCCCCATTAAAAATATAGACTTATACTCCTCTTGGCAAGGGGCCGCCATAACTCCCCGGATGTGCCACTACCAGTGCACCCAAGTGGTCGTGTCGATAACTAGTGGCTTCACGTCACGTTTGCGTTTGACGATATCTCACTAAGTCGGGCAGCGTAGTTGCGAATTCACGCGTTCGTGACCCGGACATCGGTATGTTGCCACACGTGCACGGCTTCGCACATCGTAGTCTAGGATTTAAATAAAACAAGACATTTGTGATGGGTAAGGACTCGCAGGTAGCTGAATGTTTAACTTTACTCGTCATTATGAACCGGATTTGTCAGTTGAAAAGTTACAGAGACACAGAAAATAAAAGAATACGTTAATTTCAATTGATCACAAGGCGTTTGAACTAAGAATGAAGAGTGTAAACAATAAAGGTTGCGATTGCATAGAACAAAATTTTGCAGGAGAAAATTTTTTTTCTACGTCCAAATCTGCAGTGTTTGGGAAAAGTGGCATAAGTCAGTTTCCACAAACATGTTTTAATAATTTATTGACAAATTACGGAACATCTGCTCGCTTGGGAAAAGAGACGTAAGTATTTCTCCCATTACAATAATTCATACAGAAGAAAATTAAAACGACATAAATTAGTGTGAAGACAGTTTTTTTTCCCTTCTAATGTAAAATTAACATTTTTGACTTGTGCTACTTTTCCCGAGCACTACAGAAACAATCTCGTACTAATCTGGTGATATGTGATTTCATTCATTAACATTCACTTTAGCTTTCAATATATTACTTTTGTAGATCATTAGACTTCACACGTACAACCTGTTTTGGCAACCAACTTAGATAGCAAAAGTTGTTTTTATTATAGAATTGTGATATCATTAAGAAAAGTCAACTGGGTTTTCCACGGGAATACAAATTTCCAACAGCCTTGATAAAGAAAAACTGCTGTCTGACCATTTACTGTATGCATAGCGAATTCTTCTGAACAACTATTATATGGATTTTGGGCTAATAGGCCGTGGCGATGTTACGACCAGGCGTTTCGTCTACAGTTGCGGTAGACATCTTCGGTGTCGAGGCATTCTAGGGCGTAGTGATCTCCTCAGCGTGCCAAGGACAACTAGTGGCGCCGGCCGTCAAAGCCTGCATTCGAAGATTAGTCTGTAACATCGCCAGTAGACCACGGCCTATTAGCCCGGATAATTCTTACCCCCTTGACGCCGCCGGCTGTGAAAGCCTACATTTCAAGATTGTACGGATTTTGTTCATAATCAATATATATCAACATATTCAACTTGAAATAATACAATGTGAAGCGTAAACGCTTTCACCAAAATAAATTAGAGGTACTTATTTGAAACAATAGCAGCCTATTCATTCAAAATCGGTTCTAGCCATTTTTTTCTAATAACATATATCAAAATATGAATTGTAAATTTGTTTCTAAGCTTAATTTGAACAGCATTTATCTATGAGCCTGCGCTACAAACTATAACATCGTTAAATTCTAACAACTGGACATTTGTAGAAGATAGATAACACAGACCTATATGTAAATTAAAGAATAAATGAGGAGCTTTCTATATTTTATGTATTTTATTTCATTTCATAATGAATATTTTATACATAGTTACGGAATTACTGAAAACATACAACAATTTTCGTTCACTCCCCATCTTCAGTCGCTTGCCACGCCCAGACCACAAGAATTGGATATGCACATAGGCATATTGTGAATAAAATACGTACGTAAAGACGAACTTTTCTAGTCTCTATTCAGATTTTATCTCGCTTTTACGGTTTAAGACATTAAGTAAACTTTGTTAATGAAGTAACGTTATATTGAGGAGTGCTACGCAGTCCACTGTCACATCATATTCTACAGATGAAATATCATGTCCGCAGGGAGCAAGCGTCCCGACTACATGCGCGAATATGCTGTAATATTTAAGAATTAGAAAACATACGTAAACAAAAACATTACATACTCTAATGTGATAAATTAAACTGTGTTGCGTGACATGTGAGTTGAAGATACAACACGTTCAATGCTTACAACGGAAACGCTGGAAATAACAGAGCTGTAAGTAAATTACTTACAACACAGTGTTGTAAGTATTCTCTACAAACTTGAGATACAGTCACAATTCAATTTCGTATACTGCAATGACTTTTCATTCATTTGAAAACTGCAGGCACATAAAAGATAGTCATATCCAACAAATAAAATAAAAGAATATATAAATACGGTCACCTAGAAAATTACACACTGCCACTAACAAAATGACAAACATTCAGTTCGAAATTAATACATAACTAGAATATATATTTAATAAATAAAAAATAAAGATGTAACTTATTTTTATTTTATTTATTTAACCTGGCAGAGTTAAAGCCATACAGCCTTCTCTAACACTCAACCAAGAGTAAATCTGCGTTACAAAAAACACTACAAATTTACAAAGAACACTACAATTTTACACACAAAACTGAATAAGATATTAATGCTGCAATGTAAACAACAAGTAAGTAGAAATCAGACATAATATATAACATACAAAAAGACAGGAAAAAGCATAATAAAATGTGAACAGCAGGTCAAAATAAACGAGACAAACAAAATATAAAAAATAAGACAATTATTGATGATAATAATAATAATAGTAGTAGTAGTAGTAGTAGTAGTAGTAGTAGTAGTAGTAGTAGTAGTAGTAGCAGCAGCAGAAGCAGCAGACAATTATTGATAATAATAATAATAATGATAATAGTAATAATAGTAATAGTAGCAGTAGCAGCAGCAGTAGTAGTAGCAGTAGCAGAAGCAGCAGCAGTAACAGTAGTAGTGGTAGTAATATTTAACTACAGACAATGACGAAACACAATTCAAAAACAATTATTTCTCCTTCATTCGAATGTAATATTAATAAATGAAAAATTTCTCTGTTATTTGTTGCCTGAGGAAAATAAACAATCCACACTCGGTAGCTAAAGAAACAGAACAAATTCTGTATCCCATCACCCCTTGCGCCCAATGTTTGTATTACATAAAATGAATACCCCTTGCCGTCAACGTTTTAATTACATAAAATTAATAATTATGATATATATATATATAATATTAGATTTTATACAAAGGTAGTGGAGAAAACTTGTACACAACTTGAGGCTAAACAGCTTTACGAGTACATCATTCGTGGTTCTTAGGGGCACTCCCCTTTTGGCTCGTGCCAATAAACGAACCGCTCGTCAAGTAAAACCGCAATGAGTAGGCCTAGCCACAAGTTGTATAAATAACTGTTACCTTATACTATATTAGTAACAAAGTGTAATGTTTATCAAACTGTTAGCAAATGTCAAAAATAGCTCCTTACTTCACATGTGTGAAATAATCATACTAGATGCAAATCAAGATTTCAGGTATGACTCCCTGTAAAGTTGATTTGAATAATTTCGAGGGAAAAATTATTCAATCATACTAGATAATCATTAGATTAGAAACAAATATTTCATTTATATCCGACCATTAACTTAGCAACAAAGATATTTTAACATCATTCTAGGAATTTACACCATTCATTAAGGCTATCTAGGATTGTGTATAACAGGGAAAATAATAAATCCAGTAGCCTAATTACTAAGATAAAGTAAAACGTGGTGCATTACACGTGACTAAAAGTCCATTATGTTCTTGAGAAATTGTGATACTTTTACGTTTGTATCAAACATCTCACTCACAATTAATAATAGTCAATTTAAGCCACTTATAAGATAATAGTACATTATGCAACGAGCCTATAATGATAGTAATTAAGACGCAAGCATGTTTGTTTATGAAACGAGCTCAAGCGAGTTTCATAATTTTCATACGAGCGTCTTAATTACCATTATAGGCAAGTTTCATACGGCTTTTTATGCTCGACCATATTTCTAACTTTAAATTATTCAGAAGTATTCATTTTATTTGTATCTGACAGACGATCGGAAGTGACCTTGTTCATGGCTCGAAATTGTGAGATGTGCGCAGACGCGAAAGTATTGATTTTTTCCGAGGAACAATAATGTCATTGACCTTGATGTAATGCAGAGAATGTATAACCTGGAAATTGATTTAGAATTGAAAAATGAGATGAGAAATTGAATTTATTTGAATATTATTTACAATTAACGCTAATTATTATAGTAACAGAACATAACCTTCTGCGACAGAATTGGATTTCCAGCCTCCGTGACATTTCCCTCGTCTTTCGATTGCATATCCGAGAATAATCGAAAACCTGAACTTTAATGAATAGGTGTACTTTAATGACATGCATTAAAGGACTGCTACCAGCTGTATAATTACTACATTTCGGCATGGTCGAGCATAAAACTACCTTGGATGCATATGATGGGTCTCCCAGACCCACCGCTATGTTCATAGCTGATGTTTGTATATTTATTTAAAAACTAGGACAATGAGTGTCTGTGACTTCGTCACAAAACCATTCATCTTTCATGCAATGTTATTTTCAGTGAGAAAATCGAATTACTTTTTCACTAAATAATTTTTTTGTGTTCTACCCTGTCCTTTACATATGATGGGTCTGCCGGACCCAGGGGAAAATTGAGAAGTAAAGCTTGGTATTTAATGAAAGTCAAACTGTTGACCATAATAATTTTATAATAATTTATCTTTGTTAACACACACAGATGACTGGATGACTGTATTCCACGGGTGATTTGCCGGAGAACCAGTGATTAGTGAAGAACAGTGAAAATGGCTTCTTCGAGTGCAGTGAAAAAGTTGAGGAAATCTAAATCTGTGTGTGCAACTGATACCGAATGTGGTAAAAAGGTAGGGAAGTGGTTGGATGAATGTGATAGTGATGATGATATTACAGAAGATGGTAGTGTTTTCTCTGATGATAGTGATGGTGATTATGTACCGCCTAGCCAAAATAAGAATGACAATGATTTAGAGGTCACATCTGACTCCAGTGAAACGAGTGAAAATGCAAGTGATAATGATGTTATGGACAATGGACAATTTTCAGACACTAGTGATTGCTTCTTAGGTCGAAATGGAACAGTGTGGTCCAAGACTCCAGCTCAAAGAGGAAGAGTTGCATCACACAATATCTTACGGAACGCTCCAGGACCAGCAAGAGATGTAAGTACTAAAAACCCCTGCGATGCATTCTTTGTTTTTCTGTCACCAAATATATTGAGTGAAATACTTCACTGCTCAAACCTCGAAGGTAGACGTGCGAATGCAGGTAGAAGACATTGGAAGGACATTACGATCGAAGAACTCCATGCTTTTATTGGGATAGTAATTCATGCTGGAATGGAGAAGAGCTGGGATGTTTCTGTGAGAGAAATGTTTCTTGATCCATGTTCGAATCCCTTTTATCGTGCCAGCATGTCAGTTGGAAGATTTGAAACCATAAGAAGACATCTTCGCTTCGATGATAAGCGTACACGAGATGAAAGACTGAAAACAGATACATTAGCTGCATTCAGTTATGTCTAGAAATTATTCATCGGTAACTGTAAGAAATCCCTCATCCCAGAAGCATTTCTTACAATTGATGAACAACTGGTTCCATTTCGCGGGCGCTGTCGATTTCTGCAATACATACCCAAAAAGCCAGCTAAGTATGGCATAAAGATAAATTGGTTGTGTGAATCGCATACCGGCTATGCAATTGATGGTATAATTTATAGCGGAAAACCAGCTGGTGGTCCTCCTCAGAAAAACCTGGCGACAAACATAGTCTTAAAACTTGCAGAAACAGTATATGACTCTGCAAGGAATATATCTATGGACAACTACTTCACAAGTTTGTCTCTTGCAGAACAATTACTATCAAAAAAATTGACAGTAGTTGGTACTCTGCGAATGAATAAGCCTGAAATACCCATACAGTTTCTTGCTAACAAAGGGAGAGAAGTACTTTCATCTGAATTCGCATTCAAGGACTACACCACACTAGTTAGCTACGTACCCAAAAAGAATAAAGCTGTAGTGTTGTTGAGTACAATGCACCATGACAAAAGTATTGATTCTCAATCCCCAAAGAAGAAACCAGAAATTATTCTACAGTATAACAAAACTAAAGGAGGTGTTGATCTCATGGATCAAAAAGTTCGAACATACACAACAAAAAGAATCACTAAAAGATGGCCCCTGGTTTTGTATTACAACATGCTTGACATTGCCGCTTTGAATGCAGAAATATTATATTCTAAACAACACCCAGATTACCACAGTGGAGTATCTCACAAGAGAAGGCTTTTTCTGAAAGAACTTAGCTTGGAACTTGTGAAACCACATATGCTACAGAGAGTCAACTTTCCACAAATCAAAAAGCCTTTGCTGGAGTCACTAAGAATTTTCAAAGTCATCCCGGAGAGAAAAAGAAGAAATGAAAAAGATGGTGCAGAACCTGCAATGAAAAAGAGATGTCATATTTGCCCTTCAAAAATCAGCCGGAAGACTACTATGCGATGTGTAAAGTGCAATAAAACAATTTGTAAAGAACATTCTAATCTTGTGTGTGTGACATGTGAAAATGACTGAGAAAAACTTCATAAAATGCTTCAGATTCATTTGATAGACTTACAAACTTTATTTGAGTAAATTATTTCACATGTGAAATGTAAAACATGTATGTTATAGTCTAATTTGTTGATGAGACGGAAACCTATACTTAGCCATATTGTAATTGAACTAACTCTACTTTTGTTGTTATCAAAATTTGTGATATCATTTTTTCCAAAACAAGTATTTTCAGTATGTTATTTTACGATGCTGTATCAACATCTTAGGTTATTTATCGTTCGAATGAGATGAAGATGACAATGCCGGTAAAATTAGTTCGGGGTCCAGCACCGATAATTACCAGCAATTGCTCATATTGCGTTGAGAGAAAACTGCGGAAAAACCTCAACCAGGTACATTACCACAACTGGAATTCGAACCCGTCCCACTTGATTTCACGGCAAGACGCGCTAACCATTAATACACAGGTGTAGAATTCCAAAACAAGTAGCTATAAATGTTTTACAACAGCAATTTCAATGTTAATAAAACATGGGTCCGGGAGACCCATCATATGTAACAGTGTGTAAAAATCCTTGTATGTATCCAAGGGTTAAACATATCACGCGAACAAATGTTTACAGAATTGGACATGAGATAGTATTAACCGAAATAAGAGTAAAACAGTAATAATAGATTTTAAAAGGAATACCTACCGCACTGGTCTATGTGGTGTGTAGTCTTTTGAACACTATTCAACATTCTATCGCAGAGAAGCAAGCATTAGTTCGATTACAATATCAATTTTCGTACAGGCATTCACAATGTTAATTAATTGATATAACATTTATTTAAATGTCTCCAAAGCCAAAAAGTACATATTTCTGCTCAGTGGTACACTGAATAGGCACAAATACAAACCGAATGTTACGCAAGTGCAAAAAATGGGGCATTGCTAAGAGCGTACACAGTGAACCTAAAATTCGTTTGAGGACATTAGAAATATTACAGATGCGAGTAGCATCTTCTCTTTGCTTAAGATGAATAAACACTTTAATAATTTTGTCCTTAACATTCGTTGTACTGTGGCATTGCCGTACTACTACCTTGCGAAATGGAAAATAAGCTTCTACAGCTTGGAAAGAAATGTTTTTTAAACGATTCTATGTTTATTAAAAGTTTTATTATTTCGGTTGAATACTATCCACCTTCGATCTGTATTTTACCTTTGCATAAATGTAGTTTTCGTAAAATATCTCAACACAAAATCACTGCACGTTATGACGGAAGGATGTCTCTACAAAAGGTCCTACACTTTTTAGTACTTCGTGAATAAAAAAATAATGAAGAACCGAATAAACTGGTAGAACTGAAGCATACATAAGCTCAAAAAGTGTCTCCTTTTCTTTCCAGTTAACATCTTTCTTTTTCGGGTGTGACCCAGTTACATTGTATTTATGCAATAAATTGTAATATGTAGGTCATTTTACTATGAGATTGGTAATCAATTTCGAATTTTGAAGAATGTTCATATACGAGTATTACAATAATATTGTAAAATATTTGTTATTGTATTTAATTTTTGCTTGCAATAAAATCTTTGTAAATCTTTAACAAAAAAAAAACAAAAATATTCATTAATAATAATAATAATAATAATAATAATAATAATAATAATAATAATAATAATAATAATTTTATTTATTCTGGCGAAGTTAAGGCCATCAGATCTTCTCTTCCACTTAGAACCAAAAAAAAGCTGATATAATTTGCAATGAGACAAGTCAATAATTACAGATTAATATTTAAGGAACACTCAAAGATTGATGTAGTTATACAATCACAAGTTGAGTAAAATAATGCAGACATATCAAATAACAATTACAATAGTAATATACGTTACAAGAGCGGTATGTTGACGTTTTCATGGTCGAGGAAAAGATTGAAAAAGCGAAACGCAGTTGAGCTTTTTTAATTTCCGAGAACATGAAAACAAACATACCGCTCGTGTATCGTACATTATTTTGTGCGAAGATCGTTTATTACATACCTGAAAGACGAATTTCTAATTAGTTGCAATGAAATCTCCATGTTGGTTTCTGTTTAATGACGCCAACTTCGGAACACCAAAATATCTTTCTTCTACATTGTTGCTGTAAAATGTTTTCTGTGTTTATTATACTCCAGCAGGCCGTTACATACGTCTGTCTTCCCCCCCCCCAGTCTATAAATGCGAACTTAAAACAAACGGTAAGGTTATGTAATGATTTATTTTTCATTTTAATATTTTAACAATATTATTTATATAACATATTGCAGTAATAACATCGGCATCTGGAATCTCGTGGATTTTTTCACGGCTTCCTTAATGTTACTTGTATCAGGAATGCAATAAGTTTCGTGGAGTAGTAGACTTTACTTAATTTTTGCAAATATTTAAAAACAATAATTAACATTGCAAATTTAGGTGAAATTGCAGTGGTAAGTTTCCAATTTATAATTATTACTATGTTAAACGTCTCTAAAAATAATTTGTTAAAAGCCTATAGCAGTAAAATGAATGTCGCGCTTAAGCGGTAAGAAGAGGGAAATTGTTATGTGTGTTACGTTGGGAATACTGAATGTGGTATTTCACACTTACCGCGTATTGGTTATGTGCGGAAAACAAGCAAATACGCACGATCTCGCACAAAATAATATACTATAGAAGGTTTAGACGTTACACTCAATGAATATGCAAGTGGTAAGTGGACCAATATTACAAATTACAAGAATTACAGATACAGACTTAAATTATAACTATATAACACACAGGAATATTGGTACAGACAATGGAGATTTAAAAATGAATGAGGAAGAAAGAAAACATATTTTCAGAAGTGATTAAATGTTTACTAACAATTTGTAGGATTAAAATGAATATTTATAATTTATCTGATAAAAGTACACAAACAGTCGTGATAAGATAAAGCAAGGTACGGGAATTTACGTGAGAAGCTAGGAGTTATGTGGCTTACCACGGGTCACGTGCTTGAATAATTTACTTTTAAATTGCACTATCGTTCGGCAGTTCCTGAGGGAGTTGGGTAGAGAGTTCCAGAAACGAATTGCTGATGCTGTGAAAGAGGAAGAATAGTGAGCTGTTTTATGGGCACGCATAGATAATAGAGGGTCATTTCAAGAACGAGTGCCCAGGCTGTGGCATGCAGTTTCCGTAGTTGAAGAAAATGACTCCGCGAGAAAGAGCTCAAACGGTGTATCGGTTAATTCAAACAAATTTGTGACGCAAACTCAGAGAAACTTCAGAACTCATTATCAGACAGATTCTCCTTCTAGAACAGTACCATAAAGACTTCCCGTAAAACGAATATCCTGAGAATCCTGTATAACATGAGTTACTATGCCAGCACACGTAAATAATAATGCTTTATTTAAAGCAGGAAAAAGAAGTTTTCATAAACGGGAAGTTTTCTAAGTAAGAAGCGTTCCGAACGTCCCAGTACAGACAATGATAATGTTGAGTGCTTCCAAGAAGTATTTGTACGTAGTCCAGGAAATGTGTCAGATCAGTGGCAAGAGAATTCAATATGCCACTTTCGACAGTGAATAATTCTATGGAAAAATGATGACTGTATGCTTATAATGTTCAACTTGTGCAAACCATTGAACAGAAAATAAGCCTAAAAGAAAGAATTTTTCAAAAGAAATGTTAAGATGAACACCGCGCGGCCATAGAAACCACTCACTAGGAGCGTAGGCTATTCCGAATCTCAGCGCTGAGCAATCCGATGGAATCACGGTGTTCCGAATTTCAACGATGACGTCACTGATGCTCCACCGGTGTCGCACCGGTGCCATCAGCTTGCAGAGGTAGTGGTAGTCTCCATCAGCCGCCATCAGTGAATCTGATTGGTTCTTGTATAGGGCGGGAATTAGCAGACGAATGACATCGTGCACAGTTGTGTCACAGCGGTGTGTTCTGCTTTGGTTCTGCTGTATTGTTTGTAATGAGCACAACGTAAAACCAATATGACTTATGAGAGAACATATCAACGGACCAGTTATTACTACTGATTCAAGAAATAAATTGTTTATGCTCTCTTTTCTTTTAACAAGATGACAGTACGGAAATTTCGCAAAATCTTGCTAGCGTAGCACAGACAACAACTTGTATAGCCGCCATGATAGCCGTCGAACCTTTCAGCGGTTTTGTTCCTATTTTGCTGCAGCGTGACGTCATTGTTGTCCACCAGTCCGGTGAGATTCGGAATACGCTGTATCTCTCGTGTAGTCCGGCTCATATAAACAAGGATTAAGCTTGCTTCTATATTTCAGAAATAGTCAGCCGCCATAGCGTGCACCATCGGAGAACCCAGATCAGTACCGTGAAATAACTAGAGACTCCCAGAAGGTGGATGTGAGGTATAGTCTTATGCATAATCTCGTCATTGACATTTTCTTTTTCGTAGAAAGGCAATCATAACAGTTATTTACTTAGACATGTTGGAAAGTTTTATACTCTCACAAATCGAAGAGTTTCAGCCCGGTATCATCCTGCAACAAGACTATGCACGACCTCACTGGGATACCACTGTATGCGATGACTTGGACGAATATTTTCCAGGGAGATGGAATGGATGATGTGGCCAATTCTGTGGCCCTTGAGGTCACCCTTCTTAACTCCATTGGATTTTTGCTCTGGGGATATGTGAAAGATTATTTATTACACGCAAGTGAGGGATATTGATAAACTGAAAGAATAAAAAAAGGAATAGCCACTGTTGTAGATTAAAGGATGCTTACACGAAGCTGGCAGGAAACATATTATCGTCTTGATATTTTCCGTACGACAAACGCAGCACATGTAGGCTATAAGTGAATTGACAAAGTTCATAAAACTTTAACAGTTTATCTATCAATTAAAATTTCCAATTTCTTTCTATTTCTATTGTGTTCTGATTTATTACAGATTAAAATGTATCAGACCTTTTGTAACGGAAGAACCCCGAGAAACCTCTAACTGCGACATTGTCCACCACAGTGTCACTGTGGGATTTTCAATTAACAATTCAGGTTTTCCCGGGACTTGAACTTGGACTGTCTGCCTGACTGGTTGATGCTTTAGATCATACAGCCATCGCAATACCTACCCTCATTTTTCATTTATTGATTCCTTCTATCACGTCTTGCTCTTTTTGGACAGCATTTTCAAAATATCCTGAATACAGAATAAAGAAGTAGTTTATAATTTGCATACATTGGCTTAACATACCATTATTTTCTATCAGCGACCAAATAAAGACACGTTTCAGACTAATAAGTGCATCAAAATAAGCAGATTCCTTTTTACGTAACGATGAGTCGAAAGTTGCTCTTTATCAAGTTACTCGACTTCAAGTTGGTCCTTCGTTCTAGCATTCAGCATCATCAGATCTGACACTGCTGCATTTCAGATTATGGTAACTTATAAAGAATATTATTTATCATATACTAATCGAGGTCGAAATGGATCTTGTTTCCAGTATTGCAGAAACGCTGACAGTCATCAGTGGACATGTCGGCATTTTCTATCGCATGAAGTAATCCTCTGCCGCATCATTTACAATTTTGTACTGAAGTAGGTGGCCGTGCTTTCAACATCTCCCCTAGTGTAGACTTTAATTTAATAATGAATAAAACATTACTGATACTATTTCAGTGGTAATTGACGATAGTAAAATACATCCTAGCGTAGAGACTGATCAGCTACGTCACAGCGTTGTCAGACACAGCCTAAACGGAGCGGAGCGCTCCACTATAACTCGTTGCGTGCTCCGGTGCTTCCACAGACATAAGCAAGTTCACGCTCCGACTGGACGTCTCTAGCACCACAACCGGTTTCGGAGCTCACAACTCTGACGCTACTGAGCTACGACATACACTTGTGATATCATTTGTCACTTCAAAACGTTTATGCAGGTACGTCATCTTTATCCTTCATATAATTTGTGTGTAATTATTATCAAATATCGATGATGAAATAGAAAAGAAATAATAATAAACTTTCATTGGAAAACTCAACAGAAATTTAAAAAAATGTTGTCACTGAATTTATCTGGCTTTTGATGTCTCGAATTAGATTCGCTGGACTCGATTTAGAGACTTTTGTCTCTAGTTCCAAATACATAAATCTGACACGAGAACCTAGAGCGCTGCTGTTTCGTAGGAGGAGATGGGAAGCAATGTGAATCACATACACGACGTGGTAATCCACTTGCTGAGGGCCGAGGAACCACGGGTTTACGTCCCGGATTTGGCACATGTCTTTTTGTAACTCTGGACTCTTTTATCCTTTGTTCTTGTGCAAATCCAGAGACTAACGTGTTTTCCTAATAGCTATGTTGATATTGCCAGAAGATGAGAATTAAGATGCAAGGATCTGTGTAGAATATGTGCAGCAGCTTCTGTGATAGAGAAGAACTATATATAAGGAGCAGAACGATTTGAAATTGAACGTGATAGAAATGGTAGTAATATGGTAGAAAAAAATATACATCTGGAGGAACAATAAGCAGAAAAACAAGACATATGGGAAAGAAAAAGTCAGAAAAAAGTATTAAATGAGTAGAAAAAATGGACTAGAAGGTGATAAAGTGTAACATTATAGAAGAAAGTGTGTAAAAACAAATAACAAATCAGTTTCGCGACAGCCAATGGTGGGTCAGGGCCCACAAACCGACTCCTGACTTCACGTCCACATGCCTCAGCTGAGGTGAAGATCACCCAGCTAGAATGGGGTAACGTGTGGTTAACACGATGATTTTTAGTTGTTATTTAACGACGCTGTATCAACTACTAGGTTATTTAGCGTCGATGAGAATGGTGATAGCGAAATGGTATTTGGCGAGATGAGGCCGAGGATTCGCTATAGATTACCTGACATTCCCCTTGCGGCTGGGGAAAACCTCGAATGAAACTCAACCAGGTAATCAGCCCAAGCGGGGATCGAACCCGCGCCCGAGCGCAACTTCAGGCCAGCAGACAAGCGCCTTAAACGCCTGAGCCACGCCAGTGGCTAACATGATGATCTCTCGAAGTTGTTATAGTTGGCTTTCAGAACTTGATTTAACAACTCATTTGAACTCCTCAAATTCAATACGATGCTGGGTGGGCATCGGTCCCATACACTGGCCTAAAGTCAGGATAAATTTTTTCCTTTGCGACGATTCGAACCAGGACTCGTGTCGCTAGTCCAAGACATGACGCCTCAAATCACGTGGACTTGGAACGGAATATAGTAAATAATAGACGAAAAAATATAGGAAAGGTACAGGAAAATAATGTATAAAATTAAAATGGCTTAAGAAAAATATATTAAATAGAGAAGTAGAAGGTGGAAAGAAAAAGAGCAAAAGACAAAGGAGGAATAACACAGAAACTAATGGAATAAGAATAGAATTCGAAATAAAACATGTAACAGACAGAGAATGAAATTAATGCGTGATATAAAGAAGGGAAAGGAATAACAACATGGAAATAAAGTATAGATGTAACAGGAAATTAAGATGTCATTTCTTAGTGAGAAAGACGTCAGAAATGATGTATCTGGACAAAATAAAGAAATACTATTAAAGAATAAGGAGATAAGTATCTGCTTACTAGGTGAACAGAATTCCATAACGTTGGAGGACAAAAAGAATTCATTGTAGACACAGATTTAGTGAAAACTTCATACCTTAATGTCTTAGTATGTCTTGCGTAGGCATGAAAACGCCTGACAACATAATAGTTACACGGAAACTAATCAGGAAAACAAGATGGACTTCGCGTTACACCTATAGCTGAAACAACACAGGACAATGTAAAACTAGACTAACATTCCTGACAAGGGACGATTTTATATCCATGGTTTTGGCTTCACATAGGCTAATCTTAGAAATCGTGGACATCACATAATGCTTAATAATAGTGGTGGTGTGATGGTGATGGTAGTGATGGTAACTGTAGTAATAGCATAAGCAGTCGTAGTAGTAGCAGTAGCAGCAGTTGTAATAGTAATAGTAGTAGTGGCATTAGTAGTAGTACCAGTAGCAGTATTAGTGCAGTAGTTGTAGCAGTAGCAGCAGTTCTAACACTAGCAGAATTAACTTAGGCTACTTACAAATGGCTTTTGAGGAACGCGGAGGTTCATTGCCGCCCTTACATAAGCCCGCCATCGATCCCTATCCTATGCTAGATTAATCCACTCTCTATCATCATATTCCACCTCCCTCAAATCCATTTTAATATTATCCTCCCAACTACGTCTCGGCCTCCCCAAAGGTCTTTTTCCTCCGGTCTCCCAACTAATACTCTATATAGGCTACATTTCTAGATTCGCCCATACGTGCTACATGCCCTGTCCATCTCAAATGTCTGGATTTAATGTTACTAATTATGTCACGTGAATAATACAATGCGTGCAGTTCTGCGTTGTGTAACTTTCTCCGTTCTCCTGTAACTTCATCCCTCTTAGCCCCAAATATTTTCCTAAGAACCTTATTCTCAAACACTCTTAATTTCTGTTCCTCTCTCAAAGTGAGAGTCCAAGTTTCACAACCATAAAGAACAATCGGTAATATAACTACTTTAAAAATTCTAACTTTCAGATTCTTTTGACAGGAGACTACATGACAAAAGTTTCTCATCCGAATAATAATACGCATTCCCCATATTTATTCTCCCTTTAATTTCATCCCGAGTGTCATTTATATTTGTTACTGTTGCTCCAAGATATTCGAAGGATAAATCTCCAATTTTTATGTTTCCATTTCGTATAATATTCTGGTCACGACACATAATCATATACTTTGTCTTTTCGAGATTTACTTCTAAACCTATCGCTTTACTTGCTTCAAGTAAAATTTCCGTGTTTTCCCTAATCGTTTGTGGATTTTCTCCTAACATATTCATGTCATCTGCGTAATTAGCAGTAGTAGTAATAGGTCAAGTAGCAGTATTAGTGCCGTAGTTGGTAGCAGTAGTTGTAGTTGTAGCGGTAGTAACAGTTCTAGTAGTAACAGCATTAGCAGTAGTATCGAATTTGTCACAGTACAAATTACGCTTGGTACAAAAACATGATACG
The DNA here is from genome assembly GCF_040183065.1 of Periplaneta americana. Lineage (NCBI taxonomy): Eukaryota > Metazoa > Arthropoda > Insecta > Blattodea > Blattidae > Periplaneta > Periplaneta americana. Next base: position 98,651,143 of record NC_091125.1, on the reverse strand, counting down.
AAAAGTACTGGTACGAATTTCTTGGGACAAATTGTAGTATAATCTTGTCGCATTGTCTCCCAAGAACCACAAATCCAGTAGAAGGCTAGCACCATAGATGGGGAAATCACATGCTTCTCTTACAGATTTCATGCAAAAACTCCAAAACGAAGTAGCTCTAGTTAGTAGGCAAATTCTCAGATTGGACGCAGATGGTTCCTCCAAAAAGAGGAAAACAAACTGTGTTGAAGCAGACAAAAGGATAATCAGAATTCTTGACAGATATGATGAATATAAAGATAATGAAGACATAGGGTAAAGGTTGGTAATATTGTGATGTGAATAATATTGTGATAAGTTCTTTTTCAGAATTTTTACAATTTTACTGAGCGAGAGGAAGATCGGTTTTTTTGCGTCAACGTACTAAGGAAATGTTTGTGGACAAGTTTCTGCACAAAACACGTTCTTCTCTCGCTTAGTAAAATTGTAATAAATTCTCAAAAAGGACTATCACAATATTACTCGTATCACAATATTACCAACCTTTATCCTACTTGATTATTTGCGAGCTGCTGATCGCAATACAACTGGCAATTTATTTTAAGCTTCTATGCATTAATTGTTTTTAAATAAATATTTATTACGTTTTAACTTCCTAGGTATTTATTGCTTCGGACAAATGCTTTCACGGTACAAATTTCCCGGGACGAACAGTCTGTACGGAATTTGTCATGGTACAAATTGTGCTTTGTACGAAATACATGGTACGAAAAGTACTGGTACGAATTCCCTGGGTCAAACTGTCGCATAATCTAGGGACGAGGGATGTTGCCTGCTCGAAACCTGGGTACGCAGTGTAGGCAGCCGATGTGCGTTTGGGAATGCGCCTAGCTTCAAGATTAGCGCAATAGATCGTAACAGGTCGCAGTGCTGATCCATGGAATAGAGCCCCTCCTCCCTTAACTTCCATTCCATACACTTGTTGATACGGAATATCTCTTGTAAGCTACTCAGGTTTAGAGTCGGTCTCCACATAAAGAAATCTCAACGTTATGGAATCATAGTCAATAATGCACTACCTATATTCTGTATGTAGCTGGGGCTTCCGCTAGGAAATAGGGCTGAAAAATGAGGGTATAGAGTCAGTACTCCACAATACCTGTTACTGAGATCGGAGCGATAACTCCAGCTGCCGTGGTAGGGTGTACCATGGGGGTGAATTCATTCCTACACGTGGGTACGGAGGTTCTACAAATGGTCGTTCTTACTGATATACTAGATAGCGACAAAATATGGTCATCACTATGGCTGGCGGTTTCCGATCCAAAACATTGCTTTCAAGTTAGATAAAGCCGGTATGTTGTTCTGACAACACGCACAAGCACAGTCGGGTTAAGTAGTTATGGAATGAGGTGAGATTCTTATTGGGTCTTAGTCCACATAGTCCCGTTGTCTGATTGGTCTGTTTCGGCAGAGTACACTCAAGGCGATGGAACTCTGAAATTTGTAACTTTTATATTTTCAGTCCAGTGAAACTGAAATTGTTAGCACACATTTAAGGCGTTATGGACATGTGTCATGCAAATTTTCATTCTTCTATCTCAATTCATTTTTTTTTTTTTTTTTGTAATTTTCATATTTCAAATAACTTTTACTTTTCGTCTATTTCTATTACATGCATTTCCAATTCACTGTGGGCTAAAGCAAGGAGATGCACTATCACCTTTACTTTTTACTTTTGCTCTAGAGTATGCCATTAGGAAAGTCCAGGATAACAGAGAATTGAACTGGTTACATCAGCTGCTTGTCTATGTGGATGATGTGAATATGTTAGGAGAAAATCCACAAACGATTAGGGAAAACACGGGGATTTTACTGGGAGCAAGTAAAGAGGTAGGTTTGGAAGTAAATCCTGAAAAGACAAAGTATATGATTATGTCTCGTGACGAGAATATTGTACGAAATAGAAATATAAAAATTGGAAATTTATCTTTCGAAGAGGTGGAGAAGTTCAAATATCTTGGAGCAACAGTAACAAATATAAATGATACTCGGGAGGAAATTAAACACAGAATAAATGTGGGAAATGCCTGTTATTATTCGGTTGAGAAAATTTTATCATCCAGTCTGCTGTCAAAAAATCTGAAAGTTAGAATTTATAAAACAGTTACATTACCGGTTGTTCTTTATGGTTGTGAAACTTGGACTCTCACTTTGAGAGAGGAACATAGGTTAAGGGTGGCTTGAGAATAAGGTGCTTAGGAAAATATTCGGGGCTAAGAGGGATGAAGTTACAGGAGAATGGAGAAAGTTACACAACACAGAACTGCACGCATTGGATTCTTTACCTGACATAATTAGGAACATTAAATCCAGACGTTTGAGATGGGCAGGGCATGTAGCACGTATGGGCGAATCCAGAAATGCATATAGAGTGTTAGTCGGGAGGCGGAGGGAAAAAGACCTTTAGGGAGGCCGAGACGTAGATGGGAAGATAATATTAAAATGGATTTGAGGGAGGTGGGATATGATGATAGAGAATGGATTAATCTTGCTCAGGATAGGAACCAATGGCGGGCTTATGTGAGGGCGGCAATGAACCTCCGGGTTCCTTAAAAGCCAGTAAGTAAGTAAGTAAGTAAGTAAGTAAGTAAGTAAGTAACTGTATTACTAGCATCGTAGCTATACATTTTGCTATAATTTTAATATTTCAAATAATTTTTACTTGAACAAATTTTCGTCTATTCCTATTACATAAATGAAGGAACTGACGTATGCTTTTTATTGAGGAAGCATTTTTTTGAGAAAAATATTCAATATTCCAGTTTTTTATTTTTAGTTTTTTTATCAACAGCAATCTCACTAGAGGTTTTGATTTATCTAGAGAAATTCAAAACTCGAATGGGATTTAATTGACTATTACACGATTAGAAGAAAGTATATAAAGATTAGAAGTAACGAAGTACTCCAATACAATAAAATATTAATTGACTTACGAAAATACTGAACTGTCTTCAAATCTATTATTGTACCATCTCAACATTACAAATATTACGTTAGATGGCAGTAGTGTGTTATGATTAGCTGTTTTGTTGTTATCAGTTGTACCAACTATGGAATTTTTATTGAACTCTGTGGACGGTTAGTAGTCAAGAAGGCTTTGTTGATTCACTTTCATTTTTATTAAAACAGTTGCATTCCACTTCAATTATCCGGATCCCAGTAATCAACGTCACTTTACAAACGATTTTCAATAAATATTAATATTAAACAATCTCTGATACGTGACTATCCATAATATCATATAGCAGAACCTGTGACATAGCCTAAATAATGTAAACAAGTGTTATAAAAGCTTTAATTAAGGATGATTAAATAAAAAATAAACATGAATAATTTTTAAAGTAACAATTATTGAAAGTAAAATTTTTAAATTTGAATGTTTTAGTGGTTGGTGTTCAGTTGATATTATATTGGACGCGTGCGTAAATACTGTAGTTACAGTATTGTAGCCATTAAAATATTACATCCAGTACATAGAAAATTAAAAATTCAATTCTTCATAAAAATGGGCACGTTGACTTTCACTCTCATTTAGTCAATTAATCACGCAGTAATTCACTTGAACGCCATAAACATATTCGTTACGTTTCATAAATCTGTCATAGAACTTGGCCACTAACTTGTTTCACTCTGGTTATGAATAAATGATTAAGTCAATCAAATGGCATAAGCAATGTAGCCGCTAAAGAATTTTATATTCATGTTTAAAACTACTGCCACAAATTTGCCTCACCCTCTACATGCGATACTAACGCACCTATTTCCCCAGAGAAATGAGAACATTCATCCTTCTCTCATTTAATCAATCAAGCAATCAATCCAACTACGTAAGCTGCTGCTGTCTGGGTAAATTCAATAGCGTATATTAAAATATGTAGAAGAAAATGAGAACAGAACAAAATAGGGATCACAGAATCCTATATTTTTGATGCAGCTATTACAAAGTAACAGTCTGTGGAATTGAAGAAGAAAAAAATTTCTAGAAAGTGAATGAAGAAGGGTTTGGAAGACGGAGAGAGTCAATCGAACCGCTTTAATACAGTAACCCTCCGCTATATAACCCTCCACCCGTACCTAACTCATCCAATCAATAGACATTTTGCTTCTCCTGAAGGGATTTTTTAAGATGAATCCTTCCACTATCTTATAGCCCAGGGCGCGCCTCTACGATCAAGATATAAGACAAAAAAAGCAAATATTTCGATGAAACATCCCAACATAACCGAGCGATGGATGTATCTTAGAATTCCACCGTAACATCTCGACTTAAGAAGATTGCCAACCTACGACCGACTTACACAGACGATGACGTAGCAATTTAGTTCAATAAAGCGTAACTTTGGTGCCTGCCAGCGACTCCGTGAACCCTAAAACTGTCTCATAACGACAGAATTTATTTCGGTTGAACTTATCGGAACACCGCAGTCAAATTTAAAAGCATTCTTCTATCGCATTAATAAAGATTTTATAACATACGTATTTCAACTTCTCATAGGTAATCACTAAATTCATACAATACTTTTATTTAATCATCAGCATCATGATCGTCAGGAGCAGTGTTATGTCATCAATTGAAGTCAGCCGACAATGAGGATTCGAAATAATAGCTTCCTAATGTAATCAGAAATGACAGTGAGAATACATTAAAATTACCGTCACACTTCTCCATACCCTAGTTATTTTAACACTAGTTTGGCCGATTCTCGAAACGATCACAACCTCCTCAGCTACCTTGGAAATTGGAATACGTGATCCTTTTTTCTTCTTCGAAATAAGACGTATGCAAATCGTGCAAGAATTTCCAAGCTTCACTCTTAAGAGTGGCGCGTCTATCAAGTTTCTTCTCTGAACTATTCAGTTTTACATCTTCTCACTATACACCAATTGAAGGGCTCCTTGCTTAAAAGAGGTAACTCCACTTTTATAAAGTAGTGGAAAACTACAAAAACCATTCTAAAATTTTTAAACTTTAATCGAGCTTACTGTATTTCCCTTTTCAGAGAAGGAGTTTAATTTTATCATTTATTACAATCAGCATTTTAGAGCAGCTGTCGTCAGCACAGAGCACCCTGGGGCTAGTGTAACTTACCCGCGGAGAACACATTGCACTATGATGCACTTGTAGCTGCTACTGGGTATGCTCTCTACCTCTTCCTGCTACACGACGGGGCACACGGGACGACTCCACTTACCCTTTACCCATTTCAGCGAGTGTTGATGACCACTGTTTTAGAGGGATAAAATATAAATAAATAATGGAGATCCCCCCATTTTGCAATAAAGTTGGAATATAATTAGCCATGTTTTGCACTGAAGACACAATTACTGTGCCAGTATCATAAACTACAGCACAAGACATGACCTCTATATATATGTGTATATATATATATATATATATATATATATACACATTTTCTTTATAGTAGGTTTAGTTATAACTAAGTTATATTACTGTGTATATATATATATATATATATATATATATGAGTAGCTTAATATCAAAGACGGACATCTGACTTCAATCAAAATTTAGATAGCTGTGGTTTTTTATACAATTTTTCATGCTATTTCCAGTTGTAGTGAAACCATATGCAAAACTCTAACACTATATTTATCAAATAAATTGTGTTAAATATTACAAAGAACACTGTGAATTAAAAAATTGCCTCTAGATCGAAACTATGGGGACGACAGATGTCCGTCTTTGATATTAAGCTACTCATATATATACTACATTTTCTTTATAGTAGGTTTAGTTATAACTAAGTTATATTACTGTAACAACTTTGCGGTATTCGTAAGGAAAAGTGAAATGTGACAATGGTTTTGCCGTACGTACAGCAAAGAAGAAGTTTCTAACCAATAATGTGTTATGAAAAATAGCAGTTTCCATGTAGGGGTGCCAAAAAGTAATTGAAATATTATTTTATGGGATGAAAACAACACACAGGACTCTATTGTGCATTTTCAGTAAGTACAGATACGACTAAGCATTTGTATCTCTTTGTAGAAATGAGAGGACGCTGTTGTGCAGCCATTGCACGTAAACAACACCTAGTAGTGGGATAGAGAGACAAAGTTCTGGAACCCTCTCCCTACTCTCCAGACCTTAAAGGAACTGTTACAGTCGTTCTCTTACCGACGAATGTGTATCTGTGTAATTTAATAATTTCTTTGAAATCCCTGCCGGAGGGATTTTACTTTATGTAGTGTTATGAAGATCACTTAACACGTAGCTTGCCATAAGTCCTTATCGTAATATTATACAACACATGTAAACAATAGACATGCATTACATTACAATACATTAAAGTACAGCACAATACAGTGCATTACAATATATTACATTTCAATCATGACTTGTTCCACATCTCAAAGCTTCAATGCTATTGTAAGATCTATGGAATAGAATAAATGAGATGAAAAAAATTAAAATACATTACATTACAGTACAATACATCACATTCCATAACAACAAATTACATACATACATACATACATACATACGTATATACATACATGCATGCATACTTACATACATACATACATACATAATACATACATACATACATACATACATACATACATACATACATACATACATACATACATACATACATACATACATACATACATACATACATACATACATAGGTGTCTTCGTGTTTAAAAATTTGATTTTGTAACATATTGCATTAATATTAAGTAATATTGTTTTGATGAAAGGATAAATTTGATAATCCATAAGGAATAATGTTATAGACGTAGTATAATTAATGCACTTACGTGTCTTCGTGTTTAAAAATTTTGATTGTGTAACATATTGTATTAATCTTAGTAATATTGTTTTGATGAAAGGATTAATTTTGATAATCCACAAGGAATAATGTTTTAGACGTAGTATAATTAATGCACTTACGTGTCTTCGTGTTTTACAAATATGATTGTGTAACACATTGAATTAATCTTAAGTAATATTATTTGATGAAAGTATAAATTTTAGTAATCCATAAGGAATAATGTTTTAGTATAATTAATGCACTCAAGTGCCTTCTTGTTTAAAAATATTGCATTACATAACTCATTATATTCATTCTAAATAATATTGTTTTTAAGAAAGATTCAAGCATGTAATATCACAACAAATGTAATGGATCATGCTGTTAAATAAATGAATTAAAAAAATACATATACACATACATACATAGGCCTACATACAAAATTACACACACGTAGGCACATACATGTGAATATATGTTATAGAAAGAAATGTGATAGCTGGCGTTAGGCGGATAAATTTATTGCCGTTATGTACAGATACGGAATTACAAAATGGGCCGAATCTTGGTAGCAGTCCTCATCTATGTAGACAACAAGCTTCGCAAGACTGTTTACAAGTAGCATATATTTACGTATTCTTGTTTACTGCACATGCGTAATACGTTGTATCTGGAACTTGGTAAAATTAGGCGGCCCAAATTTTTATATTAATTTTTGTCTGAAATCTGTCTAAAATGTCCCTTTTCATTAAAAAATTGCAGGATATATTCAAATATCAACAAAACACATAAGAATTACATTACTCGAGGCAGGAGATCTTAAAAGAAGAGAAACAAAGCTGGAGTGTTATGCAGAACGAGTGAACTACCTTGTAACGTAGAGAGGGTGAGACTGAGAGTGGTTCAAAACATTAAGAGAAAAGTGATGCAATGAAAAAGCTGTCAGACAATATAAGTAGACGGGGGCTCCATCTATTGTAAATGCAAATGGCAACTGTATTGATCTTGGAATCACTGCAAGAGGTGAAATATGTCCGTGTGAACTGTGTGTCACACTTAGGAGGGGCGAACATGTCGATATGCACGAAGGAAATTGAAAGAAGAGAAAAAGGAAAACACGGATAACACATACCGGGGAAGCATGGGGAAACGGGAATTTGTCACCCAGTGAATTCACTCCACCCGCAATATTTCTTCGGAATGGTTATTGCTTTCCACTCAAAAGGGAGGAAAATATCTCCGCTCCTTCCATTCTTTCTTGATGCCGTTTTCTTCTTAAGCTGCTTTAACGACACTGCGTATGTTAACACACGATCTGATGGAACACGAGTGCAAGAAACTGAAGGAAATTTTGCGAACTATTTCTGTGCTTTACTCAGTAACAATGAAAAATGTTCAATTATTTTAACGATTAACAATATACCTTTTAAATAGACTTACATAATGATTAAAGGTGACTCGAGACTTTCATAGTGAGAACATGGTGTGAGGTTTATGGTTTCACCGGCAACCATTAGAGACAAAATGCACACATGTGCTAAATGAAACCATTAACGCAATGCATACAGAAACAAACTGAAGACAATACAAACAGAATCATCGATGACAGAAGACCTAAAATTGTCCTAAAATGCCAAAGTAAAGGCAAAAGAAACTTAGGCAGAGTATGAACAAATTGGAGCCGGAACCAAATTAAACAGTCCAAATCCTGAAGAATAACAAAGCTAATATTTATCATATATTCACCTTTTTTCTTATAACAAGATAATTAAAAGTTGTGTTGGAAGATTATTAATTTTACACATGTTTACAATGGAATTATGTTCATAATAATTCTGAGCTACCGGCGTAGCTCTGTCGGCTGACGGTGCGTTCACATACAAAGCTGGCAGTAAGCGACTTGTCGCCAGTGGCTTGTTTACAAGCGCTTGCATGTTCTGAAAGGTTCATGTACAAAATTGGAAACAAGCTCCTGTTGAGCTACTACTCGTGATCAGTAGTGAGATGAGCTATTTTTTTTATTGAAAACGTAGAGTTGAAATTGTATAGAAAAAGAGAGGGTGTACATTAAATTAACTGTGAAAGAAGGAAGTTTGGTGAGTACCATCAACAACCTTCAGTCGCTACATATGCCTGTACCCAAAAAGGAACAATTTTTGGAGATTGCAAATGATTGTTTCTCCCTTCCCCAATTTCTTGGGGTGTATAGAAAGGCACAATATGCCGACAATATTGTTGTCTTATCACGCAATGTAAGTACAATGGATGAAATACTCAAACAAATAGAAGCTGAATCAATCAAAGCCGGTTTGGAAATTAACAATGATAAAACTAAATACATGTATAAAATGAATAATGACAATACTAATAAGATTAATTTAATTAATACTAATTTTGACAGAGTTTCCTGTTTTAAGTATCTGGGGTCCATGGCGAAAGACAATAATGATGTTATGACTGATATAAAAGAGAAGATTGCAGCTGCGAACCGAGGTCTTTGGGCATTGAATAAAACTATGAAGTCCAGGTGTATCTCAAGAAGAGTCAAAATAAGAATATATAAAACTATTAAGTTATCAAACCAATAGTAGTAGCTATATGGAAGTGAAACCTGGACTCTACCTGAAAGGGCAACAAAGATCTTAAATGCCTGGGAAAGGTAAGTATTACGAAAAATCTTTGGGCCTACTTATGAGCAAGGGTTTTGGCGAATCAGAACAAATACCGAGTTATATGAATTATATAAAGATATTAACACTGTTTTTGATATAAAACTCAGAAGGTTAGAGTGGCTGGGACACGTAACAAGGATGGAGAACAATCGCACACCCAAAGCTCTACTAGATGCATTGCCAGTAGGAAGAAGGAAAGTCTGACGACCTAAATTGAGATGGCTGGATGATGTTCAGGCTGACCTAACAAAAGTTGGAATCAGAAGATGGAGAACACGAGCATTAGATAGGAGTGATTGGTCGGATGTTCTGAGAGAGGCTAAGGCTAAACTACAAGGGTCGTAATGCCAATGATGATGATGATGATGATGGTGGTGATGGTGGTGGTGGTGGTGGTGGTGGTGGTATAGATGGCAAGCACGTGAGGATAAAGTGTCCAAAAATCAGGTTCAATGTTCTAAAACTACAAAAAGTTTTTCTCTATGGTCTTGCAAGGGGTAGCAGATGGTAATTACCGGTTTGTAATTATTGATGTTGGTGGTTGTGGTAAGCAAAATGACGGAATACATTTGAAGCATCTGATATGTTCAAATTAATGATAAAAAAGAGCTTCATGTTCCTAGTCCGTCATTTCTACTTGGTACCAATGTAAGCTCCGTGTGTGTTTCTTGGTGATGATGCTTACTCATTTCTATGTAATCCCATCAAGCCTTATTCAGGAAAAAATCGTAGCTTGGATGAGGAAATGTACAACAAAAGGTTATCACCAGGGAAAGGATTTATATGTAAATACATATTTACTTATAAAGCTAATATAATTTATATTTTGCATTATCTTTATGTTTCACAATGTGTAGGGTTGAAAAATCCTACTTTTATTTTCCATATTTTTCCATATTTTAGAGTTTAGTACATATTTTCGTTAATTTCCATATATTTTCCATATTTCATATAAAACAGTCCATATTATATTAGGTTTAACAATAAAACAAAACAAAATTCCATTAACTTTTAAAAATACATTTCAACAATAGAGATTTAAACACATGTTCAGTAATCCCTTTAACATCAGAGTTATTTGAAAATTAGCAGTCCTATCAACAATGGGAAAGTAAGTTACAAAACTGTATTAATTTAATTTAAAATTTTTAACAGACTTCAGTTGTGCAGCTCAACAGTTAAATGCCAGTCAGAGTACACATAGGTTCAGTTTTGTAAATCATACTATAAAGACGGTAAATATGCCAAAAGTACGTCATTCAGTCAATTTAAAATCAAAACTAACAAGTTACATTTCAGAATTTAAAGAAGATGGTTTATCAACTGACAATAAAATATTATTTTGTAATTTGTGTCAGTGTGCAGTATCATCTACACAAAAGTTCCTGGTGCAACAACACATTACAACTAGTAAACATCAGGCCAACAAACAACTAAATTCCAAGCAGAGACAATTGTTTTTAACACAACCAACAACATCGAATGTAAGATCTGAGTTTAACATCGACCTGTGCCGTTCTCTCATCTCTGCTGATATTCCTCTCTACAAACTAAAGAATAAGGTCTTCAGGGAATTCCTTGAAAAATATACTCAACATACAATCCCGGATGAGTCAACACTTAGGAAGACGTATGCTCCATCCATCTACGATGAGACAATACAGAAGATAAGAGATGAAATTAAAGATAGTTCAATTTGGGTTTCCATTGATGAGACTCCCGACAAAGAAGGTAGACTTGTTGGTAATGTAGTTATCGGTTTGTTAAGTGAACAATATTCTGAACGAATTCTTTTACATTGTGATGTTCTAGAAAAGTGCAATAACAAAACTATAGTTAAACTGTTCAACGAAGCTATGGGTATCCTGTGGCCAAAGGGTATTATGTACGATAATGTGTTATTCTTTATTAGCGATGCTGCCCCTTATATGGTCAAAGCTGGACAAGCATTATCTGTTGTATATCCTAAATTGACTCATTTTACTTGTGTGGCGCATGCATTTCATCGTGTGGCAGAAGTGGTCAGAGACAATTTCCCTAAAGTAGATTTGTTGATTTCATCAGTGAAAAAAGTATTTCTCAAAGCTCCCAGTAGAGTTAACGTGTTGAAAGAAATGTACCCTGAAATTCCATTGCCACCAAAGCTAATTTTAACTAGATGGGGTACATGGCTAGAAGCAGTTGAATATTATGCCGAACATATAGACTCTATTAACAATGTTCTCCTTGCATTGGACTCTGAAGATGCAGTCTCAATTGATACTGCGAAAACAGTTACCTGTGACATAAGTGTGAAGAATGACTTAGCTCACATTCAGCATACATTTTCATGCATCATAAAAACGCTCAAAAGTCTCCAAAATAGGCACCTTTCACTATCTGAAAGTTTTGAAATTATAAATAGTACTGTGGAACAACTGAATCGTGGTAGAGGTAAAGTTGCAGATGCAGTAAGAGCTAAGGTGGACACTGTACTTTCAAAAAACCCTGGATATGAAGAACTACAAAAGGTTGTTGCTGTGATGAGTGGTGAATCAACAGTGAAGATTAACTTGGACTTATCCCCAGCAGACATTGTGAAATTGAATTATGTACCAGTTACTTCTTGTGACGTCGAACGCTCTTTTAGTCAGTATAAATCTATCCTCAGAGACAATAGAAGAAGATTCACTTTTCAGCACTTGAAAGAAATGTTTGTAACCTATTGTTATGGTAACAGACAATAAAAATTGTGTTTTGTTGAAACTACATTGGAAGATAAGGTACGTCCATTATATTTTTTGTTTAGTTTGATTAAAATGTACCAATATTTAACGTACATAGTCATTTTTTTTATAATTTTAAGTCCATATTTAATTCCATATTTTGGTAAAAATCCATATTTAATTCCATATTTTGGTAAAAATAACTACATATATATTTACATATTTCATATATTTTTAGTCCATATAAATCCGTTCCCTGGTTATCACGTATAAGAAAATGAATTGAATGTGCTTTTGGGATTCTTTTTTAAAACTAGATTTGCATAATATATGTTACTGTAGGCACGTTAACAGAAAACCACAATTCCAAGTCACACAGCGTTGTGTGCAATCGATGTGGGTCTCTGTCGTTTCATCAACCCACGCGAGTTGTATGGATATAAAGGGAGAAATTGAGATGGTGTCGGGTGGAGTTCCTGGGTAGCTCAGTTGGTAGAGCGCTGATACGTTCAACCAGAGGTCCCGAGATCGATAGCCGGCCCCGGAACAATTTTTCCCTTGAAATTATTCTTGTGAGAGATATGTTTAAGACATACTTTGCCAATAACCTCCTTTTCTTCATAGGCTAAATCTGTTCATAAAATAATTTGTTATAATGTAACTGTCATCAAATAATATGTTAGTTATAAGAAATTGCTTAATTGCAATAAAAAACAATAATTAATTACAATAAAAAAACAACTATCAAAATTTAATTTCAGAAGACATTTCCTTCCAACAATTTGTCAACGTAAACCCTGTTAGCATGTACTTTCAGTCGTTTATCCCAAATGGTTCCTTTTTGCAATATATGATAGATGAATTCACTAACATCCACCATTTTCAATGACAATAAAACACCGAACAAGTGTACGTAGTGCTATCCACCAGCCGTCCAGCGCTGGAAATAAATGTTTCATTCATTCTTGTTTGCCGGTCGGCACTTGCAACAAGCGCTTGCATGTCCAGACATGCTCTGTCTGTGAACGGACATAGTTACAATAATGTGGACTTTTACTCGCGCTGGCAAGCGCTCGCCGGTGCTTGCTTGCAAGCGCTGGAAACCAGCTTTGTACGTGAACGCACCCTAAGACGCTTGCCTGCCGAACTGGAGTTGCTTTCGGGCGCGGGTTCGATTCCCGCTTGGGCTGATTACCTGGTTGGGGGTTTTCCGAGGTTTTCCCAACCGTAAGGCAAATGTCAGGTAATCTATGGCGAATCCTCGGCGTCATCTCATCAAATACCATCTCGCTATCACCAATCCCATCGACGCTAAATAACCTCGTATTTGATATAGCGTCGTTAAATAACCAAGTAAAAAAATTCTATCTTAATAATTTAATATTCTACATTATGAATTCAAACATCGAAATGGAGTATTTACTTTTTTATAACTAAATCGAGGCCTAGGATACTACCCGCTCCGATCATGAACTTCAAAATATGTATCACTACACTGAAGCATGCAAGACCTGGCGAGGAAGTAGTTAGTTCCCTTGAATATCATCTGATATTCACTGGAACTTGAGAAAGGGTGAGGGAGTCTCTTATTTGCACTTCAAAGGCTTCGGAGGTGCAAACTTGCCGAGGATTCACCGCCAACCCGCTCTTAACTTCTGGTTCCTAAAGGTAGGCAACCGGTCCGACTCACAATCCTTCCCTTTGACGAATGAATGGAGGTCTCATTTGAATTTACAGCTCCTTCCACTCATTTTATTGCTCCGGGACTGACAGTTCTGTGTGCATCAATCATAAAATTTTCTCTATTCAATAGAGTTGCATTAATTTAGTAAATGTAGCTTTATTGAAAGTCCAGTCAGACTCTAATACCTTAAGAGAAATGCAAGATATAAAGCATTTGCTGCAATTATACATTATTCTGAATCATACAGGGTGATTGAGTTCAGTAGCTAAGGTTTAGGTGCCCATCATCAAGACAAAATACGGGTACTCTACGGTAGTGGCAAAAAAAACCGGACCGACCATTGTGGCTTATTTCAGAGCCTTGTTCACTCCAGAGCGCGATAGACTGGTAACTAAGACTTTCTTGGTTCGAATCTTGCCTGGGAAGGAAACTTTTTTTTTTTGTTCCTTATTCAAATTTATTCCCAATACTTTTCGATTACAGTGATATTTTACTACTTAATTAACTTATTATTCTCAGAACATGAATTTTACCAGCAATCGAAAAGTATTGGGAATAAATTTGAATAAAGAAAAAAAAAAGTTTCCTTCCCAGGCAGGATTCGAACCACGAAAGTCTTAGTTACCAGTCTATCGTGCTCTGGAGTGAACAAGGCTCTGAAGTCGGCTATAAGGGTCGGTCTGGTTTTTTTTTTCCACTACTGTACATGACCACTGCCTATAGTGAGGGTCACATAAGAACAGTTTCTAAACAGCAATTATTGCCGTTTTGTCAGTGTTGCCAACCGTTACCAGATATCACACGATCCTACCAACTAAATGACTTATTTACTTACCGTAATTTATGTTGAAAGGTTATTCTAAATAATTCAATAATTTGTAACATATTTTCGTAGGCAAACTATACGAAAAAGGGATGAACATGTCAAGTATTTTGTCTGGCAATACGAAATTCATTGGTTTGACTAAACAGTTGACTCACGAGACCTAATCTAAAAATGTATTTTGTTTGATCACATGAAAATATTAGTACTAACTCCGAAAACTTACCTCACTATAGTCTTGAATTATAACCACAAAGCAACACATAAAATAACTATTATGTATTAATATTAATACTGGTATTAATTAATTATTATTATTATGTTAAAAATTTCATTAGCTTCCAGTAACTGCTTCAGAAATTTAGTACAATTTTAATTTCATGGAACTCTAGTACCGACAAATATTGTCGATTATTTGTCTCAGCTGGCAACATACTAGTTACAAAATCACTACCATTTGTAGTGTTTGTCAGTATCGAAATTCGAAAAGAAGTTGGCAAAAGAAAATTCAACCTACAAACTAGAAAATCACCACAATCCACTAGTATGTGTAGTAACGGGGGAACAATGGTTAGGTTTCACCCTTGGGGCATGAAGTAAGCTGACCCGGACTGTACTCCTACACCTCCGTTGAAAATAACAAAGTTATGAAGCAAATGTTTTAGTATGTTAGAGTTACATTACTACAGTTAATATTTCTTTAGAATTGAATTACCCAAAATTAATTTTCATAGCGACCAGCCTCATGGTCTAGTGGTCAGAGCTTCTGGCTATAGTTCATGAGGTCCCGGGTTCGATTCCCGGTTAGAGCACAGGAATTTTTCCTTAAAGGGGATTATTCCTGTGTTCGTCCATGGTCTGGAATTTAGGTTAAGTTTAGATTTAAGACCTCTCCTGGCACCACATTATCATAATCTTCCTATCACATCATCGGGGTAATGTAACTCCACCTTCCAGGCGCCCCAACCTCAGAAGTGGGTTACAACTAAGCCACGGCCAGGAGAGACGACCAGAAATGTCGAAAAGACAACCTGGTGGCATTGGATAAAAAAAAAATCATAGCATTTATTAAAATATAATTAGTTTGTCTGGGCAATTTAAATTGAATTTTGTGCATCTGATATGTTCAAATTAATGATAAAAAAGAGCTTCATGTTCCTAGTCCGTCATTTCTACTTGGTACCAATGTAAAAGCTCCATGTGTGTTTCTTGGTGATGATGCTTACTCATTTCTATCTAATCCCATCAAACCTTATTCAGGAAAAAATCGTTTTCTGTTAAGCTATCGACTTTTTTTGGGGGGCGGGGGACGGGGAAGGACGCTGGAGAAAACTTGTTAACCACCTGTCTAGTCCTCAAAACGTTAATTACTAATCAGAACAGGAAGGTCCATGTAAGATACTCAATTTCCTAAATGAAATAAGAATTGCAGATTCCTGTCGGTACACAAAACTTTTTGCACTCAAACTTTTGTTTCAGGGAATTACTGCCAAGACAAAGAATGAATAATGATTCCCTAATGGACTACGGCTCGTTTGTAAATTTGTTGCAGTGCACTCATTTTTGTTTACACAATTACTTCCCTTTCCTCCCCTCTCTCTTTTTCTATCTCTTTCTCTCGTGCTCTTTTTCCCTGTAGAAAAGCAGCTACAGTATGGAACAAGAAAAGCTTTATACCAAATCATCTTCCTGCTACTGATGTATCTATGTATCAATACTTTTATGTATCCATCTATACATCCATATATGTATATACAAAGTTAGCCATTGGCTAGGGGTAGTTTTTAAAATAATGCATATAAAGTGAACTATATGAATAAAACTAATTTTATTATGCGTAATAGTGCTATGTTTTTCATTTTCTGAAAGTTATTTGCCTTAAATAACCCCAATTACATAGTTGGCCATGCGTTTAAATAGATTTTCATAGTCAGTGGAATAAGAAGGATAAAATCGAAGAATTTATAAAAAAAATGGTTTCCCAACGGAGGTGGCTCCATGGGACTTAGTATACTCACAAAATTTGGTACAGGTATCTTTAATACAATAATATCACAATTTTGTTCGGAAAAGTATAGATATGATGCCAAATAAAATGAATAGGCTACATTTAATAAATATGATGACTTAATATTTCACAAGATATTTTAAGACTAGTTCGATTAATTAAAATGTGTCTCAGTGAAAGTTACAGCAGAGTCCCTATAGGCCACTTACTATCCGATGCTTTTCAAATTCGCTGCGGGCTAAAGCAAGGAGATGCACTATCACCTTTACTAATTACCTTCGCTCTAGAATATTCCATTAGGAAAGTTCAGGATAACAGACAGGGTTTGGAATTGAACGGGTTACATCGGCTTATTGTGTATGCGGATGACGTGAATATGTTAGGAGAAAATACACAAACGATTAGGGAAAACACGGAAATTTTACTTGAAGCAAGTAGAGCGATCGGTTTGGAAGTAAATCCCGAAAATACAAAGTATATGATTATGTCTCGTGATCAGAATACTGTACGAAATGGAAATATACACACTGGAGATTTATTCTTCGAAGAGGTGGAAAAATGAAAATATCTTGGAGCAACAGTAACAAATATAAATGACACTCAGGAGGAAATAAAACGCAGAATAAGTATGGGAAATGCGTGTTATTATTCGGTTCAGAAGCTTTTGTCATCTAGTCTGCTGTCAAAAAATCCGAAAGTTAGAATTTATAAAACAGTTAACTTATATTACCGGTTGTTCTGTATGGTTCTGAAACTTGGACTGTCACTTTGAGAGAGGAACAGAGATTAAGTGTGTTTGAGAATAAGATTCTTGGGAAAATATTTGGGGCTAAGAGGGACGAATTTACAGGGGAATGGAGAAAGTTACACAACGCAGAACTACACGCATTGTGTTCTTCACCTGACAATTAGGAATATTATATCCAGACGTTTGAGATAGTCAGGGCATGTAGGACGTATGGGCGAATTTAGAAATGCATATAGAGTATTAGTTGAGAGATTGGAGGGAAAAAGACCTTTGGGGAGGCCGAGACGTAGCTGGTAGGATAATATTAAAATGGATTTAAAGGAGGTGGGATATGATGATAGAGACTGGATTAATCTTGCACAGGATAGGGACCGATGGCGGGCTTATGTGAAGGTGGCAATGAACCTGCGGGTTCCTTAAAAGACATTTGTGAGTAAGTAAGTAAATAAGTAACTACAATTTGCCCGTTAGTGAGTTGGGTAATCCAAATTGGTTCTGAAAAATTTTGGAATAACATCTCGAGACCCAATTAAAAAATATATCACTTCCAGATTTTGAAGATGGTAATTTTCTTTTAATTTTCTTCGAAGTAATTAATCGTTGGATCGTAGATATTTTTCTTCCCAATGTGAACTTTTTCAGGTTGTCATCTCCCTGTTTCCATTCTAATGGTTTGGTCAATAATGAAGTCCTTTTTGGTGGTCTTCGAATTTACCAAAATATCCACGCGATTGGTAGAGCCGTTCGTTGCTAAGCAGTGTATTTCTTCTTCTAATTCAGGATTTGTTTTTCAAGGCAGTGACGATTAATGATCTTAAACAATGATGTCTAGAATTTCTGAGTAAATCACCTCGATCACATTGCCCTTGGACGTGAGCAAGTGTTTCATTCTCCGGGCAGCCATATGTACACCGGTAACCGTCCAAGGACAGGAACTGCTCTCACTTCTGCTAAGTTAACGTTCATTTTCAAACATGTCACCCATTCAGAGGTAGATAATCCTGATTCATTGGCTATCCATTTATTGGCTTTGAGGACTTCCCTTTACCCTTGGTAGGCAACGATGTTCAAAGCTCATATTCTCGCTGACGAACTTCTGCCCTAAACTTCCGGGAGACTGAATTTCGATTTAGCCTACTGTACCGAATTAATTTGATGTAGTCCACACCTGTGGAGTAACGGTTAGCATGCCTAGCCGCGAAACCAGGTGGTCCGGGTTCGATTCCTGGTCGGGGCAAGTTACCTGGTTGAGGTTTTTTCCGGGGTTTTCCCTCAACCCAATATGAGCAAATGCTGGGTAACTTTCGGTGTTGGACCCCGGACTCATTTCACCTGCATTATCACCTTCATCTCATTCAGACGCTAAATAACCTGAGCTGTTGATATAGCGTCGTAAAATAACCTACTAAAATAAAATAAAAACTTTGATGTATTATGCAATTTTATGAACTATTTTACATTTTCCAACGGACTTATTCTGTGAAGACGTCTTTTAAAACCGGGAGCATTCAACGCCAGTGAATGTCTCATTGCTGAACGTGTCTACTATCACTAGGGAGTGAATTTTTAAGTACTAAAAATTTTAATATTTTTACTTTTATGTGCTAAAAGTGCTAGAATATTTGGTATAATGAAAAAAAAGATGTTGTTTAAATATGAAGAAAAATAGCCTACTTAGTTTGAAAACAAAATGATATCGGTACTCACAATCACACTTGAGTATTAGTTGCTAGTAGTTGTCCGAGAACTGCAGAGAGCAACGGAAGTCATCTCCAAATTCTCTATCAGAATTTCATGTCGATTATCTCTGAGCAACGATTTATATGGTGAACGATCTTTCCACATCACAGGGAGTCATACGTGCATTTTTGAAGAGATGAATGTTACAAACACATACATTCAATTTCATCTACAAGCGCACCCTCCAATACTCCGGCAATTTTACACATTTTTTGTTTGTATCCACCATTCACTGCATCCCAAAAATGTTGTATATGTACATATTCCTGGTGAAGTGGAAGAGAAAGTTTGATGGCCCTAAGATAACAAAGTATTGCCTATCTCGATAATTAATTTAATGAAATTTGGTTGCACTTTACTAAAAAATATTATATATATATATATATATATATATATATATATATATATATATATATATATATATATATATCCGAACAAGATTTTTCATACAATGTTTCGCAGTCTTTATTTTTAATAATACCTACTACAAACTGAAAAGTATTAACAGGTACTGGTGTTCTAATTTTTTACTATAAAAAACGTAAAACCGAGAAAAAATTATTGCTGTGCATTTTCTAAACTGTTGATCCAAAATAAATTAAAATTTGTACCAGACCCAAAAGACTAAAAGTAGATATGGATTTTGTTGTGACATTCTTGCAAATATTTTAAAATAATATTTATATTAAATTTTAGCCAAAAAAAAATGTGGAATTAAAAAATATATAGCTAGGCTATACCTGTTAATATATTTCAATAATTGTAGCATGTATTATCAAAGATTAAGAATAACTTCATCACAATAAATAATTTATTTATTATTATTATTATTATTATTATTATTATTATTATTATTATTTGTTTCTCTCGGACACATTATGAAATTTGTCCCAAGATGTAGCTACCTATTTAGATTCATCTACATATTGCTGAAGGAGCGATCTAAAACTCGATTTGATTTTCTGCATTATAAGAAGCAATTTAACGTAAATGTTTCTAGCTACTGACAATGTCGGAGAGATGCTTCCTGTAGCGACGACACTATACTGTCTAAGGCAAGCCTGCACAAGGTTTGCGCTCTCCGAGCCGGCTCACAGCTCATGAGCGGAATGCAGATATTAGCTGCGCTCTGTATAAGGGTGGACTGGAAGAAGGGGTGGATTTCGTACAAAATAAACACAAAAGGAAGTACTATTACGAGTGCTTATGAAATGAATTCCCGTTCAGTGTTTGCAAAACTATCTTGGAATATTATTAATTAATAAAGAAATATTTATTTTACAGAACTAATAGAAATTCTATAGCTACTTAAATGTACAATATCATGATTAAATACTTAGAAGGTCGAAATACAACAGTGTTCATAAGTTAAGATTAAAGATAATGTAGATAATTATTACAGTTGTCTGAACACTATTTACTCAGTAGTGTTCACACAACTGTAATAATTATTTACATTATCTTTAATCTTACAATACCATTTTGTTATATTTTGTTATCAGTACATCAAAAAGAGGTTTTATGCTGTTGGCAGCTGAAATGAATAGTAGCCTACTGATCATAATGAAACATCAGTTACAGTTGTTCGATGTCTGCCTTTATTAAAGTTGATTATAGAAAACAGTTGCTCACAAATACAAATGTTGAGCCAAACATAGCAATCATTTTCACAGCTAGCCTGTGTAGTCGTGGATTTTATTGCTAATGTTTAGTCTAGTAAAACTCAACCAGGCTAGTAGTATTATTCAAACGATTTTTAGCCCTTAGGTCACATTGAAGATCAGTAAGTTCGAGCTGAAAATCGTTAAATGTTAAATGTTATGATCCGTCTTTCAGATTCCTCCATACTGTACTGTAGCAGTAGGTAAGCAACGTGAAACAGTTACTGAGAATAGGCCTACACACTGCACTCCACTAGATAACTGAGTGGTCGTTTCCCCCTCCTCTATCCATAGCAAGTCTATGTCATTTTGACGTATCTTCCTCCCCTTTTAGGCGAGCTGTAAACACCGCTCTCCCGCTCCGAAGGAGCGCGCGCGCTAGTTTAGCGCTGTTTGTGCAGGCCCGGTCTAAGGCTAGTAAAGCCAGTAAGGTTTACTAATAGAAAAGATCCACAAAAAACACACACACACTACGCACCTTGTGACTCGATAACGGGAACCACAAGAGTTGCTGAGTAATTCGCTGGGGTATTGCCTCACTCTGATGGAGATGGGCGACAGGCCTGAGCCTAGTTTACACCTCAGTTCTTATCGGTTGTGTATTTAAAATGAAGCCGAATTAAGCCAGTTTCAGCAACAATAAGGATTCCCAGAAATTATATCTTGCAAGGTTTCTCGTTCTTGCTCATGTTAATTTACACACTAACAATAATAATAATAATAATAATAATAATAATAATAATAATAATAATAATAACAATAATAGCAATTACCAGAATTTGAGATGTTATTATTACGGAAGTATAGCCAGAGATATTGGACCAAAAAAAAAATGAATCACGCATGCACAACACAGCGCATAGAAACACTTTTAAAAAGATAACGTAGTTGTAATTGTTAATAATTGATTTAGTTTTAAATTTGCTTTGTAGGCATTAGTTACAGGTTATAATAAAATAACCTGACAGTCTGAAAATATGAAAACGCTGGTTAGTTCAACAAAAGTTAGAATGTGGAATAAAATCATTCAGATAGGCTCGGCAGTGGGAAAAGACTGGAAGAACAAAGTGAGCAACATTTTTAATTGGAAACTGCATCGATAAACTTTACACCATGGTAAAAAAAAAGCAGAACTTTATTAGGAAAAAGAGGGTGCCACAGCCGCACGAAGAAAACCACGCCGAGTGGAGCGACTCCAGGTCTGTGTTTTTTTCTCTCTCCCTCCCTTCTTTTACATTCTTCTTGTTCTTTGCATATTTCCTGTGCTAGAGATTCTCTCATCCCTCACTTTACGATGATGACAGAAGCAACGCATCCCAGACGATATTGCAACACAAACTGTTGCCAAGCAACAAGTAATACAATCTGCAGTCTCGTGGCTTGTTACCATGTCGACGGTCTTGTTTGATGCAGGTGCTACGCTTGTTTCGGCCGCGTGTACTCTTCCACACGGCAATACATATTGAATTTGTTTATTTAACAATCTGTTATCTCTAACCACACATATTCATGCACTGGCTAATATAATAATGTCGGTGGGACAAGACACGAAATTCGCCATTTCGTCACCTGTTGACATTTGAGTTTTTACTTAACTTTGGCTGAACTTTTCAATACTAAAAGATATTTGGGCATTGCATTATTTTCGACATTTTGTCATATTTTTTTATTCATTTTTGGTTTTCAGATAAGTCAATTACAAAGCTATGAAATATATTTCTTTAAAATTTTCAATCATATGACTTATCATTTTATTGCAAATTAACATTTGCTACAACATGTTATTAAAATAAAAGTATGAACGTTTTCGCCTGTACGGCATCATCAGATACATAATATTGTTAAACGACATCTAACATTAGTACAATATAGAACGTATTCATTTGTAATAAAATATTGGTTTGTATATTGTATAGCATTAAAAGGTGAAGTCATGAGTTATATGTAGCATCAGTTTAATATATTTATAGGAAATATGTTGATTTAATTAATTTGGATTTAATTTCCTAATTTACTAAAATTATACGTGTTCATATAACTCATGTTACATATATTTGTTGAGTTGGTTAACACTATTAAAAATTAAAATTTGGCATTGCATTATTTTCGATATTTTGTTATATTGGTTAATTAAAATTGTTTATGCTCGACCATGCCGAAATGTAGTAATTATATACCTGGTAGCAGCCCTTTAATGGACATCATTAAAGTACACCTATTCATTAAAGTTCAGGTGTTCCACCAATCAGAAAACGCCATTGTAGCAATATGAAAGCGCAAGTATCGATTATTCTCGGATATGCAATCGAAAGACAATTAGCGAAACAACACGGAGGCTGGAAATCCAATACTGTCGCAGAAGGTTAGGTTCAGTTACTATAATAATTAGGGTTAATTTTAAATAATATTCAAATAAATTCAATTTGTCATCTCGTTTTTCAGTGTCTAAACCAATTTCAAGGTTATATCAAGATTAATGTTTATTTTACTCTCTAGTTTATATCAAGGTCAATGACATCTGTTTCTCGGAAAAAAAATCAATACTTTTGCGTCTGCGCACATCTCACAATTTACGAGATATTGCACAAGGTCAGTTCCGCTCCCCAGTCAGATAAGAATAACATAAATACTTATGAATAATTTCAAGTTACAAATATGGTCGAGTATAAAAAGTCGTATGAAACTTGCCTATAATGGTAATTAAGACGCTCGTATGAAAATGATGAAACTCGCGTCTTAATTACTACCGTTATAGGCTCGTTGCATAATGTACTATAACAGTGTTAATCAACACATACTATAAAAATATTCTAACATGAGTTCTATGTATACATATACCAAGCCACGTACAACTGGTAACTAAGACTTTCGTGGTTCGAATCCTACCTGGGAAGGAAACTTTTTTTTGTTCCTTATTCAAATTTATTCCCAATACTTTTCAATTGCTGGTAAAATTCACGTTCTGGAAATAATAAGTTAATTAAGTGGTAAAATATCGCTGCAATCGAAAAGTATTTGGAATTAATTTGAATAAGGAACAAAAAAAAGTTTCCTTCCCAGGCAGAATTCGAACCACGAAAGTCTTAGCTACCAGTTGTACGTGCTCTGGAGTGAACAAGGCTCTGAAATCGGCTACAAGGGTCGGTCCGGTTTTTTTGCCACTATGTACTAACTATTACAATGCAAGACTGATTCTATCGATGTCGTTTCTCTTCCGACTGTACACATGAATATCATTCAAGTTATCCCGTGATCTTTCCTGTCGTCCGCTCTTCCTTATCGAATTGTTTCGTTCGCATTTCTATCGTCGGTAATCCCTGCTTGCGAAGACCTTATATCAGTAATGTATTTCTTGTTCTCCACACCTTGTCATTTTGTCATGCAGGCTGCATCAATTCTCCTTACATGTTCCTCGCCTCTGACATACTGTAGAGGAACAACAGCAGGAGGAATAAGAGAAAGTGAAAGAGATCAAGGAACATGAGGATAAGGATAAGAAGTGAAATGAGGTACAGAAAAAGAAAAAGAACTAGAAAATAATATGAAACAGAAAAAGACAGAAGAGGAGAAGGATGAAAACTGAAGAAGAGACAGAAAAAACGAGAAAGAGGACAAGGAAGAAAAGGAATAACATTAAAATAAGAAAGAAAACAAGGAATAGGTAAGAGTAGATGAAAGTGAAGTAATTTCAGTACTAGGAGGAGGAGAAAAGAGTCGAACCATAGTGTCACAGAATAGAAAGCCAGGAAGCTGAGACACTGATAAGAATACTTTAGAAAACACACATTAATATTCACCAATTTTATTTTTTGTCAGCAGTTAGTGCGAGTTACGCGGTTTTTACGTTACCTTGTCGACCTTGCTCTTGTCTAAGTTTCGCTAGATGCTCTTTAGTACTGCGCTCGTAATATTACAACCCCGTGGGACACGGATCAGAGAAAACAGCCCCCTGTTCAACCCTTCAACTCTGTTATTTATAAATTATCAAAAAGCGAGAAACACTGGGAAAGTGTTTACTGCAAAGGCGCAGTTTTAATTACAGATTACACGAACGACAGTATACGGCCTGGCCGCATGGATGCGAAGGGAAGGCTACTCTCAACCAGTCATTGCTGTCATGGCAATATGGATTCAAGAACAAGGCCGCTTGTGAAACAGTTGTCATGGAAACTGCAACCGGTTTGTAATAGCTCCGAGTTTAATCAATAATGGTTTTTTAAGACTATGAATAATTTCTTAGGAATAATCCTGACCTTACAGTGACCGCGTAGTCTAGGCCATTTACCTGTCACGTAGGAGGTCTGTGTTCGAGTAGAATTCAGGCCCGGGATTTTTTTATTGAAAATCCATAGTGAAGGTTGGTTCACAATAAATCGGGAACGGAAATGACAACGAGAACGGAAATAATGTTAAAATAAATGTATTTAAATGTGAACATTCACACTAGTTAATTGTGAATGCTCACATTGAAATACATTTATTTTAACAATATTTCAGTTCTCGTTCTCGTTGTCGTTTTCGTTCCCGGTTTATTGTGAACCAGCCTTGACACTTTCGCCAGACAACATTAGAGTTGGTGCTTATCTCGGAGTTCCCCCGTTTCCTCAAACCATTCATTCGAAACTCCATTCCATCATCATTCCTTAGTATTCTTCTAACGCCGGATAGCGGCGAGCAGAGGGGATTGTATGGGGACGAGCGGGGTTACCTTCTTCAAACGTGAATACTCGGTGATCCTTAGCGTAGTCAGTTGGTGTGGATTGGGAGTGCGCCTAGCTGGTGATCAGCGTTAGCAGTTAAATCATATGACAGACGTAGCGCTAGGGTTCGCCTTCCTCATTCAAGTTAACAACAGAAGAAACCTCAAATTTTATAAACCAGTCTGTTAGTGAGAACACTGCAATGAAATGCATTTGGCTGTCCTCTCTACGTAATTCAACACTTTGGAAACTTTACTATACATATGCATACTCTTGAGTAGAATTCTGTTCGATTACTATAGTCTATTAGTATATACATCTAAAAATTAAGTGATATTTTCTTTATCACAATTTAACCACGATAGTCCTATATCAACTGCCAGGTTATCTAGTGTCGGTGTAATTGGTAATAATAATAATGATGATAATAATAATAATAATAATAATAATAATAATAATAATAATAATCTTCATAAAACTTCTTTATCTCCTATTCAGGAGCATAGAACCTTGATAGCTTGTAGTCATATAAGTTTATTTTGGGCACAGTATGTAAGGAAATTCCATTTATATGTCATATGTAGGCCTATACAGGACGTTTGAGAAATATTTTGACAAACCTTGGGGGCATGTTCCTCACAACAAAACAAGAAAAAAAGTTCGTATAAATATATGTTCCAAAAACCTTAGTCTTTTTAGTTATTAATGAAAGAACATAATGAAACATCTGTTAGATATTGTCAGCTTGGCAGCAAGTGTTGTAACTTTAATCAATTCAGAAATTTATAATAATGAAAGTTTACGTTCAGCGCGTTTCGAGGTGAAATCCAACAACTTTAATATATTACGATGTACCGAAGTACATATGATATTTCAGTGCAGAAATTCTGCGTCATCATACGATGATGAAAGAGTGGAACAGAGAAAAATTCTCTCCGGCAACGGGATTTGTACGTGCTGACGCTCTATTCATTAAGCCACACCGGATTCACATCACGATGTCGGATCGAATCCGGTTCCCTCTGAACACAAGAGGTGGAACTTAAACTGAGAGGATTCGAGCGTCAGCAAGTAGAGCTGAAAATCCCGGTGCCGGAGAGAATTTTTCTCTGTTCCACTCATTCATCAGCTTAACTTAAGTTTGTAACCGATAATAATAATATTCATTTTGTTAGACAATCGAATGATGTTATCGATACATCATTCTGATGCGCTCCAATGTATCCTAGATGGCTATGTGTTGCCAAGGTAACTTGTTTACCACAGTCATTTGTCATTTGTGTACATTCATGATTAATCTACTACTTCTCATGTTTCACTTGTGTTGGAGCCTGTGTTGTGTTTAACTATGGCAGGATATCCATTTCGTGAACAGGCAGATATGATTTTTAAGGTGTGTAGACCTACGATCGCGCGAATGGTAACGGACGCGAGGCTGCACGGTTGCATCAGATGGCGTTTCCAGACCGAATGCAGTCGACTCATCCAACATTTGCTGCTGATTCGGAATTTATTCAAGTTGCAACACTTGCTACCAAGCTGACAATATCTAACAGATGTTTCATTATGTTAGTATTTAGTATTAGTATTTATTTATTTATTTAATCTGGTAGAGATAAGGCCTCAGGCCTTCTCTGCCCCTCTACCAGGGGATTACAACTATAACATGAACAATAAAATTACAATTAATATTAAATTTACAATTACAATTACAATGAGAATTAAAGTACGACAAGATTACCTGATTAATGAAAGCTAGACAATTTATCATAGAAGTTAAGAACAAAGAATATTTTTGTATTTACTGAATTACAAATTAAACCTAGAATAACAAAATTCTATAGTGATGAAATTACCATATACTGAGATATTTTGTGACAGAGTAAGAGAACTATTTACAAGAAACCATGTCTGAACGAATCTCAATTACTGACCAAGTGCCTAGTAAGTTTGCGTCTGAATTCAATTTTATTTCAACAGTCCCTGATGCTAGCAGGTAGCGAATTCCAGAGTCTTCGCAGGGCTACTGTGAAAGAGGATGAGTATGAGGAGGTGCGATGGGATGGTATTGTTAGTATTGTTTCATGGCGAGAGCGTGTGTTCAGATTTTGGTGGGAAGAAAGGTAACTGAAGCGAGACGACAGGTACGAAGGAATAGAAGAGTTCAAGATTTCGAAGAGAAGGAGAAGTGAATGTAAATTTCTTTTCTTATCTAGTTTAAGCCAACCTATTGTTTCCAGGGATGGGGTTCTTTCATTAATAACTAAAAAACTAAGGATTTTCGGACATATGTTTATATGAACTTTTTCTCTTGTTTTGTTTTGAGGAACATGCCTCCAATGTTTGTCAAAGTATTTCTAAAACACTCTATGTATGAGATATAAATAGTCTACCGTCCACAGCTGTGGAGTAACGGTTGGCATGCCTGAGCATGAAACGAGCGGGACCGGGTTCAAGTCCTGCTTGGGACAACTTAAGGCTGATTCACAATAAACCGGGAACGGAAACGACAACGAGAACGACGACGGAAATAATGTTAAAATAAATGTATTTAAATATGAGCATTCACGATAGTTAATTGTGAATGCTCACATTTCAATACATTTTAACATTATTTCCGTTCTCGTTCTCGTTTTCGTTTCCGTTCTCGGTTTATTGTGATCCAGCCTTTACCTGGTTGAGGTTTTTCCGGAGTTTTCCTTCAACCCATTAAGAGCAAATCCTGGTTAACTTTCGGCGCTGGACCCTGGACTCATTTCGCCGGCATTATCATCTTCATATCATTCAGATGCTAGGTAACTGAAATAGATAATAAAATGTCGTAAAATAAACCACTAAAAATATATATAGATTACTATGTAACTATTTCGTGGGTGATCTCGTTTTCTATCGTCTTGAGGATTCCAATTGAACACCATTTTTCCACACTATCCTCTCAAGTGTTTGTATCATCTACTTTCATTTTATTTTCCCAATCTCATTTAGGAGAACTGGTAATAGCGAGATGATATTGGCTCACCATGACATTATCTGCTGTAGGAGAGAACGTCGGGTAAAATGTAACCAACCAGGTAAAAAGTACAAGCGGGATCCAAATCCATGCCTGAGCTAAATTTCGAAGCGCAAGTGCAGCTAGTTACCCCTGATCTGTGCCAATGAAGTGTGCTCTCATATTTTCTACAACAGGCCCTGTACAACAATAACAATAATAGACTTGAATAAATAATTTTGAAGTAGTTAGCAATTATGGACAAACATTCATCTCACAGCAAAGAACAGCAAAGACATATAACGCCCGTAAACTTGCATTTTTAAAAAGGTCCCTTTGGAGCTTAATTCAAGGAAATTAAAAAGATGCGATAAAACAGTTCTCTTTAATAATTAGAGTAAATAATTGGTAAATGAAATTATTCGAATTTAAATTAAGAATTTAGCATAAAGAGAAAGGATGGCTCCTCAAACGGAACAGGAACATTGAAGAATGAAAAGACATACATCAATACAACCAATTTAAATATTCAGATTATAAATCGATTAGAAAGAATGATTGCATTCGGTGCCAGAATAAAGAAGAATGTTATCATGAAGACTGAATGAGAGCTACGAAGAAATAAATTCGTTTGTGGGAAAGTGTATTCTAGTTACATGACTATTATAGGTTAAATGTAGTTTAGAAAAAGAAATAATAGCAAAAGCAAATACATAGGCTATATGTATGTGCTTTTGTTACTTTGGTTTACTCATACTGCCAATCATATTTACCCGCCCTTAGTGGATGATACGGATCATTTCTCACTATGGGCTTAACGGAGATTTATAATGCAAAATGCTATTTTGTCAGAAGTTAAAATAATAATATCATGCATTATTAACTTCAATGTATTACCTTTCACAACATAGGCACCATAAAATATAAACAACAGCTTACTAATTTGTAGACAGTTAAAAAAAATGGTCTGATTCGTTCACTTTAGTCAGGTGAGGAAATAAAAATAGGTTTATTATTACAAATTGAAACACTCATGCATGCTCAGAAAAGTTGAATATGTACTTCATTACATATTATTTTTCTTACTTAACCAAACATTGTCTTACGGTGAAACAATAGAAAAATACATCGCGTATCATAACACTACATCCCAATCAAGCTCAACAAGCACCTAACAAGCACCTTCAAAGCTACTGTATATAGGCTATCATACGCCCAGCATCGCTCGGATCAGTGACTTAGCACTTAGAAAATATTGTAAATTCGATCTAATCTGCACAGTAGAAATGAGCAACGAGCGAGAATGCAAGAAAGACTAACAGCGCCCGCAAAGCCGAAAACCCGCACGACAGTATTGCCTATCGTTGACTGCTTGCAAGCAAACTTTCCAAGACATCGGGACTTCGGGAGTGATCAAGTCTCGAACGTCAAACAGCCTTGAATCGCCACAGTTATTTATACCAGATTCAACTTCTATCTATTTTGGCAACTGTTATATATGTATAAACAATCAAGTTGCCTATTTGAAACATCATCTCTACCTTTCAGTGTAGTAATTCGTTTTCCAATCTTTATTTAATTACTAGTCCCTTATTAAAAGACTAGGAAATTCTTTTTAGTATGTTTGAGATCAAGTGTACATACAATCTCAAGTAAAACGTTTTATTTAACGTTATGTTTTATGTTTCTTAGAAATTCAAATTTATATTAGTTTTTTCTATTCATATAACCATAGGTAATATCTGATAGTAGAGCCAGAACATTTTGATGACTGTGATACTGTTTTCTATAGTCTTTTTGTATCAATTAAACATCTCTAATGTTATTTATTTCAATTATGTATGTCATTCAAAGTTACGAAATATTTCCACGTCGACCAAATGCTATTTCGAGAATGTTGAGCGAGACTCGAAGCGCACGAGAGTTACGAGACGAGACTCGAAAAACAAATGCAACGAACACAGCGAGCGAGAGTGGCAGTTAGATTTGTTCATCTGTACTGCGCAGGCGGGAGACGACTGTCTGTTTAAAATGTACACCGGTTTTATAAATTTCAGTTACGAATGTGCTAAATAAAATATCAAACAAAAATTAGAGGTACGCCTACCTATTTCAGTCAAGGTTTTAAAATATTGATTCCATTACTTAACAGGTAAGTACACATTTATATTTATTTTTACAAGTGGAGAACTTATATCTAATTACTTAGAAAACATGTAGGCTATATGCATTAGGCATTCATTTTTATTCAGACTTCACCTAATACTGACCTAGAACACAATGATATTCCTGCTAGGTGAGACCGACATTATTTATATCAGAAAACACAGAACACCTGTATCATAGCTACACTAATACCAATCGATGACAATCCTGTTCCAGAATTATTCTTTCTCTGTTGTACTACGCTTGAACATCCGATAAATTGCGAAGAGATTGAAAGAGATTTTTTAAATTGGTTATTCTATGAAGCTTTATCAACTCCTATGGTTATGTATTGTCTGAGCGAGAGGAAGGTGATAATGTTAGCGAGATGAATTCAGGGTCCAGCGCCGAAAGTTACCCAGCATTTGCAAAGTGTCTCAACCAGAATTTGAACCCGGGCCCGCTAGTTTCACGGTCAGACATGCTAACCGTTATTCCATAGAGGTATACGAAAGAGATCTTGAAAAATTAACAATTTTATTGTAATTTTGATGTCCGTGATATTTTCTTACGAAGTATGTAATCGACTCTAATATTGTAACACAAAGACAAACACAAAAACTAGGGTAAAAAAAAAATTGTCCGCAGTGTACACGGGAGTAGTCTACCCCTTCTCTCCTGAGAAGAGCTTGTTAGAAAACAGGTAGGGTGGTGGTGGTAGGCGGTTAAGTTGTTTACTTGCTTTGGCGCTAATTAAAAAAAAAACTTGTTTCCGCTTCCTGGCTTCGCTCAACTTTCTGAAAAATGAGATTCCGACCAGCGGGGAAAACACTCGTGCCGCAGGATTAAATATTCCAG
The DNA here is from genome assembly GCF_040183065.1 of Periplaneta americana. Taxonomy (NCBI): domain Eukaryota; kingdom Metazoa; phylum Arthropoda; class Insecta; order Blattodea; family Blattidae; genus Periplaneta; species Periplaneta americana. The sequence continues at coordinate 98,619,589 of NC_091125.1, read as the reverse complement.
TTGCGAGCTTTCGATTAAGGGTGAAGGGGAGTGTGGACAGTTTGAATTTCATGTTTTGTCGACTTGCTGCACTTGGAATTTAAGTACAAAATAGCATACTCGGGGGAAAAACATCAAATTTCCATGCCGAAGATACAAATTCAATTTCTGAAGAGTGTAATCTTAAGTTTTAATATTAAGAAAATGGTAACGTGACAAATTTCATAGAAATATTTTCATTTAGACCTATCTCATCTGTGGAGCTTGTTTCCAAAAGGTATCAAATCCAACAGATCTAATTTTACAGGAAAAGAAAAAAACTGCTCGTAGCTGTAAAAAAATGTTATATATTGTTATGGATTCACGTCAGTATTCTTTATGTGTCATCAATCATATTTAGGAATATATTTAAAATATTTCACACATTTAGAAGAAGTTATTAATGATTTTAGTTTGGATTTTAGTACGTTTTGGCAATAAAATTGGATGTGACACATATTGGCATGAAATAATTCAGTATTATGAATGGGAATGTAGCCTACAGGAATTACGAGTATTTACTATCACTACATAATTAAACATTCATTTCACAAATTTAGGCTACGTTGTTTTAATGATCATAATTAACACCAATGTTATCCTCATTCTCTGTTTTAACAACAGAATAAAAATTTATAATATTACGGTAAAATGGGAGTTTGTTAATGTCACAATACCCCGTGAATGCTAACAAATCCTTAAAATCTTTTTTCTTTTCTCCATGACTTTGAAATTGGCATGGAATAATTCAGTATTATGAATGGGGATGTACAGGAATTATTTACTAGCACTATAAAATTTTATATATAAGGGGAGAGGATGGTATTTTTTAAATCTTTTTTCCTATTTGGTGTAAAATATTAATTTCTTTTATGTAGAGAGCTCATAGCTGTAGCAACTCAACCAAATATAAATATTTTGAAAAAAAAATTATTTGGGGGCCCAAATTTGAAAAAAAAAATATACCCAATGCAGGATTTCACTAAAATCGATATATCTAAACCATTTTTAAATATATATTCAAACAATTGTTTGCAATGTACTTGCAAAAGCATGCTCTACAATCTGTCTGTAACAGAATTTTGATATTAGTCCCTACGTTTGTAAAATAAACAATTAAAATTTAATAACACTTTTTTTATTTCCTTTTTTGCAAACAAAAGGGCATATTTTAAAAATGAAATCTATTAATAAACTTCTGTTACAGACAAAAGTTTCCTAATAGTACAAAGAATGTGTGATCTAAATTGCATGCATGTATCGTTAATATTTCAGAAATGATATCCATTTTTATCTGGCAATGTAGCAAAGAAATGAAGTTACCGGAAACAACGATAAAGGGGTCGTGTGATTTAAAAGTCCATAGCGCAGGAAGTTTTAAAATGGCGTCTCAACATCTGATAAGGGCACAAATACCCATAAAATGTTATGATATGTATTCCACACATATTAAAGAGTATTTTAAAGAATTTTTTAAAATTTAATATACCGGAAACAACAATGAAAGCAGACGTGTGATTTAAAAATCCATAGCGCAGGAAGTTTAAAAATGGCGTCTCAACATCCGTTAAGGGCACAAATACCCACAAAATGTTATGCTATGCATTCCACACATATCATAGAGTATTCTAAAGAAAATGTTTTTTTTTAGTTTACTCATTTCTCACAAGAAAATATCGTCCTCTCCCCTTAAAATATTAAACATTCTTCATTATATTTCAGAAAATGGAGGCTATGTTTGTTCTAATCATCATTTTTTTAAGTAGGTTATTTTACAACTCTTATACCCCAAACAACTAACACGTCACAACAACCAATGAAATTGCTGCACAACGCGTGACGTATCAGTGACGCTCGAGAATACTATCTGAGAATGTATCTGTAAATGCTGACTTGAGTTGTCGAACTCGAACCATTCGAACATAATGCAGAACGTAGCTCCGCGCTTGTGTCCTTCGGTGCACAAGTTACTTTCAAATAGAAGCAATTGCAATTAAATTGGAAACCGGAGAACTTCACACAACAGTTGTGATATCATCCCTTCAGGAAGTTTTAGGACAAACGGACATATTTCATCTCCATGAGAACAGGACAGAGGCGGTTTCCTCAGAAGTGGTCCCTGTAAACTGGTTACCCAGGCAACGCACTAAAGCTCGCAATTGTTTCTCCCGAAAGAGCGTTCCGCGTCTGTTGACTTTAATCAACTGAAAACAACAGCCTAACGATGACTGACGCACCATGGCAACGTGATGGATACGTTCTTTTCTTTCGTGCAACGCAGGACCATCATCTGTTACTCCCTTCTTAAGGAAATTGGACGTACGTTTGCAACCACATCTGAAGTACAACTCTTTTCAACTACAGGGAATATTCAGCGCTGTGGGAACGATAATGTTGCGATCTGAATGGTTTAACACTTTAACTGCAAATTAGTATGACATTACTATTGCAGAGGTCCTGTTGTCTGACCCTAGCCGAATTACATATCTATTTTACTATTGCATCATATATAGCGTCTACCAAAAATTTAAGGACACCCCTTCAAAAGAGAGGTTTCATTTTTGTCCTTATACTTATGTCAAAACCTCTGATGTTTATATAGAGACCAAATGCCTGTGAAAAATTAAGTTTTTTACTGCAGACCCAAACTCTTTAGCTTTGGAACTGTGGATTATACAGGGACATCACTTTATTTTTACCAATATTTTTAACATTAACGTGACTATACTCGGAAACACTGTTACCCCCCTTCCATTACAGGAGTTTGGAGTTGCTAGTGCAATATGTAAACAAATCATTTTACTAGCGATAGGAGGAGAGAAAAGTAGTGTATCCATTTATGTTACAGGGAAATACAGTATTACAATTTTCAGTTTGATAATTACTTTTACAGTATTTTATCAAAAAACAGTAGAATAGTACCTGTAACAATTTTTTTTCACAAACTCAATTCTTCAGGCGGTTATATTCATTATATAATGTCTACTTTATTCAGCATATTACTAACCTAATTTATTCCTGAGAATTTTGTGAGCACTTCCGTAAGAAACCCCAATTTCTACAGCTAACTTCTTGACCTACTTATTAGGACCTCCCTGCATCCTTTCTCTAGTATCTTCTACAGCATCTTCTGTCACCTTTGTTGGCCATATTACACTTTTCTTCCTTTCTGTACACTCTGTTGCTCTAAATTTATCTACCAGATTAATGACATTTCTACGAAAATATTCCGTAATTATATAATCAGGAAATTGTGAAAAATAAACTGTTGTTTACATTCGGTTATATTATAATTCCAGTTTCCATAATCTTCCTTCATACCTACAAACAGTAAAACAAAACTCTTGTTTAAATAATGCTGTTAAGTGCCGCACCATATTATAGGGTACCGTACTTTCGATAATTCTAATCTTCACTTGTGCTCAGTCCACACAGATAAATTCAGTTATGCTACACGATACCTGTGTGAAAATAAACTTCAATATAATATAAGCTCTTTCTTCTACAGAAAATGCAACATATTTCTGAAACACACTGTACTCTGTACTGTTTATTTCACTGCTAGCAACAGCGGCCATAAGTTTGTGTGACTAACGTTAGCAACGACATTAGTGAAAGGGGTGAGAGTCAAGTACATTTAGAAACGCAGGTACAATAAAAATTGAAGTAAAAATAAAATGATGTCCCTGTATAACTACTTTTCTGTTATGAAAACTTACTGAAAAATCACATTTTGTGTAGGGAGAAATTAATAACTCCAGAATGGGTGTACTTAGATTAATGAATTTTGGGACAGAGTTAGATATTATCTCTAGTCACTCTTCCACATCACAATAATCTGCCACTTCACGTCCACACTCAATGAATTTTGACCCATTTTCAGTTTTTCAAGGAAGAAACCTAACCTTCCTACACTTACAGCAAATTCCACAGCTGATTACTAAAGAAAAAAGGAGGGAATAAGCTGATTGAACAGTGCTACCAACTCCAAATGTTATGATGTAAGTGGAAGTGACGGTCCAGGGATAATTTGTCGCGAATTTCAAACACAAGAGAATTTTAGAAAATGACAATTTTTCCCAAAGTAAAGGAGAGAAAAATGTGAATTTTAGTGTATGAATGAGCTGTCACAAATGTTTAGACAAAAAGTAATAACTGCACAAGATCTCTGCGGTGGCTGAATGGTCAGATCTTCAGACTGTCACGCAGGCAGCCCGGGTTCGATTCCCGGTCAGGTATGGGATTTTTTCATTGAAAAAAATCCATAGTGACAGTTGTGGCGGACAAGGTCGCAGTTGAGGTTTTTCCCGGGGTTCTCCCGTTTTCCCCCAAATTAGGCATTTACATCATTCCGTCACCATTTCTCCATTTCATTATCATTCCGTAACGTTCCCCGAACACCGGCCGGCCGGCGCCGCATGGAGGGGGTTGGGCTATTGACGAGTAAGATTGGCTGCTAGGAAATTGGACCAGAGAATCTTAGTATGGTCGGCAGGTGTGGGTTTGTGAATGAGTCACCAGAGGGCTAGCGCAATAGATCTGAACAAGGACGCAGTGCTGGGCCATAGTGCCCCCCTACGTTAAATTCAATTCAAATTCAATTCAATAACTACACAAGAAATCTTTCAGATATGTCTAACTGGTATTCTAAAATTCACTGATCTACTTCATTCAGAATAATTAATTTCTTTCCTACAAAAATGTAATTTTTAAATAAGTTTTCATAACAGAAAAATTCTTACACAATCCACAATTTGGAAGATAGAGAGATTGGGTTTGAAGTACAAAACTTCATTTTTCACAGGCATTTGATCCCAGTATAAAAATCAGAGGGTTTCATATAGGCTAAGTATAAAGACAGGAGTGGAACATCATTTTTTGAAGGACTGTCCTTAAACTATTGTTAGAAGCTGAAAAATATAAATAAATTGTTTTGACGCTGAAAATCATGCAAATTAATACTTTCGGACTTCTTACTATCAAGACTGATTCAGTGCACTCCGCGTCCTCTATCTGCATTCTGTCTGTGTGCTGCGATTGTTCTTGAATTGGATCTTGTAGCCCTGTTCATTAACGAGATACGGGTAATAACTTCATTTCTATAAATGGCACAGTACATTTTATTCAATTAATCATTTCACCTCTTCTACGCCTATTAAAAAATGTCACAATGTACCATTCTAGAATTTTTCATTTATATGATAGTTATAAGGAGCATCTTCTGTGGACCTCTGGAGAAAGAACTAAGGAATAGACTAGTGAAGTACTTTGTGTGGAGTGTAGCATTGTATGGGGGCAGAAACGTGGACACTATGACGAAGTGAAGAGAACCGAATACTGTAGAAGCATTTGAAATGTGGATATGGAGAAAAATGGAGCCTGTGAAATGGATAGAGTAAAAAACGAAGCTGTGTTGGAAAGAGTGGATGAAGAAAGAATAATGCTGAAACTGATCAGAAAGAGGAAAAAGAATTGCTTGGGTCACTGGTTGAGAAGAAACTGCCTACTGAAAGATGCATTGGAAGGAATGGTGAACGGGAGAAAAGTTCGGGGCAGAAGAAGATATCAGATGGTAGACGACATTAAGATATATGGATCATATGCGGAGACAAAGAGGAAGGCAGAAAATAGGAAAGACTGGAGAATGCAGGGTTTGAATTTTGAATGAATGAATGAATGAATGAATGAATGAATGAATGAATGAATGAATGAATGAATGAATGAATGAATGATAGTTATAGAAAATGAACTACTGTATAACAATAATATTATACGCACCATGATAAAGGAACAAAATTGTTGCGAATGCTTAGAATGTAATGAGAAATCATGTTTCAATACTTCATGACTCATTATTAGACATTGGAATTTCATGCTAGTTCTAACATAATTTATTTCAGAAGGCTAATTTTTCTGTATAATTTATAAATCATGTTCTTAAAAGCTAAGTATGAAATACCGTACTTAGACAGAAATGAGAAACCTGCAAACTGCTGCATAATTTCTTCGTGCATCACAAATATAAAAATATGATGAGGACCGAATTTCAAAACTTCTAGAGGAATGCCTTGAACAGACTGAACCAGACATAGAGATATTTAAAACAGAAGTAGGCTTACTAATATAAAACTTTCCTCACCTTTGTTCATCACAAATGCAAGATGATGCAAAGAAGCTAGGAACTCGATCTCTGTCGTGAACAGCTTTAATATATGTACACAAGTAACCTATTTTCTTTTTTTGTAAAGTTTATTTATACAGCTTTAATATCTGTAGTCATATAGCGTGTTCAGGATCTGTAGATATACCAGTAGACCGCTGTTACTATTGTTGATTTCTGTTGTGTGCTTTGCATGGCTTGTGTTCATGTTACTGATTTTGATTAATGTTTATGATATTGGTGATTCAGAAGGTGATGTAAATTCCAGTCCGGCATTTGCCTTTTGTGACTGATGAAAACCATGAAAAACTTCAGTCAGATTGGTTGGCCACAGGGTTTGAACCCGGTACCGCCGGAATGCGAGTCTCAAACGTTACCGACTGAGCCAACTCGATTGGTACAAGTGGGTTTGAAACCTATTTTCTACCTACCCACCCACCCACCCACCCACCCTTCCATCCATCCATCCATCCATCCATCTATCCATCCATCCATCTATCCATCTATCCATCTATGACACTTCGAGCGGTTTTCGGATCATGGTCATCCAAATCGTATTTCTCCACTGTTTCCTATCTTCTGCAGCTGCCATCCAGTTTCGAATAAAGAGTGGTTGGCAAAATTTTTCTGAACTATTTTTTTTTCCCATCGGCTATGTGATCTTAAGTGTTCTTCAAAAACTTTTTGGGAAGTGTGTCCATCTTCCATTCTCACAAAGTGTCCAGCCCAGTGTTATCTCCTCATACATACGTTGACAATGCTACATCATCATGCAAGGTGTACAACTCATCATTATATCCAATCCTCCACATACTGTTGGATAGTTTTCAGCGAGATATCTTTCTTGGAATTTTTTCATTCGAAGCAATCGATTATAGAAGTCGTTCTTTGAGAATGTCCACACTTCATTTTCATAGGCTATGTGATAATGATACGGGTCAGTACTTTAGTTATGTGACTTAATGGCATTCTAGCTCTCCGAATTATCACGGTCTCTGATCAGGGATAGTATTGATATGTAGGCTTTATCAGGAACTTAGATCCGCTCTTGAGTTCCTTACTTCCTCTATCTCTTCGTTTCGATCCGTGAGAGATACAAATATGTACTTAAGGGGAGATTAACTGCCCCATACCGCCAATGTTAAATTTGCTTATTTAATGACCCATTATTTCACGAACTAATGAAGATATCGTACTGGGATTTTACAGTATAACGATACAAAGTTTCTAAACAAAGTGACGCGGATTTATAAAAAATTACAAGTTGTAAAAACAGATTTAATTTTTTTAAAGTACCGATACGCTAATGCAGATTAAAATTAATTTTTATATAAAATGCCCTTTTCCTGATCAAACTAATAGATACACATGCCCACCGCTACGGAATAACGGATAGTACATCTGACCGCGAAACAAGCGTGACAGGGTTCAAGCCTTGGTTAAGGTTTTTTCTGAGTTTTTCTCTCAACCAATTGAAGCAGAATTGCTGCTCGCATTCATTTCGCCATCATAATTACACCCTTCCCCTCTTTCATCATCATCTCAGTTTTTTTTTTCCTAGGCTTCTGGCTTGCTGCGATGTAAAGTCGCCTGAGGGCCGCCGCAGAACTTTGACCCCGTCGATATGTGGTCATTCGTTGTTGTGGTAGCGCTATGTACCGTGGGTTTTCCACTGACAAGAAAGCATTCTCATGGGGGCAGATAAAAACGTTAATTTTTTCCATTTTTGTTAATAATGTCAAAACAAGTGCATATACAAATTTTGGCCACTCCACAGCAATTACGAGGTCGTCCAGAAAGTGATTTTCCGTGGAGTCGTTTACAGAAAAAGACACAATTTCATGGAAAGATTTATTGAAACGGATACAGTAATTGTTGCGCTATTTTTCAACATATTCCCCACTAAAATTGAGACATTTGTCATACCGTGGGATCAATTTTTGTATCCTTTTGTCATGTTGTGCACCTCTCTGTTGATCTCACGGTATAACAAATATCTTAATTCTGATGGCGAATATGTTACAAAATAGCGCAACAATTGCCGTACCTGTTCCAATAAATATTTCCATGAAATTGTGCTTTTTTTCTGTAAACGGCCCGGGGAAAAATCACTTTTTGGACGGCCTCATAACTGCGGTCGAGTGGCCAAAATTTGTGTAAGCACTTGATTTGATATTATTAACATGGTGAAGGAAAAAATTTAACTTTTTTATCAGTCCCCATGAGAATGTTTGCTTGTGAGCGCATGGTAACTCATGGGACCGGGGTTGAGAGACCGTGGTGAGGCCTACGTGGAAATATAAAGGGATCATGTAAGTTGTAGGGGAGTAAGGAGGCGATGCGGAGTGGAATCTGTAGCGTGGTAGGTCTAAGGGCATGCACACCAATCCATTCTGGGTAGTACAATGGGACCAGTGGCCTGCGTACGACAGACCCAGTCTGTGTCTTCTCCTAAAGGGGGAATAATAGATAGATAGACCCACATCACTTAATGTGCATCAAATTCATTATTGTATTGTTGTCAATATATGCTTAAAATTTCATCCTTCTATCATATATAGTTTATGAGAAAATGAGTTTTTTGAAGGATGGGAGGAGCGAAGAAAAATTCTCTCCGGCACCGGATTTCGAACCCGGGTTTTCAGCTCTACGTGCTGACGCTTTATCCACTAAGCCAATCCGCATTCCAGTTCCGATGCGGGATTGAATCTTCTCAGTTTAAGTTCCACCTCTTAGTTTCCCTTTAGCGGCCAACCCTCATGTAGGGGAGTGGTGGATACAGTGAGACACAAAATATTAAGACATATGTATGCAAGTGAAATTTCAAGTATTTTTAAAATCAAGTGCAACAGAAATATACATTAAAACATGGAGTACAATAATACATAAATAGAAATGTTGATAGATAAAGGACATAATATACAATGCGTGTTTGTCAAAAAAATGCAAATGTCTCACTGTTCCCATTCAGGAGGATACATTGAGACACTAGTGTCTATTAACGGACATTGAAATGATTTACATTTATTTCAAAAGAAAAGAAAGTTTGCTGTCTCTTTATCTTGCTATGTTCTGTAGACTTATTTAGAATCATTTTGATGTCTGACTTCGAAACCATTGAAACATCTGGAACATTTGGAAAAGTGAATTTTCCATGACTTTTCAAACTTTTGCTAAAAAATAAAACGAATTTTTGGTGACAACAAAGCTTATAATTATAAGAATTTAATTTAATTCTTTATTATTTTTTAATATTTTTTTTAATTTTGTAAATATTTTTTTTTTATTTAAGAAACCATTAAAATGTAATGTATCCATTATTTTAAGCTATAGTTCCTAAATTGGTTACTAGTGTGTTCATTTTTAGTGTTAGTTACCGGTAAATGTAATATAATTAGTTCATTTTTGCAAATAATTGGTAAATGGGAACAGTGAGACGTCTCAGTGTACCCTTCAATGGCATGTTTCACTGTTCCCTTTACGCATAGTTCGTTTAAAAATGGCTCCATCACTTCAAAATCAAAACAAGAAAGACGAAACTTTGCAAAATATAATGTCAAATACCATAGTATTAGGTAACAAAACATTCATATTTATATTTAATTTGTATATCCAATATAACCTTCATTAAACACGAGCCAAAATTTTACTTCTAGAGTGAAAAATTACGAATTATTTTTTCAACACTCACCTTTATAACTAGAATCAAGTCGAGTATGAAAATATTGTTACTTTACTCATGCAACATATAACTCCACTGTTACAAACATTTCAACATAAAAATTTACCATCTAATAAAAAATGTCTCACTCTTCTCCCTGTCTCACTGTACCCACTTCTGCCCTACTGTGTCACAGATGTGTGACAGTGGCACAATGTCCAACACACTATGTGCAGAGGTGCACTTATTACGAGTGACTAAGTGGTCGGGATCCGACGGAATGAGCGCCACCTTAAATCACTAATTGATTATTTACTCCTATCATTTTATTGTTATGTATCGAAGTATATATATTTCCGTGCAGGAATTCTGCATATAAAGCATCAACACGTAAAGCTGAAAACCCGGGTTTGGGTCCCGATGACGGAGAGAATTTTTCTCCGCTTCACCCATTCTTCATCATATGATAATACAGAATTCCTGCACGGAAATATCATGTACTTCGGTACATCGCAATAAATGAGTCTTTTGCATAGAAATAAGATAAAATCAACATTAATTTAAAAATTCAAAACTTTTTTTACAACTTATGCTTTTTGATAAACTAGCGTCAGTTTCCTTACAAATCTTGTATCTTCATTCTGTAAAAATTTCGGTAAGATATCCTTAGTAATTCCAGAGACAATGAGTTAAATTTAATATTGGAGCATTGACGATCTCCCCTTAACCCTTTGCAGCATAGTGGTTGTTCAGAACAATCACCATTTTCTTTCTTTATAAATTTTATGGCACAGATATTCCACCAAGGTACCACCTCTTGAGTAGCCTATACATAAAGGTGCCATCTATGTTTTGAAATTGTGTGCAGAGTTAAAATGTTGAAAAAAATTGATCGAAGCTTTGTTATGATCCATGAAATGAAAAACATAAAAAAAATAATTTGTGCTGCAAAGTGTTAAAATAATATAGGCCCTATGCATTGCGTCTACTGCGTGATTTCTTACCTAAATTTTATCCGTTGAATTTATAAATTCCATATTTTGAATTAAAAATCTAATTACGGGTAGAAAACATTATCCGCATCATAAATATGACAAAAATCAAAATGAATATAAGGCGGGATTTTTCTCGGGGTTTTCGCGTTTCCCCATATTAAGCATCTAGATCAGGCCTGCAGAACTGTAGCTCTTGAGAACGACTGCTTTCCTCCCCTTTCTTACCCTCACCCATCTTTTCTACCTGTGCGATCACGGCGTTCTAGTCACGCTCGGCTGCATCAACATTCATTCACGGGGCGGAAGTTCATCATCCCCAATAGAAGTGGAGTGAGGCTGACGTCATAGTTCCCCTACTTTGCGAGTTCTGCAGGCCTGATCTAACTCATTCCGTCAACATTTCTTCATTTCGTCATCATTCCATAGTATTCCCAGAACGCCGGCTGGCGACGCAAGGAGAGGGCTGACCTGGGAACGAGTGGAGTTGCCTGCTTGAAAATTTGAGTAGGCAACGGACATTAGTGTAGTCAGCCGGTGCGGGTTTGGAAATGAGCGTAGCTTCAGGGTTGGCGCAATAGATCTTTAAAAGTCGCACTGCTGGGTCGTAGTGCTCCCCCCCAGAAATTGTATTCCATTCCAATCAAACAATCAATCTCGAGCTCTCTAATCAAAAGTCATCAAGTTACTAAGCCAGTGATGTCAAAGCAAGCGCATTTTTCTGACCTTGGCGCCGTGCGCGGGCATCAAGCGCTAAGTATGGAAGGAGGAAGGGTTGTGTGTATGAATAAGCAGCCTGTTTGATTAAGAAAACAGTGGTGCACAAACTTCAAACGGAACGTGAAATTTTATGTAATTATTTTTATATGGCTTCTTTCTGTTTGATATTATCTATATTGCCTGTAACATAAAAGTACTAACACTGGTTTCTTAATATTGCACTTGTGTTTTAAATGTTAATAACATAATAGAGAGTTAAGAAGGAATATTTACATAATTTCCATAGTAGTACAACTATACTTTACTAAATGGATGAAACACATCATTCATAAACAAAGTGATATCCCAAAAAAAAAAGAGATTGAGTATGACTTGATAAGTTGGAATTGATATTGATGGTACCTTTTGCCTTATAAAAGTAATCAATAAACTAATCTAAACAATATTACAGTACAAAGCAAAGTTACCTAGGTGCTGTATACGTTTTAAGTGTAACTAACATTCCATAACAAAACTCTCATCGCATTATACTTTTAAGGTGATATTGGTGAGCAACTTCCTGTCATCAGAATATTAAATTATTTTCTCTAAATCTGCTGAAGCTATAGAGCTGACATTTTTACAACACATGAGCACGTATCTTTTGCTTATGATGTAACAGTAGTTGCTTTGCTAATTCATTTCCTTACAAACAATTTCCATGCGAATATTTTCAAAATTTGTAATACACTATCTTCAGTAATACGTACTTACGGTATATTAGATTTACCAAAAACATTCTGTAAGGCTACTAAATAAATAGGTCTATATCTGAAAATTTCACTTTTCTATAAAAAAAAAGTTGAAAAAATATTTCTTTTGAATAAAAAGATCAAACTTGTGAAAAATGAGCATTAAAATTAAAACTTACATTCTTATAATGCACTTATACTTCTCACACAAATCTAAAAATTAACATGGATACAGTTTTAATACGTTTTCTTCCCTTTATCTACTAAATCAGTTCTGGCCATCCCTGAATATAGCTCGACCAAGCGGCATACAATACCTCACTCGTCTGTCTCTTTCCTTTTCGCTGTAAAGCGCTCAGGCTCTCCTGAGGTCTAAAGCGCGCGCTTGCTCCTATGGGCATCAATTGACATGACTGTACTAAGCGATAAATTCATTTAATATCAAATTATTTACAGCAAATGTGGCCTACAACAATTATATTTATGATAAATTACACTGTGTTTCATTATATTGAACCTAGGACTCTATAAGAAATCATCAATAGACTGGAGTTGAGAACGCAGTGTACTTACGCCGCTCTTATGCTGTAGCTGCAGTCGTCTTGTTTATGACATGCAATCGAAGCCATTAGAACACAGCGAATAAAAGATGAGAACGACTGTTTGTGGAGCGGACATCAAACAGATCCAACCCATTACGTCCACCCCCGTCTTTATCCTCGGACATCTCCTGTCAGCCAGTCAGCGAGAGCCTATCTGTATACAGAGTGATGCCATTATGAGGTTCTATCTAGACTGCGCATACTATAAACAGTTCAACACATTGCGTCCTCCCCGTTCTTACCCTAGGGCATGTCCTGTCAGTCAGACAGCGTGTCTCTTGTCTTTATATAGAGTAATGTATTTTGGTACAAATTGTTCGGATCAGGCATATCATAAATAGTTCCAGTAAGTTCTCCCCTTTTTATCCTACGACATATCCTGCCAGCTAAACATAACTTCTCGGCATATTTTTTACTTTATAGATCTTTAATCACTGATTTTGGTAGATTGAGGTATATTTAATATAGACTACTTTTGATATAAACCATACCGCAACACTGATAATCGGCGTAAGTGATCCACCTGTCAAGGTAAGCACACACCTTTCGTCTTTCGTTATACTTATTATAAGGACCAAAATCTGTGAATTAAGCTGTACAGGATGAAATGTAATTTCACCGCCTGTCGTGCACTCTGGATAGTCACTAAATGGTCTACGCTTCTCGACACTATCGACATCTGTGAAACACGCCCGTAAATAACGGCAAGTTCAGGATCTTGCCATGACGAAACAAGTTCATATTCACATTCTTGTTGACAAAGAAAATGTTTATTGTTTCAGAATTTGGAAAAATATGTAGTGGTTTATCGGAATTACATATTACACATATCTTGAAGTTCCTTGTCTACAACAGAGAAACTTCATTGCCTTATTTGTAAATATACTGTATAATGCCATTTGGATGCCATTGAAAAACTAATCACTACTATCATCTCTGAGTTCGATAATTATGACAGCTTATTTGCTATCTTATGCGATCTGTCTAAAGCATTTCATTGTGTATCACATGAAACATTAATTTCAAAGCTCTATTATTACGGTGTCAGAGGAAAAGAGCTAGATTTGTTTAGATCGCATTTATTTAGCCGTACACAACGTATATGTCTAAATGGCGTTTATTCCAATTTAGTCAATGTTGAATTTGGAGTTCCTCAAGGCTCCGTTTTGGGACAACTCCTATTCTTGATTATGGTGAATGACCTTCCGAAAGTGTTAGTTGTGAATATGTATTATTTGCAGACGATACAACTCTTTATTCATCGCATACTGATATCAAAATGTTGAATTCAATAATAAAAAATCATATAATAATGCAGTGACTTGGTTTCGGGCGAATAGTTTCAGTCTAAGTTTAAATAACACCCAAAATATAATGTTTTTTCATTGAAAAATACAACGAACGCCGAAGCTCAGTCACAGGTAAAATTGTTAGGTATTATATTGCATTCTAAACTAGCATGGGATGAACATCTTTAATTTTTTTAATATTGGGCTATCAAGAATAATTTACTTATTAAGACATTTAAAACCTTTAATACCAAAATACTAAGTCATAAATTCTTATTACGCCTTTTATATTTGGGGAAGTAGCAGTAGCATATCCAAGATTCTCATTCTACAAAAAGAAAGCTTTACATATTTTAACAGACTTTGTATGTGACACTCAATGAGCGATTTTTATTTATTCAAGAAAAAAATGTTAACTGTCATAAATTTACTTGCATTCCAATATCTAATAAAAATTAAGAAAAACCTTAATACTTATCATCCCAAAACAAAAGTTCACCACTATAACACAAGGTACAATTACTGTCTTTCAAAAGCTAGCGTTAGATCATTTAAATACAAAAAATGGTTCAATTCTATTAGTATAACACTGTTTAATAAGTTATAAAAAAAGGCATACGATACTGTTATATACAACTGAAATCTGTTTTGTATATAACTTGTTAATCAATCATCCATTCTATTGCATTAATGAATTTCTTGACAACATCGTAATTGCATTCTAAATATCTAAGCTGCATTACTCTGTATTATTATGATTGCTATTATTATTGCTATTATTATTATTATTATTATTATTATTATTATTATTATTATTATTACCACTATTTTTATTTCATTAGTATTGTTTTTATTCATCTGTTTTCACATTTTATGTAATAAATGATTTTTTGTCTTGTAATTTAGAACATTTTATATCTATTGCAACAAATTGTTGCTCATGAAATTAATAAACAATTGATTGATTGGTTGATTGATTGATTGATTGATTGATTGATTGACTGATTGATTGATTGTCTCCTTAGCATCACCTCACTTCGCCAAGAAATTATATACATCTTGACGAATACAAAAATGAAATGAAAATAGAATTAATAATAGCGTAAAATGGCATTTGGCGATATAAGTCGAAGGATTCTCCATGCGATTGCCTGACATTCGCATTATAGCTTAAGAAAACCTCAGTAAATGACCAAGAAGGTAATCAGCTAAAGTGGGACTCGAACCCATACCTGATTGCAGCATCGTATTGGCAGACAAAAGCTACAGCCTGAGCAATTTGAATGGGTGGTTTTTTATTAAATGTCTCATAAAAGCCAAGTAACTATATACAAAAGCATGATAAATTTTACACAAGTGAAAACTTAAATCACTACGTAAAGCTTCTTAAATATTAAATGAACAAAAGTTCTTCAGGTACTTTTTACGATTTTCTCATGTTTCTACGAAATCCTTTATATTAAAATCGTACAGAAGTGGAATTATCTTAATAATGTTGTAAGAAACGCTGAGAAGTAAATGTGTAAAGAAATAAATAAAAAAGTGGAGGGATAGTGAAGGTACAAAGAAATTATAAATTAATATATAAAAGATAAAGGAGATGTGAAATAGGAAAAATGAACACAAAAATCAAAATATTAACTAGCGGAATGAAAGGATAAAGAATAAAAAGTTTTTTAAAAAATACAAATAATAAACAAATACTGATATAATAAAATAATACAAAGTAAAGAGAAATAATCTAATAAGGAGAATGAATATGAAAAATAATATACAATGAAAAGAAATAAATTAATACAAAGAACGAGAAAATAATTCAATAACCTAAAGAGGAAGAAACTCAAAAATAGGGATGAAGTAACAAAAATTAAAGACAATGAAAGTGAAAATAAAAGAAGAAGAAGTGAAATAAAACAAATGAAAACAAAGCCAAAGAAACGATAATCAAAAAATAAAAATGAAAACAGATATTGAGAAGAGAATAACTTAAAATATAAGACTTTATAAAATTTAGTACGACAGAATCAAATGAAGTAAATGAAAACAAATAGAGAGAAGAATGGATATAAAATACAAATTTAAAGGGTTAGGTACACCTTACAGCAAAAAGTTTTTGGAAATATTCAACATTTTTTTTTCCTCCATTACTGTACCTTGTACAATAATGAATGAAAATTGGTATGTGTAAAACACTGTCCTTCTGCTATATAAAAAAATATTTTTACGATTTAACAACAATTTTTTTTTTCAAAATTCAAAATGGTGGCAGTTCACTGTGCAGTGATGAAGCGTTTCCCTCATAATTCATAAACTTGTTAACTTTTTCAGGTTCTTTCTCCTTTATTTTATTGCTGAAACTCATGTTTATAATATCACGCTCTTTCAACTACATTACTTAATAAATATTTTTTTTTGTTATGTGTTAGAAGAAAATACGGATATTTGACCATATTTTAAAATGAAATTATTTTTTATCAGGCCATCTAGCAAAGGTAGAGAAGTGATCTTGCATCACATTGTAGATATGATATGCATAAATGCACACAAAACATTTCATCACAGAATGTTGGATAGTTTTTTAGTTATGTGGGAAACGCTTCATCACTGCACAGTGAACTGAATTTTGAAAAAAAAAAAAAAAGAATGTAAATAACTTTTTTAAATCGTTAAAATATATTTTTCATATAGCAGAAGGACAGTGTTTTAAACATACTAATTTTCATTATTGTACTAGTACAATATACAGTAATGGAGGAAAAAATTTTTGAATATTTCCAAAATTTTACTCTTGTAAGCTGTACCTAACCCCCCTTAAATGAACAATACAATAAGAGAAATATAAAAACAAAGAAGACAATATTATAAAAGAAATGGCAAAAAAGACAGTAGAAACAACATGGCAATATAAATGTACATAAATATTACATTAAAGTTGACGCAAGATAAAAAAGAGAATAATATAAGGGAAATCAAAAGAAACGAGGAAAAAGAATTGCACAACAGGGAGAAATACAATAAGAGAATAATAGAAATAAAGATGAGAGGGTTTTATATGAGGAATGGAAACAACCTAAAGAGAAAATGTGATATATAAATGTAAAGCGTTAATACGAATAAAGACGGAAGATGAAAGGAAAGGAAAAGCGTACAAATGAATAGAGAAACAAGAGAGAAGTGGTGGAAGAAAGAAAGAAAGAAAGAAAGAAAGAAAGAAAGAAAGAAAGAAAGAAAGAAAGAAAGAAAGAAATGTATATGTAGAAAGAGAAAGGTAAAAAAGATGCAATGAAAGAGCGGGAAAATGAATGACAGACAAGAAACAACGATTACTGAGAAGAAAAGTGATAACATGAGAGCGGAAAAAGACTGTTCCAAATGCTGAATAAACATACAAATGTAAATCAATATTACTGAAACCTATATGTAAAATATTTGTATTATATTCAATAAATCTGTTCACTCACTGCCATCTTCATCAATAAGCACTAAATTCCGTACAAATCCAGTAGGAGACGGAGTAGGCATACAGACAGACAGCTCTGACGCTGATGTCTCACACGTCACCATGGTGATTAAGAACCGGATCTCAATCAGGTGCTTCTTGCGCGCCATCAAGACGCATGATTAATGGCCGATAATGATGTGCACACGGCCATTCATTAATTTTCATGTCGTCTATTATAGGAGGCCATGGAGAAGATGACGACGACGCCATGGCCAAAACCGTTCGAGGCCGCTGACGAAGCGAAAAACGTCAAACAAAGCCTCTTGGAGCTGATAGCGTCGAGACAGAATATGCCAAGCTCCTGCACACGATCAGAAAAAACAAATCCAGGTCTGGACTCAACGATCCGTATCGATTGAAAAAGTTTTATTCATACTTCTCATTAGTCATTTTCAGCGTATGTTAAGTAGGAAGGACATACTGTCTTTTACAGAAGAGTATTATGTGGTTAATGTGAGCATATTAATTGAGGAGCTTATTTTCAAAATGACCCTTGTCTGTTCTCATAACGTCATAACTTTGTAGGAAATCACGAAAACGTTTATAGGTCTAAAATGTTTACCAAGTAAGCAAGAGACATTATGAGAGTCTTTGATTCCAAAACCGGAACTATTATTTTGTCGTAATTTTGCTTTGGACAAGAGTCAATTGGATTCCAATAGTCACTTGTAACGCATTATTTTAGTGGTTTGGAGTGCGTTCTGAAACCAAATCATTACAGTAAGTTGTATGTAGAATTATATTTTAAGAATGAAAGGACAAAGGAAGATAATTTTCATTATCAGGTGGACAACAGACGTTTTGAAAATGAACTCCTTAATTTTTTTCTTTTTTTCGTTTAGCCTCTTCCTGTTATAGGACTTACATACCAATTCCTATAGGAGTGGGAACGATTCTATGGACCATACACACTAAACATCGACGTATGTGGACCTCCCAAATCCTGAGGTCAACAAAGCGTAGGGGCCTCCACAGGCACACACACAGGACAGAACATTAACGAAGACAATCCATCCATGCTTGGGGCGGGATTTAAACCCACGAACATTCTGATCGCGCCGCCTAAAGCCTTGGTTTGTCTGAACCGACGCATGCGAGTTGCGAGGCACGCCTCGCACAAATCTGGACTATATGAGAGATAGTGAGTGGTTTCTATAGCTGCGAGATGCGAGGTCTGCGCACCTCGCAGTTATAGATACCATTCACTATCTTTCGTGTAATCCCGTTTTGGGTTAGGTGGGCCTCGCAACTCGTATATCTTTCGGGTCAGAACAACCAAGGCTTAAGGGGAAGGCGTCTTACACCGCGTGGCCACCTTATTATTATTATTATTATTATTATTATTATTATTATTATTATTATTATTATTATTTTAAGAACGGATATCAGCCAAGGGTAAACGTGATCAAGGATGAGAATGGTGACTTGCTTGCAGACTCTCCATCAATCCTAAACAAATGGAAATAGTAATACACGTTACAAAAGCGGTATGTTGACGTTTTCATGGTCGAGGAAAAGATTGAAAAAGCGAAACGTAGTTGAGCTTTTTTCATTTCCGAGAACATGAAAACAAACATACCGCTCGTGTATCGTACATTATTTTGTGCGAAGATCGTTTATTGCATACCTGAAAGACGAATTTCTAATTAGTTGCAATGAAATATCCATGTTGGTTTCTGTTTAATGACGCCAACTTCGGAAAACCAAAATATCTTTCTTCAACATTGTTGCTATAAAATGTTTTCTGTGTTTACTATACTCCAGCAGGCCGTGATATACGTCTGTCTTTTTTTTCCTCCAGTCTATAAATGCGAACTTAAAACAAACGGTAAGGTTGTGTAATGATTTATTTTTCCTTTTAATATTTTAACAATATTATTTATATAACATATTGCAGTAATAACATCGGCATCTGGAATCTCGTTGATTTTTTCACGGCTTCCTTAATGTTACTTGTATCAGGAATGAAATAAGTTTCGTGGAGTAGTAGACTTTACTTAATTTTTGCAAATATTTAAAAACAATAATTGACATTGCAATTTAGGTGAAATTGCAGTGATAAGTTTCCAATTTATAATTATTACTATGTTAAACGTCTCTAAACATAATATGTTAAAAGCCTAAAGCAGTAAAATGAATGTCGCGCTTAAGCGGTAAGAAGAGGGAAATTGTTA
This sequence comes from Periplaneta americana, assembly GCF_040183065.1. Taxonomy (NCBI): domain Eukaryota; kingdom Metazoa; phylum Arthropoda; class Insecta; order Blattodea; family Blattidae; genus Periplaneta; species Periplaneta americana. The sequence continues at coordinate 98,599,740 of NC_091125.1, read as the reverse complement.
TACGTGTTACGTTGGGAATACTGAATGTGGTATTTCACACTTACCCCGTATTGGTTCTGTGCGGAAAACAAGCAAATACGCACGATGTCGCACAAAACTATTTTGCGCAACTACTAAATGTACATAGGCCAAATAGAAATGATCGGGACTAAATTGAAATACAAACTACTGAGCCATTTATACCCGAACCCACGCTTTCAGAAGTCGAAATTGCGATAGAAAATCTGAAAAAGTACAAGTCTCCAGGTATCGATCAAATTCCAACAGAGGGTGGAAGTGCATTATATAGCGAAATTTATAAACTTGTACTTGCTATTTGGGAAAAGGAAATTGTACCAGAACAATGGAAGGAGTCCATAATTGTGCCTATTTTTAAAAAGAGGGACAAAACCAACTGTGGTAACGTTCGAGGAATATCACTTTTGTTGACGTCGTACAAAATTTTGTCCAATATTCTTTTGAGAAGATCAACTCCGTACGTAGATGAAATTATTGGGGATCATCAGTGCGGTTTTCGGAGTAATAGATCGACTATTGATAAGATTTTTTGTATTCGACAGATAATGGAGAAAAAATGGGAGTATAAGGGTACAGTGCATCAGTTATTCATAGATTTCAAAAAGGCGTATGACTCGGTTAAGAGGGAAGTATTATGATATTCTTATTGAATTTGGTATTCCCAAGAAACTAGTTCGATTAATTAAAATGTGTCTCAATGAAACATACAGCAGAGTCCGTATAGGTCAGTTTCTATCTGATGCTTTTCCAATTCACTGCGGGCTAAAGCAGGGAGATGCACTATCACCTTTACTTTTTAACTTCGCTCTAGAATATGCCATTAGGAAAGTTCAGGATAACAGGCAGGGTTTGGAAATGAACGGGTTACATCAGGTTCTTGTCTCTGCGGATGACGTGAATATGTTAGGAGAAAATACACAAACGATTAGGGAAAACAAGGAAATTTTACTTGAAGCAAGTAAAGCGATCGGTTTGGAAGTAAATCCCGAAAAGACAAAGTATACGATTATGTTTCGTGACCAGAATATTGTACGAAATGGAAATATAAAAATTGGAGATTTATCCTTCGAAGATGTGGAATAATTCAAATATCTTGGAGCAACAGTAACAAATATAAATGACACTCGGGAGGAAATTAAACGCAGAATAAATCTGGGAAATGCGTGTTATTATTCGGTTGAGAAGCTCTTATTATCCAGTCTGCTGTCAAAAAATCTGACAGTTAGAATCTATAAAACAGTTATATTACCGGTTCTTCTGTATGGCTGTGAAACTTGGACTCTCACTCTGAGAGAGGAACATAGGTTAAGGGTGTTTGAGAATAAGGTGCTTAGGAAAATATTTGGGACTAAGAGGGATGAAGTTACAGGAGAATGGAGAAAGTTACACAACACAGAACTGCACGCATTGTATTCTTCACCTGACATAATTAGGAACATTAAATCCAGATGTTTGAGATGGGCAGGGCATGTAGTACGTATGGGCGAATCCAGAAATGCATATAGAGTGTTAGTTAGGAGACCGGAGGGGAAAAAGACCTTTAGGGAGGCCGAGACGTACATGGGAGGATAATATTAAAATGGATTTGAGGGAGGTGAGGTATGATGATAGAGACTGGATTAATCTTGCACAGGATAGGGACCGCTGGCGGGCTTATGTGAAGGCGGCAATGAACCTTCGGGTTCCTTAGAAGCCATTTGTAAGTAAGAAGTAAGTATTATTATTATTATTATTATTAGCAGCGATATTATTAATGTGATGATAATGGTGATGATATCCTCTGATTGAGGTTCTGGCTGATATGTACATCTATTTTCAGGCAGTACAGACCGATTATTTAGTCCTGACAGCTCAGCGACGAGAAAGAGGGGAAGTAATAAGAATAGTGGGGAGAGCTCCGGAACTCTACCGCACGTATGACTTCCGATTGCTCAGAAGACAAGCGAGTGACTAACCCAAACACCCCTTGGCGTAACTAAATGGACTCGCCTGACCCTGGCGCACATCTCCGGCGACTGTCAGGACTAAATAATTGTATTGTACATCTCACTTGACGATATATATCAGAGGAAGAACAATTGTTTGTATGCATCTCAAGTCTGACTAGTGTAATATGTAGCTAGTCGGCGATGTATACAATGGAAGGAGAAAGGAACTGATCACCCTACCCCATTATCTCCTGGCCTAGTTGCCTCATAAGTGGTGCCTTCTTGGTATTACTTGTGAGGTTCAGACCTGTTTTCGGAGAGTTGACTAAACAACAACAGTGGTGATGGTCATAGTGACGAAAATGGAAATGATGATAATGAATATGACGATGAAGCGGTAGTGTTATTGACAATAACCAAGACCGTTTTGATGACGAAGGTGGTGGTTTGGTTATGGTAGTGCTGTTGGTCGTGGCGATGTTGGCACTATTGATAATAATATCGTTAGTGGTGTCGATGACTATAATCAAAATGATTCCGATGTCAAAGAATAGCTGCGTTTGTATTGATTGTAACAGTAATGGTGGTGGTGATGGTGGTGATGGTGGTGGTGGTGGTGGTGCTGGTGGTGGTGGTAGTGATGGTGGCGGTGTTGGTGCTAGTGGTGTTGTTTGTGGCGATATATGTGGTGATGATGGTGATACAGGTGGTGAGAATGAACGTGCCTTGACGATGACGAAGACGATTTTGATGCCAGGAGTTGTATTGTTGTTATAAATGATACGTTCATTATCGTTCGCATTATTTAGGCCTAATCTGTATATTTATGATGTCATAAGAAGATGGCGGATGGAACTTAAACACAAATTATACATAAACGGAACGGAACTTAATATCCTCCTTTTTGCTGAAGATCAAGTGATAATGGCCAATTCGGAGGATGCCCTGCAGAGAGGTATATACATTACATTTGAAGGGGTCAGAGTCATACTGGGCCAAGCGCCATACATTAAAAACGGAGAAGCAAGGGTTAAAATTAAGTGCTTACCATAATTCAATGAAACATATAGCAAATAATATAAAGTGTGCACATTAAAATTAAATTATATGTCAATCTTCATTAAATTATGGTATTCACTCAACTTTAACCCTTGCTTTCTCCGTTTTTAATAAATGGCGCTTGGCCCACTATGGCTCTGAACCTTTCATTTATTATGTTCTGAATACGAGTACAATTTGAAAATATCCACAGACAAAACGAAAGTTTTAGCTTTTAGAGGGAAGGATCCCATAAGAATCAAGACTGTAATAGATTAAACGATTTTAGATCAAGCTTTAATTTTAATTATTTAAGATTTCGTATGGGTCTCAATAAATAGATAGATATAAATATAAAACTGCAACAATTCTATTGAGATTATACAAGATCATGGCAGTGCCTACACTTCCATATGGACATTAACTAACCATCAACAGGAAAGACTTGAAGCAGCAGAGATGTGCTTCTTGAGGACAGTAGCGGGCTATCGACTAACAGATCATAAATGTAATGATGAAATACGTGAAGAACTACAGATAATAGATATAAACACAAAAGTTAAAGCATACCTAATTAAATGACTGCAGCATACACATAGAATGGAGCAAAACAGAACCCCTAAAATCTCTATAATTACAGACCGAGAAGAAAAAGAAACCGAGGCCGCCCATGCAAGAGATTGAGAGAACAGTTTTAATCAAACAATTTATATGTTGTTGTTGTTGTTTAGTCAACTGTTTGAAGGCAGGTTTCAACCTCTTAAGTAACACCAATAAGGTATCACTCATGAGGCAACTAGACCAGGAGATAATGGTTGATGAAATGGTATTGCTTAGAATGTTCTATTTTTTTATCATTTTAATACGTGACGTGTCTTGTCCATGGTATGAATAGCGTATCAGAACAAATAAGGATAGAATTTCCTAGGGCCAATAAATTAATCTCTGCAGTGAGGAAAGTTTTCGTTAAGGCACCGTCAAGGATACAGGCTTTCAGAGAAAAGTTCCCAGATATTCCTTTGCCACCTCAACCAGTTCTTACCCGATGGGATACATGGTAAAATCAGCAGAGTACTACATTGAACATTTCTTAAAGATTCAGAAAGTCATAAAAATCTACCCGAGGATGCTGCTTGTGTCACTTCGGCAAAACAGTCACTCGGAGATCTCACTATCCCCGTGATTTGACTTACATTAGGTCCCACTGTACGTTTCCTGTGGCATCATTTTATAATTGGAAAGTTCAGGGAAACCAGCCTAGGAAAAAAAAAATAGCTTTACTGAAGGAGTTCAAATAAAAAATCAGGGAAGCGCCAGGAAATCTGGCAGAAAAAATGCGTACAAAAATGGCAAACGTTTTGCAAAAGAGCAAGGGATTGAATTACTGTATGTAACTATGTGAAGCAGCAGATATTCTTGTGGAAAAATCCAGTGTAGTTGATTGCATCATTCCAGTTGAACATGTCCCGAAATTGAAGTATGCCCCCGTTACGACTGTTGATGTAGAGCGTTCTTTTTCTGCTTTTCTGATTTTCACCGACAAGTGTCACACGTTTTCTCTAGAGCACTTTTAGCAATTTAATAAGAAGCCAACTATGGGTTGAACAGTTGAAACGATTTTTGTGAAATGCAAATCTAGTCTTTCAGGTGAAGCTCCCTGTAAAGCAGATTTGAATAATTTCAAGGGAAAAATTGTTCCGGGGCCGGGTATCGATCCCGGGACCTCTGGTTGAACGACTATGAAAGACTAGATTTGCATAATATATACGTTACTGTGTACGTTAACAGAAAACCACAATTCCAAGTCACACAGAGATTGTGTGCACTCGTTGTGGGTCTCTGGCGTTTCGTCAGCCCACGCGAGTTGTGTTGATATAAAGGGAAAAGTTGAGACGGTGTCGGGTGGAGTTCCCGGGTAGCTCAGTGGTAGAGCGCTGGTACGTTCAACCAGAGGTCCCGGGATCGATACCCGGCCCCGGAACAATTTTTCCCTTGAAATTATTCGATTTTTGTGAAGTTTCAAATGTATACATATAATTTTAAGTGACAGTACCGGTACCTTTCGTAAAGTTTAATCTTTTATATAAACACAGTTTGGACACTCAAGTACTAATCCCTATAGTTTACAACTCTATGTATAGGTCTAATGTTGCTCTGTTTGCCTTTCTCAATAAATTTGATAATTTGGTAACATTGTACTAATTTTTAAAATATCTATAGTGTTTCCTATCCTATACTTATAGAGCCTATTTTATGTTTTATAAAGCCAAATGAGGTACTGAAATAGCTTATTTTGTGCATCTAAAACACATTTTAGGATATAAAAATCCGCGGTCTGATGATAGGATGACCGAAGATTAAGACTCGTTTGCACGCGAATTTGTGCTGAAGCAGCTGTCTGAGCTTTCCACTTTAAAACCAACCCAGCCACCTCAGAATTATTTAAAACCTGCAAAGTTCATCCATAACTATGTTACATTAAACCTCAAGTTCCCACCTGAACAAGAGTCGGGTGACTCCCATTCTATGCAAATTATACGCCAAGTTCACATTACATGCGTTGCAAGTAACCAAAAATATTTAATCACGCATAGAGTTCCGAGAACTTATTAGAACTAATTGCAGCTTTCTACTTGTTATCACTGATTAATCAATCCCGTTCCTCGTTCACGTATTGATTAGAGCCATGCAATATGCGGATAATTACTGCATTGATGTCATTATTTAATATTTTATTGGTGTGAGAATTCAGATTTTCATGATGTCCAGAATGTGAAGAATGCAGGTTATGAATCTTGTCATTAGATTCTGCAATATTCCAGAGTAACCGTTTCAGATCATAGGATCTTACTGCACAAAACTGAAGACTGTTCTACTGCGTTCGTAACGACTGCCTAGCCAAAACAATCGTTATATTTCCAAGATATTTTCTTCAGAGATAGGACAAAAATGTATTTAAAAAAAAAGATGTATGTGCTTTCTAGCTACAGAAAGTATTTCGATGTCCTCGGAGGAATACACTTGTCCATCATCTCTGATAACGAAAAAGAGGTTTCTGACATGGCTGTGTCACTAATTTACCCTCTAATCTTGACTGAATTTTTGTCAAATTCTGTACATACAAGCCAATTTATTTTCGAATTACGCATGTGAATATAATATATTTTGCTAAAAAAAATCGACAGTGGATTTTGGCTCCAAACAGTTTGACGTGAATACGTCTTTTCGTTTCCTGATTGCGTATTCCCATTCCGTCAACTGAATTTCTCTAGTGATCCTTCGATATAGATGCATTTCATCAAAAATCCTCAAATAGTTTTTTATGTTTAATTATCTAATTTGGAACCGTAATAACCCACATACACCTATCCAACAATTAGATAAAATACACTTTATTTACGACTACATCGCTTTCATAACAAAGCAATATTAGCTCTTGTAAATTTTATCACTGTTCAAATTATCCTAGTTGCCTCATAAGTGGTGCCTTCTTGGTATCACTTGTGAGGTTCCGACCTGTCTTCGGACAGTTGACCAAATAACAACACATACTGACGGCTAAGGAGTGATATATCATATAAGTAAATTTGGAGGAGAATCAAACAACTATTTCAAAAACCAATTTTTCTCAAAGTACACAAACTTCTTATACAGAGTGTTTCAAAAGTGACGATAAAAAATTAGGGATAAGAATTAGAAACGAAGAGAATTACTAGCTTAGACAAACAGCACAGTCGTCACTCACTCTGATGTTTAATTAATTATCTCATTTTGAACCGTAATAGCCCAAATACACCCTATCAAACAATTCGATAAAGATACTTTATTTACGACTTCATCGTTTTCATAACAAACCAATATTGGCTCTTGTAAATTTTATTAATTTTCAAATTATCCTAGTTGTCTAATAAGTGGTGCCTTGTTGGTATCACTTGTGAGGTTCAGACCTGTCTTCGGACAATTGACCAAATAACAACACATACTGACATATATTATTTTAATGTACCGAAGTACATATGATATTTCCATGCAGATATTCTGCGTCATCATACGGCGCTTATTCCGTCGGATCCCGGCCAACTAGTCACTCATATCGAGTGCACCTCAGCACATGTGTGGACTTCGGTCCTGCGTTCATAGATATCTATGACGCAGTGCAGAGGGCGGCCACTAGAGGGAACCCAAGAGTTGGAGCTTAATCCGAGACGATTCTAACCGGCGTCGGAGTTGTATCCGGTGTGGCTTAGTGGATAAAGCATCAGCACGTAGAGCTGAAAACCCGGGTTCAAATCCCGGCGCCGGAGAGAATTTTTCTCCGTTCCATTACTCTTTCAACACATACTGACGCCTAAGAAGTGATATCTCGTATATGTAAATTTGGAGGCGACTCAAACAACTGCTCCAAAAACTATTTTTTCTCAAAGTACACAAACTTTTTATACAGAATGTTTCAAAAGTTAAGGTCAAAAATTTAGGGATGAGAACTAGAAACGAAGAGAATTACTGGCTCAGCTGAACAGCACAGTCGTCACCCAACTCATTCCATAACGGGTACACAAGAAGTTCTACTTGAACTGCATAGAGAAGACTCCGTCTCGCCCTGTAGTCACCAAAAAGTCACCAATTCTACTCCAATAATTCCTAGTGCTAAGAATACGATCTTGCACTGATCTATCACTTTGTGTGTCTGTAAATGTTTTAATAATGTGCATGGCTGCCACTTTTAGCTGCTGGGAAATGAATAAACGGAGAAAAAACAATGCATAACAAGAAAGAGACTCAAAATTAAATGAAACAATTAGGCTATGTATTATTTTTGTACAATATTACTGCTATTTGCCTCCTATATAACTTACAGGACATTGTACATATTATTCACCAACACCCTGTATAAAAGTTTGCCATCAGCGTTCATTACATAAGTTATGAGTAGATAGTTATGTTTACTTAAAAAGGAAGATGATTTATAGTCACACGTATAGGCCAGTATAGTAATACAAATGACTTTTAAAAGCCGGCATGCATTGCGGTATTTAGTTCATCCTGTTAAATCGTAATGAAATCCTTGCCAAATTCCAGGATTCATTATTGAACTGTTGCCTGTGCATTCAGTTGGTTTTTGTTATTATTATTTTTGTTTTTCGCCGATATCATTTTGACCTCATTTTATGAGCGGACGGCTACAAAATACACATTTATAATTAATGTTGTTTGACATGCGTCAAATGAGTTTAATTAATTATATAATTGAAGAACACAGTGTTCTAGCGGAATATGCGATGTGGGTAGGGGGATGTTAATCACCACAATCACCAATGTTGATTGTTATGGCTTACCAACATGCTGGATATATGAATTACACGTCGAGGGTTAATAGTTTTATTTCACCCTAGCTAAAATATCTGCATCCGTGAAACAAACTTTGTAAAGGGCTGATTTCCATTCATATACATAGTTTGAATATGACGCAAAATTGAGGAAAATGATCCGATTTCTAGAAGATGTACGAGATTTCTATTTACTTTTATTGTGTTAAGTACAGTGATTGTATTGTCGATACATTAATAGACTCAAAATTGACTGTCTTTATCAAGATTGCAGTATATTTCCCTCGTCTTTAGTTTTTTTTTTCTCCGCAGCACGTTGCAACAATCATACAAAGGACTTACACCAGCGGTGACCACTGGGTATCGTGATTACATCGTGTAATCAAAGACATTCGTACTAGTAAGAGTAATTTCCTGTACATTGCTCTCTGTCTCGCTCACGTACTGATGGTAAGCAGTGTCGGTACCATGTCGCTCTACAAACCCTCTGTCTCTACGAGCAGGAACAGAAGGTTTCGTACAGAATGGGACGAGGAATTTATTCGCTGTTCTTTCGGAGAAAATGTAATATGTTGCTTTGCTCAACAGTTCAATTAGTAGTAGTATAGAGAAGCGACATTACAGAGCATTACGCTGAATGGACAGGCATAAGAGGTATTATTATTATTATTATTATTATTATTATTATTATTATTATTATTATTATTATTATTATTATTATTATTATTATTATTATTATTATTATTTGTCAGCAAGTGCTACCATAATTCTTATATACGTGTCTCAATATATAGGCCTACATCTTCCCTTGAATATAAAATAATTACTACGCTATATCTCCATTTCAATTTCTTTTTTAATCTGTGGATGACTTATCAGTTATTTACTAGTTATTGATTTAATAATAATAATAATAATAATACCGATAGCTTTATCAGTAGCAGTAGTAGTAGTAGCAATAATAATAATAATAATAATAATAATAATAATAATAATAATAATAATAATAGTAATAGTAATAATAAACTGAAACTGATTGAATATTACGTGCTAATGTAGTAATGAAGTGAGCTATTACACTCCAAGAACTGAAATCAGCTTTGAATCATCGTCATGAACAGAAAGACGACATAAATAAATGTAAGGAAGCCAGCTTGTGTCTCAGTGAAACGTACAGCAGAGTCCGTATAGGTCAGTTTCTATCTGATGCTTTTCCAATTCACTGCGGGCTAAAGCAAGGAGATGCACTATCACCTTTACTTTTTAACTTCGCTCTAGAATATGCCATTAGGAAAGTTCAGGATAACAAGCAGGGTTTGGAATTGAACGGGTTACATCAGCTTCTTGTCTATGCGGATGACGTGAATATGTTAGGAGAAAATACACAAACGATTAGGGAAAACACGGAAATTTTACTTGAAGCAAGTAGAGCGATCGGTTTGGAAGTAAATCCCGAAAAGACAAAGTATATGATTATGTCTCGTGACCAGAATATTGTACGAAATGGAAATATAAAAATTGGAGATTTATCCTTCGAAGAGGTGGAAAAATTCAAATATCTTGGAGCAACAGTAACAAATATAAATGACACTCGGGAGGAAATTAAACGCAGAATAAATATGGGAAATGCGTGTTATTATTCGGTTGAGAAGCTCTTATCATCCAGTCTGCTGTCGAAAAATCTGAAAGTTAGAATTTATAAAACAGTTATATTACCGGTTCTTCTGTATGGTTGTGAAACTTGGACTCTCACTCTGAGAGAGGAACATAGGTTCAGGGTGTTTGAGAATAAGGTGCTAAGGAAAATATTTGGGCCTAAGCGGGATGAAGTTACAGGAGAATGGAGAAAGTTACACAACACAGAACTGCACGCATTGTATTCTTCACCTGACATAATTAGGAACATTAAATCCAGACGTTTGAGATGGGCAGGGCATGTAGCACGTATGGGCGAATCCAGAAATGCATATAGAGTGTTAGTTGGGAGACCGGAGGGAAAAAGACCTTTAGGGAGGCCGAGACGTAGATGGGAGGATAATATTAAAATGGATCTGAGGGAGGTGGGGTATGATGATAGAGACTGGATTAATCTTGCACAGGATAGGGACCGCTGGCGGGCTTATGTGAGGGCGGCAATGAACCTTCGGGTTCCTTAAAAGCCATTTGTAAGTAAGTAAGTAAGTAAGGAAGCCAGCTATCTAGTGGCGAACGAAATAGCTCGTTCTCTTAAGCCTTCCAACGAAGGAGAGTTTTATAAAGGCGTAATGATCAAAGTGGCTGAAATAATTTGTCCAATGAAAGTTGTTAATTATTTTGAAAAACTCATTTCTCGATTAAATATCCACGAGAGAATTCAGAAAATTTCTGATTGTGTTCATTGAGGAATATAAAAAAAAAAGCAAGAAAATTTATATATTTTTTATTGATTCTTGATGGCAGTAGTGACATTAGTGATACAGCAAAGCTTGCTATGTTTATTCGCGGGTTGATGAAGAATCAGTGTTAGTGCACAAACCACCACTGGTTGTAGTTTCCATGCCATGTACCTCTCCCCCGTCTCCTTACTTCTTAGACTCTCTCTCGCGTGTAAACAATGCCGTTGGTCACCGCTGACTTACACATTAACCAATTTTTCCCATCTGCCTTTACCTCCGTCTGTATGTTTTTTTTTTTTTTTTTTTTTTTTTTTTTTTTTTTTTTTTTTTTTTTTTTTTTAAGTATGGCTCCTTCCCCTCTTTTCTGTTCCTGCCTGTTTCTTTGATTCCAGATTCTGTGTCCCTGTTTTTTGTCTTCTGCCTCATTTTGTATTCCTTTTTTCTCTTTCTGCGTGTCTTTCTTTTCTCTGCGTCTCCCATTCTCTGCGTCCATCTCCGTCTCTTTCTCTATTTTCTGTTACTCTTCATTTGTACTGTATCTTGTTTCTGCATTTGTGCCGTATTTTACTATCTCCATTTACTGTGTGTGGTTTTTAATTTTCTTTCCCAACCCCCTTAGCCGGGAGTAAATGTCGGTTTCTAGGTTACCAAAATCGGGAGAGAAAACATTTCCTCCGTAGGGAGAGAAATGTAGTAGCGATGAAACGTATCAATCGGTGTTGCTATGACATTTCCTTTGCATCTGTGCATATTCGCTCAATAAAATAGCTCGATCGAACTTTAGTAATAAGAATTACAGAAATAAAATGCGACAATTTACTTCCGGTCGTGGAATAAAAGTATATACACCGCGAGATCGAAACACGTGCTTTTCTTTCTGCTAATTTATAATATAGGCTTACCATTGTTTCTTTTTCCAGTTATCTTTGTTTTAACAGTCTGTATCCCCTCCTCACTTTTGTTTTTACTCTTTAGCTCCTTCTCCTTACTATTTTTGTTTCTATTATTGTTTTCTTTATCCTTCTTACTTTTTGTTTTATTCTTCAGCTTTTCATCTTTATTATTTTTACTCTCATTCTTATCTTTATTTTCTTCTATTCTGCATTCTATTCTTTTTCTTACTTCTGTTTCTATTATTCTTCTCTTTACCCTTCTTACTTTTGGTTTTATTCTTCAGCTTTTATCTTTATTATTTTTATCCTCATTCTTATTTTTGTTTTCTTCTGTTCTGCGTTCTATTCTTTTTCTTACTTCTGTTTCTATTATTCTTCTCTTTACCCTTCTTACTTTTGGTTTTATTCTTCAGCGTTTTTATCTTTATTATTTTTATTCTCACCCTTATTTTTGTTTTCTTCTGTTCTGCGTTCTATTCTTTTTCTTACTTCTTTTTTTATTTTTCTGCTCTTTACCCGTATTCCTACTGTTTCTTCTTCTTTTTATCTTTCTTAATTTTGGTTTTATCTTTCTGCTCTTTATGTTCCTTATACTTCATTTTATTATTATTCTGTTTTTAGGTTATCATACCATTATTAATTTCATTTGCTAATGACGAAGAAGAATTCCCTCTGGTGCCGGGGATTGGACCCAGGACCCTCAGTTCTACGCACTGGGACTCTGCCACTTAGCTACGCCGAGGCTCAATCCACAGCACCGGATCGAATCTTTCTCCTTTTGTTTCCCCCCCCCCCTTAGTGGCCTTTCGATCCACGGCCCCGGAGCGAATTTTTCTCCGTCATTAACAAATAATAACCATAACAGAGAATTCTGTAGGACAAAAATTATAAATTTTTACATTTATTACTAACTTTGTTTTTTATATTTATGTTATTCATCTATATTCCAGTTTTATTGCTTTTCTGTTTATTTTTCATAATTTTCTTTCAATCGTTCAGCTTTTTATCATTCTTATTTCAGTTTTTATTATTCTTCTCTGTAGCATTCTTATTTTTGCTTTTCCTACCATTCTTTTTATACTTCTTAATGTTTATTCTTCTTCTCATATTTGTTTTTATTCTGTTTTTGTCATTATTTTATTATTATGCTGTTTTTTCTTCTAAATAATTTGTATTATCCTCCTCTTTGTTCTTCTTATTCTTGTATTATTCCTCCCTGTATCTTATTTTTTGGTTTGCTTTCATTCTTCTCATTCCTTCATTATTTTGTGTCTTCTTATTTTTGTTTATATTAGTCGGCTCATTATCCTTCTCATTTTTGTTTTCTTCGGTTCTCTATCCTTCTTAATATGTATTATTATTATCATTATTACTATTATTATTATTATTATTATTATTATTATTATTATTATTATTATTATTATTCAAACTTCGACTTTCACTTTGAGACAGAAACAGAAATTAAGGGTTTTTGAGAATAAAGTGCTTACGAAAACTATTTGGGTCTAAGAGGGATGAAGTTACAGCAAAATGGAGAAAGTTACACAACGCAGAACTGCACGCATTCTATTCTTCACCTAACATAATTATTAGGAACATTAAATCCAGAGGTTTGAGATGGGTAGGGCATGTAGCACATATGAGTTAATGCATATACGCATATAGAGTTTTAGTTGGGAGGTCGGAGGGAGAAAGACCTTTGGGGAGGACGAGATGTAGATGGAAGGATAATATTAAAATGGATTTGAGGGAGGTGGAATATGATGATAGGGACTGGATTAATCTTTCTCAGGGTAGGGACCGATGGCGGTCTCATGTGAGGGTGGTAATGAACCTTCGGGTTCCTTAAAAGCCGTAAGTAAGTATTATTATTGTTATTACTGTTTTACTATTATTTATTAATTTATCTATTTATTTATTTATTTATTTATTTATCATTGTAAACCACTTTTTGTACAACTAGGAATACTTACGTTGCCGTCAATGTTTATTCTCGATTGCCTTCTGTATGTTAAGCGTAATGTGCATAGTCTTCCTACTTGTTCATCCATTCATAATTATTCTACCCGTTCCAGACTTGACATATATTTCACCAAGTACAAATATAGTAAGTACTACAAGCAATAGTTTTATTTCCATATCTTATAAACTTTATAACTCTTTACCATTGCATATAAGAAACACGTCATATTTTACTTTCAGAAGGATGGTGAGAAGGACATTGATGGCAAATCCACTCTACAGTGTCAATGATTTTAGCAATATTACGTTTTAGATACTATATGTTTTAACCTCATGTAATTGACAAATCTGTACATTTTAACCTGATTTTATACTATTTCTTTTAAAACTTTTAACCTATTTTTGTGATTATCTGGTGATTGTATATTTATTTATTTTTTATTCTTATATTTATTCATATTCTAGTAGCCATGTATTATATATATATATATATATATATATATATATATATATATATATATATACTCTGACGTTGTCTATGGCTGCAAATCGCTGAATGACATTAAATTCATCTATCTATCTATCTATCTATCTATCTATCTATCTATCTATCTATCTATCTATCTATCTATCTATCTATCTATCTATCTATCTATCTATCTATCTATCTATCTATCTATCTATCTATCTATCTATCTATCTATCTATCTATCTATCTATCTATCTGTCTATCTGTCTATCTGTCTGTCTGTCTGTCTGTCTGTCTATCTATCTATCTATCTATCTATCCATCCATTCATCCATCCATCTAGCTATTTATTCTGGTAGAGCTAAGACCATAAGGCCTTCTCTTCCACACTACCAGAAGTGAAATACATATTATTACCATTACTAATAGTATTAGCACTAAAATAGAAAAACAAATAAATAAAACTCAATAAAACCTGAGTAGTATTTAAATTATAACCGAGTTTGACCGCCTGTAGGAGCCCGGTCTCCTCGACGCTGCATCTGTTGTAGATAACGACTGCTTGTTGCCATGGCCAGTATCGCACGATCCAGCCTCCCTGTTAGATTAGTTAGTAGCTTAGTGGCCGGCCCGGCCCGCGCAACTTGTTGGCTTATTATAACCCCTGCATCCTCCCTCTAATAGCACCCAACTCTTACGGCGGCACGTACTGTATCTTTTGCAAATCGACGACGAGTTTATCGATCCACGGCTATTAACAGTCTGATGCCGATATCGTTTGTTTGCCCAGCCAGTCTTCACTTGTTAAGAAAAAGGACGGCTACTCACCGCCTATCTCCAGTACACAGGTTGAATGCTGGGTAGACATGAAACCAGGGACAACTTCTTAAGGGATGAAATGTGTGACATTTCAATTTTTTACATTTTTACGATAGAAATTTAATTCTTGGTATACAGCAATCTCATTTTATTATTATTATTATTATTATTATTATTATTATTATTATTATTATTATTGCTCTTAAGTTTGATTAGTATTGGGTCATCCACACGAAATTTTAAGAATATGCCAGCGATGTCATGAATTTTTTTGAGCTTCTAATATAATAATGTTATTATGAAAATAAATTAAACTGCCAACTATGACCGCCATATCATTAATATTTTAGTCATACGGATGTCTGAAAAATGGGTGGCAGTAACATGTTATCCATCATTTAAAATATTCTAGACATCCTATATGAAGTGCCATCGAAACTAAACAGACATCATTGTAAACCTGAGTAACCATGTTTTAATACCTTAAAGACTAATCCGAATGATATTAAGGCATGCTCATAAAAACGCCTCATTGAAAAAAAAATAGTTTTATATTAGAATGCACCAATTTAAATTCATGCGAATTTCATTCGTATTAAAGAAAATCTTACTCCTAATCCATCTCCCAAGTTTTATGACATAATCTCAAAAAACATGAATAATTAAATTAATAAAATTATTAAACTTTGTTCCGACGGTCGAAAATCGCTTGCTGTGTGGCAATCGCAGCGTTCGCGAGACTTCGTGACGATGAGTAATCTCAAACGACCGTCTCCCTGACCTTGATCGCGCAAAATTCTGTACGACGGGAGAGCCTATCTGCTGAACTCCTTTATATATTATTTTAATGTACCGAAGTACATATGAAGCGTCAGCACGTAGAGCTGAAAACCCGGGTTCAAATCCCGGCGCCGGAGAGAATTTTTCTCCGTTCCATTACTCTTTCATCGTATGAACTCCTTTGTTCCGGTGAGTTATTTTTATTAAAAACTGACATGATATTTAAGTCAACATTCTGAAATTTTCACAGTGGAATCAATATACCCTAAAGAATTAAACACATGTTTTTTCGTCTGTAAAAATGAGGTGCATTTTGTGTTCTTAATTTTTTTAAATTATTTTACGGTGGGTAACTATTTAAAAAAATATATATTTTTTTTCATTTTAAGGGCATTTATAAACAAGGCTCTCCTTTTTCGAATTACATTGAAATAATTTTTCCGTCTTCCTTTACAAGTAAGAAAACTTCAATGAATGAAACCGTGTTCTTTGTTAAAGCATTATTTTAAATGCTGATTGCTGCCAAACTATGAAGGATATAAATATAATATTGCGCGAAATTCATATTTAGAACATACAAAATAACCTACTACAATATTTTTAACTTCTGAAACATCATGGTTCAAAAACATACTTTTTTGCATGGAATGACCCTATTAGTTTCATAGTTTTTTTAGTTTTTAAAATTGAAATGCAACAAACTTTTTCAAAATGTACCCACTGCCATAACAAAGTTAAAAGCTTGCAAAAAATTATACAGCATATTTGACATACGCATAACTTAATTTAACAGCAGAGATTAATTTGAATTTTGAGTTTATGGCCCGGTTCACACGAAAGGAATGTCCGCGGAACGGCAGCTGTGCGGCAGCCGCACCATTCTGAGACCACACGAGCGGATGAAAGACGGACGGAAGGATTTGAGGTGGACAGTCGCCATAACTGCTAATCACCGTGCAGTACTAGTGTACTTCGAAATGCAGTTATTGATAAGAAAAGTAAAGATGAAGACATTGAGTATATCCAATAGTCAGCAGTCCTTCATTACAAGGAACTTTTTATGTTTTGTTTAACTAGTTGCGCAATAGCGCATAGCGAACTTGCTGCCACCGTGCGGCGTCCATTCCGCTATGGGCGATGCGGTTAACATGGAGACGTTCCGCTGCCGCAGACTTTTCGTTCTGTGTGAACTGCTACATTTAAATTAGTGTGTCATAGGAAATAGTGCCGCCGCCGCACGGCTGGCGTTCCGCAGACATTCCGCTCGTGTGAACCGGGCTTAAAAGTACCCTAAAAATTAATCCAGTCAGTTTAATTTTTTTTTTTTAGTATTCGGATAAAATGGCCCATTTTTTTTTTTTTTTTTTTTTTTAATTTTGAAAATAATTATTTTACTTTAACCAAAAAGAGTGTGTAGTTTTGTTAACCATACTTTTCAGAACATGCAGTAAAAATTTCAAATTTTAGCATGGAATTTGTTCCAGCTTAAAGTAGTTTAATGTTCATTCATTCATCCATAGATATCTGCCAAAGGACAGGTTTCTCACTGCAAACTCATCTTTCTCAAATCTTCCCTATTTCCCACCTTTCCCTTAGTCTCCGCTTACGATCCATATAACGAAGTCTATCATCTGATATCTTCTTCTGCCCCGAACTCTTCTCCCGTTCACTATTTCTTCCAGTGCATCATTCAGTAAGTAAAAGCACATTTTACCATTCTTCTAACTCTAGACAATCTCATGTTGAAATATTCCTCTCTGAGGATCCAAATTTTGACTACGGTATGGTTCAGAAGTTTCAGCAGACGATATGTTTCAGATCAGAAGTCGGAAACTATAAAAATATTACTCCTCGCGTTGCTTCAACTTAAACGCACCCAACTATTGAGGTATTGCGTTGCTATTATCATGACTTGAAGCGTTGCTGGTATCGTTCCTACAACATAAACGTAGTCTAAGTCAGAAGATTCGACTTGTTGGCATATATGAATCCGATGCTGACATATGGTACACCCTTTCACGGCCCTTACAAAGTCACGTCCTATATCAATATTGGAAACCAGCACCAATCCCAAGGCTTTCCTTCAGCCTATTTTTAATTGCAGATGAGAGATGAAGTGAGGGAAAGATAGAAAGTGATGGTGGGATAAAAGAAAAAAAACTGGTGTGTCCTATGGAAACACCTCTGCTGTGTCTGCTTTGTGCACACCAAATTTCATCACATGGTGTGGAATCGAACCCTGGATAAAAGATCAGCCACAGACAGGTGATAGGAGAGATTCGAGTACCCTAGACCATGGCTCCCTTGTAATAATGAAATTATTGAAAACAATTTTTCACAAACGTAAGTTGAAGCGAACATGGCTTCAACAGAGCAAGCGAAAGAAGGAAGCTTCGGATATTTATTTTTTGGCAAAGATTTGAAAAGTTCAACATTTGTCAAACATCTAGCTTTCATTTAACATCGCATTGTAAATCTGAGAGTTTAAATTGAAGAGCTAACCGCATTATTCATGCATCTACTGAAAAAGGATCGACGTACAGGGATGATAATAATAATAATAATAATAATAATAATAATAATAATAATAATAATAATAATAATAACACAACCTTTCAATGTTTCATCAGTAACATGTAGTATAATGCCGTTTTATGTTATACAACCGTTTTCCTCGTAATACTTGTGAACAAATCATACATTTAATATTCTCATCATATTGGCAGCAAAAAAAATTCGTCCTCCCAACCTGCTTGAAACTTTCATTTTTTTAGAGGTACATGGTTTCAAGAGAGACATTGCGACGATACGCCACTCGCAGGTCAGAGACAAATACAAATGGAACGGAGTTTGACTCCAGTGAGTGAGAGGGTGGGGGTTGTGGGAGGTAGGAAGCAAGAGAAATGCACAACTATAATTGCAAGCATCAATATACTCGTGAGTCACATTTTCGTCACGGCTGCCCCAGACCATGGCTCCCATGTAATAACGAAGTTGTATGGCGTTAAATGTTGTGAATAACACAGTCCACTCCATTTAAGAGTGGCATATTTTAAGAGAAATTGTTAAGCAGGTGATCATTATCTTGCTGGGCCTATGATTTAAATAGATAGTAAAAGTTATGTTTATACGTACTGTTAAACAGAAAAAAACTTATGAAATATGTGTAACAATACTACCAATATTGACTCAAAATTTAACTACTCGTAAATCTGCATGGAAAAACAAACAAAATCTTCAAAGTTGTTTTCATACCAAGACAGAATAACAAACGTTGTGTATACAACAAACCATAGGATCTCATTCGAAACAATAAAGTGTAAACACCCAAAATATCGTTCTTGTTATTCTAACGTGGGAAGACTTCATGCAGTGTGTTTGACAGAGCTACAGAGCAAAGGATCCGTACTGATTTCTCCACAAAGGGTCCCAGCCCTTGGGTCACAGACGCGACTAATGTACTGCTAATAAACTTAGAATTCATAGCTGAATAATTTGTTACAACTTGTACAGCTTGGTTTGGAAAAGGACGTTAAAATGAGTGTCAGTATAGACAAAACTCGGATAGGAACCAACATCTTTCTTTGAGAAAAAAAAGATAATGGTGGAAGAATTTAAGCTCGCTCGTCTTCCGTCTAGGCGGCCAGGTTTCAATCCCCGACCACATGTGACTGAATTTGTGCTGGAGAAAGCAGATGTTCCTGGGCTTTTTTCTTGGGATATTCTTCAAAGTTGTTTTTGTTTCTTCCCCCTCTACCATTCCACCAACATTCTTCACAATCCCTCCATTTCATGTATGATCTGCAATAGTTAAAAAGAGTCCGGAGGTGAATTCTTGGGCGTAATAAGGATTTGCGTTTCTGATATAGTATAGTATATATATTTATTTAACCTGGTAGAGATAAGGCCATCAGAACATCTCTTCCCCCCTACCAGGGGATTACAACTACAATATTAAGAATACAATTATAATACAATTAATATTAAATTTACAAATACAATAAAAATCAAAGTACTAAATGATTAACTGATTAATAAAAGCTAGATAGTTTATTGTAAAAGTTAAGAATAAAAGAAGATTTTTTTTTTACTTAAGCAAAAATTAAACCTAGAATAATAAAATTATATAGTGATGAAATTACCCGATATTGAAATATTTTGTGCTAGAATAAGAGAACTGTTTACAAGAAGCCATGTCTGAACGAGTCTCAATTACTGACCAAGTGCCTACTAAGTTTTTTTGTTTGAATTCAATTTTATTTTGATAGTCCCTGATGCTAGCAGGTAGCGAATTCCAGAGTCCCGGTTCCGTACAGCCGATTTGAAAACAAGCATCGCCTCCGCTCGCCACCAGAGCTATTAAACGAAATAATGGTTACTGTTTTAAACCTTTATTAAAACACAAATGTAAAAACAGTTTCAATTGTTGACAAATTATAGTGTATAATTTTCAAAATATCAGTTCTACTGAATGCACAAATGTAAGCGACCTTCATGGACTCTGGTGAGCATGTCGGACTTAACCATTTGCATCGTGTGTTCAAATCGTTCCACTAATTCAAGAATGATGTGCGGCTTAGTAGCATAGATACTATCCTTGATGAAACCCCAGAAAAATAAGTCCAGGGGAGTCAAATCAGGTGACCGCGGAGGCCAACAAATTGGGCCTGTGCGACAAATCCACCTGCCTAGAAACACTTCGCCTACGGAATAAACGCTTAATTTGGAGCGACACTATTTCCAAGTTCAAACCAGGCAGCAATTTTTATCTTCTGCAATAACGTTAAGTGGTTGTGTGGCATTTTATCATTCCAGACTATCACAACAATGCGTATAGACATGGCAGTATGCCATTATCCTTGGCGTATAGAAGGCCATGCTTCAGATCATTTTAAGTTGGTATCAATTGGACATTACACATGGATAAGTAGCTTCCTCTAGCGGCGGGGAGAGGGGGTGTTTGTTTCCAAATCAACTGTACGGTACCGGAAGGGTTATTTCTCGTGAGGATGAACATTATTTAAAAAAATTATCCAAAATAGTTGATTTTTCGATAGACTCGTTACTTATGAAAGACTCTGTATATCCTCCTGAGTCCTGGGAGTATAGTGTACTATACCATACTTTATACATGATTATGATCAGGCTTCGATACTTCGGACCCGATAGAGCAGTTCAGTGGGAAATTCGCATAACGGCGTATTGAGTATAGTGGTAAAGCGTATAGCGGGTGAGGGTACTGTAGAATGAATGCCAACAAATATGCAAAGGAAAACGCACTGGATTTGAAGGTTCTGGTGAATAATTTGGTTTTCATACAAACCTATTTTCAAACTGTGTCTGAAACTATTACACGGTTAGAAAAGTCAGAGCAAGAGATGCCGGAAGCCTTCAAATTAGTTGAGGAAATGACGCAGAGAATTAATGAGACACAAGTACAACCGTTACTGAACGTGTAAAACACAAGTGGAAATTAATTTTATGTAAAAATAACGGATATGGAACATTGTGTAATATAAACAGCAAATTAGTGGACATAGAGTCACCCGAGAATAAAGGACTGTCTCTTAGAGACTGCAATGATGTTAGGTTTCTTCGTTTTGCTCCTATAAAGTCAAGCGACGCAGAGCGCATCTTTTCACAGTACAAACTGTGTTTGGTAGACAACTGAAAAAGATTTACGTTTGAGACACTGAAAATGTATTTTGTAGTACATTGCAATTCTGTACTGTAACTGCACTTCCTAAAGACGACCAATAGGATAAATGAAGAAATTAAAATTGCTACATGTTTATTTCCACCATTAACACTGTGTATAATTAAACACAATTGCTTATAAAAGATAGGAGAATAAATGCTTTTCACATTCTTTTGACATTATCATTGTGTAATGTATATTTACTTTCAGAATGTCCATATGTGTGCGTTTCCCCATACTACCGTACTCTATTCTAAATAGCAACGTTGTTACCTCAACACACCTCACTACCTGCAGCGAGTCAACAACCTATAGTACAAGCACAGTAAACTTATTGTATCGGGTCCAAAGTCTCGAAGCCTGATTATGATATAAGATGTGTGTGCAGAGACTCGAAGTATAATAATATAATATAATATACCTGCAAAATTTGTTCAGCATTTTTCCCCATGTCAGTGACTTTTTTCGAAGTGCAGAATTATACTGAACTTTAAAATAAAACAACAAATGTCTCAGGACTCAGGGGGCTATGTCGCCGGAATTTTTAATCACCATGTATAACAAATTTATCAAACCTTTACAATTAATATTATTGACAAGGAGGAGAAAATCTTGTTGAGTATTGTAAATGTACGACAAGGAACCCCCGACATCATTTTCCTTTCCGAAGGAGAACATGTTAAGCAGTTTCATTACGATCTCGGTCGACTCTGAAATCTCGTAGCCAGCAGTGAACGAGCCAGTACAAAGCATAACAATAGAGTCTGCTATCTTACGTTGTATTCCTTTTTGCACTTGGGGCGTGTATTCCGCTATTTATGCAGAGTGCAGTCTTAAGTCCAGGAAATATTAATTTTCCTGCTCGTCATCCCTTGAATTCCACTCCGATGGTTGGTAGGGGGCGTAATGAGAGAACTCCCAGGGAGAGCGTGGCGAGAATAACCAATAAGGAAGAAGCTCGCTGTCCACTACAAGCCATTGGGTCCCGAAGGAATTTAATATGAAGGAGATCAGGGGAATTCCCCACAACCGGCTAGCAAGAAGCGGAGAAACACTAGGGGGTTGAGTGTTATACAAAGAAACACCAGATTTGTATATGAAAACGATGCTGGCATCATAACTGATTGTTATTATTATTTCCCTTCATTCAGAGACCGTAGAAAGATGTAATACGCACGAAACACTGTTTGAATTCTTTAAAAATTATACAGACAGCCTACTGTTATACAGAATACAGCATTTAACTACCAAAAGAACATCCCAAAAGATTCACAAGTACCAGATTGAGTTCTTTCATCTTCGACCATCGTTTGTTCCATTGTCTACAACTGTACTGTAATAATGTAATCAAGACACAATATCCCGATCGTAAAATCATCCTAATATTTAGAAGTAAATGGTCTTATTACTTCTTTCAATCTTTCCTTTAGTATCTTCCCTAACAATTCAGTAATAAAAAGAGTGGATAATTTTATAAGAAGATAATATAAGTAACATCAATGTTCGCTAAATTTCAGGTGATTATTTTCAGAAAGTTCCATGTGAATTAAATAAGACAATAAAATAACAATTTCAAAATATCACAATCAAACTTGATGGCGTTTTGTGACAAGCAACTGGTGAAATGTAAAATAGCTTCAGAAGACCAGGCAGTAAAACAAGTAATAAGTTTTAAATGTTTAGAATGTCACATTACTTTTTTTTAATATACAGAATGTACCGTAAGTAATGTCATTAATTTCAGGAGGGTATTCTTTGAGATATTTCAAACAAAAAAAATTAATACAATTTTACTCTCTTTGCTTCCTTTTCGAGTAAAAATTGTTTTATATGATAATATTTCATAGCGTGTTTTGAGAAAGTCATTGATTTAATTCCCAATATTCTCAGTCAATATAAGAGAGCAGCGTATTATCATAATAAATGATTGAAAGAATTTTAGTTTTATCCTTAAATGTGCAGAAATATGATCCGAACAAATTTAAATTTCAGTTCTGCAGTGAATTTTACAATGTTACATTTGAATAATTGCAAGGGAAAAATTGTTCCGGGGCCGGGTATCGATCCCAAGACCTCTGGTTGAACGTACCAGAGGTCCCGGGGATCGATACCCGGCCCCGGAACAATTTTTCCCTTGAAATTATTCAAATCTGCTTTACAGGGAGCCTTACCTGAAAAACTAGATTTGCATAATGTTACATTTGTTCGGATCAAATTTCTGCACATTTAAAGGACAATACTAAAATTGTTTCAATAATTTATTATCATTATACACTGCTCTTTTAAATTGACTGAGCTTACTGGGAATTAAATCAATGCCTTTACCATAACACACTATGAAATATTTCATATAGAATAATTTTTATCTCGAAAAGGAAGCAAAAACGAACAAAATTGTATTAAACTTTTTTGTTTGAAATATCTCAAAGAATACCCCTGAAGTTATTAACATTACTTACAGCTCATCCAGTATATTAGTCGTGCAAGAGAAAAGTACCTAAATGTCGGACCATAAAAAAGGATATTGAAGATAAACCAATAACAGACACCATAATTGTATTTTACAAATAGTTACTTACTTACAAATGGCTTTTAAGGAACCCGCAGGTTCATTGCCGCCCACATAAGCCCGCCATCGATCTCTATCCTGTGCAAGATTAATCCAGTCTCTATCATCATATCCTACCTCCCTCAAATCCATTTTAATATTATCTTCCTATCTACGTCTCGGTCTTTTTCTCTCCGGTCTCCCAACTAACACTCTATAAATATTTTTCGATTCACCCGTACGTGCTACATGCCCTGCCCATCTCAAACGTCTGGATTTAATGTTCCTAATTATGTTAGGTGAAGAAAACAATGCGTGCAGTTCTGCGTTGCGTAACTTTCTCCATTCTTCTGTAACTTCATCCCTCCTAGCTCCAAATATTTTCCTAATAACATTATTCTCAAATACCCTTAATCTCTGTTCCTCTCTCAAAGTGGGAGTCCAAGTTTCACAACCATACAGAACAACCGGTAATATAACTGTTTTATAAATTCTAGCTTTCAGATTTTTTGACAGCAGACTAGATGACAAAAGCTTCTCAACCGAATAATAACACGCATTTCCCATATTTATTCTGAGTTTAATTTCCTCCCGAGTGCCATTTATATTTGTTAGTGTTGCTCCAAGATATTTGAATTTTTCAACCTCTTCGAAGGATAAATCTCCAATTTCTATGTTTCCATTTCGTACAATATTCTGGTCACGAGACATAATCATTTGATTTGTCTTTTCGGGATTTACTTCCAAACCGATCGCTTTACTTGCTTCAAGTAAAATTCCCGTGTTTTCCCTAATCGGTTGTGAATTTTATCCTAACATATTCACGTCATCAGCATAGACAAGAAGCTGATTTAACCCGTTCAATTCCAAACCCTGTCTGTTATCCTGAATTTTGGTAATGGCATATTCTAGAGCGAAGTTAAAAAGTAAAGGTGATAGTGCATCTCCTTGCTTCAGCCCACAGTGAATTGGAAGTATCTTATAAATAAATGGTAATATCAATGGACTGTATAACTGCGAGAACTAGATGTTGACAAGAAGGGAGAAAAGTACGATTCCAAATTTCTTAAATAAGATTTCTCATATCTATCATGGGAATAACCAGATTTGATCGCATCCCAAATGATGAAATAAGACAAATACAAGTACTTAAGAGGTTATAGCATAAATTACACAATTCAGTGATATAGAGGAAATTATAAGGCCTATTGAATGTCTGTTTAGCATGCCAGAAGAAATGGCACCGCGCAACGCTATGAACTTCATACCAGAAACGAGAGAAAAAGAAATGGGGAACGCCATTGAACAGTTTTCGTGATAAGAAATGAAACTAAAATAAGAACCCGCAACGGGCACAAATCCAATGCGAACTGAAGATGACTGATCAAAGGACGATTTCATGATACCATAAAGATAAAATGGAGTAACGGTGGAATGAAAGATAAGGAAGATATGCATATTCGGGAAACACTTGCACCAACATTTTCACCATAAGCGTAACAGAATCTACAAGCGATCACGCAAAGATCCGCATTGCAGGTTATGTAACCCATATTTAATTATGGCAAAAAAAAACTACTGTAGGACGTGAACACCTGTGTCGACATCGCCACTTTCCTCGACATTATTGAACTCTGAACTTCCTACAATATCAGAAGAGATATGATTAAACTAGCAATATTCAGCTGTTAGAGAAATACGAATGCAGAAGAGATCGTACCGTGCCCTTGTGAACCGCTCTCTGCGCACACACACATGGCGGATACACATCTATCATTCATGGCCTTCGTAATTAGCTTACGTACGGCAAGAAAGAGTTCTCTAATTTAAAACTAGAGTTCGTTAAAATCGATAACAAATGCCGAGTTTTGCCGCCGCTTTTTCCACGGCTTCTTTATTAATAAAGGCCCGAGAACATCTGTACTCAAATATATTTCGCAGCGACCGCATAAGCAGTACTACCGACTGTGAAAACATATGTCTTGAACACATTTCCTGCAAATATTGAACCTTTCAGACAAAATATAAAATAGCTGTTAAGTTAATTATCAGGGTTAGGATTTTTATGATTTAGCATAGACCCTATTCTTTTTTTTATCAGGTCAATGAATTGCTAAAGTATACAGAAATCCATTTTATGAAAAAAAAATAAATAAATTAATGTACTTTGTCAGAGCATATTTGTGCATATTTGACAATTTTGTCCTGACAGAATCTACTAGTCATATTCGGCACATGTTTAACTTTTGAAGCTTTTTATATACTTATCTATATCCAATGTTGGTTTCTTTCGTTTTCTGAATTTCTTAGAATTATATTCTTTGATTTTCCTCTGGTAAAATTTAAACGTTTCCCTCCTCCCAAATTCTGTGGAATGTGCAAAATGGATCTGATCCTAAATAGTCACGAGTCACAACAGATATTTGTCTATTGTTTTCACGCAGATAGAGAAAGGGATGGCTAAGCATTTCACTTGAAGCAACTGGATGTCGAAGTAGAGAAACCACTATTACGTTGGTAAATTTTAGTAAGAAGAGGATATGTGTGAGAGACAGCGAGAGAATTAGAGTCAACTGATATTCTTCATTTTAAATTTGCTCTCATTTTATCAGTAGAAGTAGAAAAACCTTGTTTATAAATTTTACTTTAAATATTTTAATTTGATTTAAACTCTTTATAATGTAGTGAACTGCAATAAAATGTAATTATAAGTCACTGACACCAGTTGGATCAGGCATTGCATTCGTTGATTGTTAGCGTTGTAGGAATATTCACTAAGTCGTTGACAGTTCCAGTCAGAGGACGGCCAATTGAAGAGATCTATAGTCTTTCGAAGATGGTGTATGGTGACTGACAGTATGTTGAGGGTGTAGAGTAGACAACACTTTTCACTCCGAACTGCATGACTACCGATGTATTAGGGCTTGGGAAAAACACAAAACAATTCAAATTAACAGCACTCCACTTTTGATTCAGTATGTAGGTACTCATATTTATTATAAGAAATAGCTTAGAATTTTACACTAACAAAAACAAAAAGAATACAGATTAAATGCTGAAATTTAAATAGAACTTTTAGAAAATTTTGAATACGGTGATTTATTCCGGAATATTTGCAGGGACGTTACAAAGACAAAAGAGCAGAAGGACGTAATTCAAAAATAAAACGGAACCTTGGAAAACAATAAAGTCTTAGAACAAAGTGATATGCATTATAATAACAACGTCAAATCAAGCTTGCTTTATGGGCGCGAAACATGGAAGATCCTATAGGAAACTGTAAAGTACTCGTAACTGGTCTTTATCAATTGAAGCTTGCTATGAATCCTCAAATATCGTAGCCAGATATAATAAAAGTGATAATTTGTAGAAGGAACTCAACCGGAAATCAATGTTGAAGAAATGAAAATGGGAACAGGGCTTTAGATAAAGTCATATGCTAAGAAAATCTGATGAAATTATAGAAAGATATATGTTAGACTGGGATCCGCGCGTTAGATGAGGTCGCTCAAGAAATTCCCGGAAAAGAAGTAATGAAGAGGAAATCATAGGAGCTGGAAAGACCTGAAATAAAATAAAGAGAATGGCAGGCAATCGAACTAGATGATGTCTTTGCTGCTATCGTATTCTTTACTACGACTCAAAGGGATGGAGACGATGCGTTTATCCATAGTACTCTCAGACCTCGAGTGACATTTATTAGGACTATTTCGTGAATAAAATAAAAATGTAAATAATATATCCCTAAAATTCGATCACAAAATGTTAATAATTGTATGTTTATACATATTTAATCTATTCAGACATTTTGAAGTCGAAATAGATGAATATCGATTTGCAATAAAGAAATTGGATGTTATTCAGTAATGCCAATTACGAAAAGCTAAATAGGCCTACAGGTTTAGCAATGTTAATTACATGTATTGCGGTTTCTTCTTATTATTACAACAGAAATATATTTTCACTATCTGCTGAAATCATAATTTAACTTAAACATTTTATAATATAATTAAAAGTAACCTGATTAATACATTAATTAAATGAATTGTTGAAAACGCAGTTATGATATATATTTGAATGAAGGAGTGTAATTTTCTTCAGATAGCCTACAATGCACATGGAATTAGAAGATGAAGCTGTAGATGTGGAAGTAGAATTTCGCACTTTATTTAGTGCTTCATCGTTACATTACACACTACACCAGAACTATGAACCATGTAAAATGTGTGGAGCCAGCTAGCAATGCTTATGTATTCACACTACAGCGAGACATATGTTGCTAAACCATCTCTGTATAGATAAAATTAAAACACGAATTTTATTACTTCACACGGAAGGCAGTTTGGTCCAAGACCTTGTATATTATACTGTATTATACAAGATCTTTGGGTTTGATGTTTGCTGATGTTACATAAATTTGAATATCTGGCTTTCTATTAATTGTTTAATTTCATTCACGTAATACAAATTTGATAGGCTAAAATAAGGTTAGGTTACCTGTGGGAGCGGGACCAATGTCAACTATGCCTTATTTCGACAGTTACTCCGTGCTTCAGGAAAGCATTTTCCATAGCTCAACAAACGCATTCTCGCTGTAGTGTGTAAGGCCGGTTAAACATTACAGAGAGAGCTATGAACTGTATGTAATGTGTCAACACGGCTTAGCTTAGCCTAACGTCTTCATACTACAACGAAAAATATATTGCTACACAGTGGACCCATCTCTATATTGATAATTAAAACAAGAGTTTTATTACGTCATATGGAAGGCAGTTTGATTTGAGCACATTTCTTGCGATTACTTTTTCATATGAAGTAAGATGAATTTTGTAATATATTGGTTGCTTCCCTAATGCTCGAACAGTGCAGGACACTAGACTGTACAATATACAGGGATCCTACAAAAGAAATTTTCGGTTTCGAACATATGTAATTTACGGTCTATGAATCTGAAATACATGAAAATAGCACAAATGGAAAGAGAAACTCGAAGTAGCAACATTTTTTTTCCCAATTGGTAACATTGCTTCATAATAGCGCATATAAACAAATTTATTCATTATTGAGGCGAAATTGCTGCTATATACAACAAAAAAGCTTTTTGAGTGCTTGATTTTCATGTGAACCAGTCGTTTATTAATGTGCAACGGCATTACCGAACAAAATTTGGTGCAGATCCACCCAGTGGGCCTACAATCCGTAAATGGTACACTGATTTTGAGGCAAGATTATTCGCAAGCATTTGCGATTTCATTCGTACTGACTACAGTTGCTGCAAGCTCTGAAACCAGAGAATAAAGGCTACGAAGAAATCTCTGCACAAGTATGCATACTAATTGAAAATGATGATGAATTCATTCGTTCCGTGGTATTTTCTGACGAAACCACTTTTCATCTTTCTGGTAAGGTGAACAGACATAATCTCAGAATCTTGGGGTCGCGTACCTACGTGGAACTTGACTATAGGTTTGATGTGTGCCGTGTTACCAAGGGAGGACATATTGATCATCTTTAAGGTAAGAAACTAAACTTTTTGAGTTTCTCTTTCCATTGGTACTATTTACATGCACTTCAGATTCACAGAACGTAAATTACATGTGTTCGAAGCCGGAGAGATCTTTTGTAGAAACACTGTATAGAGATATTGCACTATGAAATCACATCCATTTTCAGATGCCTCACAAAGAACAATAATAAAACTTGTTATTTTGTGTAATGAAAATATATCTTGAACAACATCTTGTATCTTTCCCTGTAATTAATGACCACAGGATCTTTTCCAAGAATAAAAAATGAATTAAATGGATCAACATGTACGGTGAATGGACATAGATAGAATTTCACAATTATTTCTCAAATACTGGCCACACGATAAAATATATTAAGGGTTTCCTCTGAAGAGACGTCTGGATGATAAGCAGGAATACACTACAAGGACCAAATCCATGAGAGTATGAAGATGATGATGGTTATGAAAATTAAAGTGCGTGTACCCCCATTCCTTGTGCACAACACCCCGTATACAATATTGTTGCTACGATACTAAGCTGTGAATAGGCCTACTAAAAGCAGCAGAAGGAAAGTGTTGTTATGTTCATGTTAATAGCCTATGAATTATTAACAAATATACTGGATCACAAAATCAGTATTGTTATGCCACATTAATACACTTTATATTTACAATATTATGCTACGATACGCTAATACTGGGGTAAAGTATTGTTTTTATAGTCGGTTATATAACGACACTGTATCAATTAACAGCAATGCTGCCAACTGCAGCGGAATTCCGCTCTGCGTAGCGGAATTTGAACCCTGGTGAGAATCCCCAAACCATTAGCGACTTCCTAATAGTAAAGTTAGGTTTGATAACCAAAACCAATAGCTGAATAATTTCGAGGGAAAAATTGTTCCGGAGCCGGGTATCGAACCCGGAACCTTTGGTTTAACGTACCAACGCTCTACCACTGAGCTACCCGGGAACTCTAACCGACACCGATCCAATTTTTCCCTCTATATCCACAGACCTCAAAGTGGACTGACAACCGTCAAGCAACCAACTTCGAGTGCATACTAACTCCGTGTGACACTAACTCCGTGTCCCGGGTTCGATACCCGGCTCCGGAACAATTTTTGCCTCGAAATTATTCAAATCAACTTTACAGGGAGTTATACCTGAAATCTTGATTTGCAAAACCAATAGCTGTTTGACCTACCCAATTACGATTAATTGACGGCCTAGACGTAGTCGGTATAGCGCTGGTCTTCTGTGCTCGAGACTGAAGGTTCGATCCCGGCCCAGGTCAATGGCATTTAAGTATGTTTAAATGCGATAGGCTCATGTCAGTAGATTCACTGGCATGTAAAAGAACTCCTGCGGGACAAAATTCCGGCACACCGGTGACGCTGATATAACCGCCTATGCAGTTGCGAGCGTCGTTAAATAAACAACTATTAAAACGATTAACTGATGATTATATAGGCCTATATCCTCCTACAATATTTATTGATAAGTTTGATAAAAGTTAAAACGATGAAACCATAACATTGTTAAGATTGGCTTCATTTTTCACTTACCGCGTTGCAGAACTTCTATCTAGAGTAGTTAATCAACTCGTCCATATTTTAAATATAATTTAGCCCTATTGTGTAACAAGTACTTTAAATCAACATAGGCCTACCGGTAATAACAATGATGACGACGTCATCAAAGGTGTCAAAATGTCGTAAGATATACTTTCAAGATTCACCTTCTCTAACATATGCAGCTTATCCTTACGGTAAAAGATATGTTTTGGTTATTTTGTACATTATTTTTACTTGTGAAGCAGAACCTAGCTGATTTTCGCCAGGGCCGAGTGACGTTTCGACTTTTGTGTTGGCAACACTGACTACCAGGTTATTTAGCTTCGATGGAATTGGTGGTAGTATGATGGTGTTTAACGTATTGTGGCCTTGAATTCGTTATGAGGTTACCTGAAATTCGTCTTACAGTTGGAGGAAACCTCTGTAAAAAATTCAAACCAGTTAATCAGGCCACACGGGTATCGAACCCACGCTCGATCGCAGCTCCGGATCAGCAGGAAAACGCGCTACCTTGTGAGCTACATAGTGGCTAAAAATATCAATTAATTTTATGTTTTT
The DNA here is from genome assembly GCF_040183065.1 of Periplaneta americana. Taxonomy (NCBI): domain Eukaryota; kingdom Metazoa; phylum Arthropoda; class Insecta; order Blattodea; family Blattidae; genus Periplaneta; species Periplaneta americana. The sequence goes on along the minus strand of NC_091125.1, from coordinate 98,568,241 downwards.
ATTAATCACAATTCAACCTTAGACCCAGCCATATGTCGTACGAGTATTACCATATTTTAGGCCTAATATCCTAATAAACGTGAAGACAGGCGTCTTAAGTAAGTTCATTTATTTATTTTTTTTTTATTTATTGCCGGTACGAAGAGAATTATTGACAATGGACTCTTTGGACACACTGCACAAGTAGCTTGATAAGAACTGACAATAAGAGAAAGTAACGTCACAACATATTTTAAAAGATCTGTGCGGTTGCTGCGCTTGCAATGCGGCAGGGGGAAGATATGCCACCCGCGAGGCAGGCGTGTAGTGACAAGTAGTCTCAGCAGACACAATCTATTCATATATAAAATTTGTATTGCGGGATTGCATTGTCGGGATAGATACCCCTCGGATTGCGAGGAATTCCTACAATAGCGGAGGAGTGAAGCTATAATTCAAAACATGGCGATAGCAGCACAACTTTGAAGGTGGCCTCCCACCTTCTTATTCGTAGCGTTGAGGAAACTTCGTATAGGTGTACTAGTTAGCCTAGTCGTCGCTGGTGTTCCAAGCTTTCCAATGAATCTCTCTTTCACACCAGGTACAGAATATTAATGCATTTTCCTTCAGGAAGAAATTGAGTGTGGGGTTCCGTGTCGGACTTCACAGACAAGTAGCCAAAAATTGAATGAGGAGTTGAAGACACACAATGTCAATTAATTATATTCCACAGTAGGCCTATTTGAGTTCTCTTGACACGTTATGAATGATTTTACTGTTCAGTGTCTAAACCACATAAATGCAACCAATTTTACACTAACGACTTCAATTTTTTCCTCAATTTATATTTTTTCCTTTATTTTTCTTTCTTTCATTTTCTTCATCTCTTTCTTTTCTATTTTTTATTTCTTTCTTCTTTTCATTAACTTCTTCCTTTCGATTTTTTCCTTAATGTCTTCGTTTTTCTTTCTTTCTTTTCATTTTTTCTTTGTTTATCTTCATTTTTTGTTTTTCTTTATTTTATTTGTTTTTCTCAATTACTTTCTTCTTTTTTCTTTATTCCCTCCTTTTCTTTGTTTTTCTCATTACTTCTTAATTATTTAGTCTTCTTCCTTCTGTCTCTTTATTTCTTTGATTGTTTTCTTTTCCTTTCTTTCTTTACCTCTTTTTCTTTATTTAATTTCTTTTTTTCTTTTACTTTCATTCTTTATTTATTTCTTTCTTCCTTCCTTTTTTCTTTATTTTACTTTCTTTCTTTTTCTTTGCTTCTTTTTTATTACTTTTCTTTATTTCTTTTTCTTTATTTCATTGCGCTTTTTCTTTATTTCTTAATTTCCATTTATTCCTTAATTTCTTTCCTTTATTTTTCTTTCTTTCTTTCTTTTCCTTTCTTTGTTTTTTATTTATTTTCTCAATTTCTTCATTCCTTTTTCTTTATTCCTTTTATTTTCTTTGTTTCTCTCATTCCTTCTCCTTTCTTTTTGTCTCTTTCTCTTTTCTATTTTTCTCTCTTTCTCTTTTTTTCTTTTTCTCTCTTTCTTTTTCTTTATTTCTTCGTTCTTTTTTCATTATTTCTTAATTTTATTTTTCTTTCTTTGTTTTTATTTCTTTTCCCTAATTTCCTTATTAGTTTTTTCTTTCATTTTCTTTATTCTCTCATTCCTTCTCCTTTATTATTTCCCCTTCTTTCTTTCTTTATCTTTCTTTATTTCGTTTCTTATCTTTCTTTCCTTATTACTTTATTTATTTTCCTATCATTCTTTATTTCTTTTTCTTTCCTCATTACTTTTTCTTTCTTCATCTCTTTCTTTATTTATTTTTCTTTATTTACCGTATTTATTTCGTTTTACCTCCCCTATAATTCCGACTTAAAACCACAAAGCTGTATTAGAGGGAGATTATTGTCTCCGAATCAAAACTAGACATCTACATATTGCGACCTCCCTGGATTTGGAATTGGCACAACGCTGGGCCACCGCACATACGTCTCAGAACAGTCACAAGACAACGACACTATACAGCCCCGTCGACGGTACATAAATGTCTTAGTGTCTACACCGGGAATCGAACTACGGTTCACTTAGATGGGCAGAGCGTACGCTACCTTAGAGTCACCGCGGTGGACATTCATTACAGTATTGCAAAATAGTAATACCACAGTCTAGTATATACAGCCACGAAGCTAAATACGTAGTAAACATGCATCCCTAGATAGTTGCTAGTCACTAGGATCGCTAATATCGCCTCATTACAGACAATGCGAAATAGTACCGGCACAATCTATTGTTCCTAGCACCCTCACAACTCAAGCTTCGTGACTGTATATACTAGGCTGTGGTAATCCCATACACGAGGCTTCCTAAATTAATACTAACAGCTAAAATGGTTATTTTTGTCTCAAAAGATGGTACAACTATATTTACTTTCCTGCTACTGGTAATCATCGGATATAATACTACCACTCCCACGTACGGCCGCATAGCAAGGATAATAAAATAATAAACTGGCTTGGACTGCATATTCCGTACAGCACAGAAGTGAAAGTGTAATTATTTTGAACGGTATCTTAAAAAGAGCTACATAAAGTACTACATAAATGTATGAAAGAACCATATTAAAGGCACCGGATTCAATAAAGTTGACTATTGTCATTAATTTTTCGAGACACATGAGTTTAGACACATATTCCTCTACTCATCTTATTATGTTTTCATTTTATATAAGACACGAAACTTAGAAAAAAAATCGTTTGGGTCAATTTAGACATATATATTCGTATATAGCAATCAATTGCTACTTTAAGACCCCTGGCTACATCTGTTCCGAGTTTAGAATAAAAATCGTGATCTTGTGTAGTATGATTCCTACAACGCACACTCTCAGAGGTGCAAGCATGTAGGGGAGATCCCCCGAGGAAGAAAAATAGCGCTTTATGTTTTGTTTACTGATAAACATATTCAAGCAACTTCAATAACCAATAGGAGAAATGCAGATATATACCTATGAGGGTTTTATCTGTGGATAGACGCTATGTATTGTGTCACCAAACAAAGTAAGAAGATAGATGCGTTGTGTTAGCAGTATGGTTAATGTGTTCGTTTTCCATATCGGAGATCCATGGTCAATGGTGGTTCGATGTAGGTTACTGTAGACGGAAAAAAATTCTGACATACTTTAGTATACTACGCCTGTTTCCCCTAACATAATATCGTGAGTTAATAACTATCAAAATTCACACAGTAATGAAAGCTTCTGAGAGATGTAATAGTCTATGTCTAAGAAGTTCCTTTCCTTTCATTATCGACAGTAGTCCAATTTTTCTGCGATAAACTTAATACTGAAGTATCTAATCCGTCGTTGGGAATCGTGTTTTGAGATTGATGGAGGCCGTGGAACATTAACTTGGTAGTAGATACTAACGTATAGTTTTTATTATATTTGGACCACGTTATCCACAAAATGTACTGGGACTTCATAAGCACACTGTATTTAAGCTATTTATTTATGTGAATTATTTCAGTTTGTTTGCACAATCCAAACAACTCACTCATCCTTAACCCATCCTCACGTTATATTGCACCGCTTCGGCTCAGAAGCGGTTTCGAGTGCATAAAATATGTACGCAGTGCAGAATCTGCCGATAACTGATATAAACTTTTCTTTGGCACTGCGGTTTCGGAGTACACTCAGCCATTAACATAAATTAATAACAGGGGCATTTCCTTGAGGATAAAGCAGGACGTAAGTTAGGCCCACATATTGTTAATAATGCCGATTGTCTGCAAAGGTGGGAACCTCAAACTTCCACTACCCTATGGGCCTCCATAGCCTGTATTATGGATAATTTGCCTATGATTATTGCTGCTGCTGCTACTACTACTACTACTACTACTACTACTACTACTAATAATAATAATAATAATAATAATAATAATAATATTACTATTATTATTATTATTATTATTATTATTATTATTATTATTATTATTAAAACCTGTTATTGATTCCTCATTGTTGTCTTAAAATATTAGTAAAAGCAAATAGTACTAATAGCAAATACCTTACTATAGTAATACCGGACAGCTGTATACTAGCAGCATTGACGTGAGTGCGAAATATCTCGGACTTGATATCTAACGGAGCGGCGTGGAACTACGTCCACAAATACAAATATTAACATAGCGGGATTCGGACTATTGTATAAAACGTAAGGTACTAATGTGGAATAATATACGAGACACTTAAGAAATGTTGAATAGTGCCGTATTTAATGTAACATTATTTTATATCAAAGCTGTATATTATGAGAAATATTGCATGCTTCATATTATTTTCCATAATTAATTGTTGCGTATTTTTTCTTTGCTTTAGTGAGACAAATATGATTCTGACATTAAGAATGAATTTACAATAACGCTTTATATACCCATTGCTGACAATTGCAAAGTTAAAATTGATAGTAATCTGATGCTTGTAATAATTAGTAAAGGCATGTGGACAACAATGAAACTTAATTTGCTAAAACCTTAAAATTTCCAATATATTTTAACGTATATTCATTTATTAGGCTTAAATAAAAAAAAACTCATTTTTATAGTTCCATGAACATAGAGACAAAGGCATTAGGACTAATAAAGAATTTTGTTGACTCACGTTTTATGAACTCTTGGAAATCGAAAGTACGATTTGGAGCAATCTGCAATGCTGTAATTGTAGCAATTATAAACAGCACATATACACCCTCACATTTTAACACAGCACTAATTAATAAAACTATTAACTAGCCCAGCAACAATACACTTTGCAGTTGATTACAGCTTGTTTCATGAGTATCGCCACACCGGCCGCATACGTAGCAACACCAGCATCGTTCGCGCGCAGAATTCCTAGTTGTCCGGTATTATTATAGTAAGGTTTTTGCTAATAGTTCTTTGCTGTCAGTCACCTTGCTAAAAGTTATGATTTCAGAAATATAGCACTGCGGGTTGTGATTTAACAGAAGGAATAAACTTGATCACTGCAATAAATTATATTTCCTTATACCGTACTCCTTTCAGAGCGTGAAGACCTGCAGTAACCATGGGAACGAGTGAGCTTAAAAAGAAATGAAGGTGAATGACGGATGGTATCTAGGATACCTGAAAGTGTTCTATTATGTCGGATTCCAATTTGTTAGATGTGAAGTGCAAGAATTTAATTAGAAGCAGATCAAAAACGAAACTCAAACATTGGACGATATTAATCCCAAGCTAAATGGAATGTGGAACAAGTTTTCTGAACGAATTAAACTTCAGAAGCTCCGAGAATTAACTGACACACTTATGAAAGCAGAAAATGCATCTCCCAATACCTAATATGAAAGTTGGTGGCTCTTCAGTTGTACTTGCTAACACTTCTTCTAATAATAATTGTCTTTCAAGCTTATGAAAGTAAGAGGAGAACATGTATGCAAACACAGATACAGTAAAATGTATGCGGATATATGCAAGAAATGTACTAAACAGCGCAATATGCCTGTGTATATATAATCAACGCAAAATTATTTTGTCTCATGCAAATTACCACACATAATCGGCAGCTGATTTTGTCGGTTCAATCAACAGTAGCCAACAATCACATTGCACAAATCTGACTTTCAGGAAGCAGACTTGAATAATTTCAAGGGAAAAATTCTTTGGTCGGCGTGAAAAGGCACATAAGTAAAAAAAAGTCGATTTTTCTGTTGTACCTAATCACATAAGACAAGTATTTTTTTCTAATTTTTTAAATAATAAAATTTATTGTATTTTAAATTGAAAAGGGTCTTACTTTAACCAACATACATGAATTTCATTATTATAGTTATATTCAGTTAAGAATAAATAAAAAGGAAAGTCTGTCCTGAAAAGTTAATTTTTTTACTTATGTGCCTTTTCCCGCCGACCAAAGAATTTTTCGCTTGAAATTACTCAAGTCTGCTTCACAGGGAGCTATACCTGAAAGCCAGATTTGCATAATATTTACGTCACTGTAGGTACGTTAACAGAAAACCACAATACAAGTCTCACAGAATTTGTGTGCACTCAAAGTTGGGTTTCAGGAGTGTTGTCAGCCCACTTGAGGTGTCTAGATCTTCTTCTTCTTCTTCTTCTCCCTTCAAGGTTTAGGTGATATCACCTGTTCCGGTCTCTATCGTCCAGCCACCTCTTGCGAGGTCTACCCAGATCCCTTTTCCCGATCGGGCGATAATTCATTATCTTCTTTGGTAGCCTATTCTCTGCCATTCTGTCAACATGATCTTTCCATTTTGTTTTATTTTCTTCTACCATGTCGTGTACTGAGAAAATATTGAGATCTGATCTTATTGTTTCATTTTTTATTTTATCGGCTTTAGTGCATCTTCTTACGTATCTCATAAATTTCATCTCTAGGTGTCTAGATATAAAGAGAAAAATTGGGACGGTGTCGGGTGTAGTTCTTGGATAGCTCAGTCGGTAGAGCGTTGGTGCGCTAAGCGAAAGATCCCGGGATCGATACATGGTCCCGGAACAATTTTTCCCTTGAAATTATTTAATCACCTTTCAGTCGTAACACGCATCAAATGCAGTGACTTACAAACACACACGTGGCTGACCGATTGGGAAAGAAGATAATATTAGAAGTGAAAAGCCTTGTGTGTTTAAATGATTTGTTGTTTACATATGAATGTTTTAAAATAATGTATTCTTCATTATTTATTAATGATCTCCATAGGATTGTGCTTAAATAGCTGCTTTGTATTAAGATCATAACTTCAACGTATTGTTGTTATGTAATACAAATTAAATATCTATCGATTTTTCTATCTGTATATAAGCAAAGTCTCAGGCTTGTCCTATATAAATAAAAATATACACAAAATAATACACTCATAAATAACATACCAGCATATTCAGCCAAAGAATTAAAGCAAAACCACTTCTTACATATTCAACATTATATCCCGAAACCATCTGACATTAGTCTCACAATTAGAAAAAACCTCGGAATCAAGGCTAACCAGGTAATTAGCCCCAACAGGAATCGAATCCACGTTCTACAGAAGCATCGATTCAGCAGGCTAACGTGCCTAGTAGTGTCATGTCATGCTCTATGTTCGGTTCAAGTTTGTCGAGCGTGATAAGAACCGAAGTCTGGTTTGAAGAAGCGGATCTGTCTCGCTCGCTCGGTCTTGCCCCTTGTATGATCTGTGCCTTTAAATTCGTTGGCCTCTCTTACATTCCTCTCCCAACCATTCATGCTTTTAGCCGAGTAAGAATTTTAGAACAAATCTTTTCAAGTTTTATTTAGGTGTAAAAACAGGTAAAAAGGTAAAGGTATCCCCGTAACATGCCATGAAGGCACTTGGGGGGGCATGGAGGTAGAGCCCCATGCTTTCCGTATTAAGATCGGTCGGCACCACGCTCTGACCGCCTTTTACCTCCGGGAAAGACCCGGTACTCAATTTTATAGGAGGCTGAGTGAACCTCGGGGCCGTTCTGAAAGTTTGGCAACGAGAAAAAATCCTGTCACCACCTGGGATCGAACCCCGGACCTTCTAGTCCGTAGCTAGCTGCTCTACCAACTGAGCTACCCGGCCGCCGTAAAAACAGGTAATTATTACAAAAATAAAACAAAAACTTCGACACAAATAAACGTACATATAGGTACATCACATTATGTTTTTAATAGTACATTATGCAACGAGCCTATAATGGTAGTAATTAAGACGCGAGTATGTTTGTTTATGAAACGAGCGCAAGCGAGTTTCATAATTTTCATACGAGCGTCTTAATTACCATTATAGGCAAGTTTCATACGACTTTTTATGCTTGAAATTATTCATAAGTATTCATGTTATGGTTATGTAAGTGAGGAGCGGAACTGACCTGAATTGTGAGATGTGCGCAGACGTGAAAATATTGATTTTTTCCGAGGTACGAACGTCATTGACCTTCATATAATCTAGAGAATAACATGAACATTAGGCTTGATGTAACCTGGAAATTGATTTAGAATTGAAAAAACGAGATGACAAATTGAATTTATTTGAATATTATTTACAATTAACGCTAATTATTATAGTAACAACATAACCTTCTGCGACAGTATTGGATTTCCAGCCTCCGTGACTTTTCGCTAATTGTCTTTCGATTGCATATCCCAGAATAATCGATACTTGCGGTTTTATAATGGTACAATGGTGATTTCTCATTGGCTGAACAACTGAATTATAATGAATAGGTGCACTTTAATGAGGTGCATTAAAGGGCTACTACCAGGCGTATAATTACTACATTTCGGCATGGTCGAGCATAAAATACATTATAATTGTTACTATACCAATTACCGAAAGAAAATAGCTATAATTACATTTTTGATATAATATTCAAATAAATCACAGTTGCTCGGTAACAAGAAACAAAGAAACCTAGTATATTAAAGCATTCTAAAACATTAATATTTCTGTGTTTATCATAGCCTAGTTTTTATGTAACTTGATAAATGAATTTATAAGCTCAAACAGATTTCATTTGATCATACTTCGTACATCCAGTATATGTTTATCTTGCAATTGAAGAGTTCGCGGGAAAAACGATGAATGACACATTTCCGTTAAGGATTAGATAATGATCTAATTGAGTCTATAACTGCAAGATGTAGTGCTGTTTCTATAGAAAATAAAGGGAAGGATTACTGTATTCGTGGTGATAATTCTCCTTTTTACCATTTTTCATAAGAACAACATTAAATTTCGTAGTGATCCATTGAATTAGATAATGACATCAACCTTAACAAAACTGTGACATTCATCATTTTCCCGCGAACTCTTCAATTTAAATTCACCTCACACCTCGCCAACTTCGCAATCAACAGTTTAGCGAAGCATTTTATGAATAATAAAAGATTGTATGGTCTCTTAAGAGTCACCCTATAATTTTACGACAGGAGGACACCACCGCATAGCAGAAAGTTAGTGATCTATAAGCTTTTAAAAGATTGCAATGAATATCACATGACCGTGAAAAAAAAATCCGCCATAAAATAAACAATCCGCCACTGACCACCGAATACATTCTATCAAGGGACAGGCGGTAGTGTCGGTCGGGAATTTCGATGCGGGGGAGAGCTGTATTTCAGGATATTTTACGACCACCACTGAAAACATGTCGGTTGTACTTTGTTAAAATGTTTTCTCTCACATCAAACTATTTTCTTGCAGTGTCGCCGCTGATGGAATCCATAGTTCGTTTATGGTCCAAAGTGTTGAAGAGACAAGGTGGTAGAACAGGCACTATAAACCTGGTGTCCCGGTATAAAAATGGCAGATCGAGACGGTTGCAGAAAAAAGGGGTAAAAGGAGGGGGGAGAGGGGAGAGAGTGGAAGAAATCTCAGTTATGGGAAGAGAAAGATGGTCATAAAACATGATGAAGAAATGGTATAGAACAAAATGGAGGTAGACGGTTTTCTTACAGGAGAAAAGAAAGGATGGGTTTTTAAAGGAAAAGACTCCGTTCCGCGCAGAATTGGAATGAGGATGGACTATCGACCAACATCTCCGACCTGCAGACACCCAAAGGCGGACATGCAGGAGGGCTGAAGGAAAACAGAAGTAATGCATGGAGCTAATACTACAACGAAGATAAATAACAATAAAAAGCAAACAACTAAACGATTATAAACAAAAACAAATCCAGTCGTAGCTCAGTCGGTTAACTGTCCCTTATCAGAGGGGTCGGGTTTTGATGCCTGGAAGTTCCTGTTAGATTTGTGTTAGAACAAAAATGTCAAGATACAGGTTTTCTCAATGTGATTAATCCTTTTTTATAAAGTTATCATTTCATAGGTGGTTTATCATGCCTAAATCATCATTATGACAAATTTTAGAATTATATACTCTACACTATGAAACAAAGCTCAAGATGCAGGTCTGTTAAGAGTTGAGATTTTTCTAAAAACTTTCATTTCATAGGTAGTTTGTCTGCCTATATATCCATAATGAGAATCAATTTCAGAATAATTGAAAGTGCACACGATTTGCTGATAATATGACGTTGTTAGTAGAAGAGGAGATGTTACTAAGGCTCCTTTATTAATATTTTTTGATCCAATTAATCTTTTAAATTCTGTATGTAGATTTGTTAATACAGAGTGTTAAAAAAAGTATCCAATATTTCATGAGGTGATAGTATGCATCAAAATAATAAAATAATATCTAATAAACATAGCTCCTACAACACATACTTTCTGAGATCTGAACACTTGTACATAGGAGGTGCTCAATGAGACGTCTATTCATGGCAATGCATTTCTCTGCCCTACAATACAGCACTACCAGATAATCATACCTTAGTTGACACCCTTGGCATGGAATAATGATACGTCGCAAGGAATACTGAAAACAAAAGTCTGGTTGCGGATATGAGCGGAGTAGACAGAGATGGTGTTGTAAATTTTCGTAATCAGCATGTGGTGGCTGATGAAAATCTCCATGCAGTTGAAGAAACAAGGCATCAGCACCGATTCTCAATCAACGTATGGGCAGACGTTCTTGGTGAGAGATTAATAGAGCCATACGTGCTACCAGAACTTTATTATTAACGTATTGCCTGCCTTGCTGGAGAATGTGCCATGTCAGCAGGACTACAGATGTGGTTCATGCACTATGGCGCACCAGCACATTTTCTCCGCAATGTGCGTGAACACCTGACGTTGACATTTCAGGACCACTGCACTGGTCGGGGAAGCATCACACCTTCGCCTGCTCGTTCCCCTAACCTAAATCCCCTAGACTTCTGATTACGGTTACACATGAATACTACTTGTTAATACTACTGTATCTTCTTTTTATATTGCTTGTATTATTTTATTTGTATTTCTCTTTGTTTGTTTTGTAATTATATTTCTTTATTCTGTAGGCTATACTTGAAATAAATAAAATTGAAATAAAATTGAAACATGAAGAATCCAGGCCAATTTCAAAGCATGATTCCTTATTCCAAAGGCCAGAGGAATGCATTGCCATGAATGGACGTCGGATTGAGCACCTCCTATGAACAAATATTCAGATCTCAGAAAGTATGTGTTGTAGGACCCATGTTTATTAGGCATTATTTTCTTGCTTTTATGCATACTATCACCTTCTAAAATATTAGACACTTTTTTAACACCCTGTATATGCTACTGGAACTAAATTAGAGCTGTGAACCAATATGGAATGAAGATAAATGCAAATGAGACGAAAGCCATTTTCATCGGAAGGAAATTAAAAAAGGTAAACGTGCGAATTCGAAATGATACAGTAGAACAAATGGACAACTCCAAATACTTGGAGTGTATTGTAAGTAGTAACATGAGCTGCTGCCAAAGAGTCAAAAGGAAGATATCAATCACAAAAGAAGCTCTTAATAAAAAAAAGGGGCACCTTCTGCGGACTTTTGAGAAAAACAACTAAATAAGAGACTAGTAAAGTGCTTTGTTTGGAATATATGGGACAGAAACATGGACATTACGACGAAGTGAAGAGAAACTACTAGAATCATTTTAAATTTGGATGTGGAGAAGACTGGAGCATACGAAATGGACAGACAGAATAAGAAATGAAGTTGTAGTAGAAATTGTGGTCAAGAAAGAATAATACTGAAACTGATCAGGTAGAGGAAAAAAATTGGCTCGTCACTGATCAATAAGAAATTGCCTACTGAAATATGTAAAGGAAGGAATTGTGAACACGAGAAAAATTCGGAGCAGAAGAAGATATCAAATCATAGACAACATTAAGATATTACGTGTCTTATGCAGAGACTAAGCAGGAAAACGGAAAATAGTTGAGGTTGGAGAATTCTGGGTTTGCAGTGAAGTGATTGATAATTGTTAATCTTATTTAATACTTATATATAAAGCGGTTTAATAATATTAATCGGTTTGTGTTCATTAAAGAATTCCAACACTATATGCTGTGTTATGGATGGAAGTAACTTACGTTTAGTAAAAACCAGTACCAATAGCAGTAGAGGGATGAAGTTACAGAAGAATGGAGAAAGTTACACAACGCAGAACTGCACGCATTGTATTCTTCATCTGACATAATTAGGAATATTAAATCCAGACGTTTGTGATGGGCAGGGCATGTAGCACGTATGTTAGTTGGGAGGATAGAGGGAAAAAGACTTTTGAGGAGGCCAAGACGTAAATGGGAGGATAATATAAAAATGGATTTGAGGGATGTGGGATAAGATGTTAGGGACTGGATTAATCTTGCACAGGATAGGGACCGATGGCGGGCTTATGTGAGAGAGGCAATGAACCTCCACGTTTCTTAAAAGTAATTAGTAAGTTGTAAGTATACAACGTAAGAAGTGTAAACTCAGTTATTGTCATACACAGGCAATTTATAAACGTCTTCATTTTCAACTGGAATGTATGGTTCAAATTTCCACAGTAGCTGGAATAATGACATGTAGTGTGATGTTGAAAGTCAAATTTTAAGATCAGCGTTACCAACTTAAGTAATTTAGAAACCTTACATGTAGGGAACATACTGATTTCTGTTCAAACTGGAATATTTATACAACTCGCAATTACACCCTGGATGTTGGAATGCGTGTTATTTCTGTTTGTAACAATGCGTCTACATAAGAAGACCACGACACAAACTTAATTTTCATAAAAAGTGGACTTGTGGGGGTTTCTGATTTTCCTCATTGAAATAACCTCGCAGTTGACAAAGCATCATGAAACATGAGATTAAAAATTACTATAAAACCGTATCTTAGTCTTGTATAAATTGTAAGAAATAAATAACTGTGCTGATTGAAAGGGACAATAAATACATTAAAATGAAAAAACCTATGAGGTTTTTCATTAAGTCAAGATAAAATTATTCACTAGAATATTTTTATATTCCACAAATAATACCTTTAAAATGATTAATATTACTTATATTCTTCTGTATTATATTCTAATTATTTAATTCTATAAGTTACTTTTCATATATTCGAAAAAAGTTATTGACAGAAAAAATTAATATAAAAATCATAAATAGAAAATGATAAGTAACTTATGGTTAATTAGAAAATGAAGCTGAAAGTCTGCGTAGTTTGGCAACAGCGCATTGCCGGTTCACCAATTACATGCACGAACTCAGGTCTGAATACCAGTATTCTGTCCCTTAGTCACTGCAGTAGGGTTGTCAGACTTCCTAATGGTAGAAAACAACAATAGGTATTAAACCTTATATTCAATTTCCAAAAATAATCGTCTATTTTATTTAAAACCTATAAAAGGATAAATCATTCCTTATCAGTGTCTCTAGTGACAAGGTTAAAAATCAGAATCGTATGGATAATAATTATCGAGTAAAACAGTGCTAACATTCATTCATTCATTATTCATTCATTCATTCATTCATTCATTCATTCATTCATTCATTCATTCATTCATTCATTTTCATTGATTGATTGATTTATTTATTGTTGATTGTTTGATTTATTTATTTATTTATTATATAGTATTATATAATATTTATATATATTATTAATATGGCATCAAATTCTTCGTTGTACGCCGTCTACGGAATAAGCTGCTAAAATCTACACAGTTGTATTACTTCCACCCTGTGGCTGAGAAGAAACTGCCTGCTGAAGGATGCAATGGAAGGAATGGTGAACGACAGGAAAGTTCGGGGTAGAAGAAGATATTAGATGATAGACGATATTAAGATAATAAGGATCGCATGCGGAGACTAAGAGGAAGGCAAAAAATAGGAGAGATTGGAGAATGCTGGGTTTGCAGTCAAAGACCTACCCTTGGGCAGAAAATTATGAATTTATGGATTAATTCAAGTAATTGAAAAATTATACTGTCGCCTCTACTACATACTGTATATCTCGGCAAGGGACTATATTACATGAAGTACATAGAATGAAAAATTGAGAGAATCATTGACTTCAGTGGTGTGATATCGAAGTACATTGTCGTCTCTACAATAAATATTAATTTGTAAGTTCCTAGGTAGCGAAACAGCGACTATCGGTGGCGTAATATTGAGCTACAACTTCACCTCCAACCGAAAGTATATTTCCCGGCTTTGTGCAATCACCTCGACAATCGACGGGGAAAAGTTAAATTTTAATTGATGCTCTAGAATTTCAATGCCCTTCTAACTGCTAACAAGGTGAAACTAATTACAATGAACGCGAGTGAAATTGAAATTTCCTTTTAATATAAAAGGGCGCTTAGTTTTCATCACTTATTAACGAGAGTGGTGCTTTGTAATATTCAACAGAAAAGAATGGCATCTGAGGGGAAAGAATTGCATTATAATATAAAATATAGAAACCATTTCAATACTTTCATTTAATGTTTAATATTCCCATAGATCAGTAGTATTTTACAACGGCCAAAAAAATGGCAGGTTCAATTGATAGTGTTTTGTGCAAACTTCTACGAGCATGCTGTCAAAATTGTAACTACAAATGAAACGCTTTAATAATATAAATTGAATTTAAAACGATTTTCCATTCAAATATACTGAATCATTTAATGAAAACTTAAAGAACTCAAAAGAAAAGCAATGTTAATATTTTGTGCAGAAAAACTAAAACAAACAACACTGGCATGGGAAAGATGATTTTGCGTACCTCCCTTAAAACAAAAGAGTATAAATTAGCTTATAGACATCACGTTTCCAAGAACGCTTAGTACGAAGAGTTTTATTGCCAAAGAGCGTGACTTGCGAAGATATTAGGCCTACAGTTAGCCTTGATCATAGTCTGTTTTGCTTTTTAATATTTTAAAAGCTTGTAACGAATTGTGTGTTGGTAATTTAAACACGGCTTCCAAACAGAGTGCCTGTTTCACTTAAATATTACAAGAGAACGACGGAAGCTTTCAGAAATTCAAAACACGTTCAACTACTGGCAAGAAGTTGTTATTACGCATTCTTTTGTTTCTGGGTCGATACACGAGAAAGCAACTGACTTTCTGCAGGTGGACTGTGCTTATTTTTATTGGCCAGAAACAATTAAATCTCATTAATACTAAGAGGAGGTTCAAGATGTCAATAAAAAGATCGTAAATTACTAAAAAACTGTAAATAAAATATTATATCTCAACTGATTCCTGAAAAAACAAAATAGCTAGAACTTCGTATGCCAACAAAAGTCCTTTGCATAAAAAATATTCCAAAACTATCAAAATATTAGCAAATCCGAAAAATAATTCATTTTGTGACAATGGTGTACTTTTAGGCCTATTGACTTCTGCTACGAGCCGTGGTTCAATCGGTCAGAAGAATGTCTTACACCAAAGCTACGTGGGTTCCATCCCCAACAGGTTCACTAAAATCTGTAGTGAAAAAAAAGAGGCTCTCCGAGTACTTTGGTTTATCCTACTAATTCATTCCACTACTGCTCTATCATCACATATATATCCCCAAAGGCCTTTCTTCCTTAGTTCTTCCAACTAACACTCTATATGCATTCCTAGATTCGCCCATACGTACTACATGCCCTGCCCATCTCAAACATCTGGATTTAATGTTCCTAATTATGTCAGGTGAAGAATACAATGCGTGCAGTTCTGCGTTGTGTAACTTTCTCCATTCTCCTCTAACTTCATACCTCTTACCCCCAAATATTGTCCTAGGTACCTTATTCTCGAACACCCTTAACCTCTGTTCTTCTCTCAAAATGAGAGTCCAAGTTCACAACCATACAGAACAACCTGTAATATAACTGTTTTACAAATTCTAACTTTCAGTTTTTTTTTGACAGCAGACTAGATGACAAAAGCTTCTGAAACGAATAATAAGAGGCATTTCCCATATTTATTCTGCCTTTAATTTTCTCTCGAGTGACATTTATATTTGTTACTGTTGCTCAAAGATATTTCAATATTCCCACCTTTTCAAAGGATAAATTTCCAATTTTTATATTCCCATTTCAAATTAAGTGCTGGTCACTAGACATAATCATACACTTTGTTTTTTTCGGGGTTACTTCCAAACCTATCTGCTTACTTGCTTCAAGTAAAATTCCCATATTTTCTTTAATAGTCTGTGGATTTTCTCCTAACATATTCAAGTCATCCGCATAAACTAGGAGCTAATGTAACCCGTTAAATTTGAAACCAGTTCAAAATCAATATATAACCAAAATACATAATAATTATAAAGTTATAAATTATGATTGTGTAAAAAATAATATGCAATACATGGGCGTTAAGTGCATAACAGTGTCTCGGCGCAATCGCTTCGTTTTTTCAAACTTTCCCTCGCCTCTGTTGTAGAGCACTTACCAACCTAGTATCGCAATATACCATTTCGCTCTAGTGGTAAAAGTACTTTCTGCACGCTATCGTCAATTTATTACACTCTTGCCAAGAATTAAAGGTTTTACTTTTATGAATGCCTGTCTAATAATGTGCAGTACTTCCGTTGAAATTTCTAAATAATAATTCGGAATGTGACAATAATTTTATTTTTATACTAGGTGTGATGAACAATTGAAAATTAGGGTTAAAAGACTAATTTATTTGAAGATGATTCGACAATATCAAGCCGGATTTGCAGAAAAATGGAGCAAAGAATGGGAAGCCGGAAGTGAAAGAGTGACTATCACAGGAGCGCTAATATGAAATTGAAACCACCATGAAAATGCAGTCAAAGATAAAGGACTGGTAATGTAAGCTGTCAAAATATTAGAAAATTGTATGTTTGTGCATAACTATAGGTTCTACATGCAATAAAACTACGACACGGAACCTCCAGTTTTAGTCTATGATAGCCATACAAAAGACGTTTACGTTCTCTTAAATATCCATTGCTTGGAAGGATCTCAACTCACGTTACTTAAGCACACGAACAAACACGAACATGAGCGACTAGCTATAGTTTTTCTCTCCAGTCTGTGTTCTCTTTGCTAACTTCATTCCTTAAAAATTAAATATCCTAAACAGTATGGTGAATTTCACAGTGAGAGAGCAGTGGCAAATGAGCTTCAACGCACAGAGCATTCACGCTAGAATCGTGCGCTCCTTTTACATTTTCCAATTACTTCAAAAATAAAGAATTACATGGTCCAACACTACAAACCATATGTAAATAAATTTAAAAGTGTGTAGTGGTTTGAGATTGATGTTTAGAAATTAAAGAGCGTGTTTCTCAGCCCATTGTAGTATACGTTTACTCGGCATATATACATTCAACCAATAAATTATACCCTATGTACGTACGTAGCTACATACAGTACCTATATACACATATACATATTCCGAATTGTGATTTCCAATTTTAGAAAATGATTTTCTATTGTGTATCGTTCAATTTCGTTATATACGACATTATAATAAGATGTTATTTGAATGCTACCCGTGAAAAAAGATTATGAAAAAGCAAACTACAATATGATGCAAGATCACTTCTTTACCTTTGATAGATTGTCTGATAAAAATAAATTCATTTAAAAATGGTCAAATATCAGTATTTTCTTCTAACACAAAATATAAAAAATATTATTTTTTATGGAATGTAGAGCATGAAAGAGCATGATATTGTAAATATGAGTTACTGCAATAAAATAAATGCGAGAGAACATGAAAAAGTTAACAAGTTTATGGGTTATGAGCGAAACGCTCATCACTGCGCAGTGAACTGTCACCATTTTCAATTTTGAAAAAAAAACGTAATTTTTTTATTGTAAAAATATATAATTATATTTTTTTCATATAACAGAAGGACAGTGTTTTACACATACCAATTTTCATTATTGTATAAGATGCAGTAATGGAGGAAAAAAATGTTGAATATTACCAAAAATTTTACTACTGTAAGTTGTACCTAATCCCTTAACTGATTTTCTCTTAATATGTCAAAAGTGATTATATTTAAATATCTACATAGTTGTATTTTACTTTATAAATCATAGTTCTAAGTAATTACCGTATCTTTACATTTCTAATACATACAAGATTAATCAGTAACTTACATAAATTTCAATAATAGTAAACTCAGGGACAAAAAAACCGGACACTTCTATATTTGCTTGTATTTTGTTGCCAGTTATTTCAAAATGAAAAAAAAAAACATTTAAACAAAATAATGTTTCATTTAGCACCTTATACGACAACATTTGAAAAAAAAAAACAATCTCCGATGAGAAAATTTAGAAAAAATTACAAAGGGCGTATAACTATGGCATCGTTTGATCTAACTGTTTTTTTCATTTTATGGTACCTTAAACATTAAAAACTCTTTTTTAGTAACGGCTATTACCCCCTCTGGCTTGAATAACTGCATCCATACGTCTTGGCATGCTCTCAATTTGGTCTTCTTGAGGAATAAGTTCCCATTCTTCGCCAAGTGCTCGCCTCAACTCTTGTAACGATTCTGGTCTCGGTCGTCTATTCTTAACACGCCGTCCCAGCATGTCCCACACGTGTTCAATTGGGTTCATGTCTGGACTCCTTGCTGGCCATGGAAGAACATGGATTGCCACTTCTTGGAGATAATCTCCGACCGCATGGACAATATACGGCCGTGCATTATCATGCATTAAAACAAAATTATCGCCTACAAATTGGCCAAATGGCACAACATGATCACCCAAACATTCATTTATATACCTATCAGCTGTTAGTCTTCCATTTTCAACAAAAACCAACTCTGTACGAGCATCCGTACACACTCCTGCCCAAACAATCACTCCACCACCTTCATACGGCACATTTTCAGAAATGCAACACTGTGAAAATCGTTCTCCCCTCCTTCTCCAAACTCTTTCACATCAATC
The DNA here is from genome assembly GCF_040183065.1 of Periplaneta americana. Lineage (NCBI taxonomy): Eukaryota > Metazoa > Arthropoda > Insecta > Blattodea > Blattidae > Periplaneta > Periplaneta americana. Next base: position 98,549,473 of record NC_091125.1, on the reverse strand, counting down.
AGGTGAGCACAGATTGAAACGGGACTCATCGGTGAACAGAACACAGCTCCACTGTCCATTTCTCCAATCCCTGTGATCATTTGCAAAACGCAGTCGTTCAACTCGATGCATCCTGAGAATTCTGGGACCAGTTGCAGGTATAGTTGATATCAGTCCACTTGCTTTCAACCTCCTTCTAACTGTTTTGGCCGAAAATGGGCGTCCACGCATGTTAACAAATTGCTGGGCTACACTAGTAGCTGGCAGGTTGCGCTCCCTAAGAACTCTCAACACCATATACCTGTCTTCATTTGGATTTGTAGCTCTTGGACGACCCAAACCTGGTCTTCTGGTATATTCTAGGGTCTCTCTATACCGTTTGCTTCTAGCCATATTCATAACATTTGCAATGTAACGTACACTGCGTCCATCATCGTAAAGGGCTACAGCTCGAGCCACATCTCCAGGTCGCATCTTGTTTTAAGACAAATGTTACAACCCCACTTAAACTCAGAAAATGTAAAAATAAAGAAATAACGAATGATAACGATAATGAAGCACAAAATGGTTGAGACAAAATTGTTATAGCTGAGACTCCGAAAGCAAAATTGGAATATTTGGTTGTAATGGCTTGTTTATAAAACAAAAAACAATCAACAATGTATACACGTCTCCATAACAACAGATGGCTACCATAATATTGTATGAGAAGATAATGTTTTGCAAAATACCAGCAAATATTAAAGTGTCCGGTTTTTTTTTTTTGTCCCTGAGTGTATTTCACTACTTGTCTAATATTATTATTGTAACCCATTTAAATTACTGTTAGAGTTGGTTGAGGGGAAAAGAAGGCTTCAAAGTCTTAACTGTGCCAGGTAAAATCAAATAAATAATTATTATGTATGATAAAAGACCAGCAGGAAGACCTAAGCTCAGACAGTTGATCGTGGTGACAGTTCATTCCAGGGACCTGCTTGGAACTCCAGCATAGATATAGGGGTGAATGGCAATAGACAGGAGAATACTGAGGAAGAAGGTAGAGGAGGGATTGGGCTGAATTGCCATTGTATTAGTAGCAGTAGCAGTATTCTACGAGTATTTTATTTGGGCCTACTTTAATTCGAATATAGATGTTTCACGCAATCAGTGGGATTTCCTTTAATCCCCTGTTAATTGTTTTAACTTTGAATGGAATGCGTTAAATTTTACCGATATAAAATGAAGGGGGAAAATTACACTATTTATGAAGACATCAGTCCTTACGCACTCCGTATGTCCAAATTTATCTTCCAATCATATGGATATTATTTAATTCCTTTATATTATGTCGCAGTGGATAAAGTTTCTCTCAGTCTTCTAACTCAATTCCTTCAATAGAATAGTCAACTTCTAATCGAGACAAATGAACAACCGGCTTTGAGCTCACATACATACTGACATCAACCCACTTCAATCCTTGGAAGGATGCGAGAGTAACGCCAATCTTTTATATTTTCTTGCCACTTTTCCCATTTGTTCGTTCATTCATAGCCACAAACCCTCTCGGTCTGACACAGTTGCGAATAAACTAAAATGTACACACATTTATCAAAAGTGTGTAATCAAATAAAAGAGGATTTAAAGTCGATAAAAAATAGTCAGCAGGAAACGAGACATAAACGATGGCTGCTGCAACACAGAAACAAATAGCGCCAACGCATTACAAACAATCAAATAGAAGACAATTGAAATAAAGTCCGCAGGAAGCAACTCGTAATCAGCTTCCCCTGCAGGCACGCGCGAATGTTGCGTTTCCTTGGGAACCGAACGCGAGTTAAGGCGCAACAATGGCGAACAAATGACTGCTGTGAGATGTTATTTACCCGAGAGCAAACTAATATAGAGCGGTTATAAAATGTTTAGATGTATTAATTACAGAACACTGTCACAGTGGATTTTTCCATGTTTATATATTCTCTTCTGTGGCCGTGTGCGATCCTATGCGTGCTACAATGGACTAGGGAACTACACCATTTATTTGCTGTGCAGAACACCGTGACGGGGACCTGCTACGTTTGCTTACTGCCATTTACATAATTTGACAATCAGATTTACTTTCACTCACTGCTGATTAAAGGATCGAATGACTGGCTAAGTGATCGACTATTTGACTGGAAGGTCGATTTAAGGACTGGCTAAAAACAACTCAAGGTGCAAGAAAACCGACCAACTGAGGGACTGATCGACTGAAGGAACCACTGACTAAAGAACCCACCAACTAAAGGACCGACCAACTGAAGGACCGACCGACTAAAGAACCCACCAACTAAACGACCTAGCTAAACGACTAACCGACTAAAGGACCAAGGACCGACTGACTAAACAACCGGCCGATTTAAGAACCCACCTACTAAACGACCAAGCTAAACAACCGACCGATTTAAGAACTCACCAACTAAACGACCTAGCTAAACGACTGACCGAATAAAGGACCAAGGACCGACTAAAGAACCAAGGACCGACTGACTAAACAACCGACCGATTTAAGAACCCACATACTAAACGACCTAGCTAAACGACTGACCGACTAAAGGACCAAGGACCGACTGACTAAACAACCGACCGATTTAAGAATCCATCTACTAAAGGACCCAACTAAAGGGCCGACCGACTAAAAAACCTACAAACTAAAGGACCTTGCTAAACGACTGACCGACTAAAGAACCAAGGACCGACTGACTAAACAACCCACCGATTTAAGAACCCACCTACTAAATGATCCTACTAAAGGGCCGACCTACTAAAGAACTCACCAACTAAAGGACCTAGCTAAACGAATGATCGACTAAAGGACCGATCAAGGGACGACCGAATAAAGAACCCATCAACTGAAGAACCCAACTAAAGAGCCGACAGACTAAAGAACCCACCAACTAAACGACCTAGCTAAACGATTGACCGACTAAAGGACCAAAGACCGACTGACTAAACAACAGACCGATTTAAGAACCCACCTACTAAAAGACCCTACTAAAGGGCCCAACTAAAGAGCCGACCCACTAAAGAACCCACCAACTAAACGACCTAGCTAGACGACTGACCGACTAAAGGACCAAGGACCAACAGACTAAACAACCGACCGATTTATGAACCCACCTACTAAAGGACCCTACTAAATGGCCCAACTAAAGAGCAGACCGACTAAAGAACCCACCAACTGAACGACCTAGCTAAACGACTGACCGAATAAAGGACCAAGGACCGAAAGACTAAACAACCGACCGATTTAAGAACCCACCTGCTAAAGGACCCTACTAAAGAGCCCAACTAAAGAGCCGGCCGACTAAAGAACCCACAAACTAAACGACCTAGCTAAACCACTGACCGACTAAAGGACCAAGGAGCGACAGACTAAACAACCGACCGATTTAAGAACCCACCTACTAAAGGACCCTACTAAAGGGCCCAACTAAAGAGCCGACCGACTAAAGAACCCACCAACTAAACGACCTAGCTAAACGACTGACCGACTAAAGGATCAAGGACCGACTGACTAAACAACCGACCGATTTAAGAATCCACCTACTAAAGGACCCTACTAAAGGGCCGACCGACTAAAGAACCCACCAACTAAAGCACCTAGCTAAACGACGACCGACTAAAGGGTCGACCAAGGGACCGACCGACTAAAGAACCCACCAACTAGAGAATCTAGCTAAACGACTGACCGACTAATGGGCCGACCGACAGAATGACTGACAGACTGTAGGACTGACCATTGGGCCGACCGATTAAATAACCCACCAACTAAAGCACCTAGCTAAACTTCTGACCGACTAAATGGCCGACTAAGGGACCGATCGTTTAAACAACCAACCGACTAAAGATCCCACCAACTAAAGCACCTAGCTAAACGACTGACCGACTGAAGGACCGACCGACTAAAGGACCCACTGACTAAGGGACCGACTGACTGAAGGACCCGCTAACTAAAGGGCCGATCGACCGTTAAGGAATTGACAAATTAAACAAACAACTCAAACAAATTAACCCACTGAAAATACACGAGGTTCGTATCTTTTCCAAGAGTTCATGAGACTCTTCTAAACATTCATCTGAACTCCTAGATTAAAGTTCACTTTTCTCACTTCGTTCACATTGTCCCACATAAGGAAGTACAGTACATTTTCGAAGTTCACTCAATCATTTGAATTTCCTTAAAGCCACTCTCAATTTCTTTCTTTTTTATTAATTCATTGTTAACTCTCTAGTATCTATCAGTGATTTGTAGTTGTACTAATTGATGGCGTCACATGTCAACAATATGACGTTGAAACTTGTGTTCAGATTTCTGCCCAGCGACAGTCCTTATACAATTGTGCTTTTCTATATTTTGAAAATTGGTTAATTAATAATTCAACGCACTCAAAATCACTCATCCATACAAATTTCCAGACTATAGATATTCTGGGAACTTTCGTTCTTCAAAGAAAATTCCCTGACAATTCCCGGAACCTCCTGAACTGGAAGCCAGCATGCTGACCATCAGACCATGGAAGTAGTCAGTTTTTGTTATTAATATTTTTTCTTGAAGGAAAATACTTACAAAAACGTTCTGTCCCTGATAGAGAGGAATACAAGTGAAAAATTCGTCAACGTCGAAGTTAAACTTTGAGGGTATCACAAGGTCCGTCAAAGTAGCTTAATTGCAGGTCCAACGGTCCAACATTGCACCGGTAGGTCTAATCCATCAATCAACGATTTGGACAGATAAGTCGCCAATCGGGAAATTATGTAGGCTTAATGCAGCCATGTCAAACTCAGTTCAAGGGGAAAGTATGACGTCAGCATCACTCCAAATCTTTTAGACACGACTGACGTTTATGCATCCCTCTCAATCTCAAACTTCCTTCAGTGGCTGTTAGTATTCCAACTCGTGCTGTAAAAACAATCACCGCTCTAAACATAAATTAGGATAAGATTGATAAGTCCACACACAAACTATTGAACATTTCTCTATTTAGTAATTAACTATAACTAAAATCTCTTATTTCCATTAATTTATCAATATTCCGCTGAATTGTGTTAGTATGGACGCAAAGCAGAGGTAAGATAATCATTTAATCTTGAGCGTACAGCTGATTCACACTGATTCATTAAAAAACTGTTAGCAACAATATGTCGATCCAAACATTGCAATTATGGGCTACGATCTGCAAAATTATTCATGTTAGGATACATTTCTATTAGTAGTAATTGGTATAAATCTCGACCATTTTCCTCTGATGTGTTTATGAAACTGATGGCAATAAATTGCTTATCTTTTTTGTCATTTATGAAATTAAGAAATCTCAAATAGAAACAGAATTCCATAAAATAAACAATACAATAACAAATTTACATAATTATATAACTTACAAGTTTGTTTTTTCCATAATCTTTACCACGAGTAGCATTGAAATAACGTCTTATTATAATGTCGTATATAACAAAATTGAACAGTACACAATAGGCAATTGACTTTATCTCCTTCAACAACAAAAATAATCATATTCCCATTCCTTATTGAAGCTGTATCTTGGTACTTTAGACGGTGCACTTCCAAGTATTCTGTAAACTGCTCGTCACTGAATGTTTACGTTTTGTATGTAGCTAACGACCGACTTTTTTATCTCCTGCTTTATTTCGTTCAACAGTAGCATGTAGCAAGCAGTTGATTGTTTTAAGTGGCTGTGAATAAACTTGAAATTGTTTTGTTTGATGATGTTGAACCTTTTAAGCTGAAAATGGCAGCAAGTATGTCTATGGTATTCCTAGATCAAAGTCTTTTTCATAACTAATGCTGGGTACTTGAATGGTTTTCGGCATTCATCTATATCAAACTACGACAGAATGAAAGCAGTCACGGACAGGGGGTGGAGGAAGTAGGGATGGTAATGTTTGAGCTCTAAGGAGCGCATGTTTGGCATCCCTGGCCTAATGAAAACTAGAAAATCGAAATATCCCGAGTGTCTAGAAAATATTTAACACGATTTTATTAAGATATCTTTGATCTAATATTGATACCCAACTGACACACCTCACGAAATGACAATTATATTTCAAAAAGTATAATCAAAATCATGTAATTGCAGGAATCACGCAATATTCCTGCAATCATTAGAGTTTATTATTAAATGTTAATTACGTTTCCAAGAGAATGTAGGCTATATAACTGTCTCTCATGTACAATCAAGATTTTAACAAGTTTCTTTATCAAAACTATGTCATACAATTTTTGAAGACAATGGAGTTCAGAAAAAGAACTTAGAATTATTTAACAAATTATTTTTTAAATTCACTTCAGCGCCCTCGCCAAGTCATGTTTTGCTTACAGGACACTTTCACCCACCTGTTTCGCGATAGGCCTGTCCTAATGACACTAACAAAACATTTTACGGACATCGGTGAAGCAAGTTTTCTCACGGAGGGGAGAGAAAGTTGGAAGTGGCTATCAAATATTGACGCCGCAGCTGTGAGAACCCACACAATCGGACAAACTTGTTGAGATACTATCGACCCCCCACCCCAAGTTCAGGGCCGGAATGTCTTGTTTTATTCAGATGTCAAACTCTCCCCTTGCTTTCATTAGCAGACTCTGAAGTTCGACAGGGGTGATCTTACGTAATACATCCAAAACTCCCACCACTCCCTTCGACCTTAACCCCTTCTATGTACACCGTGTCCCGCAAATTATTAACAAACCCCTTTCCATAAAATATACACCGTAAGTCCGAAGTTAAATATTTACAAGCAGGTTTAGTAGAAACATAGTGCAAACATCTTAACACAAGCAGTACCCTGAAAAACGTGAGACAATTATAAAATTTACCATGTTGTAAAATAAGCCTATGGTACAATACTAGACTATTATTTGCATTCCATTACATTACAGTGCTTGCCTATTATTATTATTATTATTATTATTATTATTATTATTATTATTATTATTATTATTATTATTATTACATCCGCCTACCTTAACAGATGACCAAATAGGTCCGGAAAACAATTAAAAAAATGCATATATGGAATAGAGAGAAAACAAATACGATACGTAGCAATCATAACATGCAATTTAGGAAGTTTAAAAATTAAACATTATATAAATGATTGTGTAAAATGCCTATGGATTTCTTTATAGTACATTATGCAACGAGCCTATAATGGTAGTAATTAAGACGCGAGTATGTTTATTAAACTCGCTTGCGCTCGTTTCATAATTTTCATACGAGCGTCTTAATTACCATTATATGCAAGTTTCATACGACTTTTTATGTTCGACCATATTTGTAACTTGAAATTATTCATAAGTATTCATGTTATTCTTATCTGACTGGGGAGAGGAACTTACCTTGTGCAATATCTCGTAAATTGTGAGATGTGCGCAGACGCGAAAGTATTGATTTTTTCCGAGCAACAAATGTCATTGACCTTGATATAATCTACAGAGTGAAATAAACATTAATCTTGATATAAGGTTTAAATTGATTTAGACATTGAAAAACGAGGTCACAAATTTAATTTATATGCATATTATTTACAATTAACGCTAATTATTATAATAACAGAACATAATCTTCTGCGACAGTATTGGATTTCCAGCCTCCATGACCTTTCGCTAGTTGTCTTTCGATTGCATATCCGAGAATAATCGATACTTGCCCTTTGATATTGCTACAATGGTGTTTTCTGATTGGTGGAACACCTGAACTTTAATGAATAGGGGTACTTTAATGAGGTCCATTAAAGGGCTGCTACCAGGTGTATAATTACTACATTTCGGCATGGTCGAGCATGAAGATATTTAAACAAATATTTTTAATATCATATTGTTTTAAAATGCCAGTAGTATATTTATACGCCAATCCGCGGGCACCAAAAAGCAAACCCCTCACCTCCCATGTGTAATCAATTGCATTATATCTCTCACTCAAGTGAAGAACACATGGGCGGTAAATGACTTGTTTTTCTTGATCTACAGCTAAGGCTTGAGATACATCCTTTTCGAATCGTACAGTTGGGTCCAATATTACTACCTTTTTCGTCTGTCTATTAAGAGCAACTATATCCGCTCGTCTGTTACTGCCATCCTCAGATATACAATGTACTTCTTCATGCGCTTCAAGATTTTTATTTTTCCTTAAATGTGAGGCAATATAAGAACGAAAATTATGATGACGTACATTGCGCAATAAATCTATTTAGGACATAATCATAACATAATCTTCTCGAGGTATAATATGTACAATAGACAATTACCAGACGGTTTTGATAACTTGTTAATCTAACACGGAAAAGTACTGTATTTCAAAACAAATATTTATTTATTCAACAATCATCTTTTAAGGGGAGAGGATTTATAATTCGATTTTTTTTTCTAATTGATGCATGATTTGCATTTTTGTGCGTAGGAATATTATCTCTGCAATAACTTAATTTCGAGATTAAATTTTGAAGAAAAAATCTGGGGCTTATATTAAATTAAAGAAAATATCAGCATACAGCTGATATATCTGAGCCGTTTAAAAAAATTCGAACGTTCTGTAACATTTTGCTTCTAAAATGAAGTTCTTTAAAATGTTTGTAGCACAATTTTGATACTGGCTCTCAAAATTTTAAGGTGAACAATTATATTTTAATACTAAATTTTATAAGCACTTTTACAGAAATGCGGAGGCATATATTTCAAACATACAAAATAGCAAATTTCTATTACAGAGGAAATTTTCCTAATAGCCTAAAGAATGTGCGTACCAAATACAATGCATGTGGCATACATATTTCCGAAAATATATACAACTTTCTGTATGGAATACTAAAAAAAATTAGTTACGTAAAAATGTCGTCAAATTTTAATGTATATTAAAAATCTTACGCACCAGAGCTATAAAAATGGCGTTACAGCAGCTGAGAAGGCCAAAAATGATTATTAAATTTTATTTTATGTATTTTTCACATATCTAAGATTGTTTTAAATTAATTTTTTTCGAAAAATAATTAAATTTACGGAAAATTTTAATCCAAGCTTCCTACCATTTAAAAATCTTTTCTACCAGAGCTATAAAAATAGCGCCACAAAAGCTGAGAAGACAAAAAATGAGAATTACGTGTTATGTAATGTATTTTTCCCAATATATAATAAACGAATTTAAAAGATTTTTTTATTATTCACTGGTTTTACACCATATGTAACCACCCTCTTCTCTTAACTCTACTTGATTATCACAACAGTCAAAGCAATTCTAAGACTTCGAAAAAATGGTTTGTTTTGTCTGAAAACTACTCTTTCAAAGTACTTATTCTCCTGCTTTATTCGATGAAAACTTATTTTCTTTTACTTTTTTCGGAAACAGATGATACTCGGAGGACACAAAATCTGGAAAAAGTGGGAGATGTGAATCAATTCAAAGCCAACTTAATCAATTTTCTCCAGAATTGTTTGTGATTATACGAATATTAATATGTATTCATTCTTTATTTTCTAAACTTAATATTTGTATTCCGGAATGTATTTTCCTGTATGTGATTATATTCATCTATTCAATTTTTTAAAGTTAATAGCGTACGTGTATACGGATATGTATTTGCCTGTATGTGCTTTGATCCTTGTTGAGTGGAAGAGAAGGCCTGAGGCCTGAACTATGCCAGGGAAAATAAAATATAGGCGTTTATATATATATATATATATATATATATATATATATATATATATATATATATATAGTCTTCGTACTGTGAATTAAAAATACATGCAATATAATCATCATTTTACTGTTAGTACAATAAAAATGTAAACAAAGAGAACTTAGAGAAAGCAATGGTACAAACGACGCTATAGCAAGAATGCTTAAACGATTTGGAACCCTAAACCAAAACGTAGGTCCGTGGGCAGACACAAGAAAAGATGGCTGGAAAACCCATGAAGACGCAATAGACATATTGCTTAATCCTTATATACTGAGGCAGAAAGGTTATATAAAAATCGCTACATTTCTTCGACACCTAATAAGCAGACAGACGGACGGACACGCCGTCCTTTAGTATATTAAAAAGCAGAGCAGAAAGGGCAAGAAAGAAATTGAAAGAGGCCGGGCGAGCGTCGAGCGCAATGGCAAGGAAAAGAAGCTGCAATTATTTCGCTTCGCCTGCGCACCGCTGGGCGGCGCGTTAGAGTCGTCCTCGGGGAGGCATAAAGCGGACCTTTTACAATATTAAAAGTTGAACCAGATGAAACGGGGTAATTCCGGGTAATTTCGTCGAGAGCCGTCACGGAACTCCCCGGAGTCCTGGGATCATCGCCAACATCACGCCTCTGTCGTGTACACACCTTGTCGCAATCTTGTCCCTGATATAAAGAGCGTAACCATGGCAACAAAAAAGGTGTTAATATAATGACAGTAATTTCAGTAATAACACAGAATATTTTCATATTAAGAAATTTCACAAAAATGACATCAATAATAATAATAATAATAATAATAATAATAATAATAATAATAATAATAATAATAAATAGGCAGATGAGATAAGTTATAGTCACAGAAAGATCGATAGATAGGAAACAGCAACAGACAAAATAGATAATAAAACTGTCAATCTTTTAAATGTAAAAGTAAATTGCATTACTGAGAAGGTGTGTAAAAGGAGATGCAGAAATGCACGCATCTTGTCGATAGAGTCGCAATTTGCTGATGCCTAGAATGGGTTCACTGGTAGGTGATGTTCCTTGCTACATTTATTTTTCTATTATTTCCCGATGTTTGTAACAATCTCACCCGAACATCACACAAAGAGTGGATACCAAATGCCTTATTTTTTTTTTTTATTTATTGAGTATGTCCCAACGAGTATAATTCATATGTAGGGGCTATACAAGAACACATACATATGTTATACAATGCAATTGAAAAAGTCATGAAACTACAGTTTGAGAAAAACAAACAATAACACAAGAATTTATGAAAGAAAGAAAGCAAAATAAGAACAAATAGTAAGATAACAAAGTTTTGGTCAGAAAGAAGAAAAAGTTTGAAACCATGAAATAAATAAATCAACTGAGAATTAAAATAAATAATCTTCCCAAAAACGTATTTTTAAACAATTCTTAAAATACCGGCAATTTGGTAAAATTCTATATTCTAAAAGAAGTTGATTAAAAGTCGTTGTTAGAAAATGGTTAAGTCCTTTCGTTCCATAAGTTACTGAGCTGAGGAGAAAAATATATTATATTATCTTTTTGTCTTGTTGAATAAGTATGTATATCTTTATTAAACTGAAATATAATATTACTAAGTATTTAATTGTTAATTGAACTATTTGTTATTAACATACGTACATAGTCTTAATATTAAATACACTTCTATGGAATGACAAGGTAACAAGGAAAACTAAGAGAAGTATAGAAAGTATGTGTACAGTACCTATGGATCTGAAACTTGGGAAATGAGAGACAGGATGAAGAAGAAATTGTTGGCTCTAGAAATGGATTACTGGCCCCGTAGTTGTCAAATTTCGAGGATGGACCACATTAGGAATCAGGATTCCGTAATATAATGCAGGTATCAGGAGATATCTTACAATCAGTGGAAACTAAACGCCTGATAGAGTATGGGCATCTCCAGAGAATGTCAGCCGACTGCTGGCCTAATAAGGTCTTCAACTGGACTCCCCCGGAAAAAAAGAGAAGAGGAAGTCCAATGAAAAAATGGAGCAAGGAGGTTCAGGAGGATATGGTCTGCAGGGGTCTATAAATGTGCGATTGGCAAAACCGGAGTACCTGGAAGTTGAGAAGCGGGGGACGGCGATAGCCGTAAAATTACTCGCAATGCATAAGTTACATATATAGTCTTAATTGAAGACTAGGACAGCTTGGTTTGGGTTGACTCTTCGACGAACGGATTCATGCACCTAGGCCAGGCTCCGCCAAGTCGAGTCAAGATCGCGAGAGGGCGTACAGGCCTGCTTACGGCTTCCACTGCGGGCAGTACACTTGTACACTGCAGTCTATCAGTGGTGGAACCTATCGAGGTCGCTTGGAGGCACCGGTGCACTGCATTTTGAACCAGGAATATTTATGTGCTAAAACATGAACCTTAGCAATGTAATGGATGTTGTTATGCGAACAATTAATTTCATAAGGTCTAAAGGACTCAATCACAGGGACTTCAGGGCACTGCTTGATGGTATTAACAGTATGGGGATTTACTCTACCATACCGAGGTAAGGTGGTGAAGTCGAAAAATTCTGGAACGTTTTCTCGCACTTAGAAATGAAACTGCCTTATTTATGGCTGTACATGGGAAACCTGTTAGAAGCCTTGGACATGAAAGAATATATAAGAATAATGCAACAATTGTGCGAAGTTTCGAACGTAGATTTGAGGATATTAGAGATCTTGAACAACAATTTAAGATATTTGCAATATCTTTTTCAGTGAGTGTCCTGGATATTCCTGCTGAACTACAATTAGAAATGCTTGATTTACAAAGCGATATTGAGCTAAAGGATAAGTATCAAAACAAAAAGTATTAACCATTTCTATACTTGTTTTCCACGAGAAAGGTTTCCTAAACAGTACAATCTTGCTGCAAGAACGTTGTAAATGTTCGGGACAGCCTACGTATGCGAAACACTGTTTTGTTTAATGAAGTTTACAAAGTCACGTCACAGAAACAACTAAGTGATGAACAATTGAAAGCATGTTTGCGATTGGCTGGTACTAAAACAATAGCTCCGAGAATTAAATAGCTGCTTACTAACAGAAAACTGCAAAAATCGCAGCGGATCTCTGATGTTTAAGAAAAAGTACTATTATTAGAGAATTGCATTTGAATGACAACGTTTGTACTGTTGTTTTATTTTGTTAATTGAATTGTATAGCAATGAGAAGAAGACAAACAGTATATTAATCTGTATAAAAGTGTATATTTTGTTTTGGTTCATTATTGTGCAAACATGCAAAAATTTGTTTCGTATATAGTTAACTGTACAAAATTGTATAGAGTACTGTTTTTCAGTATAGTGCAATTAACAGTGAAAGCGTGCTTCAATTAAAAGCTGAAATTAATTTATATTCTTATCACAAATTTGGTTCACATACAAGTTCTTAGCTCCGCCACTGTGGAAGCAGCTACCCTTGCCCGCAGCCGTACGTCAGGGCTTGAGGGTTTGTACGTACGCACGAGAGTGTAGTCACTTGACGGTCCCTGACCTAGGCGGTCGTTAGCCCATAGCGTGTCCTATGCAATGTGCGGAAAAAACGATTACGAACTTTGAGAGATGATAGAGTAAACCGAAATAAAAATTTCAGATAAGAAAGTAAGTGTCGAAAACTCCTCGTTACATCTCGAGGGGCCAATATTATTTGATGTTGTAATGCCAAACAGACTATTTTCCACCATTTGTGCAATTTGGTACCTTCAGTGCAGGAGAGACTTAGATATAATTCTGGTGGTGTTCGTTTGAAAGTAATGCTTAGACTCATGACTGTCTCACCAATGTTCCTGTTTACATTTCAAATACAACACTTTTTTTTTCGTATTATTTAAAAACACTGTTTTGAGATCATCACTAGTCTGAACATGAAATTTCTGAGCGACTTCGCCAGTCCCTTCATAACAGTTGCACTCTTGGTTGGAATGTTGAAGGCAGAAGCGTTGGGTCATTGCTTTTATAGAATGTCTTCAAATTAGTTCAGCAGTAAACTGTACCGAAAAAGTTACACATACTGTTTTCATTCTACTTCCCTACAATGCAGCAGACTACCAGATAATCATACTGTTGTTGACGCCCTTGGCATGGAATAATGATACGTCACAAGGAATACTGAAAACAAAAGTCTGGTTACGGATATGAGCGGAATTCAGCAGAGATGGTGTTGTGAATTTTGGTAATCAGCATGTGTGGGTTGACGAAACAAGTATCAGCACCGATTCTCAATCAACTTATGGGCAGACGTTCTTGGTGATAGATTAATAGGGTCATACGTGCTACCACAGAGATTAGCTGGGATCGTTATCAGGGCTTTTTTCCCCTCGCTGTTATTTACACTCGCTTTAACATCTTTGGTCATATCACGAGTTAATCTCTTGGGTGAAATCCGAAAGCCTGTGTACTGTTGTTGACACTAGTTCTATTGTTGTGAACTAGATGGCGACTGTACATGTATTACTGATTTGTTATGAATATGATTTCGGTGATGAATGAGGCTGGTGATATTCAGGGATGTTGTAGCCCGAATTTCCTGACATTTGACTTACGGTTGAGGGAAAACCCTGAAAAACCTCAACCAGGAAATTCAACCCGACCGGCACTCGAACCCGGGCCCTCTGCGTAAGAGACCAGCATGCTGACCACAGAGGTGGTCCAGGACTTTCTTATTAACGTATTAAAACAAATTTCAAACAGTGCGTGATTCCTTACGCCGAAGGGCAGAGGAATGCATTGCCATGAATGGACGTCACATTGAGCACCTCCTATGAACAAGTGTTCAGATCTCAGAAAGTATATGTTGTAGGACCCATGTTTATTAGACATTATTTTCTTGTTTTGATGCATACTAGCACCTCCTAATATATTGAATACCATTTTTAACACCCTGTATAATATATATATATATATATATATATTTACATTTTTGTATTTATTGCCCTATTTATTTTCTCCTGTTCCATGGATGCACATGTTACAATGAACAATGACACACTTTCTAACTGTATGCAACATGCTTTGCAACTAGAAAGAGCTCTTCTCGACATCGCATGATGTAGGAGAGAACAGAAAATGTCCGATATATCGGAGTTGTTAATCCTGAGTGTTCGTTCCTGGTTGATCAACATGTCCCAGTTGCTACAAATGTCTGCATATTCATTATTTTCTCTAGGACAATTTTATGTTTATTTTTCCCCCTTTCTTTGCTTGATTTATTAACTGCGACACTAATATACTGATTTCAGTGTCAGGCATTTTTACCTTCCAATATTCTGAGCACTGTTTGTTTTGACTAGAGCACTGAGGTTGTCCTGATCGTAAAATTAAGCAATTCATTGCCTTTACTGAGAAATATTTTTATCAAAGACTTTTCAACAATTTTAGCATAATGTTCAGCATAATTCCCGAGCATCTCCTAACCACGTCGCCACTGAAATTCTGAGGGGAGAGAATGATATAATTTCTTTTTTTTTCTAAGTGATGCACAGTTTTCATGTTCTGTGTGTATAAATATCATTGCTGCAACAAATTAAACAAATTTCGAGACTTAGTTTTAAAAAAATGGGTCCCAAATTTTGAAAAAAAAACGTGATACAGTAATTCACTAAAATGAATATATCTCGGCCATTTTTCAAGATAAATAAAAAAAGTCTATGGAATTTTACTCCTAAACGCAAGTTCCTTAAAATGTCTGTAACAATATTTTGAAACTAGATTTCAAAATTTTAAGGTAAACAATTACATTTTAAGAATGAATTTTACAGGTAATTTTATAGGAATATAGAGGCATATTTTTTTTCAAATGTAACGAAATAACAAATTCCCATCACAGAGAAAAGTTTCCTAATAGTCTAAACCATACGTCGGCATTCTGTTACTCGCGAGCCAGCCCACAACGGACTTACAGTTCATTGCGCGCAGTGTACACAACGTAACTAATATCACTATGGCTAGGCTTCATAGTATCATGTCATTATCAAGACCATTGATAATCCCACGGAAACGTCAATTTTGACCAAAATATTCATCCATATAAAATATATATCATTTATTCGACTATAATTTAATTTCCTGTAATTTCACAATTAAACATATGTACTAATGTATTTTTCATACACTTCGGAGGATACAAGAAACCCTGGAAGATCGCTAAACAGAGTTCTCGACCTCTAATATCAGACCGGAACTCGCCAATCTCTGGCCCAACTCCTTGGAAGCTAGGCCTACATCATGATGATGATGATGATGATGATGTATTTTTCACATATCAAAAGAGTATTTGAAATGAAAAACATATATATTTTTAATTCATTGGTTTTTCACCATATTTATCCAATTTATTCCCTTAAGTACATAAATTAATGTAAATTAAACTGTCGTACATATTAAGTGTATTTTATTTAACCACGGCAATAATTACACATATCTTTTTAATTTGTACCTCCGGATTGTTTATTTCAGTCAGATTCAACCGTTCTTGAATCCGACGGTATTTAAGAATGGCATATAGCCTACAATTCGTTTACACGTAAGATTGCTGTGTCAAGGATGCGTTGAGATTTCTATAGTCTAGGTCTACTGAACTTTACGGTTTACAGCTTGAACTTTCCTATCCTGATTATGAGACTGTCCCAGATGACATAGAGTTGGTTTACCATTACTATTGGCATCACTGACATTTCATGCTATCGTATGGCAAATTTTTAATGAAATTATATTATATGTAATGTGGAGAAAGATGCGATAAAATGGGAGTTGATAGTGTAATGAAATTCCTGATATTGAAGTCCGCTAGAAAACTCACAAAAATATTCATCACCACCACAAATATTACTACAGGCAATGCTGGGAGGCGAACCCTTGTTCGCTGATTAATAAGCTCGCATTCTAACTAAGTTATTGGAGTAGTTTAGCCTAATAAAAACCTCACATAATGTATCCAAAACCGATGCTAGCTACCCTTTGGTGAGAAATAGTCAGCTGATTGAGTTACGACTCCATTTCAGTTGATAAATCGTCGCTTATTTAGCATTTAACCGCCCGTGACATAGAAATCAATTATTGAGAGATATCCGGCATCGGCCGGTTTCAGCATTAAATCCGGAAAATTCCGATAATAAAAATTCTTGCTACTTACGCCGCTTTTCCCCTGAAGGGGGGTCTTGTGCGACATCGGATTAAACATGTGATTTATTCGCAGGGCCGCATTTCTGTGTACATCCCGCCATGAGTTTGCTTTTTGTTTCGTTTTTGTTTCAACTGTCGTAAATTATGGCTGATAAAATGTCAGGTACGAAAACCGCACACACATACACGGGGAGACGTGGCCGTTAGGAAAAAAATGTAACGGGCCGTTATATTCTCCATAACAGTCGCCAATTCCAAGCTCTCATTGTCATATCAATGCTGGAAGATGGATTGACTTCCTATACACCTTCCTCCATTACAACTAAATTAAATGCGTGTGTAACAAAAGCACAACTGCGCCCCCCGCCGAAGGGACACACCCCGGGGCACGAGAGACGTAGTAGGAGGTGAGATTTAACAAACTAAAAAATATATTAACATAAATCCGTGGCGCGACAGCACATGAAAACCAAGGCCTACTAGACAACGACTGGCCTCACTTGAGCAAGTTGAGTGTGGTCTAATGCCACAACTCACGGACATGGACGAGGGGTTCATTTTCCAACAAGACGAGCCCCTCCACATTGGCATAGAGGTCCGGAGGTACCTGAATCAACACCTACCAGGTCGATGGATTGGTCGTGCAACGGACGCAGACAGTATCTGCTGCACATGGCCACCTCATTCACCGGATCTCACAGTGTGATTTTTTTCTATGAGGTTCGTCAAAGACAATGTTTACATAACCTCCACTTCCAGCAACGTTTGCCGAATTGAGAAGGCGCATTGACACCAGCAATCAAGAACGTCACACAAGATATGTTTGAGCGGATTTGGCACAGAATGGGATCACCGCCTGGACGTCTGCCGTATTGCACTTGGGGCTCACATCTAGTGCATCTAAGGTCAGTATAAAACTTCAAACTTCTCTCTTTCAAATGGTGGTAAGATCATGTATTTATGTTCAGTATTGTTGAAAATAAAGTCACCTGAAATCTTCCAATAATTTGTAACCACGATGTAATATAAATTTGATTTTAATTGTGTACAAATTATTTAAAATACTGTATTATCGTAATTTATTACGACCTGAAGATGCCTTACAAAGAGGAGAAAACATTCGCCAAGTGAACTTTGCACATCATTGTTAAGTTATTAGATGGAAAATTTAAACAACAAACACATAAGCATATAATATATAAAAAGCTATTCCTATTACTTAATCTAGTTTATAATATGAACTAGCCCGATAAGCTAATCCAGTCCGATAAACTAAAATACAATACGGCTCAAATAGCGAATGTGGATCAACTACATTCAAGAAGTCTGTTCATTAATTTCTGTAAAGTTTTAGTCACACGTTTCCTTTATCTTAATTAATTGCCTCTACGATTAACCATTCAAACGCTTCGTGATATGAAAGTATTCAAAACATTTGTCCAGTAGCGGCTGGTGGTCAAAATAATGAATGAGCTACAATCTCTATATCGGCCTACTGTATACACTTATATGTATTTATCTTAATTTGAGACTCGCCTAGTGATGAAATATGAATTCCATACGACGTTCCTTCCTACTGCAAAACTTGTCAATGACCCTGGTGTTAAACTCCTCCATCTTGTACATCATACTCTTTTCTATTGACAGTATTACAAGAGCAGTGAGACGATCCTGGGACATGGTGTTCCTTAAAAACGCTTTTATGCATTTCAAGCAAGAAACACATCTTTCTGGCTCAGCAGTGGTCATTGGTGTTGTAACCAAAATATTTAACAAATCATTACTTCACATAATGGATCGTGTAAATTGTTGGAGACTATGTATTGTAACAATTGAACAGCCATCTATATTTCAGAAGTCAGGCCTTCCGTTTATAACTCCAAGTCGTGTCTTTAACACTGTCTTTTTCAGTGTAGTATAGCTGTAGACAGCAACTTCAAGTTCGCGTTCAGCAAATTATGCGAAAATTTGTCAAACCTTTTGCTGTTTATCAATTTCGTTGCATCTAGGTAGCTTGAAGCCTGGAAACGGTGAGTAGTTTCGTGAATTATACGTTCTCATACTTCCTTGGCTTCAATTTTCAGGGATACCATTTTCCGTCGCTTGCTGGCTGATTTAGGAGGAACCTCATACAGGTAGATGGCAGCAGCAGTCGGATACTTGAATTACCAAATACATTGTAAATAGTTCCGAGTTCATCCACAAACAAATATTCTTTCGTTACGCTTTACTTTTGCAATCTCCAAGCTGTGTCGTGCTGAAGCTGACTACAGCACTTTCCCGCGTAAAAATAACCAATCAGAGCAATGATTTCAGCTTTGCACATGTGCATAATTGTCTTCATTCTCATATAGAGTTCTGAGTAGCACAAGGAATCCCCGGAGGCACAAAAGAGCTAAGAGCGAAGACTAAACACTCTATAACGCGTCATGAACATAACCACGATAAATTGTTATATGACAGAGCAAATACTATGGTATGACAAATACATTATTTGTGCAAAAATTATAATTTTACTGTAGCACATAAGGACGGGCCGCCCCTGCATTTGTCATGTACTCTGTGTTAACAGATGTCATTGTCGCTTGCGTGTGAACGAGTCTCAATAATCTAAGGTATGTACTGAACTCGTCTCGTGACGTATGCAATATTAAATAACTTGTTAACCACAACACTTACAGTTGAGAGTGCGGTATTCTCCTTTAGATGAGGCTACTGCACGGCAGAGAAACTCACCTGCAAGAAACAAAAGAAACTCATCAAGCACTATGCAGGTTTCAAACAATGGAGCACACAAAACAACCAACGAAACAGCAACACATTTCTCTTCAGATGTTGCTATCATTGAATTTCCCTATTTCCTGCTTTGTAGGCGCATAGCAAGGAAATAAGTTTCATACAACACTGCAGGTCTCAAGGGTATATTCACCGCGTGAAGAAGTAGCACAAGAAGAAACGCCAAGTTACAAGACTCAGAGAAAAGCGTATCGTCTCCGTCTTCAAAGTATATACGAGTAACTGAATAACTAAACCAGAGATGAGATACATAACACTCTCAAAGACGCTTACTCATTCGTTAACATCGAAACATTAGTATAATATGTAGCATCACGTTCCGGCTGGATTTCCCATGAGATGTGTCGCCAAAACATATACTGTAACCAAGACAAAGTTGAAAGCATTTCGTTTCGTAACAACCACATTCGTATACCAAAAAAAATTGTTTCTAAGACGAAAAAAAAACTGGCAAAGACACAATTGAATATTAATGGGCATAAAATTGACTTCAAAAAGAAATTATTCAGTGTTAGTATGATTTTATATCTTAAAAATTAAATCTATTCTAGTTAGAAATTGGTGTACTTATATGAAATTAAGGTTTATTTTAATGTTCAATTTAAATTAATAACTAATATTAACTCAAGGTAACTTTTGCAATTCATTTTATATTTCAGATGTGTCTACTAATGTCATAAAATAATGTTATAAATTTCAATCAACAGATAGTTGTGTCTTTGATTGAAATTTACAACATTATTTTATTTTAAGGTAACTTGCCTTAAACGAATGGAAAAAAAAAATAAGTCTGCTAATATTTAAACTGCAGAACCACAAAAACTTGTAACCATTATTCGAAGTAATTTTTCAGCTTTGTAATGGATTATTTAGGAATGTTTTAAGATATGAGACATAACTATTGGGTGTACAGATTTTTACTTACTATTACATACCATGCGAAAAAGGAAAATGAATAGTATGAGTACCCACACAACTAGAAAAGAATAAAATTAATCTCAGTGCTACTGATTTCTTTACTGATACTTTAATAATAATATTTTTCTACGTTAGTGAGTAAAGTTGCATTTTATCCAATGTTATCAGTGTGTAAAGTGACCCTTTAAAACACTAGTGCTTAAAATGTAAGTAACAATCACTACACGCACTACTAAAGAAAATGAAATATTCAATGCACATTATAAACTCCATTCAGTAATAAATCAATTCATTACCTCAATCTTTTTTGACGTAAATATTACACGTAACACAAGTAACAAATTTAACATTTCTATTTATATTTTAACTAGTATTATTCTGAAATTACATAATATGTAGTACTCATTGTTTGCATTGCTTCAAGGATCTGAAATAACATCACTTTTCATTAGTCTAATAAGCTATGATTATATAGCTACCTACTTATTTCTTATCTTTTTCTAATCGCTTTGTTGATTATGGACGGTTTAGGCGTCCATGAAATCGTGAACATGAATAAAACAGGCTGTCATTCCATGGATAGTTCTTAATGGTTGTGCGTTTAGACCATACCTGCACAAACAGCGCCCAACGAGCGCGCGCGCTGCTTCGGAGCGGGAGAGCTGTGTTTATCGCTCTCGGAGAGGAAGATACGTCAGAATGACATAGACTTGCTTTAGGTAGAGGAGGGGGAAACGACCACTCAGCTATCTAGTGGAGTACAGTGCGTATTTTTAGTAACTGTTTCACGTTCTTACCTACTGCTACAGTACGGTATGGAGGAATCTAAAAGACGGAAAAGTGGTGATCAGGCAAATTTTTTCAATGTTGCATGGGAAAATGGTTATTTTTTCATAGCTGCTGGAGTAAATACTCAGTGCTTTATCTGCCACAACATTTTGAAAGGGAGAAAGAAACGTAACATAATGCGTCATTACGAGGCCAGACATAAAGATACTAAAGATATTAATCTTCAACAATTTAAATATCTCTCTTCAGGGAAAAGGCCAGCTCAGTGTTGATATTTTGAATAAATTACGGGATTTCAGTCGTAAGCTTACACTTTTCGTAAGTCAGTTTCGGCAAGGTAATATCGCTTACTTTCGAACGATATAAACTGCTCGTGATGAAGCCATGTTAAACGATTATGTGCAAATATTGATTGAAATTCAAAATGAATTTAATTCTAGGTTCCAAGATATTGTCTTAAGGTCCACACCTGTGGAGTAACGGTTAGCGCGTCTAGCCGCGAAATCAGGTGGCCAGGGTTCGATTCCCAGTCGGGACAAGGTTTTTCCGGGGTTTTCCCTCAACCCAGTATGAGCAAACGCTGAGTAACTTTCGGTGTTGAACCCCGGACTCATTTCACCGGCATTATCACCTTCTCATTCAGACGCTAAATAACATAAGCTGTTGATAAAGCGTCGTAAAATAACCTACTAAAAGTCTTGTCTTAATTGAAAAGAAGTTTAAAGTTATCATAATAAATTCCTTCAACACCAGTTGAAACAATGTCATATAAGTTACAGGTGGGCCTGGTTGGCTCAGTTGGTATAGCGCTGGCCTTCTATGCCCGAGGTTGCGGGTTCGATTCCGGGCCAGGTCGATTGCATTTAAGTGTGCTCATATAACCTCGGCAGTTGCGAGCGTCGTTAAATAAAACATAACATTTAACGATTTACAGCTCGGACTTATTGATCTTCAGTGTGACCTAAGGGCTAAAGATCGTTTGAATAATACTACTAGCCTGGTTGAGTTTTACAAGACTAAACATTAGCAATAATATCCACGACTACACAGGCTGGCTGTGGAAAAGATTGCTATGTTTGGCTCAACATTTATATTTGTGACCAACTGTTTTCTATAATCAACATTAAGAAAGGCAGGCATCAAACATCTGAAACTGATGTTTCATTATGATCAGTAGGCTACTGTTCCTTTCAGCTGCCAACAGCATAAAACCTCGTTTTCATGTACTGATAAATAAAAATATAATAAAATGATATTGTACATTTAAGTAGGTATAAAATTTATATTATTTCTGTAAAATAAATATCTCTGTATTAATTAATATGTCCAAGATAGTTTTGCAAACACTGAACGGGAATTAATTTCATGAACACTCGTAATAGTACTTTCTTTTGTGAACATTTTGTACGAGATCAGCACTTCTTCCAGTCCACCCTATACAGAGCGCAGCTAATACCTGCATTCCGCTCATGAGCTGTGAGCCGGGTCGGAGAGCGCAAACCTTGTGCAGGCCTGGTTTAGACAGTAATGAAATCGTGATCTTATAACTTTCCCAACTTGAAATGTAAATTTGTGCTATAGCCTAGTAGAAAAAAAAAAACATTGTATGCTACACATTCGTAAAGCTATCTTTTTTGCTCTCGTTTGTGAAACTTAAATCAAAAAGAGAACCTTTTAGGAATTTGTAGCATAAATAAATATTAATAAACTAGACTATTATAATAGTATTTATGTGATTAGTTATTTATGTTGGAAAATATTTTATTATCAAGTCCTACTCTAATTAAAATTCATAACTTATCTAAAAAAATCCCAAATTCTCATATAAATCTCAACACTTTTAAGTTCTGAAAATCTAAGCAAAATATTTCAGCTTTATATATAGGTATGAATATATATAGGCTATTTTTCGCTTTTATATAATAGTGAGAAAAAATAAACTATACACCTGAAAGTTATGTCTTATATCTGAAATTATTCCTACTTCATTATAATGCTGTAAGAGTTACATCAAATTATGACTAGCTTTTCGCACATTTACAATTTAATTATTAGAAAATGTATAATTCTTTCACGTGTTCACTACTAGTCCCATTTAATAGCGACTTCATATGTCTGTTCGTATGTATGTAAATGTTTAGAAGGATAGACAAACGGTCATCCATGTACAGATAGCACAATCAGATTCATTATGAGTACAACTTCAAGAACTTAGATCTGGGGTCAGATACCGAATGATCTTAAAAGCGACTTTTCAGTCCCGAATATATCACAAAGGAGATAATTAAGATTCCTAAGGTCACCAGTTAGCACCTAACTCTTCCCGAATATCAGCAGAGCGCCACCCAAGCGGCCCCCAAATGACATGATCAATTCCTAGATATTCGCGAATGACGTTGAAAACTGCCTTCGTCGGGGACAGCTATGAAACGTTCTCAGTTTAACAGCAGAAACAATACTCCAAATCCACCAGAACTCTTTCACCCCTTGGACTTTCACCCTTCGACTTGAGGTACTGTTTAAACGTTGCATAAAGGAATAGTAACTTGCTGATCATTTCCATTCAACACCGAAGCTCGTACACCTTATCCAGAAACCATATTCTTTGATGGAATGAAATATGAAATGAAAGTAACAGTAAAGCATTGGTGAAGTCCCGAGAAAAGCCTTACACACCGACTTCTCCACTGAAAGTATCATTCCAGTCAACGCTAAGGATGAAACTCGAGTTCGCGGAATAATTAAAGCTCTCTTACTGATGTGAGTTACTTAAGCACGTACATCAGTTTTGGTGTTACAACGATTTCGTGTTCAACCTGCAATAGACAAGGCACTGTGTTAACGCAAAGAGGACCGTAAGATTCAATAGTAATTAGTTCGTATCCCAGTAACCACATTATCCTAACACGACGAGCACGACCGGCTGTAACAATCAGATATAATTAATTCATATCACAGAAACAACTTGCAAGTACAGTGACACCGCGATAAGTGACACTGCATACAAGACAAAGTTTCAGTCAGTTGGTATCCAAGTAACCACATGCAGTTAACATACTGTACTGATGCGACATACAAAAATGTAAGTTACTGTTGTAATTAATTCCTATCTTAGCAACTTCGCATAAATAACGTATGTGCTAACACTACTAGTAAGTCTGCCAAATAATAATAATAATAATAATAATAATAATAATAATAATAATAATAACAATAATAATCATCGTCTCAAAACTTTCCTTTGGACAATCTAAATCTCTGGTTGTCGTTTTCATATCTGTATCAAGTCTCATGCCCACATACCAACATTAGAACTGTCATTGCCTTTTACAATATTAGAATTTTTTAGATTTGCTTTATAAAGATTTTTAATAAATAAATATAAACAACAGACAATGGCAGCCCACTGAAATCAAGGATATAAATTATATACTATAGCCTTAGAAATAATATTGGTGGTAGACGTAAATATGTTAGGAGAAAATCCACAAACGATTAGGGAAAAAGACAGAAATTTTACTTGAAGCAAGTAAAGCGATAGGTTTGGAAGTAAATCTCGGAAAAACAAAGTATATGACTATGTCTCATGACCAGAATATTGTACAAAATGGAAATATAAAAATTGTAAATTTATCCTTGGAAGAGGTGAAAAAATTCAAATATCTTGGCGCAACAGCAACAAATATAAATGATACTCGGGAGGAAATTAAACGCAGAATAAATAGCCTATGGGAAATGCATGTTATTATTCGGTAGAGTAGCTTTTGTCATCTAGTCTGCTGTCAAAAAATCTGAAAGTTAGAATTAATTTATAAAACAATTATATTACCGGTTATTCTTTATGGTTGTGAAACTTGGACTCTCACTTTGAGAGAGGAACAGAGATTAAGAGTCTTTGAGAATAAGGTGCTTAGGAAAATATTTGGGGCTAAGAGGGATGAAGTTACAGAAGAATGGAGAAAGTTACACAACGTAGAACTGCACGCATTGTATTCTTCACCTGACATAATTAGGAACATTAAATCCAGACGTTTGAGATGGGCAGGGTATGTAGCACGTATGGGCGAATCCAGAAATGTATATAGAATGTTAGTTGGGAGACCGGAGGGAAAAAGACCTTTGGGGAGGCCGAGACGTAGATGGGAAGATAATATTAAAGTGGATTTGAGGGAGGTGGGATATGATGATAGAGAATGGATTAATCTTGCACAGGATAGGGATCGATGGCGGGCTTATGTGAGGGCGGCAATGAACATGCGGGTTCCTTAAAAGCCATTTGTAAGTAAGTTGTAAATTGTTTCAGAATACTTAAGGGAGTACTCATGCGTGCATAGTGTAGTTTGGGAATGCTGAAGGGATGACTCATTCGTACGTAGTACGGAGTTTTTTTTCTAATTGTGTGTTAATAGTGTATAGTACCGTATATAGCAGCGGCGTTTTATGATTTTTAGTTATATTTAAAAAGCGGAAGAAAATGTCCGACAAGTTAATTAGACCATTTCGCAATAAGAGAACAATCGAGTATTTCAGACAATCTTCGGATATGTCAAAGATACATTACGGCACAAGGAGGACACTTCGAACTCTCTTGGGACACAAGTAAGTTGCACTCGTCTTCAATGTTCAAGTTGTTCTCCAACATTTTCTCTGCTAAAGAGTTTTTAGAAACAAAAGTAACTACTGTACAAAAGGCGGGAATTTCGCGGTAAGTGTGCGAGGCGTACAACAATAAATGCCTCTGAGCTTGCGGTGTGAAGGAAGCGTCATATATTATGGAGGACACTGCGGTAGCAATATGAGTGACGGTAAAATTATAGAGGTATCAGTAACAGGAGTACAAATAGCAGTAATATTATATTAGTAGTAGTAGTAGTAGTAGTAGTAGTAGTAGAGTAGCAATAAGTGCAGTAATAGCAACAGTAATAATTATACTAGAAATAGTAGTATACTAGCAATAGTAGTACAATAATAATGGTAATATACTAGCAGTAACAATTAGGTTGAGGCAAAAATATTGAAATAATGAAAGAAATATTCTAACAGTATACAATAAGGCATACAAAGAAATAAAGTCACAAGATGTGATACCATTACTTAAAATAATTTTCCTGTAACAGCAATTCAAATTTTCATTCGAATCATATAGACCCGAATATAGATGTGTGCATATACACTGTCACAGGATTCTTTATTTAAAAATTCTTGCATTTACTATTACAGAGATCACTATGTACCTATCAGCCATGATATTACTAATGAAAACTTCTGCAAACAAAACTAACTATACATCACTAAAAGAATCAACAACAAAGTACTAGTGGAGACATCTATGATGACAAGAGATACTAAATATGAAGTTACCTCAACTATTAGTTATAAGCGCTGATAAATCTACATTTAAATTTCCGAAAACTCATGAAAGTTATCAGTGCAGTTGAATTATTTATAAGAGCAGTTAAGTAACTGAGAGTTAACTGAAGTATACCAGAAACTGGACATTAATCATAGGCCTTCTTCAGATCGATACATATCATAATATGAAGATTCATGTTCTTGGGTAACATTTGCTCTGAAAACTCAATTGTAATAATTAATCCGTATCATTGCAACCATGCCCTTGATTCTCGTGTTACTTTTTCTAGTCCGCAGAGCACATTTATGCATTTGAGTGGTTATTGCTGCAGGTATGAGTGACGGACTCGATGATGCATCGAATGAAGCCGACGATTATAAATAAATCAGCTGTACACAGATAAGCCCAGCGTCGTTTCATACAACAAATTAAAATACATCAAATGGATCAGAGCACTCGACGGATGCGTAACGGATCAAGCCTTCATATTTTATTCACCAGTGCCTGTAATATCTATTCCGCCGGGATGGAAATAAAAGCCCAAGGGCTGTCCAAGCCGAGAGTAATCACAACTGGTCTCGCACCTAAAAAAGATCATCTGAAAATGCATTACACACTCATAAATTTCCTTAAAAATTTTAAATCTATCATAGTTGCAACTGTGGATTCATTACTAAAGACATTTTCTTATAGAACTTCTTCCAGCAATAGGTCACAGTCGACAGAAGTGTAATGTACACGAAGTACCAAAACTATACCATTGATACTCATAGTAGTTAAAAAATATGAACTTTATTAATTACTACGAACTTCAAATACTTTTCTTGGTTACATGCCATAACAAGATTTTTTTTTTCAAGTTTTCAACTGTTATAGTCAGCCGCCTGTCAGAGAGAATGATTTTCATCCTTTCTTCTTCTTCTCCTTCTCCTTATTCTCCTTCTTCTTCTCCTTCTTCTTCTTCTTCTTCTTCTTCTTCTTCTTCTTCTTCTCCTTCTTCTTCTTCTTCTTCTCCTTCTTCTTCTTCCGGAACCAAACGCCAAACCTCCCTATCCATCCACTGTTCTGGTGTCAAATTCCTTGAAGTCATGGCAGTCTGTACCCCTTCTACCCACATCTTTGCTGGACGACCTCTTTCCCTTCTTTCTGTCGGTATCCATTCCATAATTTGTCGTGGTAGTCGTTCCTCTGCCACTCTCTTTACATGTCCATACCATTGTAGTCTTTTCTTCTCTATAACGTCAATAATGTCTGGTTCTTCCTCTACTTTCATAATTTCATTTATCTGTCTATTTTTTACTCTTTCTTTTCTTGATGTCCATGCTGATCTTCTTAAAACATCTATTTCTGTAGCCAAAATTTTATTTTGTTCCCTTGTGGAAATTTACCATACTTCTGCGCCATAGATAAGAATACTCTGAATTACTGTTTTATAAATTTGCAATTTCCTGTTTCTTGTTATATGTTTATTCCACCAAATAGAATCTAGAGCATTAATTGTCTTCTTTGTTTCGGAAATTCTATGTTCAATTTGTGTATTACTTTTCTCAAATTGATCTATTTTCGTCCCTAAATATATACATTCCGTACTCGGTTCTATAATTTCTTCATTGTCTAGTTGCAAGGGGAATGGTCATCAGATACGCTGGGTACCTCGGTTAAAAATCACCTGGCCATCCAGGTTGGGGGTTGGTGCATCGGGCCAGCTCCTCGTTTACCATTAAAACAAAAAAAAATTCTAAAAAACCAAATGCAAATCCTCGGAAGACTGACATTGAGAATGATTTTTATCAAGGAAAAAATTGTTATACTTCCACCATAGCGATTGAAGCACACTTAAAACATGCAATTGTGGATGGACTCATATTGGTAACAATGGTTCAAACTAAATTGCCAGTCCTACTAATCGCTTTCGATACGATTCAATCTGTCAGATATTTTTTTTCTCTGCAGCGTTTTCTTGGAATCTGTAGAAATTGAACCTCTCAGATGAGACAAACCAACTGCCTCGGGGTGTGAGACACAACAGCAGTAACTGGTCTCATCAAAACTCTCAGCAGACTGATCAGCTTAGGACTGGTTTATAGGCACACCACCTCAAAAAATGTAATTGCATTTATGTGGAGTGAGATTCTCAACAGTTTTCCAATGTGCAAAAAATAAAATTTAGTTTTTGTAACAGGTGCTTCATTTACCAAAATAAAAAAAAATCCATTTGTATTTTTAACAGGCCCTACTATAGATTCGGAATTAGTGCAATTGTTTCCTTGTATTGATTATATAATATAGCCTGATATACATAATAGCAGAAAATATCTGTAAAATGCAAAAAAAAACAAACAAACAAACAAAATAAGGCATTAAACCAGCATTGGAGTTAAATCTCTCGCTTGAACTCGCACCCTCGAGTGAGATACGATCGGTCGTGATACGCTCGTAATAAATATAAGCACAGTACAAGGTCATCTCACCGACATTTCCTATCTTGTATGGAAGACGACAGATAAGATACACATATGTTTTGCTCACACAGTAAAAATAAGGCTTTATTTCTTGCGTTTATGGGAAACGTTTAATGGAACAGTCAATGGAACGTACCAAAACAGGAACATGAAGTTATAAATAAAATAGTATGAAAAACTTCGATATACAGTTATATTGCTAATTAATAATTATTCAATATTTGATTTATTATATATATAATATGTTAGGTCCCTACATAGTGTTCCGCCTATATACTGCGACAATGTAGAAACGTTTTACAAAATATTATTGATATAGCAGTAGATTAATAACAATATTAGTACAGAGATAACGTCACAGAAAATATAATAAAACGAATAATCATGATGCACAACTGTTACAGACGTAAAGACTGACACACTAATTATTAGAGATTATTATTATTATTATTATTATTATTATTATTATTATTATTATTATTATTACTAGAAAACTTGATACAGTTCTTGCATTATTGTGATTGTGTTCTCCGTTTATAATAATTACATTTACATCCAATAACATCTATCAGATGTAGCAAAAACAAAATCACCCGTGTGGGGGAAAAAAAAAAAAAAAAAAAAAAAAAACATTTACCTACAACATTTATATTACATTTTAAAGCATACTATGGAGAGGTTAGTTAAACACTGCAAAGTTTTGAAATGATAAACATCTATGATGTTACTACACAGTTCATCACTGTAAGAAGAACGAATGTCTAACGCTCGGCTTATACCGTTGAGGATTTATCGCTCGTGACAATTTTACCCATCATGCATGTGCGCTACCTATCGGATTATGCTCTGAACTACTTGCGCTCGAGCGAAAACGTCCGATGCAGACCTCTGCATTAAACCTTAAAATAGGCAACAGAAGTTAAATAGGCAAAAACAGGCTAAATAAAAACTGGCCTACCGTCCCGAAATGTGCGGAAATACGTATTTCTCTATTAAACTCTTTCGCAAATGTATCCAGGTAAAAAAGGCATTTTGCCTAACTTTCGGGCTCCAGTCATAAGTATCAATAATTATATTATTTGTATCATTATTGCTGCATTATTATTATTATTATTATTATTATTATTATTATTATTGTTACTGTTATTATTATATTTACTGATGCGGAAATTTTGCAATTTTGCCAGGGGAAAAATGTTCCAAATACACTGTCTTATTTCACCTCAAATTCAATATAGATTCGCCGGGATTTCTCTAATATGAAAATTAGACCATTGTCGTTCATCCAACGCTAGAATGAAACTCAACCGACATAACCTGTAAAAGGCAGAAGTTTAATATCTGACAATCCACTTCAGCTGGATTCATATTAAGACAGAATAAGAGAGATACAAAACCGTAGTGAAAGAGGGACATCTACACGACCTGCCTCACGTCCTGGTTGCTAGGCGACCGGCACCGGAAACAATCGCATGGTGCGACACGAGCGCAGCCCGACGGCGTGCCCCGGAGTCTAAGTGGCCCATAATTGCAATCGATAATCGCTTGAAAGCAAAGTTCAGTCAGTAATTACTCGTGGTGGTTCATCACTTCGCACGAATCAATTGCAAACGCAGCCCACCATAAGGATACAAGAATATGGAAATGGTTCGGGGACACCTCGGTCTGCTAGCGAGATATTAAAATGGATCCGAGATCCGTTGCCATGGTGATTTGGTGTCACGCTCATTATCAACTTTCGCGTCTCGTCAATGAAAGTTTCGGATGTGATAACTACTGCAACTAGTGAGCGGCGAAATATCGACTACTCAAAGCGCCTGTGGGTTCTCTTCGCAACTTTTTTACACAAACGGAGGAAAGTGAAGTTGCACATACCGGTAGTTCCTCATTTTCTGCAACTGCTAGCGAAACGTGTAGACTACTGCAAGCAGTGTGAAGTTTGCTACGATCATTTTATTTCACATTTAGATTCCTTAAAAACTAAATGAAAATATCATAATTATTATACCGGAGATAAAAAGAGTCTGTTCAATTACCGGAAATCATGACCTAAAAACCTGCGCTATCATTGGTTTTCACTCGCATAAAAGATGTACGAAAAATGTCGCCCTAGAACAACACAACGTCATATAGTATATATCGTCGACGCCTGTGGAGTAATGGTTATTGCGTCTGACCGCGAAAGCAGGTGGTCCGGGTTCGAATCCTGGTCGGGGAAAGTTACCTGGTTGAAGTGGTTAACCGTGACAACGCTTTTTAGCTCTTTTAAGTATTCTGGTTATTGTATTGTGTTTGTGTCCAGTGAAAGATTTTAGATAAGGGCGCAAATAGCCATAGTAGCTGACGCGCCCTTTTTAAACCCCACTAACTAACTTGAGGTGATTGAGGCTTTTTTCGGGGTTTTCCCTCAACCCAATATGAGCAAATGCTGGGCAACTATCGATGCTGGACCCCGGACTCATTTCTCCGGCATTATCACCTTCATCTCATTCAGACGCTAAATAACCTCAGATGTTGATACAGCGTCGTAAAATAACCTACTAAACATAGTATATCCACTAATAAAATTAAAGATAAAAAGTACGTACTATTTTATCACCAATAATTGGAATAGAATGGGATTTACGGGAGGGGGGCACTATGGCCCAGCACTGTGACCTATTACGATCTATTGCACTAGCCTTCAAGCTAGGCGCATTCCCAACCCCACACCGGCAGACTACACAGGTTTCGAGCAGGCAATCCGCCTCGTCCCTAGGCCAGCTCCCTGCGTGCGTGGCTAGTCGGCGATCGGGAAATGCTATGGAATGACGACGAAATGGAGAAATGTTGACGGAGTGATGTAGATGCCGAATATGGGGAAAAACAGGAGAACCCCGAGAAAAACCCCAAATGCGACTTGTCAGCCCCAAGTGTCACTATGGATTTTTCCATAAAAAATCCCAGACCTGACCGCGAATCGA
The DNA here is from genome assembly GCF_040183065.1 of Periplaneta americana. NCBI lineage: Eukaryota > Metazoa > Arthropoda > Insecta > Blattodea > Blattidae > Periplaneta > Periplaneta americana. The sequence goes on along the minus strand of NC_091125.1, from coordinate 98,517,356 downwards.
ACCTGGGCCGCCTGCATGACAGGCTGAAGGTTTGACCACTCAGCCACAGCAGGGGTAGTCTTCAATAGTTACGGAGTTATTTGGTGACTCCCGAGACAACGAGAATCTTCCAGCACGGTTGCCACAATATTATGTCATTACGTAAGTCGTAATGAGAAAGTAGGCAATTCTTTATTTCTTAGGAATATGGATGCGTTGGGTGTTGCACGGTAATCAACTAATCAAAATATCGATATTCGCGATTTTTTTAACCAGCACAACATGCTGTCGGACTTAAAGCACACATGTCCACCGCTATAGAGTATGCATTACTAAGTTTTTATTCGAGAATCAAAAATGACTTTGAAGTGGCTGAATATGGGGCATCTACAGCATATTATCTGCGCAGAATTAAGAATTTTAACTAATAATAATATGCTACTGTGTAAAATTGTAAACAAGAATGATATTTTCTATGTTGCGATCTGCTTAAAGAAAGCGTCTCAAAGTTTTCGCTGGGGAATAGACAGTCAACATGCGTTACACGAGTTCGTGAAACAGAAATGGCTTATTGTTGTCTGTCAACAAACAAAGATGTCTGCGTGGAAAGGGAATTCGGAATGAGTTGGTGGTGAAATTCGTGTATTCCCTAGTCAGACGCAGCGACGTGAATCATTTGGGTAGTCACGTAACGGGACTATTAAAGATGCATTACGCCAAGCTCAGATGTTTTCAGGACAGGCGATAGTGGCGCTCGTTAGTGCGGCAGGAAATTGAAACAGGAACCAGCACAGTCGTGCGTTATTTATGTAAACGCAGGGAGACTCCGTGAGGAAATGAGAAAAATTAAATTTTCTTTCGCATTTGACACATAAGTTGAATTATGTATCGGAAAAGGCTTCAAACATGTGCTTCCCTTTTTTTTTCATTCATCGGGATTTCATAACGAAGGAGGAATAAATCGAGGGCGGATATTTCATTTGTAACAAACACATGCGGACTACTTCCCTCTTTTTCATAAATTGCCTCCTCTTTATTTGTATCGTTTTGCATGTGAACACGAACACAATAACAGACTAAAATAATTGTTGGGTTATGAGACACTATAGTGAAAGAATAAGGTGGAAGTAATGGGGAAAACAAAACAGAAAACGTAAAAGAAGAGAAAATATGAATAGTAAGGTAATTTTAGAGGCTGTAAAAATGGAATGAATAAATGTATGAGTAAATACAGCAAAATGTGAAAAAGAGCATTCCAACCAAACAACGAAAAAATTAGTTTAAAAAACAGAAACTATAACTATCATCATCATTACCTTCATCAAAATCATCATCAGCTTCACGCTGTAGGCACCTTGGCCTGTTTCGGCTCACTACTCCATCGCTTTCTTGATCTGCCTGGTCTCGTCTCCTTCGCGGTCTGTATGTTCAAGTCTGTTTCGGAAATCTGTTGCTATCCCTTCTCCGCAGGAATTCACCCCATCGCGCCTTGTAATTTTATGAATATGGTGTATAATTGGTAATATTCATAACGTCTCACGTACAGTATCATATCTTATATCACACCTGCACAAACGGCGCTCAACGAGCGCGCGCGCGCTCGTGTTTACCGCTCGCCAAAACGGAGAGGAAGATACGTCAGAATGACATAGACTTGCTATAGGTAGAGAGGGGACCACTCAGTTATCTAGTGGAGTGCAGTGTGTAGGCCTATTCTCAGTAACTGTTTCACGTTGCTTACCTACTACTACAGTACAGTATGGAGGAATCTAAAAGACGGAACATAACATTTTAACATTTAACGATTCACAGCTCGAACTTATTGATCTTCAATGTGACCTAAGGGCTAAAGATCGTTTGAATAATACTATTAGCCTGGTTGAGTTTTACAAGACTAAACATTAGCAATAATATCCACGACTACACAGGCTGGCTGTGAAAATGATTGCTATGTTCGGCTCAACATTTATATTTGTGAGCAACTGTTTTCTATAATCAACTTTAGCAAAGACAGACATCGAACATCTATAACTGATGTTTCATTACGATCAGTAGGCTACTGTTCCTTTCAACTGCCAACAGCATAAAACCTCGTTTTCATGTACTGATAAATAAAAATATAACAAAATGATATTGTACATTTAAGTAGCTAGAGTATTTCTATTATTTCTGTAAAATAAATATTTCTTTATTAACTAATAATACTCTAAGATAGTTTTGCAAACACTGAACGGGAATTCATCTCATAAACACTCGTAATAGTACTTCCTTTTGTGTATATTTTGTACGAGATCACCCCTTCTTCCAGTCCAACCTTATATAGAGCGCAGCTAATATCTGCATTCCGCTCATGAGCTGTGAGCCGGCTCGGAGAGCGCAAACCTTGTGCAGGCCTGCCTTATATGATCTCGTCTTGTACATCAATTAACAGTTCGCGAAAATGTATTTTTTGTTGATTGATATATTAATTTCTTCCTATCTCAGGATCCAGTTCTCAATGTTGTAAAAGAGAGTGGAGATTGCCAGAATCTTGTAAAATTTCAGCTGTGCTTCTTTTCTCATTTTATTCCCCAGTATTATCCCAATTGTGCCGCACATAAGTTAGTGTCTAGAGAGTTTTGTCCGAAGGTCTTTATCATGATCATAATAAGTAATAAGTGCGACACTTCAAGTAGCCAATACTATCATCTATTACAATTTTTTATCTTCATTTTTTATTACACTCTTTTGACACTTATATAAAACTAGGGAACAAAAGAAAATTTGTCAAACTCCGGAGTGGAGATAGCTGATTCTTATGCAAATCCATGCGCTTATTCCGATGCATCTGGATTTTTCATATCGGGTTTAGTTCATAAGATATCGAAGAAAAATGAAATAAAAATAAAATTATGAAATTTTTTAATTATCAATTTAAGTGCCAATTGAAATTTTGCTATTTATAAGAGCAATGAAAGCTATTTGCTAGTTAAAACACAAAATAAAATGAATTTATATAACCGCTTAAAATATTAACAATAGAAGTAATAATATGGATGCCTACATAGGTCCTAAAATGCTTGCAACTTTGAGGCTCTCTTGTAGTCAGAATTACTGTCGCACTTCAGAAATCAGCAATGATCCCCAACATTGTAGGATTTCAACGACCTTGATAATGTTTTTTCATTGTGACTATGTCCCGATGAAAATGCTCTCCCTGTTCATCACTAACAGCGCCCAAATTTTCAGGAAAGAAGTCTAAATAAAAATGAAAGATATGCATTCCCATTGATATCCAGCTCATTTCTTTATAACATTGTATTCAATTGTAATATATGCACTAAATATATGCATTGTTCATTCTTCCTATTGCCAAGAAACCTTCCCACCACTGCCTTACAAGCAGGCCAAGCCTCTAGTTCCACAATTGTTAACTTACTTTCAATAACTTTGTCCTTGAAAATACTTCTTTATCTGTGGGCTAGAGAAAATACTCTCCTTTAACTTTGCGCATGTTAAACAGGAAGATAATTCTTTTACGTAACAAAAACCACTTCCTTCTCTATTAAATTCTTTGACAAAATATTTCATTAATCCCAATTTTATGTAACTTATGTTTGTGTATTTATTCACACTGCAAATGGGTATATACCCGGTGGCAATGGTAACTAATTACACTCAATAATGGCAATTAATAACTAACACAACTAATAAAAACATTAATAATTAACAATAATGATAAATAATAATAATAATAATAATAATAATAATAATAATAATAATAATAATAATAATAATAATAACAACAACAAGGAGCATCCTAAATTAAATGAAGCACGATCACTTAAAATAACATTTAAAGTAAATCTAATTTGTATCTTAACCCTAAGTTTGAACTAAGACCCACGAGTGTGATAAGTTCATACCTGCACAAGTACCTTTCGGCACAACACTTATTTGGCACATAGAGGGGACAGGAGAAAATTTCTGGGATTCACAAATCGGTTATGCTTCTTATTCCAATGACCAGGATTTAATTCCTGTATAGTTTCTCAATGTTTAGTGCTATAATTGTGCCGTTTTATTTCGGCACACTACTTTTTATTTCCTTTTCCTTTCTTTCTTTCCTTTCTATTGTTATTATTTTCTTTTTAGTATTAGTTTACCTCACTTTTCATAGATGGCTTTACTTCTTCTCCATTTTCAGTCTTACTTTCCCCTTTAGATAGTTTGTTTCCTTTCTTCCATTATTGCTCTATTATTCCTCACGTATAAGGAGCTAACTTTAGTGATCACGTGACTTGGGTTTGGTTTGTGATTGGTTATTTTGAGAGGGCATTAACATACAGTTTTACTTTGGGGGAGAATTTCGTTTTGAGGTTTTAGTCTTGTGGAACGACTCGTTGATTGAGGTTCGACGACAGCTGGGAGAGCTGTGAGTTCGCGATAGGATCGCGGGTGACCCGGTTCGGAAAGCACGTGGACTGATGTAGTCTGGGATCGAACGGGGTTCGTGACTTTCTACAGGCAGGAGCGTAGCCGAGCTGCGGTGATGTATGTAGTGTGTTTATGAAGGTATGAGTGTCGAATTGAACCTATTGTTGAGTGGGTTTCGAAACTGACATACCAGAAGGTAAACGGATTTTTACATATTAGTAAGGTTAAACTTATTAGTCCACACCTGTGGAGTAACGGTCAGCTCGTCTGTCCGCGAAACCAGGTGGCCCGGGTTCGAATCCCGGTCGGGGAAAGTTACCTGGTTGAGGTTTTTCCGGGGTTTTCCCTCAACCCAATACGAGCAAATGCTGGGTAACTTTCGGTGCTGGACCCCGGACTCATTTCACCAGCATTATCACCTTCATATCATTCAGAAGCTAAATAACCTAGATGTTGATACAGCGTCGTAAAATAACCCAATAAAATAAATAAACTTATTATGATTCACAGAAAGAGTTTGATTTGAGATAGAGTGTGAAAGAATTAGCTGGCATTCGTCAAGGGTTTTGCATTGAATGTGTAATAGTGATTTCTGCTACACCAGACAAGTTGGGACTTGTCTAACGAGCTGCTAATAATTACAAACTGTGAGGATAGATGGCATTACTAGTTTGTGTAATGGCGAATGCCAGTTCAGAGAACTCTAGTGGTCAGCCAGTGTCGAAGGAGTGAGGGATTATCATCGATTGTACTTTACTGGAGACCTTGGTTCATTGCTATTTTTCCTAAAGTATTCTTAATAAATCTTGACGGAGAGCGTTAATGATTTATATGGAGTGTTTTCTGTGTATCACCTCACCAAAAAGACAATCGACCCTATCATAGCTTTTTACAGCAGGGTAATTCTTTATCTTTGTAGTATTGTTTATTCAATATTTTTACCAACTATACATAAAGAAGAGGCCCACCGTTCCATAATGTTTTGGAGCTCACTTTTTATCTCGATCACCAATTTTACGATCGAAATAGTGAAGGTAAGAGGACAGAAATAAAATCACTGCACCGACTAAAAATAAGACACTACTATCGTGTCTCAAAGAACAACAGCACTGGACTCATTCACCAAACAAAATTTCCAAACGAAAGTTTCACCCAGAACAATTTTAAAAGAAGCGATAACATGTTTATTAATATATTTCGATGGCGTTGAACATCAACCTCGTATGTAAAAAAAGTCAATTTTACAAGAGAGTGAATAAGCATTTTCAATATCTTGAGAACTAACAAATGTGTGACATAAAAGGATATTTAAATCTCTTCTTGTAATAGTAATATACGTTACAAGAGCGGTATGTTGACGTTTTCATGGTCGAGGAAAAGATTGAAAAAGCGAAACGTAGTTGAGGCCGTGATATACGTCTGTCTTTTTTTCCCCCCAGTCTATAAATGCGAACTTAAAACAAACGGTAAGGTTATGTAATGATTTATTTTTCATTTTAATATTTTAAGAATATTATTTATATAACATATTGCAGTAATAACATCGGCATCTGGAATCTTGTCGATTTTTTCACGGCTTCCTTAATGTTACTTGTATCAGGAATGCAATAAGTTTCGTGGAGTAGTAGACTTTACTTAATTTTTGCAAATATTTAAAAACAATAATTAACATTGCAATTTAGGTGAAATTGCAGTGGTAAGTTTCCAATTTATAATTATTACTATGTTAAACGTCTCTAAAAATATTATGTTAAAAGCCTAAAGCAGTAAAATGAATGTCGCGCTTAAGCGGTAAGAAGAGGGAAATTGTTGTGTGTGTTACGTTGGGAATACTTAATGTGGTATTTCACACTTACCGCGTATAGGTTCTGTGCGGAAAACAAGCAAATACGCACGATCTCGCACAAAGTTTATATTCATATCTTGACCTAAGATGTGTTTGCAGAAGAATCGAAAAAATTTCTGCGATAGAAATCAAGAGGAGTCTTACCTCGATCATAGTTTTGACATACGAGGTTGCTGTTCAACACCATCGATTTTTATTTCAAGATAACACCTTATTTTCAACATAAAACAATTATTTAATTCTTCTGTTATGGCGCTCCCATCCCAGGCGAGAGAATCCTGTAATAAAGTTCTACCTCCCTCATACATAACACACACAATAGGTCTAGATATTAGGAAATCCACCAAGTATTATTTACTTGGTTATTTAACGACGCTTTATCAGATACTAGGTTATTTAGTGTCGATGGTATTTGATGAGATGAGGCCAAGAATTCGCCAGAGATTATCTGACATTCGTCTTACGGTTGGGGAAAACCTGGAAAAAAAACCAAACAGGTAAATCAACCCAAGCAGCAATCGAACCAGCACCCGACTGCAACTCGGGATCGGCAGGCAAGCGCCTTAGCCGATGTAGCTACGCCGGTGACTCCCACCAAGTACAAACATTATGAAGTGTAATAATTGTGTTTTAAACTGCGTATAAAGATTTTTAGTATTCATTCTACGAAACATAAGCAACAACGCCTTAGTATTTACTGTAGTACTACATTATATTAATTTTACCATAGTCGGGAAACTATTATACATAAAAGTTGAAACCTGACAGGCTAATTTAAACAATATCTTTGGTTTCTCCACATAAAAATTGACAAAAAAACGTCCATTATTTTCTCGGAAGTAAAAATGATGTTCCCTAGTGTAATCACTGATGAACTATTAAGTTATTTAAATAACATCGTCACTGTGTTAATAATTAAATTATGGTGTTATTTTACCTGATTTTCTAGTTTCGTTGTAATTTCCATCACCGTCTGAATACTAGTGAGTTCTCACGCTATCTTCTGGATTACTGTTAAGGTGGGGTATGTTCATGGCTGGTAGTGTTGTATCGAAAAGGATGTGTAATCTGAAATTCAATAAAATTGAATATTGAGGATGTGTTGTGGATATGTTTTTGTGTGTCTATAAATTTCGTATTGTTCTAGAGTCGAGTTTATGGTTTTCGGGTTGAATGTATAGTGTTGTTATGTCAGTTTCTGTGTTGCTGTAGTTGTGGTTGGAGTTTGTGACGCAAACACACAACAATTCAACCTACATTGAACATATCATAAACGCCAGTAAGGAACTAAGGGACCTTTGGTCGACATTTCACGACGTTCTTCGTTGTTCGTTTTCATTCATACAAAATTCAGTCAGTATAACAATTAAAGTCTAGCATGAACACAGTGCATGAGGGTTGGCCACAAAAGGGAAATTAACAATAAGAGGTGGAGCTTAAACTGAGAGGATTCAATCCGGCATCGGAATTGGAATCCGGTGTGGGTTAATGGATAGAGCGTCAGCAAGTAGAGCTGAAAACCCGGGTTCGAAGCCCAGTGCCGGAGAGAATTTTTCTCCGCTCCACCGATCCTTCATCATACAAAACGGGATGTCTTCAGTCTACAATTTTTCTTATCATCATCGTCATCATCATCATCATCGTCATCATCATCATCATCGCTATTCTTGTTCCTGTCTACAACTACCAGCTGTGTTCCCGTACTTACAAGTTCATTCTATACTAATGTTACTGTGCACACACATTCCTTAATGCAGAATATTAACTTCTTCAACTCTGAAATCCAGTGTAAATTGCAAGATTCCTCAGTCCCTTCTCTCTGCTATGAATGCCACCCTATTTTTGACATTAGCATGTTAAGAGATAAGGTCTGTGACTGCTGGTCACATGATACAAGACCCCCTTGTTCCCGTATCAATTATATACGACCTGATATCTGGTCTAAGCTTCTCTAACCAAGAACCGTAACGTGGCGAGAGCTGCTGATCCCACTTCTGCCAGCAGTCCTTGTTTCACCTCAGGGCTTATGTCTGAGATTGGGTACAGTCACGGAAACTCAAAGCGGACCTACTGCCACACGACGTTATACACACGGCTTCAGAGTTTATTATAAAATGCAACAGACTTCACGTCCATGCTAAGATTGTGATTTTGTTTTGGACAAGGAAGAGGCTATATTGAACAAGACTATATTGGTAGACGATCAATGAACTGGTAAGCTTAGTGAATAGGAATTCGATGAAATATAGTGAACAGAAACACAACCTGAACGTTTCAGTACCAAGTGTGGGACTACAGTATATTGTATGTACTCGTATGACATCATGATACAATCTCAGAGAAGCCAACTCTTATAGGCTACTCTGTTTGTACATGCTTGCGTCAGTGTTCAAACTTAAATCAAAAGATAGGAGGACTACTTTTCCAAAAATGTTAATCTAAGTTAGTTCAAGACGTGAAGGATGATGATATTAAATATAATTATGATAATAATTATAATAATAATAATAATAATAATAATAATAATAATAATAATGGTATTTTACATAAAAGTATGAGTAAAATCTCCTCTCAGTAATCTTTCCTTCTCATTCTTATTGAATAATCCAACATTTCACTTTCTTGCTACAGGAAGTGAGAATAGAAAACTAATACACCGGTATCAATTAAGGAAAAGGAAAGGAAAATTCATTTTTCATACGATTAGCATAACAAATTTTCAGTCAATATATTGGAGGACAAAATACTTGGTAAAAACATGAGGAAGGCCGAGAAGAAAATATATCACATATATACTCAATAGAATGAAGTGCAGCAATTATAAAGGATGTAATAGAACAGCAGAGGAAACAGAAACATGTATCAAATGACAAGGCAAAGCATGTAGAGTTAATTGATTGATTAATTGACCGCTTCGTTGATTAATTGATTTAACGATTAACGTCTTGTTCGTTGATTGGTTGGGTGTATGATTTCATTCTTGTCTAGCTAGCTGGTCTACCGATTAACCCACTGATTGAACGATCGAACAAAATGATTGATTGGTTGGATTGGATTGATTGGCTGTTTGGATTTATTGTTGGTTAGTTAGATTGATTGATTGCTTGTTTGGATAGATTGACTCATTGTTTAATTGGTTGATTGGTTGGGTTGACTGATTTATTGATTGAATCGATTGATGGATTGATTGAATAATTGATTAATCGGTCGGATATATATAAACCAATCGTTGTAAAAACCTATTTTGAAAACGGTACAAAAGTTCCCTCTGAACCTGGTACCGTACAGAAAAGTGATAGATGGCACTCAGTCTATCTGTTCTTCTGTCCAATGTGATAGTCATTTCATCTGAGTTATGAGCGAATCCTATCTATGCCCAGTAGTCTACGAATGCTATTTATGATAATAATTTAAGAAGAATCTAAGCTCGAAAATTATTTGCAAACGAATAAATAGCTCGTTGAGTATCAAGGCAATCTTTACATAAATCTATGCATATAATTGACTGAATAGGAAGCAATAAATTCATGATAAAATACATAGCCTCAATATTTCACTCACCTCAAGCAGGAAACACTTCTTTGTAGACTACTTTGTCGTATATTTTTATATCTTGCGATCTTGTTCATGTCTGAGAATATCGGAGAGTACGCTCTTCTAGCATTAGTGACCGTTCCTTACCGAGCCGATAAGCAAAGGGGGAAAGAAAAGGACGTGGTGCGTCATTTGATTATTAATTTGTTTCAGTAACATTTTTTTTACTTGGTTATTTAACGACGCTGTATCAACTACGAGGTTATTTAGCGTCGATGAGATTGATGATAGCGAAATGATATTTGGCGAGATGATGCCGAGGATTCGCCATAGATTATCTGATATTTGTCTTATGGTTGAGGAAAACCTCGGAAAAAACCCAACCAGGTAATCAGCCCAAGCGAGAATCGAACCCGCGTCCGAACGCAACTCCAGATCGGCAGGAAAGCGCTTTAGCCGACTGAGCTACGCCGGTGGCTGTGTTTCAGTAACATTAGATTTGTCCTTACATCGATATCAGAAAAAAAGAGGACCTCTTTATATCAAAAGCGAAGAATAAATTTATTGCAATAATTTTTTTTCACGGGAATGCCTATTTCAACATACTTCCATCGTAACAAAGCAATATACTGAAGTGCAAAAGAATGAATGAGATGATAAAGGGACCGTGGATCAGTCTTTGACCTTGATTCCTGGCAAAGTTATGATACGGTTTTTTAGGTATTTACCTATGTTCTACAATCGTTCCTAATTCCCAATGTGTAAAAACTAGCGTCGGTAAATAAATTCCAACTTAATTGAAAGTCTATGCCTTGTTATTACTGATTGAGAAAGTTGAAATTATTTAAAACTGTAAGTTGCACAATGTTGCTCACACTGACTGCTGTTAACAACAAAACACCGCCACTCTCTCTCCCAATGGACGGATGCAATTAACCACAGTTGCTTTGTGGATTCGTCCTACTTAACCTCAAAAATTCTCAAAGCTCATGTAGCTATTCCGCCATCTTTAAAAAAGCTAATCATATAGTTTTGTTGACAGTCAAACTCCAAACTGTACCCGATTGCGTGTCTACTCCTTACAGCAAACCTCACCTCCCCAACATCCAGCAGTACAAGAACCTAACAATAACTCTGAAACGCGGTACAATGGGAAGCGTGTTCATATGGAGCGTTTTCTTTCTTTTAGTGTCTCCTATCCGCTGGCGACGTCGATCCCTATATTACGATACATTCTGTATAACTGTCCTGTGACCTTACGATATGCCGTGGCTATATCTCCAATGGGTATGAAGGGGAAAGGTAGGGTTTAGTCAGATATATACAGGGTGTTGAAAAAAGTATCAAATATTTTAGGAGGTGCCAGTATGCATCAAAACATTAAAATAATGTCTAATAAACATGGGTCCTATAACACATACTTTCTGAGATATGAACACTTGTTCATAGGAGGTGCTCAATGTGACGTCCATTAATGGCAATGCATTCCTCTGCCCTTCGGCGTAAGGAATCACGCACTCTTTGAAATTTGTTTTAATACGTTAATAAGAAAGTCCTGATAACGATCCTCAGTTAATCTCTGTGGTAACACGTATGGCCTTATTAATCTATCACCAAGAACGCCTGCCCGTAAGTTGATTGAGAATCAGTGCTGATGTTTGTTTCTTCAACTGCATGGGCATTTTCATCAGCCTACAAATGCTGATTACCAAAATTCACAACACCAGCTCTGCTGAACCCCGCTCATATCCGCAACCAGACTTTTGTTTTCAGTATTTCTTGCGATGTATCGTATTCCATGCCAGAGGTATCAACTACGGTATGAATATCTGGTAGTCTGCTGTATTGTAGGGCAGTTAAGAGAGAAGTTTTACATGATATTCTTATTGAATTTGGTATTCCCAAGGAACTAGTTCTATTAATTAAAATGTGTCTCAGTGAAACGTACAGTACAGCAGAGTCCGTATAGGTCAATTTCTGTCAGATGCGTTTCCAATTCACTGTGGGCTAAAGCAAGAGATGCACTATCACCTTTACTTTTTAACTTTGCTTTAGAGTATGCCATTAAGAAAGTCCAGGATAACAGAGAGGGTTTGGAATTGAACGGGTTACATCACCTGCGTGTGTATGCGGATGACGTGAATATATTAGGAGAAAATCCACTAACAATTAAGGAAAACACGGAAATTTTACTTGAAGCAAGTAAAGAGATAGATTTGGAAGTAAATCCTGAAAAGACAAAGTATATGATTATGTCTCGTGACGAGAATATTGTACGAAATGGAAATATACAAATTGGAAATTTATCTTTTGAAGAGGTAGAAAAATTCAAATACCTGGGAACAACACTAACAAATATAAATAATACTCGGGAGGAAATTAAACACAGAATAAATATAGGAAATGCCTCTTATTATTCGGTTGAGAAGCTTTTATCATCAGTCTGCTGTCAAAAAATCTGAAAGTTAGAATTTATAAAACTGTTATATTACCGGTTGTTCTTTATGGTTGTGAAACTTGGACTCTCACTTTTAGAGAGGAACATAGGTTAAGGATGTTTGAGAATAAGGTGCTTAGGAAAATATTTGGAGCTAAGAGGGATGAAGTTACAGGAGGATGGAGAAAGTTACACAACGCAGAACTGCACGCATTGTTTTCTCCACCTGACATAATTAGGAACATCAAATCCAGACGTTTGAGATGGGCAGGGCATGTAGCACGCATGGGCGAATCCAGAAATGTATATAGAGTATTAGTTAGGAGGCCGGAGGGAAAAAGACCTTTGGGGAGGCCGAGACGTAAATGGGAAGATAATATTAAAATGGATTTGAGGGAGGTGGAATATGATGATAGAGACTAGATTAGGTCTAATCTTGCTCAGGATAGGGATCAGTGGCGGGCTTATGTGAGGGCGGCAATGAACCTCCGGGTTCCTTAAAAGGCAGAAAGTAAGTAAGTAAGTAAGTAAGTGAAGAATATCATTAAGATTTCAAATTGGTATTAGGCAATGTTATTTCGCAAGTGGAGCAAATCATGTACCATTCACTTTTAACCAAGAAAATGGAAGTAATGATGCACTCGTATAAGAGGTATAAATATCGATGGTTTTTAGGTAAAAGGGCTTAACCATCATTTTTTTTATTTTTTTTTTTTTTGCTGTAATTAGTTAAAATTTAATTACAAAACGTGAAGATATGTTTTATGACAATTATGTTTACATTCTTTCATACAAATTAACTAATGATAATGTGCTAAAATTTAATATTATAGCTGTTTCCGATTTTTTTTTATTTTGCGGGAGAAGCCCTTTCACATGAACACCGTCGATATTAGGCCTATATTGACTAAACAAGCAGGCAATGTCAATATGCGAAGGTGCCTCAATTTTTGCATTGTGGTAATGCTGAAATTCTGTCGCTTTGGGTCCTTGCCTCGCGTCTCCTAATAAAGCTTTGTAAGACGGAGTGTGTAGCGAAGTGTGTTCACTTCGCCATCTTGCATGTGCCTAATCAGGCGTGTGACCGTAGCCTTTCATGTTGCAGAACAGTCTTGTTAATCTAATTACTCGGTTAACGCGACCCTAATTAATATGAGAACCAGACTATAACGAACATACAGAAGAGCGGGCACGCCTACAGACGGAGGCAAGAAGCAGGAGTGCGATACCCTATTGAAAAGTATAATTAAGGCGAATAGAGGTCATAGTCGTAGAAAACTAGGAGCAATGATAGAATGTTTTCTTAAATTAAGGCCAGCAATTAAATGGGCATTGAATTCAACAAGATAAAAAATGCAAAAAAAAAATACAAAATTAATATTCTTCTTTTACTTACGGCTTTTAAGGAATCCGGAGGTTCATTGCCGCCCTCCATCGGTCCCTATAATGAGCAAGATCAATCCAGTTTCTACAATCACATCCCACCTCCCTCAAATCCATTTTTATATTATCCTCCCATTTACGTCTCGGCCTCCCCAAAGGTTTTTTTCCCTTCGGCCTCCAACTAACAATCTATATGCATTTCTGGATTCGCCCATACGTGCTACATGCCCTGCCCATCTCAAACGTCAGGATTTAATGCTCCTCATTATGTCAGGTATACAATGCGTGCAGTTCTGCGTTGTGTAACTTTCTCCATTCTCCTGTAACTTCATCCCTCTTAGCGTCAAATATTTTTCTAATAACCTTATTCTCAAACATCCTTAACCTCTGTTCCTTTCTCAACGTGAGAGTCCACGTTTCCCAACCATACAGAATAACCGGCAATAGAACTGTTTTATAAATTCTATCTTTCAGATTTTTTGACAGTAGACTGGATGACAAAACCTTTTCAACGGAATAATAAAAGGAATTTCCCACATTTATTCTGGGTTTAATTTCCTCTCGAGTATCATTTATATTATGTGTTACTGTTGCACCAAGATATTTGAACTTTTCAACCTTTTCACAGGATAAATTTCTAATTTTTATATTTCTGTTTCGTACAATATTCTGGTCACGAGACATAATGATATACTTTGTCTTTTCGGGATTTACTTCTAAACATATCGCCTTACTTGCTTCAAGTAAAATTTCCATGTTTTTCCCTAATAATTTGTGGATTTTCCCCTAACATATTCACGCCATCCAGATAGACAAGCAGATGATGTAACCCGGTCAATTCCAAACTCTCTCTGTTATCCTGGACTTTCCTAATATCATATTCTAATATATAGTTAAAACGTAAAGGTGACAGTGCATCTCCTTGTTTTAGCCCGCAGTGAATTGGAAAGGCATCCGACAGAAACTGACCTATACGGACTCTGCTGTACGTTTCACTGAGACATATTTTAATTAATCGAACTAGTTTCTTGGGAATACCAAATTCAATAAGAATATCATATAAAACCTCTGTCTTAACCGAGTCATATGCTTTTTAAAATATATGAATAACTTATGTACTATTCCCTTGCAACTCACATTTTTTCTCCAATATCTGTCTACTTAAAAAAATCTTATCAATTGTCGATCTACACTGGTCCAAAAAAGTTTTGCACATTGTCATAGAATCCATCCCATTTGGAAATTGGTCCTACAGATAAGTGCTTTAGAATTATATGAAGTTAAATTAAGTATTTGTCTTTAAACTCTCTTGTAAATTTGTTTACAAATTATAATAAATTCATTATGATGTCACAGTCATTTATTTGCATTTCATCATTTGATCACTGCTGACTGGATTCGAAACTACTTCGTTTTTTTAATATATATTACAATTTCAGTCACCCCGGACCTACTGTAACTAATGACGTCACAGTATTGACAGTAAGTGTGCTAAAATTTATGGAATTTCAAACGTGCAAACGTTTCACGTTAAAATATGTAGAACATTGTTTCGAGTTGTAAAGGTAACTATTTCGTACTTTCTGATTGATTTAAAGTATTCTCCGGAATTTTCTAAAAGAAAAGTAGCCTACATAGCACAGTTCAAACGTAATATTGTACAGCTTATGGTTTTGGTACTTATTTAAAATCTTTAATTATTGAACAACAAAAATTTTATGAAAAGTGAAAGGAAACACAGCTTGAAAATGTGAAAACTAAAATCTAGGACTTCATACCTCTTTCCGTGAGGTTAACAAATCACCTAAATTCTTCTGAACGTAAAATCTGAAATATATGTATGCAGTCAAAGGAATCTATTAACAACAGCTTTACTGGCTAGGTATGTTTTCATATAAATTATGTTCAACGCCTACCACTTAGATGTCTTTCAATACACTCGTTTGACTGTATGATAATTATAATTTAGTATGGATTTCACTACAATATAACGTTCCAAAACAGCAATCTTTCCTTGTATGCGGCGAACGTAATATTAGAAATAATTTCAGTTATATTTAAACATGCGAACACAAAATTCCCTCTTGTAGGCAAATACAATGTAATTTTTACATAAAATTCCGGTATAACGAGTAGCTTTATTCCAAAAGTGCGTTGAAGCAGGAGTTCACTGTTTATGAAAAATGCAGGAAACTGATTAAAGTCTCTGTTCCCGGGACTCGCGCTTCCTTCTCCGATTAGAGAGTCTATTTATGGTTCCTGCCAAATATAATTAACCGAACCTACAGGAAATGATTGGGACAGGAAACACGCCGGCTGGCCAACCCCTCCAATGACCGGAAGTATATCATGAATACAACCACATCCAATTTAATAATAAATGTGACCTCGATCCTGGAGTCCTAAGCCCCCAACCCGCACCTACCCTAGTCGGAAATTATGGCGATTAGGGAAATTGTAGGAGGCTTTGCTAGTGCTACAGCGTGTGTCGTATACAGGGTGCAGTCTCGTAGCACCGTCTTCCGCCCATTCGCATCGATTTGGTATTACGGGTGTTTATGAAGTGTGGTCCGCGACTCTCCAGATAATACTGATTTACCAAACACAATAAACTCCTAAGAAGGTCAAGTTTCAGTGTTTCCCGGCAGAAATTCAGCACACCCGTAATCCGCTTCCGGCAGGGAAGCAGAGTTTTATCTCGTACCACAGGAACTGCAGATGGGTTTGACTTACTAGGCAACACTAAATTTACTTAGGTCACCAACAACCAAAAATGTATTTAAAAATAGGCTTAAGGACTTTACTAATAGACGGTAATTATATACAGTATTTAAAGGGTGTAATTGATATTTTGTTAATGAAATGTTGTATCAGTGAAGAATTATGTTGTGTCAGTGAAGTGTGTTGTGTAAGTGAAACGTGTTCCTGTCAGTGAAGCTTTATAGTTTATAGTGGCAGTGCAAAGTATTTGAACAGTGAAATGTTTTTGAAGTGTTATTGAAATCAGGATATAATCAGTGAAATGTGTCGTAGTTCCAGTGCAGTGAGTGAATTGACAGCGAAATGAGTGTAATGTTGAAAGGTACTTGTGCAGATATGAACATATCATACTCTGGGTTTCAGTTCGAATTTAGGTTTAAGATACAAATTAGATTTACTTTAAATGTTATTTTAAGTGATCGTGCTTCATTTAATTTAGGATGTTCCCTGTTATTATTATTATTATTATTATTATTATTATTATTATTATTAGTATTATTATTCATTGTATTTTTATTAATTGTGTTTATTATTGTCTTTATTGAGTGTAATTAGTTACCACTGCCACCGGGTATATACCCATTGTAGTGTGAATAAATACATACACATACAAATATAGTCGTCTCCTGCCATTTCAACAATATGTTGCCAAATTCTTGGAAGACGGTTGACTCCATCTGCAGCAGCATTTCTGGATCTCTCTCTCTCACTGATCAATCTAAAGCTCTTCGGATGTCAACTCTTGATTGAAAGCGTTTCCACCCAACTTGCAATAGTTCAGTATGGTGGGACTTCCCTCCCACAGACTTCTTGTAATGCCCTAAACCACTGAGTTGCATGTTTTTCTCTTGCAACTTGGATTTTTATGAAGCACTTTTGTTCGTACCTTTAAGGCTGTATTGTTTACTACAAATCGGAAACAGCCACTGTATTTACAAAATATGGCTACTTCGAGACTTTCAATATTTCATATTCATGAAAAAATCCCTGCTCTATTACGTAGTACAAGATTTCAATGGTCACCGCTAGGAGCACTGATTTACAGCATTGTTGTCATTACTTATCTAAAAAAAAAATAAAAATAAAAAATAAACTTATCTATTGCCCTAGTATATGTATTGTTTTGAATGTAACTTCGCACCGTGCTGACCATATTTCCAAGAAGATCTGCTGTATATGAATGTCAAGTATTACTTATGAATCTGAGCGACGAACCTCCATTACTTCAAAAATATGCTGAATCGAAATAACTTATTTGCAAATTTCAACAAACAATCATATTTAAATAGGTCACTAAACTTCAATTTCATGTATAGGAACCCATCATGGCAAGGTCTGTGAAAAGTCAATAAAGCCAAGAAATAATAATAATAATAATAATAATAATAATAATAATAATAATAATAATAATAATAATAATAATAATGTTTACCATCAACATGGAAAATAACTGACTGGTTGCTTTGTCGGTTGATCAATGAACTGACTGGATTACTTACCGACTGATTTAACTATTGAACGATTGATTGAACGACTGAACGATCAAACACTTGATTGAACGATTGACTCAACGATTGAATAACTAAATGACTGAAATGAAGGATGATTGACTGAACGGTTGAACAACTGATTGAACGATTGAATGATTGTAAGATTGACTGATTAAACGATTGATTGATTGAAAGATTGATTGAACAATTGACTGATTAAACGATTGAATAATTGAAAGATTGACTAATTGAACGATTGGCTTATTGAACTAATGAATGATTGAACGATTGACTGACTGGACGATTGACTGATTGAATGATTGACTGAACGACTTAATAATTGAAAGATTGACTGATTGAGCGATTAATTGACGGAAAGGTTGATTGAACACGATTGATAGAGTGACCACCTGATTGATTGATTGATTGATTGATTGATGGACTAATTGATCTCAATACCCAGTCCTGGAGAATAGCTCTTGGTAACGGATCCAGTAATAAAATTATGTTTCCTCGTTCTCCTTTCCATGCCTGACCTGATGATAAAACTGACAGATAGCTCCGAAACGATGGATGTCTCTACAACTAGGACACAATTCAAATATAAATAAACCTGGGCTCATGTTCTTGACCGTGAAACTCTGAGATCACACTAATATTTTCTTGGTAATAAGTAGGCCTATTGTTTATCCTATAACCATTACATCTCCAGGCTGTGCAGAAGCACTTGCAAGTCAATACCGGTAACGAAACAATTCAATGACATAGACACTTGTAAATTCATAATAACGAGAGATAGATTTTATGTTTCCAATTATCAGGGATTGACCGAGGGGAGACTCACCCCATGATGACGGGAAAGCTACCAGTTTGATGTAGGGGGATGATGTGTGGACTCC
Source organism: Periplaneta americana (assembly GCF_040183065.1). Taxonomy (NCBI): domain Eukaryota; kingdom Metazoa; phylum Arthropoda; class Insecta; order Blattodea; family Blattidae; genus Periplaneta; species Periplaneta americana. Next base: position 98,498,612 of record NC_091125.1, on the reverse strand, counting down.
AAATTACTGGGACTTATGCTAATGGTAGGGGGTTTAGAGGATAATACATGAGGTGTGTTAGTCATTTAAAACGCTCAAATAAGTTAGTGAGTCAACAGAGCCGAAAAAGCAGCAGTTAGTGTCAAAAACTGCAGCAATTCCCGCGATAAAACCTCACAACGAGGTCATATTCACGAATTGCTACTAATTTCTGTCCCTGCAGAATGTGATCTATGCAATCTGGCAACTTTATCGGCCAGACAATGAACACTGCACTCGGACACGATTACTGCTACTTCCAAATGCGTAGGTTCATAACCCGTGCATCTAATACAGTGATTATGTTGGGTGCGTGTATAAAAATATCAGACTTTTGCAATTTTTTCAAATAGTTCAGTACTTTTATCATTGGTAAATGATACCAAAGTTTACAGTTCATTTTCTTCAAATAAAATTATAATGTATGGATGAAATGATTTGCTACGTGTACAGAAGATAAAATTTGATTTTCCAAATTACATATGACACTATTATTATTATTATTATTATTATTATTATTATTATTATTATTATTATTACGAGTATCGTTATGATCATTATTATTATTATTGTTATTATTATTATTATTATTATTATTATTATTATTTTTATTATTATTATTATTATTATTATTATTATTATTATTATTATTTCAAGAAATAACACTTTTCACTTAACTTTTTCACTGGTTATTTTACGACGCTTTATCAACTGCAATGGTTATCTAGCGTCTGAATGAGATGAAAGTGATAACTTAATACCAGCGAAATGAGCCCAGGGTCCAGAGCCGAAAGTTACCCAGCATTCGCTCTTAGTGGGTTGAGGGAAAACCCTGGAAAGAACCACAACCAAGTAACTTGTCCCAACCAGGATTTGAGCCCGGGCCCGCTCGTTCCACAGTCAGGCATGCTAACCGTTACTCTACAGTGTATGATATGTAGGGTTCAGGTCAATGAACTGAATTAAAATTGCACAAAATATACATAAAATAAGTATAATTACATTGGACTTATAACTGATATTAAGTTATTTCATATATGATATCGAAGTAATATTTACAAACCAGGCATTAAAATATTACACACAATACATTTAAAAACTATATTCTTTGTAGATGATCATATGAGGGGTTCACAACCAGAGTGGACCAAGTCTATCTGGAATAGTTCTGAGATATTGAATCTTAAAGTTCCTGGCTCACGCTTAGCAACCTTCACTTTCCATAGGAAATGCTGCCCTCTGTGGAGTAACAAATGAGTTATGGACTTTGATATGGCAATGAATAAATCTAAGTTTTCTTCATGCGAGATTGTATTAATCCACAAACTGATCACTGGTGGACTTGGTCCACTCTGGTTGTGAGCCCCTCATGTAATAGTTGCCAATTCTGAGGATAAGTTGAAGAGAACCATAGGCTAATATATGAAATAGCTACACAAATAATACAAGATTCTGGCCTAAAATAATAATTCTAACCTCGAAAAACCAAAGTAACGTGCCGGCAAGAAACGAGCCGTGTCTGAAACAGGTCGCTGCTGTAAGTTTGTTGTCATCAATTTGTGGTTGAATTACAGACCTACCAACTTTCAAGCAAAATGCGAGAGTCACCCGCAAATAATCACGAATTTCTGTCTGCGTCACTGACATGATAGCAATTTTCTGGATTTAGAGGTGATCGCACAACTTTCGTGTTTAAGGTCATGTTTTTGTGCCATTGATATTATTATTATTATTATTATTATTATTATTATTATTATTATTATTATTATTATTATTATTACTACTACTCTTATTATTAGGTCTATTAAAATTCTACTAAATTCCCATCTACCACATTTAATCTCTTGTAGGTTCGCAGGTCAAATGTTGCATGCGCTCTACGATTGTCAAGAATGACGTTTAGTTCAGTATTTCGACGATATGACTTATGCTAGAGCTATATAGTTACATAAACGCAACTAAATATCTACGTACAGCGGTGCCGTTATTTCTAAACAATTATTTTCCTCGATCTAAGTTGCATTTAGCGAAGCCTATTCATTAATTTAGTGTTCTGCCCAAGGGCAGGTGTTTCACTGCAAACCCAGCTTTCTCCAACTTTCTTATTTTCTGCCTTCCTTTTCGTTTCCTTATATGATCCGTATATCTTAATGTTGTCTATGATCTGATATCTTCTTCTACCCCGAACTCTTCTCCCGTTCATCATTTCTTCCAGTGCATCCTTCAGTAGGCAGTTTATTCTCAGGCAGTGAACCAATCAATTCCTTTTCCTCTTCTTGATCAGTTTCAATATCACTCTTTCTTCACCCACTCATTCCAACACTGCTTCATTTCTTATTCTGTCTGTCCACTTCACACGTTCCGTTCTTCTCCATATTCTCATTTCAAATGCTTCTATTCGCTTCTCTTCACTTCGTCGTAATGTCCATGTTTCTGCCACATAATGCCACACTCCACACAAAACATTTCGAAACATATGACCTATCATATTACAAATTTTCACGTTACAGCGGTGAAGTCATAATTTTAAAACAATAATAACTTTTCTCATCTAAGTTGAATTTGTGAATTCGCCAAGACATGCATCTCTTCAAAGTTATTTCCCAAGAAACCTCGAATCTTCAGAACTAAAGGAAATGCCATATTGAACAAGATTAAGACTAAAAACTGTCCTACTTTCTTTCATTAGACAATCAGGGACAATGCGCACTGTTCAAAACATACAGACGTAAGCCTGCCTGGAGGGAAATAAAAAATAGGTTGCAGCCGACAAATTAAACTTCAAGGAACGACCACTCATATAAATTGAGGGAAAGAAGACAGAGGACGGACACTGGAAAGTTTTCTTTTCTCAATCGTACAATCAGGGACTGGAATGCTTTACCTGCAGACTTACTAAAGGGTTTACCAATAACCAAAAATATATTTAAAAATAGGCTTAAAGACTTTACTAGTAGACGGTAGTATATTATACACACTATTTAAAGGTGTAATTGATATCTTGTTATTTGAAGTGTTCTATCAGTGAGGAAGTGTGTTGTGTCAGTGAAGTCTATTGTGTAAGTGAAGTGTGTTCGTGTCAGTGAAGTGGCTGTGCAAAGTGTTTGAACAGTGAAATGGTTAGAAGTGTTAGTGAAATCAGGATAGAATCAGTGCAGTGAGTGAGTTGACAGCGAAATAAGTGTAGTGCCGAAAGGTACTTGTGCAGGTATGAACCTGTCACACTCGTGGGTCTTAGTTCGAACTTAGGGTTAAGATACAAATTAGATTTACTTTAAATGTTATTTTAAGTGGCCATGCTTCATTTAATTTAGGTTGCTCCTTGTTATTGTTATTGTTATTATTATTATTATTATTATTATTATTATTATTATTATTATTGTTTTTTATTAGTTGTGTTTTATTATTAATTGTCATTATTGAGTGTAATTAGTTACCACTTCCACCGGGTATATACCCATTTGCAGTGTGAATAAATACATACAATGATAGAGAAAGCCGAGACATATCTATTTTTTTTTTGTACATTCATAAAAAATTACTAAATGAATTTGTGATATCGATGTGACAACTTTTCCTTGTTAGCTATAAAGAATTTAGACACCACAGTATAATATATATCGTGTAGGCCTATATTTAGCCTAACATCAGCTTGTGTGTAACATTGCTCACTACCGCAGTACGCGGTCCCATTGTTGACTACCGCCGTAATGCGGCATTCTCTACCCAGGCGGGTGCAGCAAATGGGATTTATATACCGGGAATTAACCAGTGCGATGTAGTTGCCAACCAGATAGCTGCGGTCTTGCGTCCAGCCTTCGTCTCCGGGGACGGACAGAGTCAAGACATTCACCGAATCCATTAGTTCATGGTTCTATACCAGAAGAACGGGTCCATGCCACACTCATGTCTATCCTAATTCATCTATAATAATTATAATGCAAACAAGTTGATTTTCATACATACTCATTTACTGACCGCAATTTTCAAATGAATGTCAGAAAATTATAAGTACACGAATACATAAGAATCACTTACAGATCTGAAATATTGCCATTACAAATTCAGTACATGAACTGAACATAAGTACATATAGCCTATTGCAAAGTGTGAAAGGATAGAGAGTTGATCGCTCTCATGACTATAAACATATATATCCTGAACAATTTTCTGCTCGATTCTTGTTAACGTATTTTGCTATTAATTGGTGTCTGAAAGCAAAATATTCTAGCAATTCTGTAATAAGCATCGAATATAAAACAAAAATATAATATGTTTAATGAGGTAATTAATATAATTACAATTACGTCTTTGGATATATATATTCTGTAATGATACACAACTGCATTTATATGTTTTCAACAAAAACAAAAATCGAGATGGTGTGGGCACACGAAAACGATAACAGATTGAAGATTTCCAAAGATAAAATGGACACCATTTGGATGAAAGAAAATGTGGAAACTACCTGATATCTAGAAACAAGGAATTCATACAAGGTAAGAGACCGACATTGAAGAAAATCTGTGGGCAGACAAACAAGAACGAATCAGAAAAATTGTAATCATAGGTTCCGGAAAATGTGTAAACTCTAAACATTTAAACCGAAAATGTGTGTATGTATGTATGTATGTATGTATGTATGTATGTATGTATGTATGTATGTATGTATGTATGTATGTATGTATGTATGTATGTATGTATGTATGTATGTATGTATGTATGTATGTATGTATGTATGTATGTATGTATGTATGTATGTATGTGTGTATGTATGTAATGTTATGTTTTATTTGACGACACTCGCAACTGCCGAGGTTATATCAGCGTCGCTGGTGTGCCGGAATTTTGTCCCGCAAGAGTTCTTTTACATACCAGTAAATCTACTGACATGAGCCTGTCGCATTTAAGCACACTTAAATGCCATCCACCTGGCCCAGTATCGAACCCGCAACCTCGGGCATAGAAGGCCAGCGCTATACCAACTGTGCCAACCAGGCCAACTGTATGTATGTATGTATGTATGCATGTATGTATGTATAAACTGAAATTTAGACTCATAATAATTAGAAACTAAGCAACAGTAAAAATAACGAGTCTCCAAACAAATTTAAACCCACAAACATACAAACTAGCCAAGCCAGACATGTTTAAATTCACAAAAATAGGAAATATCTTAACTCTCAAAATAATGTCAATGGACAACAGCCAAATTTGTATTTGTATTTATTTATTTTGCTAATAATTGTAACATAAAATATAATATAAACAGATAAAACTTTAGCTCACCCCTGAAAGAGTAGAACTCGTGCTCAGGGGCGGATTCCTGAATTTAAATTAAGAAGTATATAATACAATTTGTCTTGTGTCTACTACACAATAAGAATATATGAATCTAAATTTACAATTTTTCGTTATCTATAAAATCTATACATATTTTTTTTTTTTAATTTAACATCAGACCTATTATAATTGACAAGATTAGGATATTTAAATATAAATTTGCTATATATTCTTGGGCCTAAATTACTACTATGATTAATGTAGCAGTGTTGCATTTTGGTTCAAACAATCTTAAAGATTTCATACCTTTGATGGAATTATGTTCCTAAAAAATTATCAGCAATAAAAAACTGAGTCTTCCGATGATTCAAACTTACAATAAGAAACCAGCCTCTCGAAACAAATTTAGAAACACGAGAAATAAAAAACTCGTCTCAGCACGGACACAAATAAACAATGAAAATCATGTCCCTAAAAATATATTCAAGCCCACAACGTGAAAAACATCCCCCTCGAGACGGATTCAAACCCACAATATTTAAAAAATCTGTTTCTCCCAATGAGAATTGAAATCCACATGAGCATCGTGTACACGGAGAGCCGGATCGGGGGATGGGAGAGGCTCGTTTCCTGCCTGTCAGTTTAAACGTGGGGCTAATCCGCACCCCGTAGTGTAGCCCACCCCTCCAATAATCTGCACCATTTAAAAAGAGCGCGGGCACATGTTTATAGGATTAGCAACGGCGCCGGCAATTTGTTCCGTTGTTGACGAACTGATGAGTCACGTGACACCCAACTCACCCTCTGGTCCCAGCTTTTTTTCAACAAAGAGTTGAGTATTAATTTCCCCTTCTACTTCATTTCCTGAATTCCAGGCGCGATTGTATAACTAGACAGAGTACACCGGGTTCATTCTAATGTCCATGTGTGTGTTTGTTAGACTGTCTGTTCATTTGTATTTTTGCTCTTTATTCTCTCCCGTACGAAGGGTAAAGGTAAAGTATTATGATGCCGAAAAACATTTATTTCGAGATTTTCGAGCAAATACACGTCTTCAGTGTTTCTGATAACGATTAAGTGATTTTGGGCAAGCTGTCTCTCTGTGCGTCCAGGACTGCCCATGGGGCCAGGGGGACACCACTCGAGGGGGGGGCACGATTTGCAGAGACTTTTTTAGAGAGAGGAAGACAAAATAAAGCCACCGGTGTAGCTCAGTCGGCTAAGGTGCTTCCCTGCCGATCTGGAGCTACGCTCGGGCGCGGGTTCGATTCCCGCTTGGACTGATTACCTGTTTGGGTTCTTTCCGAGGTTTTCCCCAACCATACGGCGAATATCAGGTAATCTATTGCAAATTCTCGACCTCATCTCAGCAAATATAATCTCACTATCACCAATCCCATTGAGCTAAATAAACTAATAAGTGGTACAGCGTCGGTAAAGACAAGTAAAAGAAAGACAAAATATTCACAGAACTTTGTACCTGAAAGAAGTAATTGTTAAATAAAATATTATCCAAATAGTAATGTTTTAAGCAGTAGGTTACTATCCAAGGGTTATTTCCTTATTTGTGGTGATATTGTAACAAAATTTTATAAAAATTGTCAAAAATTTATGATCACCTCCTAAAATATAGGATATTTTTAATACCCTGTATAATAGCTTTGAGATGACGAGAGAAAAAGTTTAAAACAAAATTAACCAAATTTCTCCATATTAATATCTTCTATTCAACTGATTAATTGATTATGCCTGTAATTATGTATTATAATTATTTGTTGCATAATTTCTCTTTCCTTTGAAGTGAATTTTCTTACGTGAACGGGAAATCGCAGGTAATTTCTCCATCTTTCTCTATCTTCCTCCCTCCCTCCCTCTCTCTCTCTCTCTCTCTCTCTCACACACACACACACACACACACTCATTCTATATATCTGGGACAGGGTCATTTTACACGCCATAAATCTTCGACGAGAACCCTCCAGTTTTATTTCCGCTCTGAAGGAAGTCATGCTAAGGATTTTATCGCCTTTAAAAATCCATCACACTCGGCCAGGTACGAACCCGAGAATCTCGAAATCAATTTTAAGAATGGCAAACAGTAGGCCTATACCATGCCTTGGCTTTCGCGAATATTTCAAATATAGTAACGCATGTTTATATAAAGCTTACGCTTCAAGGAAAGCTTTATTATCCCTTACAAAATCGAAACTAATCGCGAGTGAACAAAAGGGAAAGCGATTGTCAGATTACAGATATGAAAAATGTTCAAACACGACGCACAAATTATTATCCCACTAAATTCATAATTGCAAAGCACACAGAATTACACAATAGTAACAAGGTTTTATAAATTAAGCCAGCTCTTCATTTGGAATAGCAGTCAATAATTCCCCCCCCCCCACCCACCTCTCATGAAATCACAGGAAGTCGGCAGTCTTTTGTTTAATTTACGTTGTTTAAATGTGTAATAGTGCTCAATGCGCATGGTGGGAGGATTCCTGTAAATTTTTTACAATGCATTTCCACTTAACCAAAACGCTTAATTGGGTAACCCTGTTGTTTACATTGGCTTGTGTACAAATGGAGAAATGTTTGAAAAAATGGCGCAGATTATATTATTCAATGAACTGAAGGGGATAGGAAATTCGTATATCAAGCACAGGCATTACGCGCACGCGCATTTTGTGTGTGTTTTGCGCACGTGTGTGTAACATCCCCAAATCCATTCGACCTTGTCCATGTATACTACTCGTGGATAAATAATTGTCCATTATCAGGTCCGTGGATACATATAGTACCAGTGGCAGTTCAGCTTTAACCATCTCTATGTTGGTTTGCAGGAAACAGCGAGAGAAAGACTGCTGTTGTACTATCAGCAGTAATATTAAAAGTTCTCACAGTTTTAAAGTAGTTTAATTGATGAAAGATGAGTGGAACAGAGAAAAAAATTCTCCCCGGAACCGATATTTGAACCCGGATTTTCAGCTCTATGTGCTGATGCTTTATCTACTAAGCCACACCGGATTCCCATCCCGATGTCGGAACGAATCATCTCAGTTTAAGTTCCAACTCTTGAGTTCCCTCTAGTGGCCTACCCTCATGCACTGCGTCATAGATGTATGACAGTGGCATAATGTCCACACATGTGCAGAGGAGCATTCGTTATGAGTGACTAAGTGGCCGGGATCCGACAGAATATGCGCCGTTTTAGAGGGAACCCAAAAGGTGGAACTTAAACTGAGATGATTCGATCCGACATCGGGATTTGAATCCGGTGTGTCTTAGTGGATAAAGCATCACCACGTAGAGCTGAAAACCCGGGTTCAAATCCCGGTGCCGGAGAGAATTTTTCTCTCTGTTCCACTCATCTTTCATCATATGATGACGCAGAATATCTGCATGGAAATACCTGGGTACATCACAATAATATATAGATTAATTGAGTTGAACGAATGTTTTTTTCTCACGATATTTACTTCGAGACCTCAAGTCGAGAAATTATTATCCCATGATAAGAAAGATGAGTTTAAAAGTGAAATTAACTACCGATGAAAACTATTTTGCTTATGTGAAATTCGGATAGATAAATCCTATGTTAGCAACTGGATCCTACTGTATGAGTGCATTCAATTATCTTCCTGTGAACGCAGAAATTATGAACACATACCAACTTCCTGCAAATATGATATTCATGAGTAAGCATTTAAGATTATAATGTCATTACACTTTACTCTGAAATAGGTTTTCTTATTTATATAAAAAAATATATATTGATTTTACGGTGAACCCGTTTTTTGGTAAAACTTAGTGTACACATTGCTCGCATCTCATCTAAAATCCGGGGTTAGTAAAGTCAGTTCCTACTGTAAAAAATGCGTTAAATTGAGTTACTGCCAAAATTTTCGTATAGGTAAACTGAGCTCCGTCAAAAATATGTATAGGTAAACTCAGTCCCGGCTAAATTTTGTCACGACAAAATCTTACGTCCCACTTTTCCCAGACTTTGAACAGGAAACCAACTAGTACAACTTGTAGTCGATTGGTGTGGTTATAAATTCTATCACACTTTATGGTTAAAAACACCGTGTGATAAAAACTTGTCACTTCACTTCATGGTCGTCTAGAAAACTGCCACGCTCTTAAATTATCACTGTTCAACATTGATTTTGTTCAATTAAAAATTTCTTCTGTTTCTTATGTAATTTCACCTGCTGATTTAAAAAATTAAGTCAGAACTTTTCTACCATCCACCATTCTTTTTAATTGTAGAAAAACTGATTTATTTAATCGCTATAGGCTGTATACAGTCCTTAACATTATAATAGAAATAAAATGTTCCAAATATTTCATTTTATTTCTTTAACAACTGGCCTATAAATTTAGATCACTGTTCCTTGTAAAATCAGAATTCATAAAAAAATATATTCCTCATAAGTCTGTGAGAGTTAGTAGTAATTCTCAGTTGAGTTGGGACTTACATTCATGATACAAGTTTTATAACCTATTTTCTTTGTCCTAATTTTAAGTGTGGTAAAAGTATCTTATAAAGTGAAACATACCTCAAAATACTGTGTAAATCACATAAATAACTTTGTTACGTTTGTGGTTAGTTAAACTTTGGAAGCACACAGGCGAATTTTTACTACATTAGTTAAAAGAGCTTACGAGTGTTATTTTAATTGCAAAATAGATGACAGGAACTGGGCTTCTGAAATCTGTTGTGCTCCATGTAATTCTATTAACTGATTGGCTAAAATGATCCGGTCATATGCCCTTTTCAGTTCCAATGATATGTCGGGAACATAAGAATAATTCAATAGACTGTTACTTTCTAGGAACCACAGATCAGAAAATTACAGAGAATGAGGCGTTGGCTTAATATGTCTCTCAAAATAACTTCTTGGATTCTCATCTATTTTTTCTGTCTCAAAACCTTTGGGTAGTGAGCGACGAACGTGCGGAGCGTTTTCACCAGGATTTTTCTGAAATGAAAAGGCGCTACCAAGAAAAATGGAGCCCAAATATTCTGGTAGACTACTGTTGGACACTCAAAAGAGATAATTCTCAAGCCAAGTATAGCCTAAAATCTATTTCACACTAATTTTTGGTAAGTAAATATGATTTTAGGTCAAATGTTACAAGGTATCAATACAAGAAAAGTCTGAAGTACATTTCATATAATTACGGTACTCAAAAACCCTGGGTGATAGAAAGCTTTTCAAAACAGATCTGAACTCTGCACGAAAAATTCCGTAAGCATCACCCATTCTTTATCTTTTAACAAAAAATATGTTTAATTTTGTTGATCAGTGTAATCTATTAAAAAGTCCATATCACTGACCAAGAATATTAGTGCAATTTCCTGTTAATTAGGCATGTTCAACTTTTCAGATTCGATCTTAATTAGTGAGCAACAGCGACAAACGTTGAATGTACAAATATAAACAAAAGGCAAAGAAATAGGTAATTAAAACTGCACTGTTTCACAATTATTGTTCGGATAACCATATTAATCTCAGTTTCCATACAGTTGCTATAGATAGGGGAAAACAGGAGATAACAAAGTCCTAAGTCTGCAAGCGTTTATATCATAGTTATTTGCCTTTCACCCGCATATGTGCAGATTGATCCGAAGCGATTCTGTCGAGTCATGCACACAATATCAGTCAAATTGGAGGGATAGCTGTCGAAAGAAAGACTGTCAATTAAGATTTCTGACTGTCTCCGGAGATTCGAGCTGAATTTGCATTGTATAACTAACTACGCATTAATAACGCCTGTTCTACGTCATGTGGCGTTATTCTGTAATCCAAACAGTAACTGACTAATAGCCTAAGAACTAATTTTTGCCATTTCATAACAGACTTACAAATCTTCAGACAACATTTTGACATTTTGTTGTGGCTCAAGTAGTATAGTCCTTCTATATAGGCTATAAGTTCAGCGGTTCCGGGTCCAAGTTCTTTACAGCAGGTACAATTTTCATTCCTCTTCCTTTACTACTTCCTTCTCTATTTATTTTTCGCATTTATTTCTATTATTTCTACTTCTTAGTCCGTTATTAACAACAACAACAACAATAACAATAATAATAATAATAATAATAATAATAATAATAATAATAATAATAATAATAATATCATCATCACTTTCATTTTTCCTCCTCAATTATTCTATTTTTCCCTAATGATATTTCTTTTTGTAAACCCTCTTCTTCTTTTCCTCCGCTATTCCTACTATTCCTACTTTTTCTTCCACCCTTTCAAATACTTCTCACATTTCTTCCACTACTATGCCTTCGTCTTCTTCTATTCTTATTGCTCTTTCCATTAATCGTTCCTCTATTTTACTTCATATATTCGTACAAATTTTCTGCCACTCATTCATTCATTTAGCGTTCTGTCCAAGAGCAGGTCTTTCACTGTAAACCCAGCTTTCTCCAATCATTCCTATTTTCTGCCTTCCTCTTTGCCTCCTCATATGATCCATATATCTTAATGTCGTCTATCATCTGATATCTTCTTCTGCTCCGAACTCTTCTCCCGTTCACCATTCCTTCCAGTGCAGTTTTTTCTCAGCCAATCACCCAACCAAACCTGTTTCCTCTTCCTGATCTGTTTCATCATCATACTTTCTTCACCCACTCTTTCCAGCACGGCTTCATTTCTTATTCTGTCTGTCCACTTCACACGTTCCATTCTTCTCCAAATCCACATTTCAAATGTTTCTGTTCGTTTCCCTTCACTTCGTCGTAATGTCTACGTATTTACCCCATATATTTGTCTACTTTCTCGTTATTTTGTCCTCTATTTTTTAATTCTGCTATTTTACATATATTTTTCCAATGATTTTTCCCCTATTTGTTGGTTACATTTTCTTCTGCTTCAGCTTTACTTCTCCTTCTTCTTTTCCTTTATTCTAATAATAATTTTTCATTTCTTCTTCCAATAAAATTAATCTTTGTTTTCTGCTTTTCTCAAGTTCTCATATTTTAATCTACTCGTTCTTATATGCCAACTATTACGTTAATCCAATATTTTCCTTATAGTTGCTTTTCTATTCTTTTTTCTAGTTTCTTCCAATTGTCTTGTATTTTTTATCCATTTTTCCTTTCATTTTTCATCTTATGTTTTATCAATTTTTAAATTATTCTCCCTGTTTGTTCTCATATTTCACCATTATACTATTTTATTATAATTCTTATTTCATTTTTCCCTAGTTCGTCTAATTCCTCTTTTTATTCTATCGTTTTTTAAACTTGCTGCTCTATATTTCTGAATAGCATCTAAAAGTTGATCTGTATCATATAATTATGTTTGTGTGACACTTTGTAATTCACATTCTGAGCAAGCGTCACTGCTTAGTTGTTTGTAAATATCAGTCAGTTTAAAATCCATTTACATAATTTGAAATTTAATTCAAACTGACATTGTAATTTATCTTTGGTAATGTTAATACGTAATATAGTGAATCAAGAGAGTGACATGGATCAACCTAAACTCATACTCTAATTCTGGAGGAACATCTCGTATTTCTGTCAAGAATTATTTCATTACCTCCAAATTATTTTTATATTCACTCCGTCGTCGCACGTTTTCCAGCTTTTCCTATGTCTGTTCATAGATCTCCTTCCTATTGATTCATTTATTCTAGATTTATTTAGATATGCATGTTTATGATATCCATTCTTTGTTGTCTCGCCCTTCCTCTCTCTAACTACTAATTCATATCTTGTTCATCCTAGCCTAAGCACATTAATCAGAATTGCTGCATAGTACAGAATGATTTAATGCCAGTCGTGTGACTTCAGTTTATTTCATTCTCATTTAATTTCTGGCTCAGAAATTTTTTTAACTAACAAGAGCCAAAAAAAAAAAAAATACCAGCACTGCGGGCCAAAGAATTTTGAGAATGAAGATTTTCGCATATCAAAATTACCCTCAAACGATTTAACCATGACATTGATAAAAAGGCAACTCCTGTTTTAGAATTCCTGCTGCGTTGTTCACTTGTTTTGCTGGATTCCATTTTGATACACGGAGAAAAAAATGTATTACAATTATGTTACACAGTCCTGAAAAGTTGGCAACATTATGTGGAAGAAGAATGTAACCAAAAATGGGATTCAATTTGTATCAATATTAACGATTTAATTGCTTATAGTTATTATTATTATTACTATATTATTATTATTATTATTATTATTATTATTATTATTATTATTATTTTGCTGTAATTTCAAATTAATTAATAGTCTCACATAAGTGTTTAGTATCATTCATTCACCCATCCATCCATCCATCGATCTTTATTCCTACTTCTGTTTGGTCCAGTAGCTCAAGTAGTTCTGTTACGATGCACTTATCGCACACTTATCGGAATATGCCATAGACTATTTCGCAATCTTACTTTTAAAGACCGGACGAGGTTTGTATTATCAACATGGTGGTTCCCCCCCTCTCACTTTTCTCATGCAGTACCAGCTCATCTTGTGTAACAGACGAAAGTACAAACATAGGAATAACTACTTGCACGTATTGTGAATGCTGCTGTGCTCATCACCCGTGCCGAGCTACTCATTGCTACATGCGCGATTCACATCCGTGCGGCTAAGTGCGTTGAAGTGAAAAAAAAAAAAAGGATATTTGAAAATAAACTACTTTCTTTGGACTCGAAGAGCTGTACTTACATTATATGACTTTTTTTTTGCTCAAAGTTACTTCTAAAACCAATTCCAAAATCATCCTGCATATTTCATTAGTATAATAGTAGTACAATATAAAAAACCTGCAACTCTCATATACGAGGGAAAGTCAAATAGAAACCGTAATAATTGTTTCATTAATTGAATATGTACAATAAGACTACAAACACTTCATCACTTTTCAACATAGTCCCCACTACGTTCAATACAAATGTTCCTGTTATACTATGTTGAAACGTGATAGTGTTTGTAGCCTTATTTTACTTATTCAATTAATAAAACAATTATTAAGGTTACTTTTTGATTCTCCCTCGTATATCCTGTATGCGGCAAAACGACACTGAAATTATTGCTCATCTGCTGTCCACGTTTCCCTAGCAACGAAGTATTCATTTATTTTATAATATAATAGTTTGACATGATTGTGAATTCAGTACGGTGTTGATTCCTGCAATTATGGTTCTAAGAACAGAGGAGAAGCTGTTCATCGTGGAACATGGACAGTGTCGAATGACGCAAAGGCGCAATGAAAAATAGGAAATTGGAAGAAAAATAATTAAAAGATACGCGGAAGCACGTCCATTCTAGGGAATTTCGGGCTGTTAGGAAGAATCTATTTCAGCTCCAAGCCTGTTGCCTACTTGTTACACTGTTTCTCACCGTTACGTTCGAAGTACTTAAGACAATTTTGAAGGGAAATAACCGAAAATTGAGTGAGTGAGTGAGTGAGTGAGTGAGTGAGTGAGTGAGTGAGTGAGTGAGTGAGTGAGTGAGTGAGTGAAAAGGTAGAGGAGAAACATTTAAAAGGTATGTGAAAACGTGTAGGGAAAATAGGAACTGTCTATGCAAGCTCCAAGGCTTGGCCACTTGTCTCACTCAGATTTTTGCTGTTTCATATAAAGGAAAATCAAAGAATTTTGAAGGTTAAAGTCAAAAATGGACGTAACCTAACAGCTACCACATGAGGGGGGTGTACAAAGCACGGCAGAAAGCAACAGGGCAGGATCGCCAAGGATGTTAAAAGCCTGTACTGTGATAGTGGAGAGGGGCACCACAGTCCTCGCAAGACAAGGGATTCGAGCCCTTCCGCTGTGTGAGTGACATTCGAGTAAGCTCGCCCCAGAGTACTGAGGGCAGCGTGCGAAAGTCGAGGCTTCGATTTCAGAAGGCTTTAATTTGACAAACGCCAAAATTTGTGTGGGGAGAGTGTAGGCCCGTGCCAATTTCTTTCAGGGCTCATTCCGATGTCTTAGAGCATTCGGACATTCAAGATAAACCACATGCAGGATGAAACGTAGTAACTTAATAACTACCAGATGAGGGAGAAGACCGTGTGGAAAATCTCGAGGCACATTTATTTTATTAACAAAGAATGGAACTGAATCAGGTTCCATTGATTCCAATTCTAGACCGCAGACATCTACGACACAAGGATACAAAAATTGATCTCACTGAATGACAAATTTCTCAATTCTGGTGGTGAATACATTGAAAAATAACTCAACAATTGCTGTATGTTCCAATGAAACTTTCCATGAAATTTTGTTCTCTTTCTAAAAACGACCCCAGGGAAACTTATTTTTTACGGCCTTCGTAACTGCGCTGGAGTGGCCAAAATTTGTGTGAGCACTTCTTTTGATATTATTAAAATGATGGAAGAAAAAAGATTAATTTTTTTTATCTGCTTCCCATGAGAATGTTTGCTTGTAAGTACAAAGGAGAATACAGTACCATATTTACCTTCTTCATTGGCATATCCAGACAAAATCGTGCCAATTCAAAGAGAGAAGCTTGACGATATACGCAAACTAATGCGTTACATACCACATGAATATCAACCATTTTACAATAATATTCTTCATTGGCTTATTGTGGAAAAATAAGTTCATTTATGTGGTGAACTTATGTATTAAGTACACAGTAGGCTTATGCATATATTATATCCCTAATTTGACAAATAAACTTTAAATGAACTCAAATTATTATACTACGCTTTTGATTCCTTGCAGAAACAGCACATGTCAAGCTAATATAATTATATTGATTTATTTCATTAACAATTCATTATATTCCAATAAATTTGGTATAAAACGACACATCTATTAGGCTTGTGTATGAAGAAGCCAGTATTATAACCAATGATGTGGTCTACCACCAGTAATATCGTTTTTTGTGTCTACTGAAAAATTTAGTTTTCATGACGTGCTGTTTCTGCAATCCCCGATTCAACTACTCTCGGCCTCAATTCGCAAAATGCTATGTAGCTATCACCAATTCCATCGACGCTAAATATCTCAATAGCTGATATAACGTCGCTAAATAACGATCTTGAAAGATGTAATTACTTTGGTTCATTTCACCAACGTGTTGAGTGGCTCATAATATAGTGTCCTGGAACTTCTTCGCAGCAGCTCAATTTTCAGCTCACAATTCACCGTTACTTGGAACTTTCCCACTCCAGTAACAAAATTAACAATAGCAAATATATTTTTCCTCTGATACTCTGGATACTTATGTGTGTTGAAAGTAAGAAGTTTGTACTTATTTTATTTCGTATTTCTTTCCTTTTGTTTGAATAACTTCAAGTTTTATCTTACGATTTAATAGGCTTGTCGATCATCGGTAATTGGCGAAAGAGAACAACTAAAAGCAGCTTCAGTCCATTGAAAAATACACGAACAAAGATACTTCTATTGACTTACAGCAAATGTGGGTTTTGAATGAAACATTGGAGATGCGAAACAAAAGGAGACAACGCTACTGAATTTCTGCCTGCAAGAATGTTTCCAAGGAAACTCGAGTTAATGTACGAAATTAGTTGTTACATAAGACTTGCAAAAATGTTAAACAAAACACACGCGACGTATGCAACAAGACCCGCACATCTTGATACTCCGAGCTTCACTTTTTTAAAAACAAAAGAGGAACACTAAAGCGTAAAACCCGGAATGTAAATGGGTCTTTAAGAACCCATTTAGCTACGTGATTCTTTTTTTTTCTCTGTCTCCTTCCTCTTTCTCTACTTCATCTCATCCCTGGCAGAAAAAAAATCTTTCTCTCCTCACGTCGACTTCTTGCTGTAGTAATTTTGCTTGCAAATGATGCCGCCTGTGTTACATCCGCCCTGCATCTCCCTCCCGCCTATCCAGCCTGTCCCAGAAAGAGTCAATAAAACTTGTTCCAATTCCAGGCAACTGTACCTTCACCCAAGTACAGCTATGATTCTTCTATGATTACTATAGGAACGAAGGGTACCTGTTTAACTATCTGCTGTTGTCATAACCTGAATGTAAATCACACATAATATTATTCATTATATATCTCGTGAAGTAACAATTAAATATTCTTCTCTCTTTTCTTACTCTTAATTCTAGAATACATATTTTAGTCCTTACACTACGGAAGCAAACGATAGCGTAAGACTTCAGGCGCTACGCTACAAAACCGAACAAGAACATTACATTCAGCGTCAGAGCCATGTTATGAAATAGCAGATTCTCTCATTACAGCTCAAAAGACAAATATAATTTATTTTATAAACTGATTTATATTAAGACCGAGCGGGCTAGCGGGGTGGTAGAGGGCTGGCCTCGCATTCGGGAGATCCGGGGTTCGATCCGAGGGGCCGGCAATCCTAACTGAGGTTTTCCATGGTTTCCTCAGTTATTTCCAGGCAAATGCCGGGATTGTACCTCTTGAAAGTCCGGTCATGGACGGCGATCCTTCCCTTAATCCTTTCATATGTGTGAGTGAATGATGTATAATGTCTTAAATGTTTGTGTTGTATCGGAGGTGGCCCTGGCATTGAGCTGATCCCTCATCCGGGGAGGCCCTCCATGTCCTTGTGTGGTCAAAAAAGTATGTATGTGATCCATAGAGTAATTCCTCTCCCGACAGGTCGCGGCCCTGTAAGGCCCGGGTGGCGTGAGTCGTGTAAATGTACCTAGAAGGGAGAGGTTAAAACTGAGAGAGAGAAAGAAAGGAAGAAAAGATTTATATTATGATTAGGCTTCCGTGTTATTGTATATTGTAGATCCGGACAGAAGGAACAACTTTCAACCTAATACGGTTGCGTTGTTCAAGTGTTTTGCTGGATTCCATACATCATGCTGTGACTTACATCTCTGTAGCGTAGTGGTAAAGTGAAAGGCCTTGGTGTAATTCAACCCAGGTTCGAACGTGAGACCAACTGATTTTTTTTATTATTTTGAAAATTTGTTTACATTATTTTAGATACGTTATTTTATTTTAGCCCGAAATAAAGGCGGTTTTACTACATAAACAATATAACCGTAATTCGCACTAACCCAACTATTTAGTAGTCTATGCTTAATAATAATAATAATAATAATAATAATAATAATAATAATAATAATAATTATAATGTATTATTAAATATTATTATTATATGATTATTATTATTACTATAATTATTATTATCATCATTATTATCATTATTTTTATCATCATTATTATAATTATCATTACTTTTATCATTATTATTATCATCATCATCATCATTAATTCATCATCATTATTATTATTATTATTATTATTATTATTATTATTATTATTATTACTTACAAATTGCTTTTAAGGAACCCGAAGGTTCATTGCCGCCCTCACATAAGCCCGCCATTGGTCTCTATCCTGTGCAAGATTAATCCAGTCTCTATGATCATATCCCATCTCCCTCATCCATTTTAATATTATCCTCTCATCTACATTTCGGCCTCCCCAAAGATCTTTTTCCCTCCGGCCTCCCAATTAACACTCTATATGCATTTCTGGATTCGCCCATACGTGCTACATGCCCTGCCCATCTCAAACGTCTGGATTTGATGTTCCTAATTATGTCAGGCGAAGAATACAATGCGTGAAGTTCTGCGTTGTGTAACTTTCTCCATTCTCCTGTAACTTCATTATTATTATTATTATTATTATTATTATTATTATTATTGCTTTATCATTATCGTCATTCTATATTATTCCATCGGAACATATTTTTCTAATAGGCCTACCAATATTTTTTTCTTTTTTTGCTGTCTCAAACAAAGTTGCCATAAAATTTAGAGTTTATCGTATTCAGCTGACTGTTAGGCGTGTGCATTTCAGTACTCATTATGGCCGGCAGAGTGTAGTTGTCACGAACGTCGATCATAATACACAACCTTTGAACGTTCGGGAGAAGTTCAATGTACGGACCAAAGCAACGTAAAGTAATGCAAACTGCCGTTCTTCGTAATCCCAATCTTATAAGGCCACGATATAACGGCGGTTCCTTACGCTACCTGTGTGTCACTGTCTTAAGTCCTTAGGTTCCAAAATTTCTATTCGTCAAACTTATTGTTACAGTTCTTCAGTGGGGGGCTGTTGGGATGGAATGGTACACGGACTTAGAGGGATGGCGGGACTGGTCGTTAGGGTGTTAGCGGTTAGGTCGGTTCGACGTGGGTGCGGTCGGTGGGCTTGCAACTCATCCCAGACACGCGCACAATAGACCTCAGGTCGCGGTGCACAGGGATGTTCCCCCTCATAGTGAGAAAAAAAAATAAAAAAGAAGACAATTAGAAAGACTGAAAACGATTCCATTATGAAACGACAGAATTCTCTTCTCTATGACCCCAAACTGACAGAAGCATAAAACCTGAAGATAAAGTGAAAGATTTGAAGGACAGAAACTCGATTCCAAGAAAAGGCAAAGGATTATTTCGATAGTGTTCTGGTAAAGGAGATGAAGTCACTTTTTGTGCAAATGGAGTTTTGTTCTCCAGATGATTACACAAGTTAAATTATACAAGTCGGTATGCAAAAAATATTAAGAATACTACCATTTTATTCCTTTTTATTTGTGTAAAAAATTATTTGCAAAGAGAGTTCGAAGTTTAATTTTCATTTATCTCGAAACTCATTTTTATAACTTACCTCCCTTTATCCAAACACCATCGATTATTCCCACTAGCTATAAATACTAAACTGACAACAGAAACTAATCAGTCTGCTAACAGATGACTGTCGGAGATACAGTCAATAGGACTAAAGCGGACGGAACCTTATTTTGACTCAAAACGGAAGTTTCAGCTCTCTTCGTCGTCAGGGCTTGCACATGGGGTACCTTTAAGTACAGCTCGACCTTTGAATTCGCCTTTATCCTTTCAGGTATCTCCAACTTCTTCTTGTTTATGTATTCCTAATGAGGGAGGTAATAGCCAAAATCTTGTATTACTTATTCATGTGGATGCTATATCATAAGCTGCTACTAGGTAACGCGCTAGAGAGCATCAGTGTGCTAAAGCACGAAATTCTGAGCAAGAATTTTCTGATATGAATTAAAGCAAATGAAATGCGTTTTGTGGAGAACTCACTATCTACCTTACTTCAAAAGCGTTCTGCGGTAGATTTGAGCGTTATCGTGATCATCGTTGCCGTAATAATAATAATAATAATAATAATAATAATAATAATAATAATAATAAATGAAGAATATCACTTCGAAACTAATCAGTCATGTATAATTCCCATATTAATACAGTATTAACGAAATTTCAAATTATTTCATGAAATGGGGCCTGAAAATAAACGGAAAAAAAAACGAAAATCCTAATTTGTAAAAACGGGAGTAAAATGAGTAAGAGAGAGAAATGGCTGCTGAACAATCACCTTATTGATTGCGTTTCTAGATTAACACATTTAGGTGTAATATTAAATGGAAAGGGTAAATGGATGACTCAAAATGAAGTGGCATTTAATAAAGGTAATAGTGCACTCACAGCGACAGATAAGTGCTTGAACAAATGGCAGAATATAGAGATAAAAAAACCTGTTTAATATTGATAGAGCTATGGTATAATCGAAAATATTGTATAATAAAGAAATTTGGGGTAATGATTTATCTAGCGAGCTTATTGATAGAATTACATCTAAATTTTGTAAGAAATTTATAGGAATCCCGTCGAACGCCTCTAACCTAGCTGCTAGATTCGAAATGGGGGTAGATAGTATTATGGCAGCTATGGGGACTATCAGCAAAGTAGGGAGGGCACGTTTCCTACTCACCCCACATTCGTTTGATTGGCAGGCGAGGGGTAAGGCAGTTGTTTTGCTAAGTCAAGTGCAGTGGTGGATTCGACACACCTTGCGCATCAGTAATTTCTCCGCTGTTAGTTCTTTTTTCAAAATCTTTACAGTCTTTCGTTTGTATGAAGTACATGTGTCACACAATAATTATTACAGCCGTCTATTGTGATTAGGCAAATTACATATTCTTCAATTGCATAACCATTCCTTTATGATGTGCACGAAAAATTCTTTAACTGTCTTGTGATCGACATAATAAATTGTTTATTTTTAAAAACAAGAAAGAAAAAACAAAGCTCCATTGTCATTTAACTGTGCAATATATTAAAAAATATAACGATCAACGTAATAAATTGTTTATTAAACAATAAAGAAAATAACTAAGCTCCATTGTCATTTAAGTCGAAAACATATTAAACACAATATAATGATCAACATAATCAATTGTTTCTTTGTAAAAACACTAAAGAAAGTAACTAAACTCCATTGTCATTTAACTTTAAAACATATTAAACAAAATATATGAGATATGAATGAAACGAAATACTACTGTAGGCCTATACTGCTAGTTTTCATTTTTTGTTGTTGAGTTTCTTGTTATTAACTAAAAAGGTTATATTTGGCTCTAAAGTAGAACTCAACCGTAATAATAATAATAATAATAATAATAATAATAATAATAATAATAATAATCCTGGTGCTACAGCCCATGAAGGGCCCAGACTGACCAGCCGGCTGCTGGCCTCACGTCCATATGCCGAAGCAGAGGTGAACGATCATCCAACCAGAATGAGATATCGTGTGGCTAGCACTATGATCCCCCCAACCGTATTGCTTGCTTTCGCAACCGGATTTCGCTACCTATCGTAGCTCCCCAAATGCATCACGATGCTGGGTGGGTATCGGTCCCATACACTGGCCGAAATTTCATGAGAAAATTTCTTCCCCCATGAGGACTCGAACCAGCGCGCATTCCGTAACGCGAGTCCTAGGCAGGATGCCTTAGACCACGACGCCACGGCGCGGGACTAACTCAGCCGTAATACTGAAACTAAATGCATGTCTATGATCCTATACCTTGAGATACTTTTGGTCATATTTATTTTGGAAAAAACTGCTCACAACAGTAAGTTGAGCCAAACATAGATAAGCTCACAACACGCATTGCAAATGTGCGCAGATTAGATAATTGCTTCTCTGGTAGGTATTTAAAGAGATCTAATTCATTTTTTCTTAAATACTTTACTGGCATGCTCGTTTGCAACTCTGTAGTGGCTCTGCTGCTTGGGAAACATCAAATACAAATGGATTATTGAACAGGCACATCTCCTTGTCCATTGCAGTTACTTCTGAAAATCTTTCTTGGAAAGAGAACGCATCAAATAAGTCTAATATGCACTCAAAGTTTTAAATAAGTAAGTTCAGTTCCAGATAGGAATACTTAATAAAATAATAAGTATCTGAACCTCGAAAGGCCGAAAATACCATAAACATATTTTGTTTTGTATCTTTTCACAAATATTACGAAAATAGATTTTCAAATTGTAAATAAATACTTGTAAGATCACCAAAGTCCGCTTTGTGCTTCCGATCAAAGTGGCGTTTAATATTGAAGCGTTTCATATGCGCAAGCTTAAATCCGGATATTAAACAGCACACTTTCTTCTTTTTGTAAGAAACAAGAAACTCTTTCTGAAACTGACTGACGTCCCGAGATCGAAGCCATACCCGCCACTGAATGACGCGTGTCTTTACGAAGCACCAGGCGGAGGAGATGGAGGGGATGGTCGGTGGGGTGAGGTAAGGAGGCTTTGAGTGCAGTGGCCCTTCGGAGCCATTTTTCCCCATGATTGTATCACAGTCTAGTATATACAGTCGCGAAGCTCAATACGTAGTAAATATGCAAACATTAGATAGTTGCTCACCACTAGGATCGCTAATATCGCCTCATTACAGGCAATGCAAAATAGTACCGTCACAGTCTTTTGTTTCTAGCACCCTCAAAACTCAAGCTTCGTGACTGTATATAGTAGACTGCGGTTGTATTATAGGAATGATACTAGTAAGGAAAATAACATTCTTAGGTCATATTTTGGAGAAGGAGGATAGTGCCATTGAAAAGAAGTGTTTACAGTTTCTTCGAGACACGAATTGGCTAGAAGATTTGAAGAACAAGGTGAGTAGATTAGGTCTAAGATGGTTATGGGAGGAAATTGTGGTAATGAATTAAATCTAATTTGTAAAATCGTAAAAGAGAAGTGTAATGAAACTACGAGACAGGAATTATATCAAAATCTCAAAGAATTAAGGACATTAAAACGTCATAGGAACAAGAAGAATATGTCAGAATAAATAATAGTAAAGTGAGGATGGGCTTAGCTTGTTGGACACTAGGAATATGGAAATTTAAAAACAGGAGGGGTACCATAGAGAAGGATATCTGCCCCCTTTCCGGCATGGGAGAAGAAGCTTTCCATATATTATTTGAATGTCAAGAAACAGATAATACAAGGAAAAATAATTAATTTTTGAATATGAATAGATATGTAGCGTGAAAGAAAATATGTAATAAAAATAATATAGGAGAGTAAAATTGGGCAAAATTTTAATGATAGTGAAGATAAAATGGGAAGAGGAAGTTAAAAGTAATGATGTATGAAATTGATCTTATAGTGTGTATGTATGTGTGTGTGTTTTTTTGTTTTGTTTATTGCTTTTAGTTGTGAGACTTGGCATAGGTGATTAAAATTGTAAAGTAAGGCAGATCTGGGGTAATATAGAATTGTAACACGTCTATATTACAGATATATGATAGATGAATAAAAATGTTATATGTTATGTTTTATTTAACGACGCTCGCACCTGCAGAGGTTATATCAGCGTCGCCGGATGTGCCGGAATTTTGTCCCGCAGGAGTTCTTTTACATGCCAGTAAACCTACTGACATGAGCCTGTCGCATTTAAGCACACTTAAATGCCATCGACCTGGCCCAGGATCGAACCCGCAACCTTGGGCATAGAGGACCCACGCGATACCAACTCGCCAACCAGGTCGACTATTTCCTACATGTAATATGTGTGTGTGCGTGTGCGTGCGCGTGCGCGTGCGTGTGTGTGTGAAAATAGTTAAACAAGTTAGTAACTTCCATTTTCTCAGTTACTAGATGTCCTTCTATGGAGAAATATATGTTCAACTTAAAACTGAACGTTTTAATGAGATATGTGGCAAAATATAAAAAACTAAAAAAATAATGGAAGGAAAGAGACTTCGGTGGAATTGTATGAAAAAAATCTACATCAACTTGTCTATTTGGGAGTGAATATTACATAATAAATTAATGAGAAAAAGTAGTTACAGAGATCAGATTTTTTAAATCTGATCATGGGAAAGACATGGCTAAATAAAATTAAAAATGATGCAAATGGACAAGAATGAGAAATTTACAGCACAAAATGAAATAATTGTTTATTACAGAGAAAATGACTAGGCTAAGTACATCCAATATCCAGTAAAAGACTGCCCAATATAATTCCGAATTACAGACAAAGAGGACGTAGAAATAGGCTTATAGATCGACCTTACAAAATGGGGATAGACCAATTTCGAGTCGCAAGAGTCTATTAACCTACTGCCTGAAGAAACGGAAGAAAATAAATTCTTAACTCTGGATTATAAAAATTATGCTGTTTTGATGGAGGTGAAATACTGCAGTATGTAATACTGCCAAACATCTCTTGGAAGATGTCTCACAACATTTTGTGTATCCAGCAGTCGTTTGTCAGGATTGTAGTTACGACTCGAGACACCAGAGAGTGTTGGGTTTCTCTGATTGAGTTTACCAACTCAGGGGTCCGGCCGCTAGCGGTCTTGTTTGAGTTAGAAGTGTCGTGGCACGTCCACTTTGAGGAAAAGCGACCGCGTCGCCCCCGCCACAAACACTCGGAAGAGTGGGCTATCCTACAAATCTTGCGCGGTATGCCACATAGCCCATTCATGCTCTCATACCCTCCATATTTTAATAAACCAGTTATATGTACAGTTTATTTTTATAGTCAACCAGTTTCAGTAGTAAGAGGAATTGCACATAATGTGCAAATAGTTCATGTTCCAACGATTGCTATTACAGTAAACCAGTTAAGACGAACCTCAAGGGTCCGAAAAATCGCCTGTTCGTATCAATTAAGTTCGTCTTATCCGAATTCTGATCGATTTTTGTTGCAATGAATCCAGTATCACTCTTTCAGTTCAAAACATTTCTCATGGTTTGTATTTAGTAATAATGAATTTCGAATTACGTTCCTGCGAACCTTTCTGAATATTATATTATTAATCTAATGCTGCAGACTATTGGAACTCAGCCATCAGTGTTCTAGCCTCCCAATATATTTGTCCATTCGTCCCGTTCCAGAATTTGTGAAGTGCAGTACATTTCCTAAGATGGTCGCAGTTCATGATGGCACTTCTTCTGCACAGCATACAGTTTGGTGAATCAAGAATGTTGAAGCGATGGAGTTCTGCCAAGCAGTCGTGTCCTGTAGTCAGGCGGAATGCTGCTACAGCTTCACTTCGGGAAGTTTCCGGAATGATGTTTTTTTTCCGTTACCAATTTCGGCCACATCTTCCCTTGGCTAATTTCTTTCAGTTGGTTTGATCTTTCCTTTCTAAAAGTGGAAATGATTATTGATTTTGCTAAACAAAAAGATAGAGTTGTTTCCTGTGGAGAGTCAACTATTTTTGTGCCTTTTTTTCGCCAGAAGATTAGCTGTCTCATTTCCTTTGATACCAACATGAGAAGGAATCCATTGGAGTGTGATTTCTTTGCCTGCTTATTATAATCTCTTGATTAATGTTTCGATTTCCGAAACTTTGGATGTCGGTATATATCTAGGACTTGATATGGCTTGGATAGCAGAGGTGGAGTCACAAAATATAGCCTTTCTGAATATTGTATTAGAATAATGTATCATCAATGCTGGTTTAGAGAAGTCTCCATATCTGGCCTATTTCTATCTTTTCCTTGGTTGGTCCAAATTCCGCTTCCAAATATAGGTATTATTCAGTTTATAAAAATCAACACTTTTATTACCACAATGAATTTAATTTAAATCACTTCTAACTCATTTACGTTGCCCTCATATTCTTAAAACATTCAAGAACCTCTGATCCCACTTGTTCATATTTTGCTGCACGAATTCGCTTAATTTTTCCTGATGAGGAATCGGAAGCTGCAGCAGCGTCAGCTTTATCTTTGTTTTTTATTAAGATCGAAAGAACAGATTTTAGAATTTGAAAATGTTTTGTAATTTGAGTTTTTGACATAGTATTGTGGCACCCGTCTGGAACGTTCTGGTCGCGTAAGGGAGTGGCGCGCGCATCTAGCGAGAAGGAAGGTGTGGGAAAACGGGAACTCGAGCTTCGGTAGGAGCTATAGCGCGGTAAGAAGAAGGGGAGGAGAACTTCGGTGACGGCGCGGAGCGGGGAGACAAAAGGAAGCATCTCGACGTAGATTTCTCTCGGAGATTCTGTAAATCACGTCCATCGAAGGTCCGAGAACATGTGGTTTAAAATAAAAGGGCGAGTCTTCGGAAGTTAGTTAGTCTTCAGTCAGACTTCAAGTCTTGTCTTGGACAGCGGCGACGCTTCCGGAGGATCTGAGTTCGACGTGCAGTAAACTTGAGTGAGTCCGTAACTGTGGCAGTATCCAAGCGAGGGTGACGCATCCGAAGGATCTGAGTTCGATGTGCAGTGAACTTGAACAGTGAGCTAGAAGAACTAGCCAAGGCAAGCGAACTGTGAACTGAGAACTGACAGCTTTGTCCTGCACTTAGTGCTTTGTCAACATTAATTGAAATTAGGAGTACATTGTTGTTCCACTTTACACACCATCTCTGCATTCCTCATTTTTCACTGTTGCTACTTCTCGTCACAAACTCTTTGCCACCTGAAGTCAAGGGCTGCCGAATCATGAAATCTTTCAAATCCAAGTCACAAAAATCATCTTATGACGAGTTGCCAAATTAACTTACTGTTGTGACAAGTGCTGTATTGCATGTTTCCATGTATTCAATATATATTTTTATATTTTAGTGATATTTATTTTATTTTATCTGTTTTTGTTTCATCATATTTTCCGATAACGATATATCATGTGATAACTTGAGCTACTTATAATCATAATTTTCCTTGCTTTGTGTACCTAATAAATATCGTGTTCATTATATGCTATGTAATTTATTATCATTATTATTATTATTATTATTATTATTATTATTATTATTATTATTAATCCTTTCTTAGATAGCATTGGGTTTTCAGTCTGTATAAAATAATTGGAGATAAAACAATTTAAGAAGGAATGGATGTTTGCTTAACTGAACAATTCCAACGCGGTTTCCATTCAAACCGTCCGTGGTTCGAATCCCGGCGTGGGCATTGAGTAGAAATTAATATTCCGTTTACGAAACTGAATTTTATCCCTCATCATGTGGTACCCTGTGTTGTCTCAACAGTAGTCATTTACCGTGCTGACCACACGACTAGAGAGTACCGCGAAGTGACCTTGTCTTAAGTGTTGATCCAAAGATACACGTTAATCCTCCCTCACATCGTATTGGATTGTCAGTTTATAAAAAATGGGAGGTAAAAGAATTAAAAGGAGGAATGAATGTTTGTTGAACTGAACAATTTATAAATGAAGTCAAATGAAGTCTTACTTTTAGGATTATCGGAAACAGCATCAAAATGAAAGCGTTACGTCAGTTAATAAGATTCTTGTAGCGGGTCTGTGAAATGAAAGGTGAGAGTGTGGAAAGCAGCTCAATCTATTGCGAGGAGGGGAGGAAGGGGTTGAAGGTTGTTATGTTTTCCGATGGCGTAGCGCAGATGGAGGCGATTTGATCTCATTGATTCCGGAGCGGAAAATAATCCGGAGATTGATGGAGAAGTTTGCGAGTTGCCTACTCAGCCCCTGCCGGTCCCGGCCTTTTCAAGTAGCCGCTTTAATTACAGGGGTGCCACCCCCTCCCAGACAATCGTATCTGTTTCAACCGCAGGTTGGGATAGAGAGGGAAATAAAATAAAAAAATAAAAAGAGCTAAAACAAATAAAAGTTTAAAGGACTGGAAATGAGACGGAAAATAGCAACGAAGTGAACTGCAAACAGTTTGTAAAGGAAAACTATGAAAAAATGTTATACGTTATATGAATAAAATTGACACAAGACTTACGAATGGCTGGGCGGCTAAATCAATGATTTCTAACTATTGCTATCTAACATCATGGACAGCATCTCTCCTTATAACAATGTAAAGAGCTGATTATTCCAAAAAATTGTGAATAATAGTAATAATAATAATAATAATAATAATAATAATAAAATTATTTATTTATTTATGTATTTATGTATTTATTTATTTATTTTTGTGCTGAACAACAGCTATTGGCCAATATAATAGTAATAATATAATAATAATAATAATAATAATAATAATAATAATAATAATAATAATGTATTGCTAGAACAAAGATACGCACTTTTTATAGAAATCACTCTCGCCCCAGAAAAAGAACATACCTGTGCTCAGTGGGCATTTCACAAAATTTAGGATAACTATTTTATTTATTCGCAGAATGAAAAGTAAAAATAGATAAAGAAAAACAGATATTATAATAATTTAAACTTTATATTTTCTCCCTAAACAATAATTTTAATTGATTTTTTTTAAATAAGGAGCATTAGTAAACTGAATGTTTGGGAATTTTGTTATTATCTTGTTATAAAGCCTTGGACCGAAGTTGGTACTGTGATTGTATGCTACAGTTCTGTACATTTAGGTTCTGTCTATGTTACTTAAACTTTTAGTTTTATATTTATGTGAATACAAATTAAGTATATTTCGAAATATAAAATAAAATATATTTTCTAATTCAATAAAACCTGGGTTGTACAAACCCAGAAGAAAAAATTGGGCCACCTGAATTTTCCAAGTTCCAGTTATAACATAGTGCGCATGCTCAGTAAAGTTTTAATTATAACCAGGCTTCGGCCTAGGGACACAGAGTAACCAGAATGAGGTTTAGAATACACGGAGTATAAATTACGTCATAACCAGTGTGGTGTGACTGCAACTGCACAGTTGGGTCCGTTATGCGCATTACCGTTGTGTGTATTGCATCTTGGCTGCGGTACGTGTAACAGGCTTCGGCGTAGGGACACCTGATTGAAGGTTACAACTCACGTTAATACTTTAATGGTGGACATTTATTGTCTACACTAGGAATGTACTGTATATACTGCATCTGTACAGGGTGAAATATATTTTGTGCCGTACTATGACGGCCTGTTTACATGTTGAGACACGAAGTAACGGCGCGCTCCATCTCCCAGTCCACTCGACCAACAGAACACTAAACATCCGTGCGTTCTGAACTTCATGCGTTTCTGTGCCCAGGACCGAAGCCTGGTTATAACATACTGCACGTACTCAGTAAGCTACTGAGCATGCGCAGTATGTTATAACTCAAACTTGGAAAATTAGGTGGCTCAAATTTTTGTTTCTGGATCTCTACGTAACTGAACTGGAATGATTTAAATATCGCTCAAGTCGGAACTACTTATAAATAAGGCTCGCATATATATATATATATATATATATATATATATAAGATAATATTCGAATAACTAGTAAGGTAATCAGTTTAACAGAACATAGCTGGAAGCATTTGAGGATGTTTTTAATTTTTCAAACCAAAACGTGACGAATTAAAATAGGGAACTATTCATAGTTACATACTTATTTACAAATGAAAACATTATAGCCTTTCTTGTAAGTAGAAGAGTAGCGTAAGTTCGTAGACTCTTATTACATAAAGAAATGCGATTGACACTAATCTGGCATTCCACGGACGCTTGTTCTTCGGGCCACAGTATTGCTCTTCTTCACGCACTTTGCTCATTACTCTGTTCCCTTGCTCCTAGAGGGGAAGTGTGTTTCGGCGTCATAAGCTGCGAGATGGAAATCATTACAACGCAGGCTTTCCACACAGAACATGCGAGTTCAAATCTCAGTGTGCCCAAACGGAATTTGTAGTAGGGAAAAAAATGATGAAACATTTCCCTCGAGACACTTCAGATTTTCATTCTATTACTCCATAAGTTTATTATGTAATTACTTAGAATTTCATAGTACTGCAACGTATTCTTAAACATGAAGTATCGGCTTCATACCTGAGCAGTCATTTGATCATGTAAAAGATCCATTGAGACAGATTAACTGAATAATTTCATTGAAGTCAGATGATCAGGAGCTAAGAAAGAGGGAAAGATTAAGAAGTGAAAATAAGACAGAATACGAAAAATGGCAAGACAATTAGAGAATACAATGTAAAAAATAGGGATATGGACATACGAAGAGAGAGAGGATTACTACAGAAAAGCGTACAATTATGAAAACACGAATATTAAGAAACAAATGAAAGATAAAATGAAAATTAAAAGACGTAAGGGGTAATACAAGGTAAGTAATAATGATAAAAATGAAAGAGAAAACGGAATATAAATGATGAAGTGAATATTATTTATATCGCTAAACAACGATAGCAGAATATAAATAATAACTTGTATATTATTTATATCGCTAAACAACGATAGCAGAATATAAATAATAACTTTAACATTATTTATATCGCTAAATAATGATAGCAGAATATAAATAATAACCTGAATATTATTTATATCGCTAAACAACGATAGCAGAATATAAATAATAACTTTAACATTATTTATATCGCTAAATAATGATAGCAGAATATAAATAATAACCTGAATATTATTTATATCGCTAAACAACGATAGCAGAATATAAATAATAACTTGAATATTATTATTTATATCGCTAAATAACGATAGCAGAATACAAATAATAACTTGAATATTATTTATATCGCTATTCTTCCAAGAATCCATTCCCCTAACCACCTACCCACTCTTCTTCCTCTATACACTAATTTTTCCGTCACACTAAGGGCAACAAATCCGTTAAAAATAATTTGATCTAATAGTTTATTAGTCAATCAACCAATCAATGCCGGTTGGTCAGTCAGTCAATCAACAACACACAAATCTATAGACGAGTCCATCATCACTCCATTCACCCACTTCAACCCATTTATTGCCGACGATATACCCATTTACTCAACCAACTGCAATCCATCCATTACAGTGGCGACTCGTGATATTTTTTGTATGTAGGATATGAGATTGACTGATGACCAAGACAGAAACTAATATTAATAATAATATAATATTAGTAATAATAATAGTATTATTAATAATAATAATAATAATAATAATAATAATAATAATAGAGCATGCAAAATCAATACAAATAGGCCTATTTTAGTCTTTAACTCACCATTCTGGAACTGGCAATTTATTTGTAGTGAAGTTAGATTCTCCTCTCAATTTTAGTTGCGAAGATGGCTCCTAAGCCATTGTACTGCCCGATATTTACCGATGTTCCGTCGTACGTTTGCACAATTAATTTCTTGCTACAATTAAATTCTTTTAAATGCTCAAATACAACTTCACATATTCTTTAGGCTGTCCTGTCATCTGAAAGTCGTCTTAATTCTTGTATTTATTATAGCTTATTTTATTTACCTTTATGTAATTTTGTTTGTTTATTCATTTTATTTTTACATTATATTTTAAATTATTTATTATTTCGTTTATTCTATTCTTTTAAAATAACCAATGAACTGCATTTAAGAAGGCTATAAGGGTACTTGAAAATTCTTAATGTAGTCACTGAGAGGGTCTCCATCACCCAGAAAGAAGGGTCGTACTATTAGGACACGCGGTCATATCCTCAAACGCGGTTAAACTCAGGCCATACCCCTCCCTCCGCACCCTCTCCTGTCCAATAATTTCACTGCTAGAAAAAACCGTTTGCTGTAAGATATTTGGATGGCTCCTCGGAAATTATTTCTGAGCTGTGCAGTGGCGACAACTCACGACAGAAAGTGGAAGCTTAAATGAAATTACTACGTCGGGACGAATTGAAAATCAAAATCTGTAATTAAAATGTTTTCGCAGGAGTTAACATATATTTTCTATCCTCAGAGGCACGAAATTAAACTGTAGGATCATCCTCATATTCTTCATGGAGGAATCGCCACTGATCCATCATCCACCTAACCATCCATCCATATACCCACCTAACAATCCATCCATGCATCCACCCATCTACCTAACCAACCATCCATCTATCCACCTACCCACCTAACCATCCATCCATCCACCCATCTATCTAACAATCCATCCATGCATCCACCCACCCACCTAACCAACCATCCATCTATCCACCTATCCACCTAACCATCCATCCATCCACCCATCTATCTAACAATCCATCCATGCATCCACCAACCCACCTAACCAATCATCCATCCATCCACCTACCCACCTAACCATCCATCCATCCATCCACCAATGCTACCATCCATATTGAATATGCATATGATCAGCTTTTCTATTTTCTATTACTTTATCTCTTTACATTAGTGTATCCTATAGATCAGTGTCGACAAGTGAACATATTGGATTCTTGTTTAGTACCCACTTCATCTTGCTGTTGTGTTTTTGTTGCTTAATAATTGCGCATAACAATAAAGCTGTAACCTTTACGAGATATGCCTTCACGCTCAATTGACCAATTCTCCGCGTACACTGGCGCCACTAGCACGGAAATAAATAGCGAGGCCTACAGCAGCAAGCCGTATGTTAGTTGCTTCTTGACAAGCGCACGGCTCATTTGGTTCATGGTCGTCGTACTATAGTAGAACAGGGGATGTTCCCGAGGTTGACGACTAACAATCGTGCTAAAAATTTCGAACGAGGTCAAAGTTTGTAAAATTATTGTATGGAAATTAGAACATCTTGATTACACAACTTTTAACACTATATCACTTCGGAATATAAAGTACATATATGCTTTCACCTGTTAATTAACTAGGTTACCTTGTTGACTAGTTTCAATGATAGCCCACAGGCTGAAACTAGTCAACAAGGTAACCTAGTTAATTAACACGTGAAAGCATATAATTATATACTTTATATTCCAAAGGAAATTAGTAGTCTAAATAGCTTTATCTTTGAATGAATGAATGAATGAATGAATGAATGAATGAATGAATGAATGAATGAATGAATGAATGAATGAATGAATGAATGAATGAATGAAATTAGTGAGTGAGTGGAACGAACGAAGGAAGGAAGAAACGAACCAACGAACGAAGATTGTATGTATGCAAACTTAAGTGGATGTACATATGTGTATACTTATGCGAAGGAACTGGCAAACTTGTAAACTTCTCACTACGAGTATGATTAAGTTTTAAAAGTTCTTTCACTTCACCTTTGGCAGTGCAATGGATGCAAATATAACATCCGCACTTACATTCTTGTTTTTAGGAACTTTCAAAGGATTTTTATCGCAAATACATTACGCTGGTCATTCATTCATTCATTCATTCATTCATTCATTCACTCATTCATTCATTCACTCATTCATTCGTTCATTCATTATCTTCCATAGATCTTACATGAGCAATGAAGCTTTAAGATGTGGAACAAGTCAAAATTTTACAATATTACAATTACAATTTTTACAAATTTTTACAATATTTTACAGTTTTTACAGTTTTACGATGTAGTAATTTTCTACAATGATGAGGTGAGGTCCGAGGATTCGCCAAAAGATTAATGGAGTTACCAAGAATACTAAAATCAACAGCAAAAATTCAGTATGATGATGACTACGGAGTATGACGACGATGATAATGATTATGATGATGATGATGACGATGACGATGATGATGATAAGACCACGATAGCGACGACTAGGACGATTACATTGATTATGGATGATCATGCAGAAAATTACGAGGATAATGATGACGACTATGGCGCAGATGATGCGGAAAACTAAGAGGATAATGATGACGACTATGGCGCAGATACGGAAAACTAAGAGGATAATGATGACAACTATGGCGCAGATGATGCGGGAAACTAAAAGGATAATGATGACGAATATGGCGCAGATGATGCGGAAAACTAAGAGGATAATGATGACGACTATGGCGCAGATGATGCAGAAAACTAAGAGGATAATGATGACTACTATGGCGCAGACAATGCGGAAAACTAAGAGGATAACGATGACAACTATGGCGCAGAAGATGCGGAAAACTAATAGGATAATGATGACCACTATGGTGCAGATGATGCGGAAAACTAAAAGGATAATGATGACCACTATGGCGCAGATGATGCGGAAAACTAAGAGGATAATGATGACGACTATGGCGCAGATACGGAAAACTAAGAGGATAATGATGACGACTATGGCGCAGAAGATGCGGAAAACTAAGGGGATAATGATGACGACTGTGGCGCAGATGATGCGGAAAACTAAGAGGATAATGATGACGGCTATGTCGCAGTTGATGCGGAAAACTAAAAGGATAATGATGACGACTATGGCGCAGACGATGAGGAAGACTGAAGACAGCGCACATCGGACGCTGTAACATGCAGCTATACTATAAAGATAATTATATAGTTAACATTTGAGCAGCATGCGATTATACCTATAACCCGCACGCCGAAAGAAAAGTATAAGCTATAAAACTCTGGTATATAGCGCGCATTTGGCTCCTGGCTATTTTCACAAAACATAGCGAAGTTTGGCGCACGCGCAAAATGCGAATACGACCACGAAGTCCAGAACAGAGGTCTAGGAAACCTTGTACCGTCATATTTGCATTGCTTTCAAGATTGAAAAATTAATATAGGAAAGTGAAACGACTTCCTTGTGTGTGGAAAATGAGCACACAGTGCGTACTTATCTAAATCTTATAAACTTTCATTTCTGTGGGCGTATTATTCCATGTTGCGGAGTGTGACGCCCATGTAAACAAACGTCAAAATCAATAAACACACTAATTTAATTGCTTCCCTAAAATGAAAAGATGATGGATATAGAGGAAAGAAATCTAAAATGGTTATAAAATTAATTTGTGATTTTTTTCAGATAATTGATAGTTATTAACCCACTAGTTGATTGCTGCTCTCAGAGCGTTAATGAATAGCGTTACCATAGTGAAATAAGGATGGGTGAAGTAGGCATTATTAAACCCTTATGGATAAATAATAAATTTACAGTGCTGATATACTAACGCAACCAAGAGCAATATGAACTGTTGTATAAAAATTATTACCTCTACGACGTTGATGATGTAGAAAGACTAAGAGAGTAATGATGACTATGACGTTGATACGGAAGACGATGAGGATACTGGTGACTGCAGCGTTGTTGATGCGGTTGACTTAAGATGCTAATTAGTACGACGTTGATGTTCGTGAACACGTTGATGATTTCGATGATGTTTATGATAATGATAACTAACGACAATGCCCCTAACAACGACAAGAATAACTGATACGATGATGAGGTTTACGATGACAACCGCGATTAATGCGCTAATGATGATGATGATTGCGTGGTTATGAATGCTTTTCTGAGCTTTGCTGTTGTAGCTGTAAAGTCTGGTGTCTTTC
This sequence comes from Periplaneta americana, assembly GCF_040183065.1. Lineage (NCBI taxonomy): Eukaryota > Metazoa > Arthropoda > Insecta > Blattodea > Blattidae > Periplaneta > Periplaneta americana. Next base: position 98,462,906 of record NC_091125.1, on the reverse strand, counting down.
ATCTCTTGCTTTTCATTTGTTGTTCCTCCATCCAACTTAGTTTTGCTCGTTCTACTTTTATTTTAATTTCCCGCTTGCTCATAACTCGACGTTTCCTTGATTTGCCACTTATCTTGTCTCGCATAATGCATGAGATGGACAATTCCAAGGAATAGCATTACCGCCCTAGAGCGCCCTCATCCACTCCATTAGAGATAATTACTTGGTTTTATCTTTTCTTACTCCCTCGCAACCTCACTGCAATGAAGATGAGGTTCATTGTTGAAGCAGACGGACTGCTTTTAAACGTGAACTCCTTCATTCTTCACTCTAGCAGTAGGTATGTTACTACTTTCGCGTTGTGATGCTCAATTGATGATGTCCATTGCATCATAGTTATTATGTAGGTGAGGAATTTCTCGAATGGACTTATCATTCAGCTGATAAAATTTCATTCATTATTACGTTCGATTTGTTTCTAATTCTTTCTTATATTCTTTCTCTTTCTTTCTTCTTTCACTACCCTTTTTTCTTTTAGTAACTTTATTTATTTTATTTATTTTTTCTTATACTGTACCGATACTCATTTATTATTTAATGTTTTCTTTTCCTTTTTTCTTTCTTTATTTTCTCCTTTTAATTTCTTGCATCCCTCAAACTTTTTTGTTTCTATTGATTCTGTCTTCATTTTCCTATTCCTCCTTCTGTAGCTATTATTTCCTCCTCTTTTTATTAGTTTCTTTGAACCTTCTTTCTGTCTATAGTTTTGTTTCATGATACTTGGATTTTTAACAGTCTCTCCAGGTGAATGATGGTATAGTATCAATTGCAATGACCCAATCCTACACCTCTTCACTGCACAATTTAATTTATAATAGTATCATTTTCCGCGATAGACCTGCCATTTATCCGACAAGTATCGCATCAGACTCAGTGTGCTCTTCTCTATCGAGACGCTAGACTGCTAGAGCATTAGAAGTACCGGTAACTGACTAACAAGTAAAAGTGGAAAAGTCTTATAAATGTATTCTTTATTTCCTGTCAATTTTCTCCCCTTTCTTTTTATTTATTGAGCTGCTTTTAAACTGTCTGTGTTTCTTCTATATTTTATCCTATTATTATTATTATTTGTTTACTTCTCTTAAGCTCATAGTTCATTATTCTTGCCTTCATTATATTTATCTTATATAACTTGATTACATAACTTTTAACACTATATCGCTTCGGAATATATATTATATATTTCTTTCTCGTGTTAAATTCTATCGTACCTGGTTAACATGTTTCGGTCTTTTATGGGCCTTCTTCAGAACTGGTTGTTGCTGGTCTTGGCGTCTTTTGTTTTGTTTCTGTGGAAGTGTGTTTGTGTAGTGTAATGTGGAGTCAAAGAGTGTGTGTGTTCTGAAATTGAGTTGTGTGTTGAGAATTTCATATGGATGTGGTTGTGTGTCTGTATATTTCGTATTGTTCTAGTGTGTTTAGTTTCTGGCTTTTTGGTTGGATGTGAAGAATTTCCATGTCTGTGTCGATGTCTCTGTAGGTGTGGTTAGCATTTGTGACGTGTTCTGCATATGTGGATGTTTTCTGTAATTTTGTTATGGTTGTGATGTGTTCTTTGTAACGTGTTTGAAATGATCTGCCTGTCTGTCTATCCTATGTAGTTGTTGCAGGTGTTACATTTGAGTTTATATACGCCTGTGTGGTTGTATTTGTTTGTTTGTTTGTGTGTTGAGATGTTTTTGTAGAGTATTATTTGTTCTGTATGCGATGTTGTAATTTAATTTCTTAAATGAGGTTGTGTGTGTTTTTGTTTTCGTATGTTAGTGTGATGTATTTTTTGTGTTCTTGTGTTTGTGTTGTATTCTTATGTTTTTTGTGATTATGTTTTGTCTTTCGTATTATGTTTTCTATTATGTTGGGGTTGTATCCGTTTTCTTTTGCTATATATCAGCAATATTGTAGGATAAGGCTCATTTTTAATGTTTAATATTTATCTCTTTAATTCATTTTTCTTTCTTTCTCTTTAATTATGTTCATTTTCTACCATAATCCTCTTTATTTTTGTTTATTCGTTTTTCCCTTCTTTATCCTTTAATTGTGTTTTAATTTCTCCTTTGTCCATTTCTTCCTACTAATTTGTTAATTGATTTCTCCTCTGTATTTTTTACGTAAATACGTCTATTTCGAATCATCTATATTATAATAAGTATTAAAGTGTCACGATGAAGGTGGACTGGGCATGTGAAGAATGGGAAAAAGTGAAGTACTAAGAAGGATATTGGAATGCCAACCAGAGGGAAGAAGTGTAGATCGACCAAGGCTGACATGATTCGATGGAGTGGTGAAAGATCTGAGTAGGATCGGAGTTAAAAGATGATGGATGGCTGCCAGGGACATAGGGAGTCATGGAACAAGATCTTGAAGGATCGATCAGATCAGATATACTCTCAACATACGCCAATTGACATTGGATTAGGATATTAACTGGTGATAAAGAATCAGAAGGTGATGATCATTAAGAATTATGTCCTAGAACCGAGGTTAAGAAAGCAAGCGGCCTCAACTTCCTTGTCTCCCATGTTTCGAACTTCATCTCAGCTCTATGTTACCTCAACTCCACGCACAATGTTTCTCCCCGTCTCTCTGTTCTTACGGCTAGCACAAAACAATGGCAGCATAGAAGTTGCCTGCATACAGTATCCTTCTCTCTCTATCCCTCTCTCGCCTTTTTGTACCGGACTATCTGCTTTCCACCTTCGTAAAAACATAAAGCCAGAAGCCAGGTGTAGTGCATTTCTCCCTACTACCGCTACCAGTACCAGACCTTTAGTCCCTGGTGTTTAGACTTTACCGCGCAACACAACTGTCGGAGAAGTTGCCGACCCATGACGGGATTTTCGCGCGTGCGCGGTATGTAGTTCACACCGCAGGAAAACTCTTTTACAGGAATACCAACCTCCACGACACGGGCTGTGAATTTCAACTTGCACAGACGGTCTCGACTTCCGAACCAGACGGAGGGGAAAGAGGGAACACCCTTCAAGATCGAATAACATCGGCAACATTGTAGGATTAGGGTCAATTATAATGTTAGTAACAATAGTTTCCAGATTGGAACGAAATTAAATTTCTTCTTCCATTATGACTGTTTTCACAAAAAAAAAGAAGAAAAATATCATTTTACTACAGAATTAATAATAATAATAATAATAATAATAATAATAATAATAATAATAATAATAATAATAATAATAATAAGGGACAGGAAGTTTAGGCATTATGAATCATTAAAATAGGAAGGCAAAAAGGAATCATAAATAACTAAAATAGGCAGGCAAAAATACATTATAAATAGCTAAAATACGCAATAAAAGGCAATTACAAAAAACCTTGCACTAAACCGACAACTTTTCACTTTCCACAAAGGGTTTTAGGCAGCAAGAAAAGCTTTACATAAGTCGAATGCAAATTGAGATTTTCGACTCGATGTTGCAATTACTGTTGGAAGCAAAGAAATCTTCTTCTCAGTAGCCTTGGAAAGTGTATTTTTGTGTTTGATTGTATTGATATGTTGCGATATGAAATATTTAGCTAGCTACAACAACGTCGCAATGAAAACTGAAAGAAAAATAACCGTTAAAAATAACGTTAGACCCGCACTCATTGTTGCCTTGCCAAATAAACACAAACGATAATTAAAACGCTTACTGTTATACATTTTTACACGGCAGCACTCGTGGTTGCAAAGAGAATATGAACTGACTGAAAGACAATAAAATACATTCGGTGAAGTCACTTTCATTGTAGCGGTTAAAGAAATAAATTAAAATATACCTGTAGGCAATTTTTAATAATAAATTAACAAATAATAGATAAATAATAAATAAAGGCAAAAAGCATTTATTTTGTAAATTAGACATTTATATTAAAAAAGGCAGAAAAGGGCAACATAAAACAGTGACGTTTTAATCACAAAGGTATAATTCGTACAGATTTACTTTCAAAATGAAGATAGATTTAACACATTTAAAAAGGCATTCTGCTGAAGTTCTGGTCTCTGATGATGATTATGATGATAATAATAATAATAATAATAATAATAATAATAATAATAATAATAATAAATGTCCGAATATGAAGACTTTTGGACTCTTCATCTGCAGTTATAAACATATAATCTCAAACGTTTCAGAATAACTAATGAACTAAATGTTTCAAAATGAATTATTAAACAATTCAAACCTTCAAATATCAAAGCTGGTAAGTGCCATTTTTTTCCGATTTGAAATTTTCACATTGAAATGTGCTATGTACCCGTCCAGATTATACATCATTCTGGGTAAGAGCTGTGAAACCTCAGAGTAGTTGAAACCATGACCAGTACATGAGGCATGAAATTAAGAAAAAAAACATAATAGTTAAGGAAAAGGAAGGAACGTTAAGAAAGAAACTGATTTAAAAGAAGGAAAAGAAAGTTATGGAAATAATGGAAATTAAGGGAAGGAAAGGCAAGAGTGGCAATTGACGGAAGGAAAGGAATGTTAAAGAAGAAATGGCAATTAAATGACGAGATTTTTTATTATTTCATAACACGAAGTTCCCACAAAAGTTCTTTGAGACAAAATTTCTGTGAAGTTTTTGGATATTAATTTATTTTTCCTTGTTGCATTAGATAGCAACGCCTAAGGCCTCATGTATGTTCTAGTTCTGTGTATTGGACAGTGTACTGTTTCTAATGTAATGGCCGCTTTGTGGAATGGCTCTATAATTGAAAACCTAACATTCTAAATGTGCTAAGTGCCAATTTTTCAAATTAAATTTTATTCAATCTAAAGGAGAAACATCCATATGAGAATATCATACTAAATTGTCTTTGTTGTAACTCAACTATAAGTGACTAATTCTTGCGTCGACAATCGGTATTGTAGATATCTCAACGTATATTTCGCGGTGTGTTTTTCATCAATGTCTCAGAAATTGTTTCTGGCACTTAGCACATTTAGAATGTTAGTTAATCAATTGTTACTATGAAGAGAGACTAGTAGAAAAGAAAATGTAGCAGTTCCGTCTTGAAAGAACTGATGTTGATAAAATAAATATTTATTATTACATCATTATTATACATCTAGGGCACGGTGAAAAAACTAAAAATCCTTGTACCTCGTTGCCCACCGTCAGTCTCAAAACATTCTCGTTTCAGGAATGTTATCGATATCGCAAATCAAATACCATAGCATGGGTTTGAACTCACGAACCTTGACTAAAATGACAAGCACAGTGACAATGCTGAATTAAAATATCTACTTTTTGCTCACACTTTGCAAAATTTTATCACACACATTGTGTAGCAAGTTAATTAAAGTTATATTTTAAATGACAGAGCCGTTTATCCCTTCCTTTCATACAAAATAACTCCGTGAATACATCTCCATCCCGGTGTTATATCACCATAGCAATACACTTTGACACAACAAATATTAATCTCATTGCGTTAGTCATTTGTCAGAATTGGGAGCACGAAACGGCCCAAAGGGAGCCGTCAGATCCAGCGCGCTCTAGCGGCAGATATATGAACTGCGCGTTGCCAGGCAAGGAGAGATAAACACGCAACATTTTTATCCCCACTAAGTCTGAAAAGAGTCAAGTGATATAATTACAAGGAGGCCGTAAACCCGTCTCTACACTCTACTGGGGTAGCGCCAAAGCGAGTCCCGGGTAATTACCCCAGCTCGCTTCTTCAGGGACACTTACACAAGTGTTTCACACGCACACACGCGTGTGTATGTGTTAGCAGAAAGTTATATTGCCTTCAAAAGGACATAAAATCCTTGGAAATGTGTGTGTCTTTTCCGTTGCTAGAAAAGGGAGACAGCAATGTTTAACAATAAGGCAACGCTCCATACTGTAACTATTACTAATTCAATTGCTTATTACATTATGAATATACATAATGTTCCTAGCTCGTCGTTAAGGACAGGAAGAGGAGTAAATGCTTGTGAAGTTTAATATTCGAGAGTTTGAGGAGATTTTCGATTTTATGTAGCTACGTGTGTTTGCAGGAAGTATCGCTACGTTGAGAAGGAAATCAAGTTCTTCGAATTCTTTACTTCATTTATTACAGGACGTAAGAATGGAAACGAATTTTAAAGCAGAACATTCAACAATAAAAATATAACTACCTACCTCATATTTGTAGCTTGAAATCTTATGTGCACTGTAAAGAGTAACATATCCGATTTTTACAGAAGTAAGAATAGCAAAGAGTAAGGAATAATTATGATAATAAAAAATTTTTATTGTGCATTATAAATGGCAAAATTTCAACTACGATGATTCGAATGTAAAAATCATTCATGTGGCTGCATATGAATCTGCGACGTTGCTAAATCGGTTAGGAGCACTTCTAATTTACAAGTTGCAACTAATGCGTAGCCATAAACTTAACAAAACATTATTATAAAATATTTTTAATGGTTATAACATACAAATTTTTGGGTCTTATTTTTAATTTAGAGTATATGATCTGATGCTCTTTTTTCACCTGTATGTATGTATGTATGTATGTATGTATGTATGTATGTATGTATGTATGTAGGCCCTATGTATGTATGTATGTATGTAGGTATGTATGTAAATGGTATGTTTTATTTAACGATGCTCGCAACTGCAGAGGTTATATCAGCGTCGCCGGATGTGCAGGAATTTTGTCCAGCAGGAGTTCCTTTACATGCCAGTAAATTTACTGACATGAGCCTGTCGCATTTAAGCACACTTAAATGCCATCGACCTGGCCCGGGATCGAACCCGCAACCTTGAGCATAGAAGGCCAGCGCTTGTATGTATGTATGTATGTATGTATGTATGTATGTATATATGTATGATGTATGTATGTATGTATGTAGGTATGTATGTAAATGGTATGTTTTATTTAACGATGCTCGCAACTGCAGAGGTTATATCAGCGTCGCCGGATGTGCAGGAATTTTGTCCAGCAGGAGTTCCTTTACATGCCAGTAAATTTACTGACATGAGCCTGTCGCATTTAAGCACACTTAAATGCCATCGACCTGGCCCGGGATCGAACCCGCAACCTTGAGCATAGAAGGCCAGCGCTTGTATGTATGTATGTATGTATGTATGTATGTATGTATGTATGTATGTATGTATGTATATGTGTATGTATGTATGTATGTATGTGTGAATGCGTGTATGTGTGAATGCGTGTATTTCCATATTTACGGTATCAACAAATCTCTGCTGTAAGTTTGGCGTTGCTAATGTTAGGAAACCTTCCTCTTAAATACAGCACAAGAAACCTACACCATCTTCCACAAGGAACTCAAAAAGAAGCTCATTAAATCAAGTTCACGATGGAATAGTGGCAGGGTAATTTTGTCAGGACAACATTTTTCTCACCATCAATATACGTACTATTCCCACATAGGCCGTCAGTGTCCCACAGTTTATCCTGGTCGCCTATGGTTATATGCTGTTTTAATTTGATTTGACACATGTTTCTACTATGAGTTCGGTGTAAACTTTTCACAGATATTGCATAATTTACATAGCCATGAGTCCTAGATGTTGCCATGTTCTTATTGTAACACAGTTCATAATGTTATTATTTTCGCAAAATACGATGACTAGATTCAAACGAATGACTACACCTGTTACAGGTGTGTAATAAATGAAACTGAGAAACACTAGTCACTAGTGCATTGGAAGAGAATGTTAAGTCCATATTTCCAAAATTACTTAGAAGTCTTCGCTCTGAGTACGGCCCGGCCGGTGTCCTACGGCCGAAGCCAAGTCAACAAAAAAGAAAATAGTGGTTACAAGAACATTTTCGTTTTCATGTTTTAAATCAGCACACCTGGAAAACATTGCAAAATGTCTGTTTTTAGTCGGTTACTTAACGACGCTGTATAACCTACCAGGTTATTTAAGTGTCGTTGCAGTGATGATAGCAAGATTGTATTTGGCGAAATGATGGCGAGGATTCGCCGTGGAATTAACTGACATTCGCCATATAGTTGGGAAAAACCTCTGAAAAATCAGGAAATTAGCCCAAGCGAGAACTGAACCCACGCCCAAGCGCAGCTATAGATCAGCAAGCAAACGCGCTACAGCCTGAGATACACCGGTGACTAAAATGGCTGTTCCCTATTGTACTGTTTCTTATATATTCTCCTTGTATCGTGCAGATCAATGCCGCTTTAAAATAGAATGAAAGAAAAGAATTAAAAAAAATGAATTAATTAAATAAATCTGAAAAATCAGGAGCCTATTTCGTAATGAGTGTCCCTCAATTTATTGTGGTGCTTATGGCGATGCCACTGAATAAATATGGACACCTGAAAATACTGGAAGAATTTATATGAAAACTAGCCGTACCCGTGCGCTCCGGTGCACCTGTTAGAACTAAATATAAAGTAATTACATAATTAAAATAGGACATTTGATCCAGGGAACAACTTTTACAACAGCGCAAGATAATCTGCTTCGCTCATTACCCAATTTTTTTTGCATTGCATTTATTGCATATATATTTTATGTATTTTAACACGATTTAATTGAGCATAGTTAAAATTTGAATTATAAAATAATGGATTGCTAAGCTAACGTACTATTACTGCATACTAAATCAATACACTCTCGTTGTTCGTTAATTCTCTGAGATTAAAATGAGTGTACATAAATATTATTTTAAGAAATACAGAAAACGAATGTACAAAATAGCCTATCAAATTTTCTGTGCATAAGAAGCTATTTTAATCTTACCTGTCCTCGATTTACTCAGACGTTACTGTAATAACATTATAGCATTATGTCCATCTAGAGAAACTACACTTTCCAATGGTGAAATAATAATTAATTATATAAATCGGCTAATTTAGCTTCTGATATTACTTCATACAAACACAGAAACATTCTCTGTAGGCTTTCGATTGTTGATGTCCAAGGCCCCTGTTTCGATTGTTGTTGTCCAAGGCCCCTTATAGACGAAGTCATTTGTTCTTAATTCATTGCACCGTCTTACATGGCGTTATTTTAATTTTAAAACTCATTTATCTCATTAAATATCAGTCCTATCAAAATTTTGTAAAGAATAAAACTTATCGCAAATCATTTTTAAAGAAACTTTTGCTATGTAACATTTTTCACAAAAATCAATAATAAGCGAGATATTTCGATTTATTTAATTCAGGCCCCCTTATAACCCCCCTTTTAAATAAAGTATTTTGAATACCATATAGCCTAAAATCTAAGTTACAACGAACTTAATTTATATTCCAAATTTTCATATAAATCGGTTCAGCCATTATCGCGTGAAAAGGTAACAAACATACAGACAGACATACAAACAAAAATTTCAAAAATGCGATTTTCGGTTTCAGGGTGGTTAATTATATATGTTAGGACCAATTATTTTTGGAAAATCGAAAATTACCAGAAAAATTTCGGCTACAGATTTATTATTAGTATAGATGTGTCTCAGAGACCGAAATAACGTATATGTAAAATTATCAGAATATATATATTCGTAAGAAATAACTTTACTTTCAGACATACATATGGACGGAGAGCTACTGGATACTCTCACCCCTTATATTTTCACAGTGTGAAGGGAACTGCATGATCAAAACCCTCAATTACAACCCCTAAGCATGCAAAACCACCCCCTCCGCTACTTCCCACCTCAGACTCCGTTAGTGGTGGAAGGGGTTGAGCCTAAAAATACACATTCACCCTCCGTACATACACTTTTGCCCTGGGTCTAATCCTTTATAATGGTGTTCAGTGAATTAGTGGACGATTCAGCGTAGGTGGGGTGGTGCAGAGTGTGCGAGCAGAGACGCTTTGGCAAGCAGAGATAAGCAGATTATACCGGCACACACACGTCTATCGGGCGCTCTCCTGAGTAATTGCCAGTTCCCTTCTTCATATTTAGCTCGCGCCCTAGTTTCTTCTGTTTTATAAGGAAAACCTCAGCTTATGGTATCAGTGTCCGTCACTGTTTGTCCTATCCTAATAACTTGGGAAACAATCGCCAGGATTTTGCCATCAAGCTATGGGAGGTCAGCTCAACGATCTTCACAAGCCCCATAAAGTGAATCAGCAGTGTGGAACAACCACGTGCGGCGCTGATACCAATTTCACACATAACAGGGGAGAGGCTCATTTCAGAGCTGATGACCAACCTTGACTTCAGGATTATCTTAAGTCAACATCTGTAGTAATACCATGGCCTCCTGAGTCTCATATTGTTGTCTAGCAATGAATAGTGATTCATTTATTGGTGGTCTACATAGGCTACTAGAAAACAGGAGTCTATTCCACCATCAAAATTTCCAACATTTCACTTTACATTTTTCATCACAGTTTATGGTCCAGTATCAATTTTTAAAACTGATTTGCAAAGGGAAGAAAATGAAAAGGAAAATAGAGGCATACTTACTGTATTTTTCAAGACGTATCCACTTTAGATGGCTTACTTACAAATGGCTTTTAAGAAACCCGGAGGTTCATTTCCGCCCTAACATAAGCCCGCCATCGGTCCCTACCCTGTGCAAGATTAATTCAGTCTCTATCATCATATCCCACATCCCTCAAATCCATTTTAATATTAACCTCCCATCAACGTCTCGGCCTCCCTAAAGGTCTTTTTCCCCCCGGCCTCCCAACTAACACTCTATATGCATTTCTGGATTCGCCCATACGTGCTACATGTCCTGCTAATCAAAAACGTCTCGATTTAATGCTCCTAATTATATCAGGTGAAGAATACAATGCGTGCAGTTCTGCGTTGTGTAACTTTTTCCATTCTCCTGTAACTTCATCCCTCTTAGCCCCAAATATTTTCCTAAGCACCTTATTCTCAAACACCTTTAATCTCTGTTCCTCTCTCAAAGTGAGAGTCCAAGTTTCACAACCATAAAGAACAACCGGTAATATAACTGTTTTATAAATTCTAACTTTCAGAATTTTTGACAGCAGACTAGATGACAAAAGCTTCTCAACCGAATAATAACACGCACTTCCCATATTTATTCTGCGTTTAATTTCCTCCCGAGTGCCATTTATATTTGTTACTGTTGCTCCAGGATATTTGAATTTTTCCACCTCTTCGAAAGCTGAATCTCCAATTTTTATATTTCCATTTCGTAGAATATTCTGTTCACGAAACATAATCGATCTGATGATGTTGCTTAGATTCCTCGTCCTTTAATTTCAGGATATTGTATCTACTAATATTAACTTGTTGCTCTACTCGCTTGGCTACTGATAGTCTTGTCTTAATGTTTCTAGTACTTTTTTTAAATAAATATTTTCATTCATTTTTATGAATTGCAATGAAATATGTGGCGATAGAAATACTAGGTTCTGCATTATTATTTTACTTACGAGTAATTGATTAATTACTTATTCTATTCGCGAAATAGTCATATAAAATATCACTTCCTTTGGATAAGTTAGTGAAAACGTTTGTCATATAGCCTATGATGATATAAGAACACCGTTTCTAAATCCAGCTTAATGAAACTCGTGTTCCACTCGCAGATTTATCGATACAATCAAAACCTTTAGTGATATTACTGTTGGTAGTAATACGTATGGAAATATGTAACAAGAGAGACTTTAAATTATTTTATGCTCGACCATGCCGAAATGTAGTAATTATACACCTGGTAGCAGTCCTTTAATGCATGTCATTAAAGTACACCTATTCATTAAAGTTCAGGTTTTCGATTATTCTCGGATATGCAATCGAAAGACAAATATCGAAACGTCACGGAGGCTGGAAATCCAATACTATCGCAGAAGGTTATGTTGTGTTACTATAATAATTAGCGTTAATTGTAAATGATATTCAAATAAATTCAATTTGTCATCTCGTTTTTCAATGTCGAATTCAATTTCAAGGTTATATCAAGACTAATGTTTATCTTACTTTCTAGTTTATATCAAGGTCGTCGACATTCGTTTCCCGGAAAAAATCAATACTTTCGCATCTGCGCACATCTCACAATTTATGACGTAGGCTATTGCACTCACTCACATAACAATAACACGAATAGGCTACTTATGAATAATTTCAAGTTAGAAATATGGTCGAGCATTAAAAGTCGTATGAAACTTGCCTATAATGGTAATTAAAACGCTCGTATCAAAATTATGAAACTCGCTTGCGCTCATTTCATAAACATCCTCGCGTCTTAATTACTATCATTATAGGCTCGTTGCATAATGTACTATTAAAATATATGGTTATTCAAAAGCCAAGAAAACTGTTTAAGTCCTCTAACTTTGTTGGGAAGTAAATTAAAAAAATAATACATGTTTATTGATAAAAGAGTAGGATATATTCATATATCAAAAAATAATTTCCAAACATTTAGATATGTTCCCCATTTCTCCTCTCTGTCTTAAGTCATCGCTCTTCTAGTGAATGAACAGCATTCGGAAGAAATCCTTGCAGAAAATCTCCAATTTTTACAAGATTCCTCAATGACGACAAATTGCAGAGTCCATGCCTTAATCCAATTACACTTCTGAATTTTTAGTACGCGGGAACAATCTCTATTACGTTAAAATTTGTGGCGGCAAAGCCATAATTTTCTGGTATGAAGCTACAAAAAACATGCATTAAACTTAAACTCACTCAAGAATAACTTTAACTGCTGTTTTTTTTTATTTCAGAAATGCTGTCCTTAAAATGAACCTAACAGTGACTCCATGTCATACTTAGAGTAAGCACAGTTTTTTTTTTGTTCAAGTAACCACATACTTCTTATAAAACAGTTATAGGAATCAACAAGGATGCTCTGTACATCGCATTTAAAAACTGTACGATGTCGTAACCTAGAAACAACGTAACTTTTACAGTATAGTTAGTACACATTCAGAGTAGTGTTAAAGCATTTCCTCAATAAATAATAAATTAAGTTGCTTTTGTCTAATTTTAAGTCCTACCTAATTAATTTTTATTGCTTAATCCAGTTAGTTTAAAATCTGCTCCCACGCTAAGCTTCCGACCCACAAGCTGAGCAACTGCCTTGTGTAAGCACCCCAACCCAACCCCCGGCGGTCAGTCCGGTTACCCAACCTCTTTCTGGGCCGCTCCACCGAGTGGCAGCGATGAAAAATTCAGCAGTCGGACGTCACGGAAGAAGAGCTCAACAGGCGGTGATTCACAACCTGGTGTTGTTTGATTTTTTTCTTGTTTCCCCATGAAGTTTCCACCCAATTTTAGAAGCAATGCTCGTAACTGTTGCAGGCAAATGACAAATTTAATAACAGGTGAGGAGCTCTCTATGAAAGTTCGGTTTAACACGTTTTCATAAAACGTTAACTGTCAAGTTTAATTTTCACTCGCAATTTCACTACATAGAATAGTTAGAAAAAGCTACAAAAGAGGAAAAGTAACACGGATATGGGGAGAGTGAATAAAATTAAATGCAGGTGAAGATAAAAATAAATTATAATGCTAACAAGTGCAAAGAAATATAAAGAGTAGGCGAAAAAAGGGGTGATAACGAAGAAGAAGATAAGAAGTAATGAAACTGGATAAACAACAAATGCTTAACGTAACAAACAAAAAAAGAAACAACCGAAAAATAATAAAATAACGATAAAAAAGGAAGAGACAAATTGAGACTTAAACTAAGAGGAAGAAACAAAAAATAAAGATAAAGGATGAATAGAACAGAGAAAAATTCTCTCCGGCACCGGGATTCGAACCCGGGTTTTCAGGTCTAAGTACTGACGCAGAGCTGAAAACCCGGGTTCGAGTCCTGATGTCGGAGAGAATTTTTCTCTGTTCTAACCATACTTCATCATAGGGTAACGCAGAATTCCTGCACGGAAATATCGTATATAGGCCTACTTCGGTACAACATAATAATAAAAAATAAAGATAAGATGATACAGAAAATAATAGATAAGAATAGGACATGAAATAAAGGAGATAGAGTTAGTATCAGAAGAGGAATAGCAAACCAAACGCTCCTACTAGAAATGAAGCCACAAGTATTATTATTATTAAGGGATATAGGTACTAGAATCGTGCACAACCGATTACGAAAAATAGAAATTATATATTGCTATTGAACGCCTGAAGCTATAGTCAGTACGCAAAGCTCTCCCATCTCGCGGAGTGTCTCAGGTTCGGTTTATCGAATATTCGAGTTGTTTCTCACCCTTTGTGGGTGGACGGCAAAGGCAGACCACATTGAGCCATGCAGGAATTCCAAGAACCTTTGCAAGGACGAGTTTATCATTGCGTAGGCCTACCATTTAATTGATAATTCTTCCTCTCTCAATACATTCAATCAATCAAAAAATCATCATCGATTCATCCATCATCCATTTATCAATCATTCGACTCATTGATTCATTCATACATCGAATCTTTGATTCATTCATATATGGATTGATAGATTTATTGATTCACTGATTGACTGATTGATTGATTGATTAATTCATTGATTCATTAGTTGATTCATTCATAGATTCATTCATCTAGTCATATTGTTGTCTAGTAATGAATCTATTCCACCATTACACTCTCCAAATGTTCACTTTGTACTTTTCATTACAGTTTATGTTCCACTATCATTTTTTAAAATTGGTTTGCAAAGTAAAGAAAATAAAAAGGAAAACTAGACGTCTTACTTTACTTTTAAAGGCGTATCCACTTTAGATGTCTCTAGTAGTATTTTTAAATAAATATTTTCATTCATTTTTATGAATTGCAATGAAATATGTGGCGATGTAAGTACTAGATATATAACATAATTTTAAATAAGAACTTCAAATCAGTATGAAAAGATAACATACATCTTGATCCATCAAAGGATGATTTTAAGTAGATGCGGCCTGACAATGACTTATAGATTGACAAATTAAAAAGAAAGATATTATAATAGTCCTTCACATAGCTAACTGTTTACTGCATATTTGTAATCCCAATGAAAGATAATTTTGGGAATGCTACAAAACAAATTTATGTGCAAATGGCAACATAAACCCCCCCCCCAAAGAAAAACTAATTTTAAATAAACACTGTAACCTTGAACCTGTAGACAGATTGGTACACAATAAAATCACAGTCTAATATATACAGTCGTGAAGCTCAATACGTAGTAAATATGCAAACATTAGATAGTTGCTCACCACTAGGATCGCTAATATCGCCTCATTACAGGCAATGCAAAATAGTACCGGCACAGTCTATTGCTTCTAGCACCCTCAAAACTCAAGCTTCGTGACTGTATATAGTAGACTGTGATAAAATTATAAACTTTTCCAATTAGCTACCTAGAATTCTACATGGGTAAGTTACGGTTTCAATGCAGCCTCCAGAATTTAATGTTATTATTTTAGAGCGTGCGTACTACTTACTTGTGAAAAGAAATTCCTGGTCCTTTAGGCCACGGGCTGTTGCAATTATATGCCGCATAGGAAAACACCATTTTACACTATTTACAAAGCACATAACTTCAAATCAACTATAATAATATTTACAAAACATATACGTATATTCATACTATTAATACATCAGTTTCCATCACTTTCACGGTATTCACAAAAAAACACCCGAGACGAAACAAAACCACAATCATGACACTATTGTGTTTACAGCTACTGTTTCCAACAACATGGCGGTGTAAACATGAGTAGAAAGGTTTCAATTTTGGACAGAACACCAGCGTTCTGCTATATAACGTATTTGGTCTCAGTCCGTGCCCCTTTCCTCAAAAAGGACTTATAGATAGCTACACCATTATTATCACTACTACTACTAGTAGTACTACTACTACTACTACTAGTAGTACTGCTACTACTACTACTAGTAGTACTGCTACTACTACTACTACTAGTACTGCTACTACTACTACTACTAGTACTGCTACTACTACTACTACTAGTAGTAGTAGTACTACTACTACTAGTACTACTACTACTACTACTACTACTACTAGTAGTACTACTACTACTAGTAGTACTACTACTACTAGTACTACTACTACTACTACTACTACTACTAGTAGTACTACTGCTGCTGCTACTACTACTACTACTACTACTACTACTACTACTACTACTACTACTACTACTACTACTACTACTACTACTACTACTACTACTACTACTACTACTACTACTACTACTACTACTACTACTACTACTACTACTACTACTACTACTACTACTACTACTACTACTACTACTACTACTACTACTACTACTACTACTACTACTACTACTACTACTACTACTACTACTACTACTACTACTACTACTACTACTACTACTACTACTACTACTACTACTACTACTACTACTACTACTACTACTACTACTACTACTACTACTACTACTACTACTACTACTACTACTACTACTACTACTACTACTACTACTACTACTACTACTACTACTACTACTACTACTACTACTACTACTACTACTACTACTACTACTACTACTACTACTACTACTACTACTACTACTACTACTACTACTACTACTACTACTACTACTACTACTACTACTACTACTACTACTACTACTACTACTACTACTACTACTACTACTACTACTACTACTACTACTACTACTACTACTACTACTACTACTACTACTACTACTACTACTACTACTACTACTACTACTACTACTACTACTACTACTACTACTACTACTACTACTACTACTACTACTACTACTACTACTACTACTACTACTACTACTACTACTACTACTACTACTACTACTACTACTACTACTACTACTACTACTACTACTACTACTACTACTACTACTACTACTACTACTACTACTACTACTACTACTACTACTACTACTACTACTACTACTACTACTACTACTACTACTACTACTACTACTACTACTACTACTACTACTACTACTACTACTACTACTACTACTACTACTACTACTACTACTACTACTACTACTACTACTACTACTACTACTACTACTACTACTACTACTACTACTACTACTACTACTACTACTACTACTACTACTACTACTACTACTACTACTACTACTACTACTACTACTACTACTACTACTACTACTACTACTACTACTACTACTACTACTACTACTACTACTACTACTACTACTACTACTACTACTACTACTACTACTACTACTACTACTACTACTACTACTACTACTACTACTACTACTACTACTACTACTACTACTACTACTACTACTACTACTACTACTACTACTACTACTACTACTACTACTACTACTACTACTACTACTACTACTACTACTACTACTACTACTACTACTACTACTACTACTACTACTACTACTACTACTACTACTACTACTACTACTACTACTACTACTACTACTACTACTACTACTACTACTACTACTACTACTACTACTACTACTACTACTACTACTACTACTACTACTACTACTACTACTACTACTACTACTACTACTACTACTACTACTACTACTACTACTACTACTACTACTACTACTACTACTACTACTACTACTACTACTACTACTACTACTACTACTACTACTACTACTACTACTACTACTACTACTACTACTACTACTACTACTACTACTACTACTACTACTACTACTACTACTACTACTACTACTACTACTACTACTACTACTACTACTACTACTACTACTACTACTACTACTACTACTACTACTACTACTACTACTACTACTACTACTACTACTACTACTACTACTACTACTACTACTACTACTACTACTACTACTACTACTACTACTACTACTACTACTACTACTACTACTACTACTACTACTACTACTACTACTACTACTACTACTACTACTACTACTACTACTACTACTACTACTACTACTACTACTACTACTACTACTACTACTACTACTACTACTACTACTACTACTACTACTACTACTACTACTACTACTACTACTACTACTACTACTACTACTACTACTACTACTACTACTACTACTACTACTACTACTACTACTACTACTACTACTACTACTACTACTACTACTACTACTACTACTACTACTACTACTACTACTACTACTACTACTACTACTACTACTACTACTACTACTACTACTACTACTACTACTACTACTACTACTACTACTACTACTACTACTACTACTACTACTACTACTACTACTACTACTACTACTACTACTACTACTACTACTACTACTACTACTACTACTACTACTACTACTACTACTACTACTACTACTACTACTACTACTACTACTACTACTACTACTACTACTACTACTACTACTACTACTACTACTACTACTACTACTACTACTACTACTACTACTACTACTACTACTACTACTACTACTACTACTACTACTACTACTACTACTACTACTACTACTACTACTACTACTACTACTACTACTACTACTACTACTACTACTACTACTACTACTACTACTACTACTACTACTACTACTACTACTACTACTACTACTACTACTACTACTACTACTACTACTACTACTACTACTACTACTACTACTACTACTACTACTACTACTACTACTACTACTACTACTACTACTACTACTACTACTACTACTACTACTACTACTACTACTACTACTACTACTACTACTACTACTACTACTACTACTACTACTACTACTACTACTACTACTACTACTACTACTACTACTACTACTACTACTACTACTACTACTACTACTACTACTACTACTACTACTACTACTACTACTACTACTACTACTACTACTACTACTACTACTACTACTACTACTACTACTACTACTACTACTACTACTACTACTACTACTACTACTACTACTACTACTACTACTACTACTACTACTACTACTACTACTACTACTACTACTACTACTACTACTACTACTACTACTACTACTACTACTACTACTACTACTACTACTACTACTACTACTACTACTACTACTACTACTACTACTACTACTACTACTACTACTACTACTACTACTACTACTACTACTACTACTACTACTACTACTACTACTACTACTACTACTACTACTACTACTACTACTACTACTACTACTACTACTACTACTACTACTACTACTACTACTACTACTACTACTACTACTACTACTACTACTACTACTACTACTACTACTACTACTACTACTACTACTACTACTACTACTACTACTACTACTACTACTACTACTACTACTACTACTACTACTACTACTACTACTACTACTACTACTACTACTACTACTACTACTACTACTACTACTACTACTACTACTACTACTACTACTACTACTACTACTACTACTACTACTACTACTACTACTACTACTACTACTACTACTACTACTACTACTACTACTACTACTACTACTACTACTACTACTACTACTACTACTACTACTACTACTACTACTACTACTACTACTACTACTACTACTACTACTACTACTACTACTACTACTACTACTACTACTACTACTACTACTACTACTACTACTACTACTACTACTACTACTACTACTACTACTACTACTACTACTACTACTACTACTACTACTACTACTACTACTACTACTACTACTACTACTACTACTACTACTACTACTACTACTACTACTACTACTACTACTACTACTACTACTACTACTACTACTACTACTACTACTACTACTACTACTACTACTACTACTACTACTACTACTACTACTACTACTACTACTACTACTACTACTACTACTACTACTACTACTACTACTACTACTACTACTACTACTACTACTACTACTACTACTACTACTACTACTACTACTACTACTACTACTACTACTACTACTACTACTACTACTACTACTACTACTACTACTACTACTACTACTACTACTACTACTACTACTACTACTACTACTACTACTACTACTACTACTACTACTACTACTACTACTACTACTACTACTACTACTACTACTACTACTACTACTACTACTACTACTACTACTACTACTACTACTACTACTACTACTACTACTACTACTACTACTACTACTACTACTACTACTACTACTACTACTACTACTACTACTACTACTACTACTACTACTACTACTACTACTACTACTACTACTACTACTACTACTACTACTACTACTACTACTACTACTACTACTACTACTACTACTACTACTACTACTACTACTACTACTACTACTACTACTACTACTACTACTACTACTACTACTACTACTACTACTACTACTACTACTACTACTACTACTACTACTACTACTACTACTACTACTACTACTACTACTACTACTACTACTACTACTACTACTACTACTACTACTACTACTACTACTACTACTACTACTACTACTACTACTACTACTACTACTACTACTACTACTACTACTACTACTACTACTACTACTACTACTACTACTACTACTACTACTACTACTACTACTACTACTACTACTACTACTACTACTACTACTACTACTACTACTACTACTACTACTACTACTACTACTACTACTACTACTACTACTACTACTACTACTACTACTACTACTACTACTACTACTACTACTACTACTACTACTACTACTACTACTACTACTACTACTACTACTACTACTACTACTACTACTACTACTACTACTACTACTACTACTACTACTACTACTACTACTACTACTACTACTACTACTACTACTACTACTACTACTACTACTACTACTACTACTACTACTACTACTACTACTACTACTACTACTACTACTACTACTACTACTACTACTACTACTACTACTACTACTACTACTACTACTACTACTACTACTACTACTACTACTACTACTACTACTACTACTACTACTACTACTACTACTACTACTACTACTACTACTACTACTACTACTACTACTACTACTACTACTACTACTACTACTACTACTACTACTACTACTACTACTACTACTACTACTACTACTACTACTACTACTACTACTACTACTACTACTACTACTACTACTACTACTACTACTACTACTACTACTACTACTACTACTACTACTACTACTACTACTACTACTACTACTACTACTACTACTACTACTACTACTACTACTACTACTACTACTACTACTACTACTACTACTACTACTACTACTACTACTACTACTACTACTACTACTACTACTACTACTACTACTACTACTACTACTACTACTACTACTACTACTACTACTACTACTACTACTACTACTACTACTACTACTACTACTACTACTACTACTACTACTACTACTACTACTACTACTACTACTACTACTACTACTACTACTACTACTACTACTACTACTACTACTACTACTACTACTACTACTACTACTACTACTACTACTACTACTACTACTACTACTACTACTACTACTACTACTACTACTACTACTACTACTACTACTACTACTACTACTACTACTACTACTACTACTACTACTACTACTACTACTACTACTACTACTACTACTACTACTACTACTACTACTACTACTACTACTACTACTACTACTACTACTACTACTACTACTACTACTACTACTACTACTACTACTACTACTACTACTACTACTACTACTACTACTACTACTACTACTACTACTACTACTACTACTACTACTACTACTACTACTACTACTACTACTACTACTACTACTACTACTACTACTACTACTACTACTACTACTACTACTACTACTACTACTACTACTACTACTACTACTACTACTACTACTACTACTACTACTACTACTACTACTACTACTACTACTACTACTACTACTACTACTACTACTACTACTACTACTACTACTACTACTACTACTACTACTACTACTACTACTACTACTACTACTACTACTACTACTACTACTACTACTACTACTACTACTACTACTACTACTACTACTACTACTACTACTACTACTACTACTACTACTACTACTACTACTACTACTACTACTACTACTACTACTACTACTACTACTACTACTACTACTACTACTACTACTACTACTACTACTACTACTACTACTACTACTACTACTACTACTACTACTACTACTACTACTACTACTACTACTACTACTACTACTACTACTACTACTACTACTACTACTACTACTACTACTACTACTACTACTACTACTACTACTACTACTACTACTACTACTACTACTACTACTACTACTACTACTACTACTACTACTACTACTACTACTACTACTACTACTACTACTACTACTACTACTACTACTACTACTACTACTACTACTACTACTACTACTACTACTACTACTACTACTACTACTACTACTACTACTACTACTACTACTACTACTACTACTACTACTACTACTACTACTACTACTACTACTACTACTACTACTACTACTACTACTACTACTACTACTACTACTACTACTACTACTACTACTACTACTACTACTACTACTACTACTACTACTACTACTACTACTACTACTACTACTACTACTACTACTACTACTACTACTACTACTACTACTACTACTACTACTACTACTACTACTACTACTACTACTACTACTACTACTACTACTACTACTACTACTACCTTACTTACTGACTGGCTTTTAAAGAACCCGGAGGTTCATTGCCGCCCTCACATAAGCCCGCCATTGGTCCCTACCCTGAGCAAGATTAATCCATTTTCTACCATCATATCCCACCTCCCTCAAATCCATTTTAATATCATCTTCCCATCTACATCTCGGCCTCCCCAAAGGTCTTTTTCCGGCCTTCCAACTAACACTCTGTATGCATTTCTGGATTCGCTCATACGTGCTACATACCCTGTCAATCTCTAACGTCTGGATTTAATGTTCCTAATTATGTCAGTTGAAGAATGCAATGCGTGCAGTTCTGTGTTGTGTAACTTTCCCCATTCTCCTGTAACTTCATCCCTCTTATTCCCAAACATTTCCCTAAGCACCTTATTCTCAAACACTCTTAACCTATGTTCCTCTCTCAAAGTGAGAGTCCAAGTTTCACAACCATAAAGAACAACCGGTAATATAACTGTTTTATAAATTCTAACTTTCAGATTTTTTGACAGCAGATTGGATGATAAAAGCTTCTCAACCGAATAATAACAGGCATTTCCCATATTTATTCTGTGTTTAATTTCCTTCCGGGTATCATTTATATTTGTTACTGTTGCTCCCAGGTATTTGATTTTTTCCCACCTCTTCAAAGGATAAATTTCCATTTTGTATATTTCCATTTCGTACAATATTCTGGTCACGAGACATAATCATATACCATTCCGAGGTTTATTTGAAAGTTTCGTAACAAGCTGTTTTTTACGGTGATGGGTTGTTAGTCCTTCGCCCAATCCCCAAGCTGGAGGACCACCCCTCATCAGCTGTCTTCGACTGCTTATTCAATATATTCACAGCTACCCTCCATATAAAATTAACACTGTCACTGCTCCACGATGTTTGCGGTTCTTCAAACAATACTGACATATTTCTACTTCACAAACAAAGACGTTGTGGGGCTGCATTAACAAAGAGTCAGCCTAACACCGAGACAACACACACTGACAACGAAGAAACAGGGATTCGAATGCGCTGTCGTGTCTTCAGCACTCCTAATGCGGCGCATAAGCCGTTGAAATTCACTTCTATCGACTATCAGTTGAAAGAGAACTTAAATAAACAATTGCCTTTACTACTATGTACTCGTACAGTACTACCGCGGAAAGAAATCATAGCTGTAATTAAATCTTTGGACAACATCGAACACCGAACCCCACAGAGAGACACGGGTTTCCCGGTCGGTTGCCACACCAACAAATTAAAGCATCGTGCGCCGCCTTCTTTATTCCGGCTGCTGATGTATGAAATAGACGTGGCAACCTCGGCAGCCCAATCCCTGGACAATTTCCAAACTCGGAAGGAATGGAACTGACATGAAGTGTCAGGATTCGTTCTCCCAACTTTTGATTCTCTTTACATTTCCTTCCCTTTCTTCCTTATACAGCATGCTCAATAAAGTTCTGGGAAAGGAAAAGGCATCAAGAGTTATCTTGCGCGTTTGTCAGGCGATTTCACGGCAACGTAACACTTCACTCCGAGTTACGAACGCGAAAGTGAAGTTGATTTTATTCCATTCTGCTCTTTTCCCCTTATATGGGAAGTGCAGTAAAATACATCCACCACTGTAACAAGAATTATTCATTTCTACGGGGCTATTTGAAGATTCCAGTAGGTTGCATACAAAAAAATAAGACGTTATTGCATCTGCATTTGATATCGTATATCTACGATCAATATAATTATCAGCCTTAGAACTCAACACATGTCTCCGTAAAGGCAAATAGACCAGTTGTACACCTAAAGTTCGTTTTCGAAGCATGGATATATTGAAATGTGATTTAACACTAAAACATACTGTAATATAAATATCTTCAGAACTAGTAAAAGAACACCACAATGTAAAATATAATAAATCAATGAAATTCAATACGCCAGAGTGTAATGCAATTTATAGATCTACACTGTATCTACACTATAATGCAACACTATACACCAGTGATAGCAGTCGCTGAAATGGGTAGAGTGTATGGAGGGTAAGGAAATATGTTCCGTCGTGCACAAGCGATAGAGAAACAGCATACCCGCCAGCAGCCACGAATGCATGCTAGTGCAGTGTCTTGTCCGCGGGTAAGAGACGCTAGCCCGAGAGTGCAGTGTTCTGATGACCGTTCCTATTCACTATAATGTAATTCGATGCAGTGTAATAAACACCAAAATTTAATGAAGTGCGCTGTCTTAAAAATACAATACAAATCATTATAATGCATTGTATTATATTATGTTATACTACAGCGTATCATATATCACATCATATCAGACCTCATACCGTATATTATATTACATTAGGTATATTATATTATATGATATGATATGATATGATATGATATGATATGATATGATATGATATGATATGATATGATATGATATGATATGATATGATATATTACATTATATTATATTATATTATATTATATTATATTATATTATATTATATTAAGGCCTATATTATATATTAACTCCCTCTTTTACCCCCTCGTAAAGGGGTTGAATATGTGTCTTAAATATTTATTTGTTCTGTCATGTTCTTGTGCTGTGCTGACCATATAAACAGGGATACCCAATACTTGTGAATTTCTAATGTTGCTGATGTACAACTGCCACATGAATGGAGGTAAATTGGCCGTATGATCCACCTTTCGTCAGTAAATTCTCCTTTTTTGTTTAAATATTATCTTTCTTTCCTCTGTCTCTTCCTTTATCTTTTTCCTTTCCTTATTTTTCTCCAAATTTTCTTTCACTCCGTTCCAATTAAACATTTTTCCTTACCTTTTATTTTTATCTTCTCCTCTCTCTAGCTTCTGTTTGTCGTAATTTGTTTTCCTTTCATATTCCCCGACACCATCTTATTCGTCCTTTTCTTTCATGAGCTTGATCATAATCACCTACAGCTTTCAATTTTTCTCTATCCTCCTTCATATCTTTCTTATTTCCTCTTTTTCCATCTTCTGCTTCCTCCTTTCTCTTCTTCACCTTCTCCTATCCATTCTATTTTCACATCACCTTTTTGTTGATTTTCCTATAAATTACCATATTCTTCATCTATGCTTTTATCTGTTCATGTCCTTCAATACTTTTACTCCTCTTTCCTTTCCATTTTCTTCCACATACTAATTTCCCGCTTCCCAGTTCTATTTCTAATTTTCTCCTTTCTCTTCCATTTCATTTTCGCCCATTTTTTACTTTCAATTACTTTCATCTTAATTTCCAAACCTTCTTTTTCACCTCGTTTTATACATTCGAACTTCCTTAAGTCGAATTTCTATAACTCGAATGTTCGATACTTCGAAGTAATTTTAATTTCCCGACGAAATTATATATTATAATTTACATGTAATATTTTTTCCATATCTCTAAGTTCTATTACTCGATATGTTTCCCAGTAGGAAATACATGTTCTTTAACTCGATTTTAAAGTGAAAATGAACGTTATGTGTAGGCCTAAGTAAAATTGAGTGAATTATAATGAAATACCATTACTTTAACAAGCATTGTACATTAATACATCTTCTTTTGAAAGTATAATCAACCCATTAGTACTAATCCTACCCTTGTCAATTACTACAGGCAGGTATCTGCACTGTAATGATATAGTACAATGGGCATTAACGTCAGGACATAATGGCAAGTCTTCAACATCATTATTCTCCAACTTTGTTATGAATTGCTAGTATCGTCGTCCTGAAAAACAAAGAGTCTATAGACAACCTTGACTTGTTTTTGTTGAAAGTTAAGCAGTATGTTTTTTTCCTAATTGCATATAGTAACTAGAATATTTAGAACCTTAATTAGACGGAATTCAGTCTTATTTTCTACACCTATCTCGAATTTTCGACAATTCGAAGCATTACTAGTTTCCGGAAGCACTTCGAGATATCGAAATTCTACACCTTTTTTCTTGCTACTCCTTCTTATTTTCCTCCTCCATATTTAGTTTAATTTCGCTTTTCGAGGACCGGACCTGAGACGGATCCTTGCACTTAGCCTTACATTGACTCATTATGGCCCTGTATAGGTCTTGGAGATGATTGTCCAAGTTCGACAGGTGGCCTACGTGGCAATTGTAAATACGATGCTAACAGGTGAGCCATCCTCCCTCAGCCCTGTCAAATCCAGGTCTATCCTCAGATGAGTCCGATAAGCTCCAAGGCCCGGAGCTCCAAGCTCTTCCTATATCAGCATTGGATACTCACACTAACCCCAAGACTATCAAACACATTTTTACCTATTGCATACGGTGAATGAAATGGAGGGGAAGTGGAAGAATGTTCGTGGAATGACAGAGGAAGATGGAAGTATTCCTATAAGAATTCATTATGCCTGCTTTGTCCACCACAAATTCTATCACGACCTCGAAAGGTATCGAACCTGAGACTCCTAGATGGAATAACATGGCAATAGCGCTTGAGCCATAGACGAGAACTACTCCATATTTCATTCTTCTCCTTTTACTCACCCTACACACCTCTTTTTCCTCTACTTTCCAATTGTTTTATTCCTCATTTTTGCCACATCCTTCTCATTCGTCTCTTACGGAGTGATCCCTTCGATACACCATAGAACTATACAGAATCCTCTGCATGTCGAACCCCCGGTCATTTGCTGAAAAGCCGGTAAGTATCTGGCTGTTATATTAGTGAAAATTGAAACATCCAAAGAGATCTTTCTAAAACTGAATTTTGTCTTACATGAACTAAAAGTGGAACTCGTCTGGATTTGAAGCCGTGACTAAAGCCTGGAAATCAGTCTGAGTACCTAAATAATATCCCACAATTGAACATAAATATATCGGCCACTCTCCAACCACGTAAGCAAAGTGTAGCGCTTGTTGCAGACATAGCCCCTAGGCTCAGGCCGCTCAAAGTGAACCAAAAATCTAGTTTACTCCTTTTTCCAGAAGCGCAACTTTACTCTTACATAAAAACATAACTTGATTTGAATGCAGTCGAGTGAACGTCGCCTGGGGGAGGGCTACGCCCTGCCACTAAAGACAACTTCGCTATTAGTCACGTGACAGGCGTCAAGCGTCACTGCAAGAATGCACAAGTGCGTCAGTCTAACCTCTTCGCTCATATGAAGACGCAAGTAGGTCGAAACATTTCTCGTAAACTGCTATCAATATCTGATCCGCATATCACACGAATCCTTTAAGATATGGGTATCACCATCATACAGGAATATGCGTTTCAAATTTAAATTATTTTAAATTTTTGTAAGAATATGGTTCAAAATAGTGGCCGCCATTTTACTTATGTTTTGCTGTGATTCGAGTTAAAGATTGTAGACACAAAATCAACATATGCCGTTTCGAATTCTGTTAGCAAAATGGAAGTTCATTATCAATTTTTTTCTCATATAATTTGTGGAATCAAGACATTATGGTGATGGTCGTGAAGGTAGTATCATACATACAGTTGGTTATGGTTGTAGTGGTGATGTATATTGAAATGGTTGTAGTGAAAATAGCGATATGGAGGTAATAGTGATACTGTGTATGGTGATAATACTAGTGGTGTTAGCGTTGGAAGTGACTGTAAAAGGTGTAGTATTTGTGGCGATGGTATATTGTAGTTGATGATCGTATTAAATGGCGAGGAATACTGCTTGAATGAAGTTGTAGTGTAGCCAACCAGCGTGATATGGCCACTAATGTCGTTCGGGCTTTCTGTAGAATTCCAGATAAGGCTCTATTTTTCGTTAAAATAAATAAAGTCTTAGCTTCGAATCATCCCAATTTAGGAAGCGTAGAAAATCTGAATTAAATGTGAATTTTTAACATTGATTTAAGTGGGAATTTCAAGGGAAATAAACATTTATTTGAATTATCCGGTAATTCGAATTATCCAATGCTGAATTAACCAATATTTACTGTATTTAACTTTCTGTATATACCAAGAAGAATTTTATATTATATTCAATTACTTCTTTGTAAATTCTGTATATGCAACAGGAATTTCACATGAAAATTTATTGATATAGGCCTATTAAGGGATTACATACACCTTCGATCGTCAGAAATTTATATGTTTTTTAAATTTTATTCTTCCATAGCCTCCAGCCCTATTTTGATTAAATGTTATATGCTTAACATTTTAAATTACTTCTCGATCTAAAAAAAAAATATTTGCCTACATAAAAAGTCTTTATAATTGTTAATTTTCATTTTGCAATGTTTACCTATTTCTATTTTAAAAAATTGCTCTCAAGATTTTTAATATTTGTAGTAATCATCCTTTTGGCTTACAGGTAACATTCATGATTAGAATATTTTCACTGAAAGGGGAAGGAAAATACTTATTTTTTATATATTTAAATGTTAAGAAATTTTTCATTGATACTTTTTATTTCTGTTAAAACACTTTTATGTCTGTTTTAGGTTAGGATATAATTATATAATGCATTTTGTTTGTGCCATTTTCATTTTGATCTGTGTGTTCTTTTAGAGAGTGGTTGGATCTAATCATAGGTGAGGTGAGTAAAACCTACATAGTAGGTCTTGTTTTAGGTACAAAGCACGTACGGTCAGAAGACCAGTGCATTGAATTTAAGAGAAAATTATGGTAATATAGAATATCTATATGTATAATATTGCTCAATAAATCCATCTATTAAAAATGACCATGCAAAATGTCATGTAATTATCTAAAAAAAATTGTGGAAGATTGATTTATTTGATTTAAACAGTTCTGGAAAATGCAGTTTTGAGAAAATTAGCGTTAAAATGACATATTACTGGCATGGAAAGACATTTTAATGCATAATTTAGTCAATTTTATAGTTATCTTAAAATTTCTTTCAGAGATACAAAGCATACAGTTCATATTAAGTTCATAGAAGAAAAGTCAAAAAAATTTTTTATCCTCTAAGACAGACCCGTGAACGATAGCGTTCTACGGGCAAAGAGCAGCAAGAGCACCGGCGTGGCAAGTTGTCGAACTGCTTCGTGTGACGTCAGTTGACACGAAACCAGTGGAGTTACAGCATTAACCACTACATCAGTAAGCTACGAGTTTACAGAGAAATTACGCGTGCTATTCATAGACATTTCGCTAGCCCGGGTTACGAGATTGCTAAACAGGATTCATATAATATCATATCATATCGCTGACACTGGTTTATGAATACGAAAAACGTTAGTTCGCTGATCATCCACCGAAAGCCCGCGCTAAGAATGTCTATGAATACGGCCCTTAATGTCTGAACCAAATCAAAGCGATAAACGGAGATCTACCACGCCTACTTTTAAGTGTGACTGGGAAGAAATGTTTTTTATTGAATGTGATGGAAGCGCAATGTTTAATATATACGAAGACTTTAAATCATATAAATAAATTCAATCTTAAGATGCATTACCGTATATCATAGCCGAGAATGTGATGGCTGTTCAGATTAATAGCAAATTAAATTAACAAATTAACTCAAAGAAACACTGCTAACAAGGAGGTTTAAATTAGCTTAACACAACTCTTGGGGAGATATTCGATCACAGCGATTATGAGTAAAATTACCCCATAAGAAGTGAAATTCAGAATGTAATTATTATTATATTTATTATTATAGTTATTTTTATTATTCTTATTATAGTTATTATTATTATCGTTATTATTATTATATCATATTATTATTATTATTATTATTATTATTATTATCACTATCACTGGCAACATTACGCCTGAGCATATCTATTACATTTTAAATATATTTTGCTTTTTGGACACACCTGAGGAACGTATATAGGAGTAGAGCGAGTCAGCTTATCGCCTAAGTCACTGATTTTTTTTTTTTAACTTAGCAAGGCCTCTCAAAAATATTTATGATTGACGTATCATTAACGAAAGCTCAATAATGTTTACAGATGAACTTTTTCCTAACCAAATGAAAATGTATCAGTTCGTAGTCATGTCGCACAGCACTGTGAGATTCAGATTTACGTTTTGCTAAAAAATGTAATCCTCTGATTGAGGTTCTGATTGACATGTACATCTATTACCAGGTAGTACATCTCACTTGACGATAATTGTCAGAGGAAGAAAAATTGTTTGTATGCATCTGAAGTATGATTAGTGTAATATGTAGCTAGTCGGCGATGTATGTACTGGAGGGGGAAAAGGATCTGGCCAACCTAATCCATTATCTCCTAGCCTAGTTGCCTCATAAGTGGTGCTCTCTTGGTACCACTTGTGAGGTTCAAACCTCTCTTCGCGCAGTTGACTAAACAACAACAAAGAAATGTAAAAGTTGATTTATGAGCAGATGTATGCTTGCAATGTATTGTAATATTATTTTATTAAGAATTTAACATTAAAAACGCATCACTGGTTTGATCATATTTGTAATATTGTAGTTTATGTAGCATATTACTCCTTGAATCTTAAAACTCTCCGTATTATAAAATTCTAAAACTCATGCCTCTGATGCGCCATGTTGTACGAACAAAGGACTGCTCTAAGGAGTATAATATACCCCCTTAAAGAATTGATAGTGTCAGAAAAGAGTAGTATAAATGTCTTAAGGGGACAAGGTAGTCTAGGTGTTTTCATTGTGCGGAATGTTCATTTTAAGTGGTTATTACTCCGAAAGTATAAAAGGTGTTATTTTCAAATTTTTATATGTTACTCTACATGCTTTTAGGATTATATTGGTGGTCAGTTTGTTATATTAACTGCTATAATTGAGTTTTAAAAAATTGTATTAAATTGAAAGAAAGAAAAAAAAAACAAAAAAAAATATAAAATTCATGCACCTTTCTCTTGAAAACTGTTTAATCTACATCGCTAAAAAATTTCATACATATTTGCAATATACTTATGTACGTTCATTAGCAAAATTATAAATCTAGCTCGATTTTATCAATTTTTTTAAATAATATAGGCTAGTTTTATAAAAATTCTACCGAAAAAACCCTGAAATTTTCAATACAAAAATACATCTATATCTTGTAATACATTTTATATCAATGTAAAAGTCCAACCATTAAATCATTATATGATGTACAATAAGTGTGCAAAATTTCAGCTCTGTAACACTAGATATTAGTTTCGTTGTTTTAAGAAAACCGCGTTTAAAAATTAACATAAATTTCTGACTTACTTACTTACAAATCTACACTAATTGTAATATTACTACTACTATTTAGGCCTACATCATCACTGTTATTTACAACACTATCACTACCGGTATTTACATCCTGCACAACGTTTTTTTTATTTTAGTAGGTTATTTTACGACGCTTTATCAACAGCTTAGGTCATTTAACGTCTGAATGATATGAAGGTGATAATGCCGGTGAAATGAGTCCGGGGTCCAGCACCGAAAGTTACCCAGCATTTGCTCATATTGGGTTGAGGGAAAACCTCGGAAAAAACCTCAATCAGATAACTTGCCCCGACCGGGAATCGAATCCGGGCCAACTGGTTTCGCGGCCAGACACACAACGTTTTCACTTTCATGTAGGTAGGAGAGTTTTCTGTTGGAGGAACTGAACACTGAAGGTAGAGTTCTTTCTCTCCATGTGGATTAGCACATGGAGTTTGGAGGTTATGTTCTTCATAGTGTAATGATTATCACGAAATTTACGTTTCTTGCAATAGCTATTATTTTTATCCATTTTAAACCCCTATTGTGACAAAAACGCGAATTATATAACACAATAACACTGAAGAACTAACTCAACACCAAATAAACTGTTATTTACTTCAAAATGTAAACACAATAAGCAATTACATTCATTTCAAGTAGAGCAACAGGGCTGGCAATAGTTGTGGTACAAAGAAACGAACTTTCCCGAAAATTCTATCATCATAGGAAGCAGAGAAATTCACATTTCAGTGAAGGGGCATGGCACTACTGATTTAACGAGACGCCCGCTTAAATTAAAAACTAATTTTTGTCGGTTAAACACATCGCAACATTATAAAACTATATATATTTTTTTGATCAGGAAGATTCAGAGAATGTATTTCCGTTAAAAACAAAAATAAATAAATAAATAATTTTTTTGTTGATTCTGAGTACCTTGTCCCCTTAAACCGTTCCAGTCACAAAGGACAAAGGTAGTATTTAAACTCAAAGTAGTAACGAGAAAATCGAGAAACTAGTATAAACTCAAAAGCAACCGACTTATTTTATAATCAGTCTTCTAACGTTGGTAGCTGTGAAATCGCTTGGCACAAAGTTGCGTACAATAACAGAAAAGCGCGTAACAAGAGGTCTCCCACAGTTTACTTTCGGATCGTAAAGTAGACTAAATGTTGGTTTCTTCTGTAACATAAAATTCATGAACTGGTGACATGGGCTTTAGCCGAAATAAAGAAGAATCAGAAACGAGTTTTGTCTTGTTAATATTTAAGTGTTCTTGCATTACAATCCTCAAATAATTAAGTTAAACTCTTGGCTGATGTCGTCTACACATATATGCATTAGTTTTTCAACAGATGAATTATTCAGAATCATTCATTTTAAAGCACCTGAATAATGTAAACACTCACTTTGTTCTGCACCACGAAACAAGTGCTGCCTCCCGCGCAAATGCTGCCGTCTGGCGGAACGGAGTTATGAATGTATCACTTCGAGTCCCCAGGCAAAAAATGAAGGAAATTAAAATATATGTATATGTGCTATATGACTTTCTTTGTTAAAACTATGCGTGTTTAATTTAAATCTATATGTATTTTGAACATCATTAAATGCTACTCATATGAAACATCGAATCGCAAGCTACCGTTTACTGCTAAGTTTCTAAGATAATTTCCAGTAACTTTCCTATTGATTTCAGTTCAATTAATAATGTTTTTCCTGAGACAGCCGAACGCCTCTCCGTTAGTCCATTGTTTAAAAGAGATAATGTAACGTAACGTAACGTAACGAGATTTGACGAAAATGAATAATATGGTACTATCAATTTACATGTTTACGAAGTATTTAACTTGATGTCATTAAACTAACTTTGATTGTCAATTGGGCTAGGTTCGGCTTGTATAATATCTTGCACAGAAAGGAACAGAAACAGCTGTTGCTGCTCCCAAGATATAATAATAATAATAATAATAATAATAATAATAATAATAATAATAATAATAATAATAATAATTTATTTAATCTGACAGGATTAAGGCCATAAGGCCTTCTCTTCCATCCTACCAGATAGCACATATAAATACAAAAAAGAAATACAAACACTGATGAAAATGATACAACTTAAGTTAAAGCCCTATAGAGGGTCAACAGAGTCAAAAGTACATTATAGTGCTCTCATTGAGCTAATACAACGAAAAGAAAGAAAACAGAGATAGCAATGATGATATTGATAACTGACAATAATAATAATAATAATAATAATAATAATAATAAATACATTACATATTAATTTTCAATTTTACAACAGCATAGTTACAATATTTACTATATGTCATGGGTTAAGGTGAAGTTGCGCAACCTGACATGTGTTCAACAAACAATTCCACGAACTAGAATATGATTTTTTAATTTAAATTTGAATTTTGATATTGTCCGACAGTCTCTGACGTGGTCAGGGAGAGAATTCCAGAGGCGTGGAATAGATATGCTGAAAGATGATGAGTAGAAGGATGTTCTGTGCAGAGGAATAGAGAGAAGGTAAATGTTCCGGGTTCGAGGTAGTGAAAGGTAAACAAAACGAGATGCTAGGTAAGAGGGTGTGGAGGTGTGGATGATTTTAAATAGTAATAAGAGAGAGTTGAAGAATCTTCTTTCTTTAAGTGGACTCCAAGACAACAATTCTAGTGACGGTGTTACATGATCGAATTTTCTAATGTTACAAACGAAACGAACGCAGATATTGTGAACACGCTGTAGTCTATGGGCAAGATCAGTATTTAGGTTCGTGAATAAAGAATCGCAATAATCGAAGTGGGGCATCACTAAAGTTTGGATCAGGTTCTTTTTAAGGCTGAGAGGTAAAACATTGGTTAAGTGTTTGAGGGAATGAATTATGGAAAAAGTTTTCTTACATATGTAGGTCACTTGACTTTGAAAATTTAAATTTGAATCTAAATATACCCCTAAATTTTTTACTGTCTTACTATATGTAATTGTAGTATTATTTATTTTTGTATTTGATACAGTGGCTAGATCTATTTTGTTTAATGCTCGTTGGTGGCCCATTATTATAGCTTGTGATTTGTCTGGGTTTAGTCTAAGTCCAAATTTTTGCGCCCATTGAGCTACAGATGCTAGATCTTCATTAATTCTGGTCACAGAGTCATTGATTGTACAAATTCGGGAATGAATGTAAAGTTGTAAGTCGTCAGCGCAGGGTATTAAAAAAGTATCCAATATTTTAGGAGGTGCTAGTATGCATCAAAACAAGAAAATAGTGTCTAATAAACAAGGGTCCTACAACACATACTTTCTGAGATCTGAACACTTGTTCATAGAAGGTGCTCAATGTGACGTCCATTCATGTTATAGTGACGATGACTGAAGAGATGTTGACAAAAACATAGCATGGAACTGAGTATCAATTAAACGTTCTCCAGGTAACAAATTGAGCACATTAAAGTATATGTACGAGTATGAAATCTATATAAGTTTAGGTATATTTTGCTGAAAATCACATTCCCTTATCTAGCGTAGTTCTTCAGTAATCAAAATTTAAAATCAAGCAAAGATCTTGTGTTCACCCTGTATAAAATTAACGAGGGAGGGACGAAATAAATATTTTATTTATGCAACTGACCAATCATTTGCACGAACACACAATACTCGCATGTATCCAGGTCTCTGTCAAATAGAGACATGGAATTAAATTCACTAAGTTAATAGTTATTTTGATTATTAATTAAACTATGCAATCTGCGCGATCGGTTTACATTTACTTCTGTAAATAAATTGAAATAATATTCTAGTTTAATAATAAATGAAGTGCTTCATTTCGTGGAATAAACTTATTTTAAATTCATTAAATTATAGCAACATGATGCACATGTAACAATTATAACATTCAGTATTTCTTTGTTATTGTAGAGAAGATAATTTAATTTTCATTATACAATTTTATTCCTCACGTAGGCCTAATCACTTTTTATAGTCCTGTGGCACACTTCATTAAATTTTAATTAAAACAATATTAATATTTTTCTTTTGAATTGTTATTAATTTTGAATGCATATTTTTTATTGCAATAAACTCGTTGTTAATATTGTTATTTTTTTCCAACATTCAGCTGCATTTATGCATAATTAATTTAAATCACTACTTTGAGATCACAGAAAGCTTTAAAATAAATTTAATTAACATGTATTCCTGAACACAACAGCACTATTTGACATGAGATTAACATATACGATCTATTTTTGTAGGAAATAAATGTAACTGACGTAATTTCTCGCAGAACAATTACCTCCACCTCTCATTACGTGTAAATGATGTTGTAGCCAAGCTGGCTGATATTTATTTTTAACTATCCACAAGTCCAAAATAACACTGCTGTATCGTCCTTGAAACATTTCCCTCTTCAATCATGAAGAATAATCACTCGTCGTAACCCGCTCTCTCGTTTTCTTTGTTGTAATCCAATTCTCATTTGAATCCTACAGATTCAAAATCCCCTAAAGACTATTTTGTTCATAATTGAGTTAAGCTCACATATTGCTTGCTATGAATGAATTCTAATGATTTATATACTTACTTACAAATGGCTTTTAAGGAACCCGGAGGTTCATTCCCGCCCTCACATAAGCCCGCCATCGGTCCCTATCCTGTGCAAGATTAATCCAGTCTCTACCATCATATCCCACCTCACTCAAATCCATTTTAATATTATCCTCCTATCTGCGTCTCTGCCTCCCCAAAGGTCTTTTTCCCTCCGGTCTCCCAACTAACACGCTATATGCATTTCTGGATTCGCCCATATGTGCTATATGTCCTGCCCATCTCAAACGTCTAGATTTAATGTTCTTAATTATGTCAGGTGAAGAATACAATGCGTGCAATTCTGTGTTGTGTAACTTTCTCCATTCTCCTGTAACTTCAACCCTCTTAACCCCAAATATTTTCCTAAGCATCTTATTCTCAAACACCTTTAATCTCTCTTCCTCTCTCAAAGTGAGAGTCCAAGTTTCACAACCATACAGATCAACCGGTAATATAACTGTTTTATAAATTCTAACTTTCAGAATTTTTGACAGCAGACTTGATGACAAAAGCTTCTCAAACGAATAATAACAGGCATTTCCCATATTTATCCTGCGTTTAATTTCCTCCCGAGTATCATTTATATTTGTTATTGTTGCTCCCAGGTATTTGAATTTTTCCACCTCTTCGAAGGATAGATCTCCAATTTTTATGTTTCCATGATTTATATAGTTTGAATTAAAGAAAGCCACTGAATTTAAAGCAAAATGTTTGTTAAAAGTCACTTTTAGGTTGAAAATGTCCTCTATTTGCCACCAGTTACTGTCAAAATCCTTTAATTTGTGAAAATGGATATAGGGGATTTTGAATCTATAGAATTCATTTCTGTATTTTCAAACGGTTATAAACAGAAAAATTATATAATACAAAAAAACCCGATTCCAAAATATACAGTATAATATATGTGTGGAACAATACAGAGAACATTGAATAGCAAAACAAGAAGAGAAACCGACGTAGTGAAGAGAAGCGACTAGAAGCATTTTAAATATGGATATGGAGAAAAATGGACTGAGAGAATAAAAATGATGTCGTGTTGGAAAGAGTGGTGGGTTAAGAAAGAATGATGCTGAAACTGACCAGGAAGACAAAAAGGAATTGGTTGGGTCATTGCCTGAGAAGGAACTACTTATTGAAAGATTCACTGGAAGAAATAGTGGAAGGGAGAAGAGTTCTGAGCAGAAGAAGATATCAGATGATAGACGACATTAAGATATAATTTATCATATGCGGAGACTAAGAAGAAGACAGAAATTAGGAAAGATTGGAGAATGCTGGGCTTGCAGTGAAACACCTGCCATTGGACAGAAAACTATGACTGAAAGAGGAATCAAATTTAAATTTTATAAGGTCACCATTACACACTTTTACAAAGTACTATTGCGAAACTTACAGTATGATATTACTACTGCATATTTTTAAAATTAAGGAATAATATTGTATGTAAATAAGTGAGAATTTATATCGGATTGCATAAACATATTAATCTGTATTGTATAGGTAGACATCAGCCAGAGCGCTGATTTTGATGACCTAAAAGAACCCTAAAAATGACCTATATGTTATAAAATGACCTAAAATGATATAAAAATAGACAATACTATACATTAGTCACAATCCTATCTCAAATTAACAGCTCTCAAGACTGTCTACTATACTGTAGAATTGCCATATAAAAGTGTAAAGTTCCCACACGAACACAAATATTCCCAGAACCTATAGCATGAACTACAATGAATAATTATGCTGTAATTAAATGTTTAACTACAAAAAAGAGAAGGATAAATG
This sequence comes from Periplaneta americana, assembly GCF_040183065.1. Classification (NCBI taxonomy): domain Eukaryota; kingdom Metazoa; phylum Arthropoda; class Insecta; order Blattodea; family Blattidae; genus Periplaneta; species Periplaneta americana. The sequence continues at coordinate 98,424,683 of NC_091125.1, read as the reverse complement.
TATCACTTGCCAAATCTTCTCCATATTTAGCATAGCGTATTCCAATGGCGGAGACTATAATGGACGTTGGTGACTTCAAAGGATCTGCAGTTCAATTCTTTTGTTCGGAAGGCAGAGCGTACAACAACTCAGCCAAGAGCTTTATCTGCTATTCTATTTATCTTTTCCCTTTAGTCATCACTTACTATTGAGAAAATCCTTTCATATTCTTCATTTGAATGGAGTAGTGTCAGTACAAATTTTGCGAGTTTTTCTATATTGGGAAATTTTAGTTCGTCATTGAAGTCTTCAGCTTAAATTACTAAAACAAAATCACCTTACAATTTAAAAGATGACCAAAAATGTCCTCAAAATTAAAAAATATACTAAAAATGTTCTCAAAATTAAAAAAAGATAACTTAAAATATTAAAACAGGGAAAAATAACCAAAATATGACGTAAAAGCTTTACATTTCTGTAACTAGTAGTTCGTAACCAAGATTTATAAATTTACGGGTGTTGCAAAGAACGTAAAGAAAAAAAGATGACATATCATCAAAGTCCGCGTCCTGTACAACACACATTCGAGACTTCTAAAAAGTCATCACCACGGGAAGCGAAAACTGTATTTGGATTATTAAATTATTACTTATGATTATTCAACGTATACAGTAATTTCGTTTGTTTGAATTTCAATATTTATCACATGAAAAAGTGCAATAACTAATCAACAACTTAATAAAATATAATTTTTTAATAATAGGCTATCATTACTTTATAACATTTATAGAATTTTTTCTTAATTTCAGTAAGTATACATGAAGGTTTTTTTTTTTTCAAATACATGTTTAAAGACTGTTATACCTATATATCCTACTGAAAAAAATCCGACAATCGACAAAAACTAAAACCCGTTATATTTCTCATTCTTAGCCTGAGTTGAGTATAATATGACTTCAATCTTTACACAGAGGTACACAAAGTTTTTAATATTCGACGAACGATATAAAGAATCGAAATCACGTGGTACGTACTCCCGCCGCCTGGTAGTGCTGTCCGCCACTCTCAGCGGTAATTGATGTTTAATAACCGTTGGTTCGATTTCCGATATTTTAATTACATTCCGCGGCCACGAGACGACAACAGCAACAGCACCTCTTCACAACTCGACGTAATGAAAAACAGCAGTCAAAGCTAGGACCACCCGCCAAGCGACTCGAGGGCTGTACAGCGAGCATCGGGGCGTGGAGGTCGGTATAAACCGCAGGCATGACAATTTGGCCTTGGAACCATTTATTTTATTAACGGTAAAGGGAAGTGTTGTCGGCTACAAGTGAAAGAGTGCCAATATTATATTTCGGACCGTTTATAAGTAATTATTATTATTATTATTATTATTATTATTATTATTATTATTATTATTAATTCCCTCGACTCTACAACACTGCAAACATCATCTTTACTCAGACAATTTACAAATCTGTACCCATACATCCCCTGATTCACCCAATGACGCAATACACAATCTTAACGAGGACCTTGAATTTATATCTACATGGACTAAAAGGTTCGGATTGACTCTCAATGCAGGAAAATCACAAGCAATTCCAGTGGGACATCAACGTCTAATATGCAACATTACTCCTGTTCTTCCAGCCAAATTAAAAGACACAATAATCTCTTTTGCTTCTTGTGTTAAATATCTTGAAGTTTACTTCGATAAGCATTAAAAAAAAGGGTTTTCCATACTTCGTTCTTTAAACAGCATTTGAAAATTTCTCCCGCTACCACTAAAAAATATTAGTGGAAAAACTACTACGCGACCAAGTTAAATCTGAGTTCGGAAAGAATGCGAGTCACCCTTTGTGATCTCTGAGTAAATACTGAGATGATAAAGAGGTGTTTACTGTTCGTGCCAGCGAGTTGTATGAGATAGTGGTGAATACACATGTATAGGAGGTGCTGAAAGTGTTGTACCCCTTATAAATACTGTGGAAATGTTAATATTATGCATCGTATTTATTACACATATATATTGCCTCACTCACAGACGATACGGTAGATTGCAAATAACAACTAGAGCAATTAAAGCTACTAACGCGCGTCTCTTGCTTTCATGGGACGCAAACTTAACTTGGGAGGCGTAATAGTTACGTTCATTTTGATTATTACGATTTTATACTGGTTGACTCAATGTCAATCAGTCACATAGATTACAACCTGTTCATAATTCTTGTGTTCGCTTCGTCTGCAATGTCATCGCACTGACCACATTACTCTACTCTTCCAAACTCTAAAGTAGCTTCGAGTTAACGAAACTAGAAATTTTCACTCCGTTGTTCTCCTTTTCCAAGTCCTTCACATCTCTACACCTACCTACCTTGCCTCCTGCTTCAGTTGCCTATCATCGTATTACAATTTCTACACACACAACCAAATAATCGTATAGATACTAGCCGAACCAACACATAAAACATGTACGTATTACATACGAGTATTACTAGGCACATCCCCAACTCACACCAGCTAATTATGCTACAATCTGTTCACTATATATTTTACAACTCTCATGTCAAAAATGCTTATGTTCCTACCTATATAAATACTGTTATCGTTATACAGTGACTTGTACGAACAACTTGATAACATGACGCGAAAAAGTATAGTTCCACAATATGTTTTCCTTAAAATGCATACCTATTTCTCCACAGATAAGTACATTTCATTTCATTATGTTATGTTATGTTATGTTATGTTATGTTATGTTATGTTATGTTATGTTATGTTATGTTATGTTATGTTATGTTATGTTATGTTATGTTATGTTATGTTATGTTATGTTATGTTATGTTATGTTATGTTATGTTATGTTATGTTATGTTATGTTATGTTATGTTATGTTATATTATATTATATTATATTATATTATATTATATTATATTATATTATATTATATTATATTATATTATATTATATTATATTATATTATATTATATTATATTATATTATATATCATATCATATATATTATTACAGAAGGAGATGTATCAAGAAATGAAAATGTTTTGAAATACGTTACTGATAGACGTTATTTCACAGCATAGACAGATGTTTTATTACCAAACTTGTAATCTAAGCAATGAAAAATTCATGCTGCACATAAGACGTCACATAAATATCTAAAAGACGTCAATCGGATGAACAATTTCCGTTATCTGCTACAGAATCGGTTGTAATATTGTGCATGTTGAAATGGTATTATGTTCAATGTCCTTATCTTATGTCACTGCAACTTAACGAGTTGTGTAACTTAAAATTATTATCCCCAGCCAGGAATGAAAGAGACTATTATTTCTCGTCGTATTCTAACATTTTCAAACCAGCAATGTGCTATTCCTAACACCTGTCTTCTTTCAGTTTAAGAATTGAGTACGTGAGGTGCAGTATCGTGAACCCATTCGGAAGTTGATTTTTCTAAATGATAGTGAATGACCTGGCAGAAGCAGTAGCTAGTCTTTCGGTAAGAAAACACAAACAAGAGAAACCTTTAAAAATTGGAGAGTAAACCTCATACAGATTTGCAAGGCACCATTATTTTATTTAAAAGCATCTTTTTTATCTTATTTATTTTAGGTTTTCTGAGTATCCATATTTCGAGAAGACAACCTCACCCATCCCTACATCAGCCCCACCACCCTTCGCCAGCCGACAATCGGGGAGTGCTATTGAATGACGGAATGTAAATCGGACGAAATGATGTTGATACCTAACATGGGGAGACTGGACAACCCCGATAAATATCCGAACTGTAACCTTGCCAGACACGAGTGTCACTGGATATTTCAATCAAAATCCCAGGCCTAATCATGACTTGGACCCAAACCGCCTAAGTGACACGTTGATAAGATCACGTAGGGACAGCGCAGTATACCCACCTTATGTGGTGAACGTAAAGCAGGGCTCTGTATTGGATTTTTAAGGGAATCTAGTAGTTCAAAGCAGCATTGAATTACAGACAAATATAATAATAATAATAATAATAATAATAATAATAATAATAATAATAATAATAATAATAATAATAATGATTTATTTAACCTGGCAGAGTTAAGGCCATACGGCCTTCTCTAACACTCAACCAGGAGTAAAACTGCGTTACAAAAAACACTACAAAATTTACAAAGTACAATACAATTTTACACACAAAACTGAATAAGATATTAAAAATATAATGTAAACAACAAGTAAGTAGAAATCAGACATAATATATAACATACAGAAAGAAAGGAAAAAGCATAATAAAATGTGAACAGCAGGTCAGAATAAATAAGACATACAAGGTATAAAAAATAATACAATTATTGATAATAATAATAATAATAATAATAATAATAATAATGATAAGAATAATAATAATAATAATAATAATAATAATAATAATAATAATAATAATAATAAAATAGTGCAGTACAAAGCATAAAATGAATACAATATTTTTAGGTACACACAGTAAAGAAAATTAATGATTATATATAGCTCAAGTTATCACATTATAGATATACCATTATCGGGAAATATGAAAACAAAAAGATAAAATAAGTTAAATATCACTAGAACATAAAAAAATGTGAATACGTGGAAACATGCAATACAACACTTGTCATAATAGTAAGTTAGTTTGGCAGCTCGTCATAAGATAATTTTCTAACTTGGATTTGAAAGATTTCAATGTTCGGCAGCCCTTGACTTCAGGCGACAGTGATTTCCAGTGACGGTAGGTAGCAACAGTGAAAGATGAGGAATACAGAGATGGAATTTCTAACGTGTTACCGCGTTATAATCAAGTATTAATATTATGATAGCGAGAGAGAGTATGAAAACGAGCAAATAAATAAGAGGGGGACGAAGTGTGCATAATTCGATATACTATAAGAGAGAAAGTGAGTGCAGATTTCTCTTCTCATGTAACCTAAGCCATGATAACTTTTCGAAAGAAGGTGAGATATGATCATAGTATCGAACATTACAAATGAAGCGGACGCACGCGTTATGAACACGCTGTAGTTTCTGAGCGGAATCAATCCTGAGATCACTGAACAAAACGTCGCAATAATCAAAGTGAGGTAGAATGAGTATCTGTACCAGCGTCTGTTTTAATTTAGATGGATAATGATACAATCCTTTTAACATAACTAAACTTAGAAGAAATAATTACAAATAACCAGAGAGTAAGTAGTAAGAATTACATACAGTTTATTTTTATAATCCCTTTCTCTTACTTGATAGCCTACTGCTTTACCTCTTGCTTCTGCATGACATACCAGCCAAGATGGTATAGTGGAGGATATAGGTCTATTCGTATCTCTGAGCCAACATGAGACTCTCTCACCATTGCGGGCCTCCGTCATGATCGTGTGGTCAATACGGTATAGAACACCCTACAGACATCGCAGGGCAAGAACAAAATCAGATATAAACACCCAACTCCATGGAACGGGTATAAATTCTGTCCTTACCGGGAATCAAACCATGGACCGCGTGATTGGGAGGCGCGCGGCCTATTCACAGTGCCACAGCGCCCGAATTTTTGTAGTTTCAGAGCATAAATAAAACAAAACTATTAACACTGCATTGTGAATAAGAACTTAACAGTCCGTGTTCTTTTCGTGTTAGCACAATCATTACCACTGAAACTTAAAGACAGTCTTACGTGATGTTAACATAACGTACACACTGCGGCATCTTAAAAAGGAGACTGATGCTGGGAAAAAAATGTGTGATTCCATGAATGAACAACCTCATCAATGTTTATTCAAAGTAGCTTAATCCTGTACCTCCACACCCCATAAAATACCATAAAGCAACTGGAAGGAATGGCAGAAGACTTTGTCTGAAATTCTGTTACTCTTGTTACATGACATCACAATAACAGCCTATAGGTACTTTGAGTTTTGGGAACAAGAAGAGGGATACAAGGAGAATTACGGGAAAGAAAATAGAACAATGGCAAGGCAAGCAGAACAGGAAGAAAAAAAGAGAACAATAGAAAGAAAAGGAGAACATGAGGAAAACAGGGACTGCAAGGGGATGACAGGGAGAGCAAGGAGAAGTCAGAAAAAGGAAGCGGAAGACAGGGAGAGCAAAGGGAAGAGAGGAAGAGCAAGGGGAAGAGAGGCAGAGAAAGGGAAAGACAAGGAGAAGAAGATAATAAATAGAACAAGGGAATACAAGAAAAACAAGAAGATTATAAGGTGAGTCACAAGAAGGTAAGGAGAATACAAGAATTCGAGAAATGTCAAGGAAAATAATGGGAAATAGTAAAAACACGGAGAAAACGAGGAGAACATGGGAAATGGAAGAACATGGAGAAGTCGAGGATAACAAGGAAAATACAAGGGGAACTAAGGGAATACAAGAAAATGGGAACATAAGGAGAAAGGGGAGCACAAGAAAAAGGCGGAGCACAAGAAAAAGGAGGAGCACAAGAAAAAGGGGGAACACAAGAAAAAGGGGGAACACAAGAAGAAGGGGGAATACAATAAAAAGGGCGAACACAAGAAAAAGAGGAGCACAAGAAAAAGGGCGAACACAAGAAAAAGAGGAGCACAAGAAAAAGGGCGAACACAAGAAAAAGGGAGAACACAAGAAAAAGGGCGAACACAAGAAAAAGGGCGAACACAATAAAAAGAGGAGCACAAGAAAAAGGGCGAACACAAGAAAAAGAGGAGCACAAGAAAAAGGGAGAACACAAGAAAAAGGGCGAACACAAGAAAAAGGGCGAACACAAGAAAAAGAGGAGCACAAGAAAAAGAGGAGCACAAGAAAAAGGGGGAACACAAGAAAAAAGGAAAGCACAAAAAGAAGGAACAAAAGAAAAGGGGGAACACAATAAAAAGGGCGAACACAAGAAAAAGAGGAGCACAAGAAAAAGGGCGAACACAAGAAAAAGAGGAGCACAAGAAAAAGGGCGAACACAAGAAAAAGAGGAGCACAAGAAAAAGAGGAGCACAAGAAAAAGGGGGAACACAAGAAGAAGAGGAGCACAAAAAGGAGGAACACAAGAAAAAGGGGAAACACAAGAAAAAGAGGGAACACAAGAAGAACGGGAGCACAAGAAAAAGGGCGAACACAAGAAAAAGAGGAGCACAAGAAAAAGGGGGAACACAAGAAAAAGGGGAGTACCAAAAGGAGGGACACAAGAAAAAGAGGAGCACAAGAAAAGGGGCGAACACAAGAAAAAGAGGAGCACAAGAAAAAGGGGGAACACAAGAAGAAGGGGAGCACAAAAAGGAGGAACACAAGAAAAAGGGGAAACACAAGAAAAAGAGGGAACACAAGAAGAACGGGAGCACAAGAAAAAGGGCGAACACAAGAAAAAGAGGAGCACTTGAAAAAGGGCGAACACAAGAAGAAGGGGAGCACAAAAAGGAGGAACACAAGAAAAAGAGAAGCACAAGAAAAAGGGGAACACAAGAAAAAGAGGAAACACAAGAAGAAGGGGAGCACCAAAAGGAGGGACACAAGAAAAAGAGGAGCGCAAGAAAAGGGGCGCACACAAGAAAAAGAGGAGCACAAGAAAAAGGGGGACCACGAGAAGAAGGGGAGCACGCACAAAAACGAGGAACACAAGAAAAAGGGGGAACATAAGAAAAAGGGCGAACACAAGAAAAAGAGGAGCACAAGAAAACGGGGGAACACAAGAAGAAGGGGAGCACAAGAAAAAGGGGATCACAAGAAAAAGGGGAGCACAAGAAAAAGGGGGAACAGAAGAATAAAGTGAGCACAAGAAAAAGAGAAGCACAAGGAAAAGGGGAACACAAGAAGAAGGGGAGCACAAGAAAATGGGGAGCACAAGAAAATGGGGAGCACAAGAAAATGGGGAGCACAAGAAAAAGGGGAGCACAAGAAAAAGGGGAACACAAGAAAAAGGGGAACACAAGAAAAAGGGAAACAAAAGGAAGATAGAACCAAAGGGAAACAAGAATAACATAATGAGAACAGGGGAAAGATAAGGGGAAAAAAGGAACACAAGGAAAACAATGGGAACAAAAGGAGAAAAGGGAGATTACAAGACGAACAAGAGGAACTGAAGAACATGGGGAACACAAGAAGAAGAACAACGGAGGGATTTGTATTTTTGTGTGGCGATCAATTCCCAAATTCCCACCCTCATACCTAATGAATACCTACTGAAGAGAAAAACATTGTTCTTCGTCAAAAAGGAAGTCACATGATGCTGTGTTCAGAGTCCGGCAAACGCGGTGAACGTAACAGTGCACAGAAGCTTATACAGATCAAAAACTCCGTCATAATGACAGCCCTGTGATTTGTTGTGTTATGATTCAATAGAAACCGACTAGATACTGAAGTCGTAAAGGAAGGACTGTCTCAAACAAACATTTCAACATATTCCGGCAGTAGGTAGCAGTAACTATATGGTCGCTGGGTAGGAGCGCTTTGTACACAATTTCCTCACTGCTGTGGAAAATGATTAGCATTTAGATTAGATTAGATTGAAAGGGATAGGTCACAGTTAACCTTTAGCGCTACGTCCATTTCTGAACTATTACACTAACCAGTAATTACCGTACAGTACTCTTCAATCATCCCTCTGTTCCCAGTGAAGATAACCAGTTTTCAAATTGGGATATGACGGCAGTCACTTGTTTACTAAATGCTAGACCTACCGTATAAATATCTATTCTTACAGTAAAACCACAGTCTAGTATATATAGTCACGAAGCTCAATATGTAGTAAATATGCTTCCATATATAGCTGCTCACCACTAGGATCGCTAATATTGCCTCATTACAGACAATGCGAAATAGTACCGGCACAGTCTATTGTTCCTAGCACCCTCAAAACTCAAGCTTCGTGACTGTATATACTAGACTGTGGTAAAACTTTACATTCTCAGTACATGCTGTGCTGTTTCGTCAAAAGTGTTTGTCCTCTGAGATACCAATCCTGTGGAGATTCCATTTATTGCGCAATGCCATGTTAGAAAATTACCAACCAGTGTTAACCGGTTTCTCCCTAATAATAAATTCTCACAAAGAAATGGAGACATTTTCCTTACAGATCAGGTGACAATTCAGATGCTGATTACAAAGATACAAGAATTTAATTTAATTAACATAAAAACTGTATTAATTTGGAAACTAGTATTATTAACTATAAAATTGCTTTAACAATTTTGATACAATAACATTAATATAATATGTTGCGACAGTGAGATATGACGGTTTTTATAGCCCTGTTGTGGGACACTCAGGACGAATTAAAAGAAAATACATACACTGGAAGTAACCTAGTGCAATGCAATTTATTAATGTCTGCTTAATTTTTAAAAACTATTTCGTAAGTAGCCTCCACGGCAACGAATATATTTCTTGCAATCTACTATGAAAGTTCTGCATAACTCGCCCTAATAAAACAGATTCAATGGCACTAATTTCGTTTCTTATGTTTTGTTTCAGCTGGATGATGGTGCGAGGATTGTTGCGATACACCCTACTTTTGAAATAATCCCATAGGAAGTAAATAGCGCACACTGCTCATGGTTGAATGAACTGTCTGCGAAACATGTTTCAAGGGCGAATAATTTCACGATTTGGAGACATTGTCTGGCCGCCAAGATCTCCTGACCTGACTGCAGCTGATTACTTCCTATGGGGTTATCTCAAAAGTAGGGTGTATCGCAACAAGCCTCGCACCATCATCCAGCTGAAACAAAACATAAGGAACGAAATTAGTGTCATCTAACCTGTTTTATTGGTGCGAGTTATGCAGAATTTTCATAGCCGATTGCAGGAATGTATTCGTTGGCATGGAGGTTACTTACTAAATGTAGTTTTTAAAAAGTAATCAGACATTAATAAATTGCATTGTACTAGATTAATTTCAGTATATGTGTTTTCTTTTAATTCTTCCCACAATAGGACTATAAAAACCGTCATATCCCACTGCCGTACCCTACTTAAAGAATATAAATGAATATAAGTGTAGAGTACTAAAGAATTTGGAAACAAACACTTTCAATATCATGCTGCAGTACACCTAGAGATTGCAAATAACTATTAGTATATTTAAAACAACTTAGGCTACCCGAGCTGCGAAAAGAAGACATTTTAGACCCTTTACCTCCCAAGCATAGGTAGTCTATATTATAAGATTCATTGAAGTGAGGGATGCATGGACGATAAATTGCCTCCTTTTCGTCGCTCTGTCGCCTGTTGTATGTGTTGTTCCATCACGGTGAGATCCAGAGTAAGGCCTAATTCTCTCTTCCTGTCAATCGCTACAATATCAGCTCGTCGGTGGCTGCCATCAGTAGAAATGCAATTGACTTCTTCGTAACCTCCCATTTAACTTTCCGAAGGGCAATAGAAATAGGAATAATATTAAAATGAATTTGAGAGAAGTGGGATATGATTGTAGAGACTGGATTAATCTTGTTCAGGATAGGGACCGATGGCGGGCTTATGTGAGGCGGGCAATGAACCTTCGGGTTCTTTAAAAGCCATAAGTAGGCAACTTTAAATAGACGAACGCACACGGTAGTGAAGGGTCTTACGGAGTTCTTCCTTTGGGCAAAACCTTAGTACATGGCTAAGTGTCTCAATGTATTTACAGCCAGGCTGATGGCAAAGAGTTGTTTGCTGACTCCTCCCAGAAACCGATCGAACTGCTGATATATTGCAGGATATTTTAAGTGTATTTGTCCACTTGGAACATGAGAGATTTTTCCTGTTACTCATCCACTTACTTGTTTTGGGACAAGTAAACGTCGACCTCTTTCCCCTTGTGAGATAATCTACACCATGCCTCATAGCAATTTAAATGTATTTTCTTATGAAGCCAACGACCAGATTTGGGCAAAGTCTCTTCATCACACTTAATATTAAATGAGATAGAGCTTCTTTCTTCTCTTCTTGAAAATTCCTACATAAGTGCAAATGTTCATCTCGTACTCTCATTAATTTTTAGCTATATTAAAATGCTGGATGTAAGCTTTTCATTCAGTCCCAACCCCCGATGATTCCTTGATGTATATACCACGTCATTTAGGTAGTAGATCTTTAGGTGTCTTTAGTCTAAAGATCTCAGAATAACTCATGCTTTCGGCAGACCTTCACTACCGTGGGTGTTCTTTCTCTCTCCAAGTCTTCGTAACATGTATTGGTGTTTCCAGTGGGATCCCCAGAACAGGTGTTGGCCCTAGAAATGGATTCAAAGTTTCTCCTCTAGCTATGATGTCTGCAGTGTCATTCTTTTGTCCAGGAACCCAAATGATTTTAATTCTATGTATACAGGATGTTTAAAAAATACGGGGCATAATTTCAGGTATGTATTTCTCACATGTAGACAATCAAAATAGTTCATTACAACATGTGTCCGGAAATGCTTCATTTCCAAGTTATGGCCTTCACAACATTGAAATTCACCGGAAAGTTTTTCTTTCCGTAGGTCGTTGCCGTCAAAGGAGACATTAAGAGGGCACTCTGACAGTTCATTCCGAGGCGAAGGTTACATTCAGTGTTGTGTAGGCGTTAGACTGTGCGACATGTATTCAAATCAAGAGCTGGCAGAGATACACTTCATGTACGGTAAGGAGGACGGCAATGCTGCGCTTGCTCGTCGTTTATACCAGGAGAGGTACCCACAGCGACAATGTCCAGATCGGAAGACATTTGTACGTCTCCATTACCGTCCATTACCGCAGCATTGCCGTCCGCCTTACCGTACATGAAGTGTATCTCTGCCAGCTCTTGATTTGAATACATTTCGCACAGTGTAACGCCTGCGCAACACTGAATGTAACCTTCACCTCGGAATGAACTGTCAGAGTGCCCTCTTAATGTCTCCTTTGACGGCAACGACCTGCGGAAAGAAAAACGTTCCGGTGAATTTCAATGTTGTGAAGGCCATAACTCGGAAATAAAGCATTTTCGGACACATGTTGTAATGAACTAATTTTGATTGTCTACATGTGGGAAATACATACCTGAAATTATGCCCCGTATTTTTTAAACCCCCTCTATTGTGGTTACCTAGCTCAATTAGCATTTGCAGGCAGTTCTAGATTCACTGAGACTAAATTTAATACTTTTAAAAGCTCTAAGAGTTGCTTGGATATCTGAAAAATATATATTCTTAATCTTGTAGGCTATTTCCTCTGCAAGTTTTCTATCATATCTGCTAAATTTGCATTCATCTTTGCTCGAAAACCGTAGTTGTGTATTTTAAAAATCTCAATATAACACAGGAATAATTTTAACCTTGAACTTGTTTTCAAAAGATGTGATCTTCATGCTTATAAAAGTTGTGCTAAGGAGTCCAGCACTTTTGCCTCAAAACGTACAAAATCTACAAAATCAAATAAAATTATGTTTTATTTAACGACGCTCGCAACTGCAGAGGTTATATCAGTGTCGCCGGTGTGCCGGAATTTTGTTCTGCAGGAGTTCTTTTACATGCCACTAAATTTAGTGACATGAGCCTGTAGCATTTAAGCACACTTAAATGCCATCGACCTGGGCCGGGATCGAACCCGAAACCTAGAGCACAGAAGGACAGGACTATAGCGACTACGCAAACCAGGACGACTCGTACAAAATTAAGATTTTTACCATTTATAAAGTATTATTTTGTAAAAATTGCCTCAAATTTATCTCAGTTAATATGTGCATAATAGAGAGAAATACTTGAGTATAAAAATGTATAACCATGGAGAATAAGGACTACGATTTAAACAGACAAAAGCTAACTAAAAACAATTGAATAACAATGCTAGTGGTACTTTATCTTATTCCAGCGAGATGGTGCCCCTGCATAATTATGGAAAGAAGGTGGTATATTACTTGAACTAAGAATTCCCAGGGCGATGGATAGGCAGAAGAGGAAATATTAAATGGCCAACATGATCCCCTGATCTTAACCCATTAGATGTTTTCTTGTGAGGCTATTTGAAATGGCGGATTTACCAGAATCGACTACAAGATCTGGAAGAGATACAATGAAGAAATAAGGATGAGATGGAACAAATCAATCGAACAGTGTTGGTGAAAACATTAAACAATTTCCAAGACAGACTTGGGTATTATTTTACAATGAATGGGGGCCATTTTGAACACCTGTCTATTAATACGAGGCACAATTAGAACATCGTTAAAATTGTTTTCATGATTTTTTTTTCTTTAAATGCTATGCTTTGTATTAATATTGTAGCTGAATTTCAATAATGTATATCCATTTTCTAACCCACGTGTTTTTCATTGTAAAAATATGTTTGCATTTCGTACGTTTAGAGACCTGAGTGATCCAAAAATGAAAATAATAAGTTTATCGTTCATTTTAAATAAAACAGATTACTTGGATATCCCTTATAAAGAAAGAATATAGTTTTTAAACATGTTCAAAATATTCCTTAAGTCACTTCCTACAACATTTATATATATATATATATATATATATATATATATATATATATATATATAGTGTTTCTTCATAAAATTAAAAAAATAGGAACGCTACGAGCAGTGCCTCATACGCTTTACTCATACTGTATATTACTCACTAAATATGTTTGAGAACACGTACATAGGAATGAGTAGCACCTCAAAAAATTGTCCTCTCTCGGACATCTCCACCTAGTGTGACAATTAACATCGACTGCAAACATTTCTTAATGGAGAAATCTTGTATGAGCCAACTGAACTTTGGCCGCGGATGTATAGAAATTTTATAGTGCAACTCATATGAATATTATACCAATGCTAATGGTTTTCAGTGTGATATCCGTTCAGTTTCTGTCCACAAATCCACCGGACTTCAGTTCTATTCCCGGCAGGGCAGTGGTATTGTTCATTTACTGAAAGCCCTTAATACTTTGCAAGGAAAACACTTAGGAAAATAATAGATCTCCATATATGACCATAAATACAGGCAAATAATTAATTATGGACTTTTATAATTTGTGCACAGATATCAAAATTATTAGGCTACTGACAATACTTTGAGAAGATTGGAATAATAATAGAATTTCAAGATCCAGTCTGGATTCAAGTCTAGACCGTAAAATAATAAAAATAATAATAATAATAATAATAATAATAATAATAATAATAATAATAATAATAACAATAATAAATAAAAATAATAAAATAAAAAAAGAAGCCTGTATTTTTTTGCATCGGCTGGTTGACTGTAAACGGCGTTAGAAGAAATCGGTACGAAATGGAAATATAAAAATTGAAGATTTATCCTTCGAAGAGGAGGAGAAATTCAGATATCTTGGAGCAACAGTAACAAATATAAATGATACTCGGGAGGAAATTAAACGCAGAATAAATATGGGAAATGCGTGTTTTTATTCGGTTGAGAAGCTTTTGTCATCTAGTCTGCTGTCAAAAAATCTGAAAGTTAGAATTTATAATTAGTTATATTACCGGTTGTTCTGTATGCCTGTGAAACTTGAACTCTCACTTTGAGAGAAGAACAGGGATTAAGAGTGTTTGAGAATAAGGTTTTAGGAAAATATTTGGGGCTAAGAGGGATGAAGTTAGAGGAGAATGGAGAAAGTTACAGAACGCAGAACTGATGCATTGTATTCTTTATCTGACATAATTAGTAACATTAAATCCAGACGTTTAAGATGGGCAGGGCATGTGGTACGTATGGGCGAATCCAGAAATGCTTATAGAGTGTTAGTTGGGAGGCCTGAGGGAAAAAGACCTTTGGGGAGGCCGAGACGTAGATAGAAGAATAATATTAAAATGAATTTGAGGAAGATGGGGTGTAATGATAGAGACTGGATTAATCTTGCACAGGATAGGGACCATTGGCGAGCTTATGTGAGGGCGGCAATGAACCTCCGGGTTCCATAAAAGCCATTTGTAAGTAAGACCTAAGACCATGGTCATATCCAGACAGCATCTTGGGGACTGATTGACAGGAACACTGTGCATGCAAGTTAACTGAATGCTGGAGCGTAAGCTTGTGTATAGCTGCAAGAGCGGCACATGTACACAACAGACTATATAGGTAGGAACACTATGAAATAAGCAACTGTTTGTTCACCATGACACACATACTGTATAGTTTGTAACTTTTTCAAAACACGTTTTTGGAATGCTTCATATAAAATAATTTTTATCTCGAAAAGGAAGCAAAAACGAGCGAAATTGTATTGAAATTTCTTGTTTTAAATATCTCATACAGGGACATCATTTTATTTTTACATCAATTTTTATTGTACCTGAGTTTTTGAATGTACTTCACACCCACCCTCTCTACTAGTAAACTTCCGTCCTCCACACAGAACCAAGACCGCGTATGGAGTCAAAGTCGCCTTAGGCTTCGGCCACAGTGCAAGCGGCAAGCGGCGCGGTACCGCTCTCGAAAAATTGAGGAGTTGGGAGGAAAGAGCGTCGGTGTGGCCATACAGCGCAGAGTTGGTGAGCGGCGCGGCGCGGTGTGGAGATGAGATCATGACACTGTTTGCTTCTAGGCAATTCTTATCTAGAAAGAAGAGCTTCAAATAGGAATGGAAGAGAATTTTATGTTCATCCATTTAATATGATATGTGAAACTCTGAGAATTTCATCGTTTGTACGGAGAATTAGGGACATTTCCAGATAGATATTTGAAGTATACTCGCATGCCTATTACAACTTTCGACTATTTTCTAAAGAAAAATAAGGAGCGACTACAGAAGCAAGCCATCAAATTTCGGAGATCTATCACTATTGCACAATGGCTAATCATTATATTAAAATAAAATTATTTTAAGTTAAAGACACGGGATCATGCATTCTTCGAACAATGATGCAGGTAGGCTATACTGTATATAAATTAAATTAAATTAAAATAGTCCTACGAATCCTTAAATTTTTGTGTTGATGGAATTAAGTCTCATTCATTACGAATAATTGCATGGGCTGCATCTTACATGGCAAAAAACACTTGTTTATACTTACGAAAATTTAACATTAGAAATGAGCAGTTTTCAATATTTTTAATTTTTTTTTTTCATTTTGGTTTATTGCATTTAAAACTTCTTACAATTGTGTGCTGTGCAATTTTAATTTTTCCAATGCACTTATTATTACTCGTACTTTTCATATGCGGCAAAAGAGACATTAAAAATTATGCTCAGGACCACTGTATAAAAGGTACTATTTTAAATAACTAATTATTGATAAATAGATTTAACAGGAATATATATTTCTATATAAGTAATATATATTTAAATAATTTAGATTTATATTCGAGCCCTTGGCTTTGGTGTTGAGGCATTTGAAGACATATTCGTCTGAAGTGATACGTTATCATCGCTGACAATTGTCTTTACTTTCCCCCAAATCAGGACGGTTTGGAGTCGATGGGATCTCCTGGAAGGAAAGATTTCCTACAATCCTATCAGAAAGGACGACGTCCTTCATAAACATCGTCAGGTCGAAAAACGTCAATAACGATGTAGAGAATAAGGGATTCGGAACCGCTTCGTATCTTTGGGAGCTTCCGGAGCTCCTTCTCAAATTTATCTTTTAAATTCTACCACTTATTTTTGCCACAGGGACATCATTGCGATCACTGGCATTTTCCTTCAGTGTAGGAAAATTTACAGCAATTGTAATGGCAAGAGAAACGTGTGAGGCAATCTAAAACGAATCGATTAAAGAATTTATACCATAACCAAATGAAGAAAAATTAAACGAAGTAGTCAGTGATTACTACGAACGGTGTGGTTCCCTAATTGTTTCGTAACAAACGACGGAAAGCATGGCCAGGTAAAGGGTCCTGATAAATTCGGTTCCAGATATTTTAATTTGCGTAGTATTACTTCAGAGTATTGCTGGCGCAGACTAAACATTTTAACCATTGATTTGGTGGGAAGAGGAAAACACAGTGATGGAGGCATTTTCACAACTTTACACTTCTCAATTTGTTGGAGACCAACAGGTTCAATGTGCCTGAACTATCGAACTCAAATGTAACGGTATCACTTGTACTTATTGGAGACTAGCCGTACCCGTACGATCCGCTGCACCCGTTAGAAATGAATATAAAGTAATTACATAATTAAAATAGGACATTTGATCCAGGGAACATTCGTGTTTGATATAAGGATAAATCGTTTATTATGTTACTTATTTTAATTGGATCCAAATAATTGAAATGCGATCATTTTGGTCCAGAGACCATTCATTTGGTCATGAAATTATTTTAGGAAATACAGGAAACGAATGTATAGAATAGCCTATCAAGTTTTCTGCGCATAAGAAGCTATTTTAATCTTACCTGTCCTAGATTCACTCAGAAGTTACTGTAATAACATTATAACATTATGTCCATCTAGAGAAACTACACTTTCCAATGGTGAATTAATAATTAATTATACAAATCGGTTAATTTAGCTTCCGATATTACTTCATACAAACACAGAAACATTTTCTGTAGGTTATGTTTCATAGCTTTCGATTGTTGCTATCCAAGGCCCCTTATAGACGAAGTCATTTGTTTTTTATTTCATTACACCGACCGCCTTAGATGACGTTGTTATTGTAATTTTGAAACTCATTTATCTCATTAAATATCAGTCCTATCAAAATTTTGTATAGAATAAAACTTATCGGAAATTATTTTTAAAGAAACGTTTGCTATGTAATATTTTTCATGAAAATTAATAAGGAAGATATTTCGATTTATTTAATTCAAGCCCCCTTATAACCCCCTTTTTAAATAAAATATTTTGAATGCCATATAGCCTAAATTCTAAGTCAAAACGAACTTAATTTATGTTCCAATTTTCATATAAATCGGTTCAGCCATTATCGCGTGAAAAGGTAACAAACATCCAGACAGACAGACAGACATACAAACAAAATTTTCAAAAAATCGATTTTCGGTTTCAGGAAGGTTAATTATATATGTTAGGACCAATTATTTTTGGAAAATCGAAAATTACCAGAAAAATTTCGGCTACAGATTTATTATTAGTATAGATGAAGCCTATCGTCTAAAACTTCATCTTTTGAGGCAATATATAATGAGAGAACTAACGCCTAGAAGGGAAAATTTTAATCAACGTTTATCTAGTGTTCGAAAAATAATACGTGGAATGTGCTTTCGGAATATTGCGTGCTAAGTGGCGATGCACGAATAGAAATATGGACACAAATGTGAAAAGAGCCGGCACATATTATAATCTTCCATTTGAGAAAAGATTGCGACAAAGAATGATCTGCATTATCATGAAACGACTTTACAAATTTACAGAACTGATGATGTGCAAACTCATTAGAACTAAGATCGCAGGAATAACAGTTGCAGTGAATTTGATAGACAAAAATAAAGATAACTTCACTGATTATTTCAATCAGTCGCAGATGTTAATATAACATTATAATTTGTACTTAGTAGATTGTGTTTTTTCATAACAGAAGTGTCAATATTCTTTATGAGATTGTAAATAATTACTTTTGACCTAATAGTTATAATAATACCGGTATTTCTTTGCTTTAACGATTGTTAATCGTAACAACAGAAATATTTCAATCATATACAGTATATTGTACCTTTACTTCGGAGTTGGAATATGTTTAATATTGTATGTAGTTCTGAGTATTTGTCCCGACAATATTCTACGAAGTATGATTAATAATAGTAATAATAATAATAATAATCATATGACATATAAAAATATTATTCGCGTTCAGTAAAATGTATTTCTACATATTCTTCGTGATGGAGAGGTTTTTGAAGTTCTTCTCCCAATTATTCCACAGGAATATTCGGGTTTTCACTTCTTAAATGATATCTTCTTTCTCATTTCTTGACAATTCATACTTGCAATTGTGAGCGGCGCCGCTAAAATCTCAAACAAGAGCGAGCGGCCAGCGGCGTGTAGCGTTGTCCTTGAACCAACTTCCCCTCCAAAATGCCGCTCCGCTCACACTATGGCCAGCTGCATTTGCTAACACGCGTTTGTGATTCATCCACGCCGCCACTCAACGCGCCGCGCCGCTGGCCGCTTGCACTGTGGCCGAAGCCTAACAGTTCTTCTGGGACTAACCTGTATGGCTCCTGTTGATGATTATCATTATTAGTATTATTATTATCACTTATTATCCAGGAGATCCCATCGACTCCAAACAGTCCTGATTTGGGAGAAAGTAAAGACAATGATCAGAGATGATAACGTATCACTTCAGACGAATATGTCTTCGAATGCCTCAACACCAAAGCCAAGGGCTCGAATATAAATCTAAATTATTTAAATATATATTATTTATATAAAAATATATTTATGTTAAATCTATTTATCAATAATTGGGTTTTTAAATTAGGACCTTATATATACACTAATATAAAAAATAATTGATGCTGAAACTAGAGTAGTTCGATATCCTGTTAATAAAGCAACGGCAAGAGAGCACATTTTCAGTGGTCCGGAGCACAATTTTTAATGTCTCTTTTGCCGCATATGAAAAGTAATAATTATAAGTGCAGTGGAAAAATTAAAATTGCACAGCACACAATTGTAAGAAGTTTTAAATGCAATAAACCAAAATGAAAAAAAAAAATTAAAAATATTGAAAACTGCTCATTTCTAATGTTAAATTTTCGTAAGTATAAACAAGTGTTTTTTGCCATGTAAGATGCAGCCCATGCAATTATTCGTAATGAATGAGACTTAATTCCATCAACACAAAAATTTAAGGATTCGTAGGACTATTTTAATTTAATTTAATTTATATACAGTATAGCCTACCTGCATCATTGTTCGAAGAATGCATGATCCCGTGTCTTTAACTTAAAATAATTTTATTTTAATATAATGATTAGCCATTGTGCAATAGTGATAGATCTCCGAAATTTGATGGCTTGCTTCTGTAGTCGCTCCTTATTTTTCTTTAGAAAATAGTCGAAAGTTGTAATAGGCATGCGAGTATACTTCAAATATCTATCTGGAAATGTCCCTAATTCTCCGTACAAACGATGAAATTCTCAGAGTTTCACATCTCATATTAAATGGATGAACATAAAATTCTCTTCCATTCCTATTTGAAGCTCTTCTTTCTAGATAAGAATTGCCTAGAAGCAAACACTGTCATGATCTCATCTCCACACCGCGCTGCGCCGCTCACCAACTCTGCGCTGTATGGCCACACCGACGCTCTTTTCTCCCCACTCCTCAATTTTTCGAGAGCGGTACCGCGCCGCTTGCCGCTTGCACTGTGGCCGAAGCCTTACGGTCAATAGTACTGAGTTAGTGAGTATAGTACGTTCCAGAAATATGTTCGCGTTTTCCAGTGACGAAAGAGCTTTCAATATTGAATCATATTTTCGCACAGGTACTGTTCTTTTGCCTACGTCGCATCCCGATTTCTCCCACCTGCTTCTGTTCGCCCCTCTGTAAAAGCAGGGCTGTCTTAGCTTTTTTCTGAAAACATTAATTTCTGTTAGGAATTGGACTTTTACGTAATATTATACAGCTGTTTAAAATAACTTAAATAAAAGGGCGTCGTTAAGTAATTAATTGTCACGTGATTTCCCCCCTTTCTACGATCCTGCGGCATAACCACTTGGACGGACAGTAGATAGCATGTCTGAGTAATTTTATCTGTGCGGGTCGGGCAGAAGTGAAGATTGAATTTACAGTACGTAAGGTACTCTTTTATAGAGTAGGTACAAAATTATTTCAACATGAGTTACTAGAACGAAGGACGAAACTGGTAATTGGAATTAGATGCAGTAGTCTATAGTGCTATAATATGCACAAAAGAACTGAAGCCTGTATCGAAATGAACGGCCACCATATTCAAAAATGTTTTTAAATATTCATATTATGATTACTTTTCAATTTAACTTCTTTCGCTATATTGTACGCTAATGTGCTATAGACAGTATAATATACATTGCATAATGAATGCGTTCGCATGAATAACTCAGTTCGTGAGTAAAAACACTTATTGTTAATCTGTATTTTGATTAAACAAAAACCTAATGAAAATTATCGAACTCAAAATCGCGATATTTCCTATTTTACGTAAATGGATGAACTACTTTTCTTCCCTCCTATACCTAGTAGAGTGATTTGTTTGTGTTTTACGCCAGTATCATCGAACTACAGTCGTGGAAGGGGGCAGCAAACTGTATTTCCGGTTCTCTAAAGGTATAGCCAGGTTAATATTAAAAATGTTAGTAAAAATAAAATGACGTCCCTGTAGAATAATCCTCTGAAATTAATGACATTATGGTTCACCATATATAAACTGTTTTTCTAAAAAAAAAGGTATTGACTGTAATTTTTGACACATTCGTGTGGTCCGACTTTCGTTGCCATATCAAATCATTCGCTTTTCCATTGTTTGAAAATGAATTAATGTTGTCAAATGTGAGCCACTAGAAGTCCAGATAAGAGTACGTGCGAATTACATTGCACTGTTCATTTCCTTCTTGCGAACGCAAAGTAGAGTTTGTTTAAAAATTTGTTTCGCTGTTTGTTTTCATGCCAGCGACTGGAAAGCAGAAGCTAGAAATATCCGTCCAATCCACTCTAATCGGTTATTCATTCATTTAATTTCCCTGATTTTCAATTTTTTCTGCCCTTCCATTCCGTATCCTTTCAACGTGGTAAAACAAAAGACGACTCTTGATGAGTCTTCTTATTCTTCCTTCCTTTCAATGCAGCCCATCTTCCTCTTTTCAAATAAAGTCCTCCCCGTTTTCTCAATCTCCTGGTTGTTGTTTCAACTCCCGTGGAAATCTAATATGGGCTCATCACTTCTGTTCTAAAATAATTTCCATAATCCCTAGGGACTACTGCGTATCATCTGGTTGCCTCCGCATACAATTTTTTCCCTCCGACTTATTTATAAAGGAACGGGGAGAGGCAATATAAGGAATTAGGTGCAAAGTAATAAAATTGTATTCCAGGAATTTCTTATTAGCATATCATCCAACAAGCCGTGAGACTTTTTAAATAATATTTGAATACCGATTTCTTCTAACGGCGTTTATAGTCAACCAGCCGATACAAAAAAAATACAGGCTTCGTAATTTGGTTTTAAATATATAAGATAGGCCTACGAATAAAGGTGGGAATGTTCGCGTAGATCAGTGGTCGGCATTTCATGCGGCAAGGGGCAACTTACGTCATACTTTTTCAAGGGCAATTGAAGGATTCAGAACCATAGTGTTCACAGCTGTGGAGTAACGGTTAGCGCGTCTGGCCGCGAAACCAGGTCGCCCGGGTTCGATTCCCGTCGGGGCAAGTTACCTGGTTGAGGTTTTTTCCGGGGGTTTCCCTCAACCCAATATGAGCAAATGCTGGGTAACTTTCGGTGCTGGCCCGGGACTCATTTCACAGGCATTATCACCTTCACCTCATTCAAACGCTAAATAACCTAAGATGTTGATAAAGCGTCGTAAAATAACCTACTAAAAAAACAACAGATGTTTCTAACGGGAAATAAGAGAAATAATGATGATGATGATGATGATGATGATGATGACGTAGGCCTATACAACAAGAGGTATGCACACTTTCTAAAGAAACTCATCAAAATCGGTCATCTCTCAGTCGACTATGAATAGAATACAAGCGAAATTCAGAGAACTTGGAATGAAACCGTCTATTAAAATTGAAGAGTCCACTGCAAGAATGATGGATGTCACTTTGTCGAAAATGAACCAAGACTGTCAATGCATAGCTTAAGACATATAGAATGTACATACAGAGTTATATGGCATTAACACTGACAGTCATTGTCCAGTAATGATCGGAAAATCACAGTTAAGCTTTGAGCGCTAAACATTTCAAACTTTCAATTGCTCCTCCTGCAAAATGTATTCCAAATGACATCCATCATTCTTGCAGTGGACTCTTCAATTATCTTCCATTAATTCCTGCCACGGTTGGACTTTATAAGGGCGATATTTAGTACTGGCAGTTGTTTTCGAGATCTAATGAAGATTCAATTTCACGGAAGGTAGAATGTGGTTTCTCTCAGACCATTAGCAAAACGTCGTTCCAATTGTTGTTAGTGGACGGTCTGGTAGATCCTTTTCTGTCCCCGACATGTCAATGTTCACTGAATTTTGGTTCTATTCCACTCACAATTGACTGAGAAATAGATGGCCGTTTTGGATTAGTTTCGTACAAAAAAAGTGTGATTGTCTCTTGCCATACATCTTCTGTCACCAAATCCTAACATAATCAGGTTCCCAAGCCTCTCATTTTCTGTTAAGAACACTTCGTTTAAAATAAATTTCATCAATAAAACTGTTTCCATAATACAAGAACTAACAAAATGCATAAAAAAAATAAATTACTACTACAGTAGCCATAATCACAAAAATAAGGATTGATCCGCAATATTAATTATATTAATATTATTAATAGTTTATAAAGTGATGAAAGTGCACTTCTAAATACGGTAGAGAAACCTGGACATTATGAAGAGGAGATAGACTAAGATCTGAGAGCGTGAAAATGAGATTTTTAAGACTATTAGCAGGATACACCCTCAGGGATCAGATCAAAACACTGGTAATAAAATACATATAATATATCGTCTTTGTTCCTGCAATAACTCCCATGTGCAAAATATAAAATTTTTCAGTAGGAAGAAAAAACACATTTATTCATCCTATGCCAACCGTACATAGGAGACTGTGAATTCTTACATTTTCGACACAAAGAAATATAATTAGGCCTACATATAGGAGATTTTATTATTTGCTGTATCCCTATTTAAGTTATTTAATAGAGCAAAAATCTGAAAATCGATAAATATGTCACATAGGAGTTATTGCAAGAACAACGACGATATAATTTGACTGATAAAATAGACGAATACAGAAGAAACTGGTATCGCCGTGTATTTAGAAGCGATAGTTTGCCAAAACAGAAAATAAATTAGAAAACCCAGATGACATAGAGAACCTGGGGGATCAATAACACGCAGCATAGGACAGATCAATAGGCCTAAACCCTATTAATATTAATAATAATAATAATAATAATAATAATAATAATAATAATAATGGCTTTATTTAACCTGGCAGAGTTAAGGCCGTAAGGCCTTTTCTTACACTCGACCAGGTTTAAAACTTGCTTACATAGTTGAACATAAAACTGGATCAGAATTAAGTAATTACATATTGATACTATTTAGGTACATAATGAGATCAAAAGAGGTAGTTACATAAAAATTTACCTCATAAAATAAAAATAAACATAGTGGAATACATATTAATGTTGTTAGAATCAAATACGAATCACATAAAAACAGAAGCCGATAATTCAATAAAAAATGTACACAGTAGAAATAAAAATAAACACATCAGTATACACATTAGTATTAGATTACAATTAAGTAGGATTTACATAATTAAACCAGAAACCGACAATTGAATAAAATGTACACAAAAATAGATTAATAATAAAAAAACAACACAGTGGGATACATATTGGCGTTAAGTGATAAATAAACACGATTTACATGATTACGCAATAAAAATAAGAAACAAAAAAAATAAAAAAATAAAAATAAATACAGTGGAACACATTCCATTTAGTAAGCCCTAAAAGAAGAAGAAGAAGAAGAAGAAGAAGAAGAAATGTAGCTACAACCACAGTGCTTCTGTACAAAATAAAAGAAGTACTGCACAAAAATATTCTCCTTCAGATGATATCAAGGAACTATCGGGTGTAATAATTTAAAAATATTCTCGATTATGTGATAACTCGCAGAAGAATAGTCTTAAAAACATTACCTTTCCATTAAAAAGTATTTCTTTATAAAATACAAGGCTCGACGTGTCTGAGCTAGTTGTTCAAAATTGCCTCATTCAATTTTAATTCCAACTTTTGAAAAATCCAACATAAGTTGAAGGATAGAAAGCTCAAGGTTCTCCATCTATGTAATAATATTCTGAATGTTTATGTCAATGTCCACCCACTCACCCACTCACCCATCCATCCATCCATCCATCCATCCATCCATCCATCCATCCATCCATCCATCCATCCATCCATCCATCCATCCATCCATCCATCCATCCATCCATCCATCCATCCATCCATCCATCCATCTATCTATCTATCTATCTATCTATCTATCTATCTATCTATCTATCTATCTATCTATCTATCTATCTATCTATCTATCTATCTATCTATCTATCTATCTATCTATCTATCTATCTATCTATCCTCTATAATTTGTTTTAGTGTGCACTCGGAAAATATTCTTACATAAAAGTTTGGTATACTTTTTTCTTAAATCTGTATGAAGACATTGGTAGGACAAACACGTTACAAAATTATTAATATTAAAATAAATAAAATATGAGTATATAGAACGTATATCCTGTTCATACTGAGACATAAGAAGTGCCCGAACATTTTAGAACAAAAACAAATATAGACCAGAAATTGTCTTTGTTAATCCTTTTCAGAAGAATATTCAATACAACTTTCATTATTAATGAGAACATTACAGCAAAAAGTCATTGTTACTTCAATTTCAGAAACATTCAATGCTTTGTCTGTCGTTAGACAGGATTGTCAGGATAGCTGCAAATGTTTCAAATGAGGCTTTGTAATAATTATTCCAGAAACAAGTTGCCTTACCTAATCGAATACATTCAGTGGATTTCATAGCGATCACTGTCAGAAATGATGTTGGTTACAAATATTCCATTGTTTGTACTCTTCTGATATTCCACAGTTCCATACGAAAGAACAAGTACAGTATAACATTTTAGAGGTAAACGAGCCAAAGAAGAGAGTTGTAAAATTCTCATTTGGCCTTACCTGTTCTTTTGTACGGTGGAATACGAGAAGTATAAAGGAATATTTGAAGGGTTCACAGCCATAGTGGGCCAAGCGCCATTTATTAAAAACGGAAAAGGCAAGGGTTAAAGTTGAGTGAATCCATAGTTTAATGAAGACTGACATACCATCTAGTTTTAATCTGTATAATTTATATTACTTGTTATATGTTTCCATTGAATTATGGTAATAACTTCATTTTAACCCTTGTTTTCTGCGTCTTCAGTAAATGGCGCTTGGCTCACTATGGTTCTGAACCCTTTATTTGTAACCAATATCGTTTGTGACAGTAATCGCTATGCAATTCACTCAAAATATTGTATTCTTTCTCGAATATTGATTCTTTCTCAGTTTTTATAGTACATTATGCATCGACCCTATAATGATAGTAATTAAGACGCGAGTATGCTTGTTTATGAAACGAGCGTCTTAATTACCATTATAGGCAAGTTTCATACGACTTTTAATGCTCGACCATATTTCTAACTTGAAATTATTCAGAAGTATTCATTTTATTCGTATCTGATTGAAGATCGGAAGTGACCTTGTGCATAGCTCGTAAATTGTGAGATGTGCGCAGACGCGAAAGTATTGATTTTTTCCGAGGAACAATAATGTCATTAACCTTGATATAATGTAGAGAATAACATGAACTAATTTTGATATAACCTGGAAATTGATTTAGAATTGAAAAACGAGATGACAAATTGAATTTATTTCAATATCATTTACAATTAACGCTAATTATTATAGTAACAGAACATAACCTTCTGCGACAGTATTGGATTTCCAGCCTCCGTGACGTTTCCCTCGTTGTCTTTCGATTGCATATCCGAGAATAATCGAAAACCTGAACTTTAATGAATAGGTGTACTTTAATGACATGCATTAAAGTACTGCTACCAGGTGTATAATTACTACATTTCGGCATGGTCGAGCATAAAATTATTTATGGTGAAAGAGGAATTAGGGGATTAGAATCCTGAAACACAAGAGTATTTGTGTCCGATATCTAACATTGTAATATTTGTCATTGTTCACTGTTGTAGACCTACATTTTTCTATATTCTATTTCGTAAAGAAGAGTTTATTCATTTTCGTAAATCAATAGTGTAAATATATATAAGCTTCTCTCTTTCTTTGCCAAGAATTCCCAATTACACATGTGGTTATATTGAATGTAACCGTGAATTTGTTACAAACACTTTTTTGGATGGCTGAGGTGATCAATATGAAGAATTTTGAATATAATGAACTTACGTTCGAAAACGTTTGCAAGTTGAAAGTTTTGATAGGTACGATGAAGTTGTTTTCTGTTAGCCACAGTTTCCCTTCCCAAGCGAATGAAAGTCCACCGCTGTGGAGTAACGGTTAGCATGTCTGACCGTGAAGCGAGCGGACCCGGGTTCAAATCCTGGTTGGGACAAGTTACCTGGTTAGATTTTTTCCAAGGTTTTCCTCCCTCAACCAACTAAAGTAGAATTTGCTGGGTAACTTTCCGATTCATTAAATTCAACTTCATCTATGATCTTTCAATAGTTTCAGGGTGACCGAGGATCCAGCAGAATGTTTACCGTGATTTGCACAGATGACATCTATTCATTCTCAAAGATAGGAAGGGCATTTATCGCGGACTTCTGTGCTGAGTAACTGAATCGACAGGAGGCACCAAACAGATAGTGAATCACGGTACCTAAAGTAACGCGATCTTCAGGTCAGTATATGCTGCAGCAGGATATAGTAACCTGATTTGCATACAGATGGCATTGATCTGATAATTCTGCAGAATTTCCAGAGGAACGGGGGGGGGGGACGTTCATCACGGACTCTGTCGGATCGGGTGTTGTGTGGCAGAATCGAGAGATGGCACCAAACAGTGAAATGCGATACTTACAAGAATGCGATTCTACGGTCTTGAAATAATCATCCCTATGAAAAATAATTTTGTTTTCTTTAATGTATGGCTTCATATTCCTTTCCGGATGCTGAAACAAATGTCCAGATGAGACCCAAAAGAAGTGAGTCAAGGACCTAATTCCTTCTCTCCAAATTTCTCGCCTATTTTTCTTAGCTTACTTTTCTTAATAATTATCACTGACGTCCACGTTCTACATTAGAATTGTCTTTCTTATGAAATTGGCTTCGCGATCGATCCTGATGTTTGCCGAACGGCCTGACCTTTACAGACTCTTCCGTAAGCCCAAAATGTAAAATAAAATTTAGGTACCGTAAACTGTACTGTTATACATTTAGAATGTGGACTGCCTATACATGCTTAACATAACACAGTCAAAAACAATTTTAAAATTGTCTGTCTCGTAATAAAATGACACTTGAGTACTAGTTCCAATGAGTGCATTGATTCTATAATTAACATGGAGGTACGAGAAAATTACTCTACCTGCAATTATAATTCAATCTGGCTCCAATCCTATCTGTTTGTTTGTGAAGGAAAAGTATTGCATTACAGGCAATTCCTTAGTAAAAATTGCTACTCTTCAGATTATAAAAGAGCATTGTTACAACTCCTTACATTAAAATGCAGGAGAAGTGCTGAATTCAGGACTGTAAACATTTCGTATCACTAGCATTACTTAATATTTTCTAATTCCGACACAGAGCTCTTTAAAGGCCTTATTCCGGAAGCAATTTTTGCTTTAAAACTCGAATGAACATTCATTTCCTTTTCGAATAGTAACGCAGATTCTGATAAGTGTATGACTTTGAATTAGACTTGTGTGGGTAGAATACTCACGGAATGAATAAAATTTTCTGTTGACGTCGTACTCCCACATAACACATGCAAAAACAATTCGTATAGGTATTGCGCGACATACAAGCAACTGTCAACATGCTTGTAGCGACGTCAACTCCATTCATGATGTGGGCATGTAGTAATTGTCTACTCTACGCCTACAGAAATGGACTTGCACTTCTATCAGCTGTTTGGCCCACGTATTTCACACTGGAATGGAGAATATGTACTACATATTTATTTTTCTTTAAACATATTAAATTATTATTATTATTATTATTATTATTATTATTATTATTATTATTATTATTGTCTTCTATAATTAGGTGTATTGGCCTGTTTCTGTCTCAATTCTATCTTCAGATGGTCTTCATTTATCTCTGACACCTTTAGATTTATACAGGAATCCTTACTTCTTAAGGCTGGTCTACAATAAACCGGGAACGAGAACCACAACGAAAACGGGAAGCGGAGGACTTGAACGTGAAGATTTTTAATTCACAATAAACCGAGAACGGAAACTACTATGCATATCGATATGTACGCCAATAACGATAAATAAAGTCGATATTATGCATTCCGATGTCATTGGTGTATAATTGGCCAATGGCGTTCTCTCATGAGTACAAGTCAGCCAACAAGAACACAGGTTAACCAACTTCAAAATTGATGATACAGACTAATTTAAGAATTCAATTCACGTGATAGTCTGGTCACATAATATATAAGTTACGTAGCATATATTGAAAGTGATTCTACTGAATTTCTGTGTTACTTACAAGCAATGGAAGAAGGAGAAATTATGTCACTAGCTCCTTGCTAGAAAATATATGATAAACAAACAGCTTTTTGATGACAACAGAATGAATCTAGTAAACACTTAAAATTGTTTAGTCGACACGTTAAAAAGTGTTAAAAAAATTTATTTAAAAAAGCTTATATACCTTGGACAGACGGCCCATTTCGACGCGGTGCTGCGTCTTCATCAGTGTCCCACGATCTACTGTTCATCTTGAATTCTGCTATTTGCATTCGTCAGTTGTAGGGGTGGGGGTGTGTTGCTCTTATGGTGGGGATGGTTGTTTGTGTTACGTTTCATGATATCGAACAATGTGTGGGTATTGAACTGTAATAATTGTGTATTAAGTATATGATGTGTGTTGTATGTTATTGTATGTTTATATATTTCGTATTGTTCTAAAATGTTTAACTGTGAACTTTTTGGTGTGATGTGTAGAATTTCCATATCTATATTATTGTTTCTATATTATTGTAGCCATGATTATTGTTGATAATATGTTCTGCGTAATTTGATGTGATGTAGGGTTTGGTTATAGCTTTAATATGTTCATTATATCTTGTTTGAAAGGATCTTCCTGTCTGTCCTATGTAAAAAATGTGGGCAACTTTAGCATTTTAGTTTGTAAACGCCAGTTGAATTATATTTATTTGGATGTTTGATGTGATT
This sequence comes from Periplaneta americana, assembly GCF_040183065.1. Lineage (NCBI taxonomy): Eukaryota > Metazoa > Arthropoda > Insecta > Blattodea > Blattidae > Periplaneta > Periplaneta americana. Next base: position 98,394,632 of record NC_091125.1, on the reverse strand, counting down.
ATTTAGATATTTCTGTGTTGTGTTATTTGTTTTGTATGCTATCTTTTATTTTAGTTTTCTGAATGAAGTTGCAATTTTGTAAGTATTGGTATTGTGATATGTTAATGTTATGTATTTATTCTCACGTGGTGTTTGTGTTGGATTGTTCTGTTTTTGTTTTGCCTTCTTTATTAGTGTGTCTATCATGTGAGGGTTATATCCATCGTCTTGTGCTATATTTTAATTGTGTTTAATTCTTCAGTGTAGTTGTCATTGTTCATTGGTATGTTAATTAATCTATGTGTCATTGTACGGAAAGCTGCATGTTTATGTTGTATGCAATGATTTGATGAATTGTGTATATGTGTTGTTGTTGTAGTGGGTTTCCTGTATATTTTGAATTCGTATCTGTTATTTGTTTTGGTTATGGTGATGTCTAAGAAGTTTATAGCTTGGTTATGTTCTGTTTCTATTGTATACTTTAATTTAGGATGTATTTTGTTGAGTTGTTGATATAGATTTTTCATTTGTCCTTTGTTTCCATTATATCGAACTATTATGTCGTCTACATATCGATGCCAGTACATTATTTTCTCTGCGTGTTTGTTGTTGTCAGTGTTTAGTATGTGTGTTTGTTGTATATTATGAATGAAGATTTCAGCTAATATGCTTGATATAGGTGAACCCATTGGTAATCCTTCAGTTTGTGTATCAAGATGCATAACACAGAAACAACCACCCCCATCATAAGAGCAACACACCCCCACCCCTACAACTGACGGGTCCACACTTTTGGAGTAACGGTCAGCACGTCCGGCCTCGAAACCAGGTGGCCCGGGTTCGAATCCCGGTCGGGGAAAGTTACCTGGTTGAGGTTTTTTCCGGGTTTTTTCATCAACCTAATACGAGCAAATGCTGGATAACTTTCGGTGCTGGACCCCGGACTCATTTCACCGGCATTATCACCTTCATTTCATTCAGACGCTAAATAACCTAGCTGTTGATACAGCGTCGCAAAGTACCCAATAAAATCAAATAAATACAACTGACGAATGCAAATGGCAGAATTCAAATCAACAGTAGTTCGTGGGACACTGATGAAGACGCAGCACCGCGTCGAAATGGGCCGTCTGTCCAAGGTATATAACCTTTTTTAATAATTGCTAACATTTTTTAACGTGTCGACTAAACAATAAGTTTTTAAACAAAGTGTTAACGTGAACTAGAATCAATGAATCTAGTAGGTTATGATCGGAAAAGAGAACGGCAAAGTTAAAGTCCGCCAACATTCACGTTACCGATCCCGGGTTCCGGTAAGCTTCTCGTTGATTGTGAATGCTTAGATTTAAATATATGTATTTTAACCATTTTTCCGTTCTCGTTCTCGTTGTCGTTTCCGTTCCCGATTTATTGTGAACATATTTTCAAAGTGTTTATATTGTTCTATTCTCCTATTTAATAAAAATTCTTTCATTAGGTACCGATATTTATTTTATTCGGTTACTTCACGACGTTATGTCAACTGCTAGGTTGTTACTTCAATGTAGTTGATGATAGTGAGATGGTATTTGCCGAAATGAGTCCTGAGATTCGTCATAGATTACCTGGCATTTTTTACAGTTAGGAAATCCTCGGAAAAATGAAGTAAAGTAAATCTAATCAGCCCAAGCGGGAATCAAAGCCACGACCGAGCACAGCTGAGAATCAGGAGGCAAACAAAACGTACTACTGTCTGGGTATCACACAATCGAGAATAATCCTGTGTAATCGTGCAGTTGATACAGCACTGTTTTATAATAAATTGAATCGTCCCTGACAAATATGGCTGATAAATTACAGTCTAATATTTTGTAACAGATACGAGGCTATCATTTAGATATACAGAGTGATTTACTAGGATTTACCGACATTTAGCTTATTTTCGAAGTCATTCTGAGCAAAAAATATCATATAAACATGTGTCCTAATCTCAATATTTTCAGAGTTACACTAATTTGAAGTTTTTTGTAAAATACCATTATTATTTAGTTTTAAGGGTAAAAGAATATTACAGATAAAGAATGAATTATTCAGGAGTATCCTTTATTTAGTCCACACCTGTGGAGTAATGGTCAGCGCGTCTGGCCGCGAAACCAGGTGGCCCGGGTTCGAATCCCGGTCGGGGCAAGTTACCTGGTTGAGGTTTTTTCCGGGGTTTTCCCTCAACCAATACGAGCAAATGCTGGGCAACTTTCGGTGCTGTACCCCGGACTCATTTCACCGGCATTATCACCTTCATTCCATTCAGACGCTCTAATAACCTAGATGTTGATACAGCGTCGTAAAATAACCCAATCAAAAAATCCTTCATTTAATTAGCTAGTATTCTGAAGCTAAAAATGTGTTGTGAATTCCATACTCGCCTCGTTCAGAATTTTTTTTTTTTTCGATTTTTAACTTCAAATTACATTTTTCTTACGAATTTATCAGACAATTGTTACAGATCACGCCACTCTTGTAAATTCTTCAAGACTGTACATTAGGATGCATAATTAAACTGCAAAGAATCAAGTTCCTAAAGTCGTATGGTTTGTAACAATTTTTGTGACAAATGCTTAAGAATGATGTAATTTTTAGTTAAAAATTGAAAAAAAAAAATCTGTGCAAAGCAATTAACAACATATTTTTAGCTTCAGAATATTAGCCAATTAAAGAAACGATACTTCTGAATAGTTCCTTCTTTGTTTGTAATATTCTTTTACCTTAAAACTAAAGAAAAAAGGTATTTACTACCAACTTCAAATTAATATAGGCCCTAACTCTGAAAATATTGAGATTAGGACAAATGTTTATGTGACATTTTTTGCTCAGAATGTCTTCGGAAATAAGCTCAGTAAGTGACGGTAAATCCTCGTGAATCACTTTGCATATAACTGAAGACGCGAAATATGTGACAAAATATCAGTATCAATCTCTCCTCTATGTAATACCGAAGTACAAAGAATATTCAGTACCCACTCTTTTTGTCTAACTGATATTTCTATGACCTGTGACCAACTAACTATTACGATTGGAAAGTAATCACATAACTTCAATTTTCCCATACACAACCCTATTTCAAATGTCAACTTGTTCAATACCTGCAATATAATCTAGTACTACAAGAGCTTAACTTTTGGCACTCCATAAATCAACTGGTATTTATTTATTGTTCATAGTAGGCCTATATGTACATTACTTATTTGTTGGATTTTCTAATATAAACCACCGATCTGTCGCATGCAGATATTATTTGTGAAGGTTACAAAGTATTCACTATTCACCATAGAGATCAGAGGATTGTATTCACATTTCACCATAGTCTAGTATATACAGTCACGAAGCTCAATATGTAATAAATATGCATCCATAGATAGTTGCTAACCACTAGGATCGCTACTATCGCCTCATTACTGACAATGCGAAATAGTACTTGCACAGTCTACTGTTCCTAGCAACCTCATCAACTCAAGCTTCGTGACCATATATACTAGACTGTGATTTCACTCTTCATGGATATTTCGTCTATATACAGTATATTTATAGATGTGACAAAATCACCGATATTTGCATGTCACAGCCAAAGAGGTGAGTCTTAACTAACGTTTTAAAGGAATTCGAACCCGAGCTCACTGGATTTGTATTCAGCAAACGTTACCACGTCACTAAACTTCTTAATTCTGTGTAATGTTACGTTCTGTCTGACCCGTAACTCAAAACAAAAGACGGGTGAACTGCTGCATTGCCATGGCAAAGGTGTTCCGTGCATAGCGTTACTAAGGAGACGCGGTTGAGATATGTGAGAACGCGAGCGATAAGGCCTGGAAGTGCAAAATGACACGCGGACATGGAAGTTTGTACACCGATGCGCCGATAAGCGCCCCACGCAAGCTAGACCTCCTAAATCACAGGGCGGCCGATCCCAATCGCTGTACGCCCCCAGGCAGCAAGAAATAACATTCCACTGACTTGTTCCAGCAAATGGTGAAATATTTCATGATTTATTTTCTTATCTCTAACGTAGTTGAGTCTTTGTTATGATTATGAATTCGTTATTTGTTTAATTATCATCTCCTTCTTTTCTACTAAAATGTTTTTTAGTTCGTCATTTAACGACGGTGTATCAACTGCTCGATTATATAGCGTCGATGGGATTGGTGATAGCGAAATGGTATTTGGCGATATGAGACCGAGAATTCCCCATAGATTACACGACATTCGCCTTACAGTTGGGGAACACCTCGAAAAAAAACAGCCCAAATGGGGATCGAGCCCACGCCCGATCGTAACTTCGGATCGGCAGACAAGCGCCTCAATCGAATGAGCTAGGCTGGTGGCTTCAAATCCGTTGTATCTTCAATTTTTCAAGTTGTCTTCTTGGTTCTGTTTCTTTTAATTTATTTAAGTTAGCTGTTTCAGCTACAAGGTTATTTAGAGTCACTGGAACTGGTCACAGCAAAATGATATTTTGGTGAGATTGGTTCCGAGATGGAATGCCTGACACGCGCCTTATAGTCGGAGAAACATCGAATAAACCCAACCAGATCATCAACCCAAGAAGGGTTCGAATTCAAGCACGAGCGTAGCCTCATTACCTCAAACTATATCGATAGCTAAAAAATTTCGTGTTCTAGTATGAGCTTATAATTCCGCGAACTCCAGTTAAATAATCGACTAAAAAAAGAAATGAGGATTCTTGTAATTGCGTGAGATGTGTATGTTTTCGGTTGGGTGTTTTGTTTATTTTAACACTGTATATCTCCGTCTCTTACAAACCTGGTGTGTACGTTGTCTTGTGTTTGTACTCTATGGTCTTAAACGGTGGATTTGCAGCTTACTATTTAGATTTATAAAGAATTGGTTCTTATTTATAAGGACAGCTTTTTGAGATGTACGTTAAGTAGTAATATGAGCTGCTGTAAGGAAGTCAAAAGGAGGAAGCTTTTAATAGAAGAAGGAGCATCTTCAGCGAGACTCTAGAAAAAGAACTCGGCATGAGACTAGTGAAGTGCTTTGTGTGGAGTGTGGAATGTTATGTTTTATTTAACGACGCTTGAAACTGCAGAGGTTATATCAGCGTCGCCGGATGTGCCGGAATTTTGTCCCGCAGGAGTTCTTTTACATGCTAGTAAATCTACTGACATGAGCCTGTCGCATTTAAGCACACTTAAATGCCATCGATTTGGCTCGGGATCGAATCCACAACCTTGGGCGTAGAAGGCCAGCGCTATACCAACTCGCCAACCAGGTCGACTTGGAGTGTGGAATTATACGGGGCAGAAACATGAGTATTATGAAGAAGTGAAGAGAAACGATTAGAAATATTTGAACTGTGAATATGGGGAAGACTAGAGCGTGTAAAATGGTCAGAGTGAGAAATGAATCTGTGGTAGAAAGAGTGGGCGAAGAAAGAATGATGCTGAAAATGATCAGATGTAAAAAGAGAAATAAGTTGTCTGGGTCAGTGGGTAAGAGGAAACTGCCTACTGAAGGATGCACTGGGAGGAATGGTGAACGGGAGAAAAAAGTTTGGGTAGAAGAAGATATCAGATGACAGACAAGATTAAGATGTGCTGTATGGATCTTATGCATAGACGAAGAGGAAAGCGGAAAAGAGAAAAGGTTGGCGAATGTTGGGTTTGTAGTGCAGGGCCTACCCTTGGACTGAAAACTATGAATGAATGACTGAATTATAAAGATTGTGAATATGATTGAGCGTGAAATAAATTTAATGCAAATTACGAGGTCCATCCAGAAAGTAAGTTTTCCTGGCGCCGTTTACAGAAAGAAAACAATTTCATCGAAAGATTTATTGGAATAACTAAGTAATTACTGAGCTGTTTTTCAACATGTGAACTACCGGAACTGGGACATTTGTCATACCGTGGGATCAACTTTTGTATCCCTGTGACGTACTAGTCTGCCCTCTGGGATTAGAATCAATGTGTGACGCCGTCTGCACCTTTCTGTTGATCCCACGGTATGACAAATGTCTCAGTTTCGGTGGGGAATATGTTGAAAAATAGTTCAACAATAATTGCTGTATCTGTTTCAATAAATTTTTCTATGACATTGGGTCCCAGGAAAACTTACTTTCTGGATGCGCCTCTATTATTGATTGTTTTTCCTTTATTTCTTTATTGGATATAGGTCTACGTACCATTATATCTGTACAAGCATATACAATGAAATTACTGTTTTATTGCGGCTGTGAGATCTCTTCTGGGGCATGCATGAAACTGTCCAAGTTAGTTGATATGTTACCGTTGACTGTTCATATCATTTCAATAAATAAGCTTTAAATGCAAAAATGTATCCTCTTTGGATATCACACAATCTTATATCTATAGTCCCAACTTGGCAGCAAATGGAGACAATCTGATTTGAAACGACATGAATGTGATGATGTAGTCTTCCTGAAGCGAATCACAGCAATAGATGGAACATGGCTATGTCCAGTTCAGTCCAAGTGATATCCATAATCATCTCACCCACGAAGTTACCAACCAGCCAATGCAAGGTCCGTTGAAAGATAATGATAACTGTGTGCCATGCGTACCAAGGGTAATCTTCCTGCACGCTATATCTCCTAGTACAAAAGTAAATGCAGTTTATTACTCTGTCATTCTAGGAACATCATTTTGCGCTCAGCTATGAGTCGTAAACAAGTACGAGTACATATGTCTCCTAGAGTCAGGGTATGTGTTGCACGATAAAGTTGGCTGTCATGTGGTCGCAACTGTGACCAATCTGTTGGAAAATTAGAGAACATCGACAGAATTCATAGATAAGTCCAGGCAGTTTCGACTGCTCTCGATAATTTCAAGTCACTGCGGGTTCTCCGCTTCAAAGAATAGATTAATTCTGATTGTTGCAGAAAGGTTTTTGAGAGAGTTATTGCATAAAAATGTAAAAATGGAGTACACTAGCTTTTATTTTGGTAGTTGAATTGGAACACCGCTTTTTTACGACGACCGCAAACCAGACTTCAAATCTGGGCAATGACAAAGCCAAAGTTATGAGGGCTTTTCTCGGGGCTTTCTTCAAATACACTCTACAATTCCCATTTCATTAGCATTTCTATTTCGCAAAATAGGGAATATTCTATGCTTGCGTGTCCCTTTTTGTAGGAAATGTCCCGCATTTGAGGCCGGAAAAACTGGTCCCATATGAATTCTATAAGCGACACAAAAAATTCTGTCTTTACAAAAATTGTCACAGACGGCCAACATTTTTTATTTCTATTTTATCCCTTCCCCATAGTGTTTTCACAGATATAACGCTGTAGAATCAAAAAAGATACAGTCACTTTTATTAACATCAATGTCTTTAGAAACGTGACAACGAAGCGTTCATTCAGTTTTCTGCCCAAGAGCATGTCTTTCACTGAAGACTCAGCAATCTCCAGTCTTTCCTATTTTCCGCCTTCATCTTAGTCTCTGCGTATGATTAATATATCTTAATTATGTCTATCATATTAGGGCCCGTTCACACGGGATGGGAATTTCTCGAAACGGGTATTTATTCGAGTCCATTTCATGCGACAGCAGTGTATATACGGTTCGATTTTTTAGTCCTGACAGCTCGACGACGCGAAAGAGGGGAAGTAATAGGAGTAGTGGGGAGAGCTCCGGAGTAGAGATAAGGGCGAGCGGTCAGTAAAGGAATGCAGTACAACTTAACTGTACTGGAAACGTACCGCTCTACCTCATGTATGACATCCGATCGCTCTGAAGGAAAGCGGCTGACTAACCCAATTAAATGGACTCGCCTGACCCAGGCGCACATTGCCAGCGACTGTCAGGACTAAATAATCGTACTGTAGACTGCTGTACGCACGAAATCCATTCGAATAATCCCCGTCTCGAGAAACTTCCGTACCGTGTAAACGGACCTTAATATCTTCTTCTACTCCGAATTGTTTTCTGTTCACCATTCCTTCTAGTGCATCCTTCAGTAGGCAGTTTCTCCTTAGCCAGCGACCCAGCTAATTTATTTTTCTATTTCTGATCAGTTTCAGCGTTATTCTTTCTACACTCACTCTTTCTAGCACAGCTTCATTCCTTTTTCTGTCTCTCGATTTCACAATGTCTCCATATCCACATTTCAAATTCTTCAAGTATTTGAAGCCATCCATTTGTTACACTACTTCATTTTGAATTCGCACGTTTACCTTTTTCATTTTTCTTCCGATCACCAAGTTCTTATTTATGTTATGTTAATATTTACATTTTATTAATTCATTTTAAGGTTTTATAATTTAATTTTCTTTTATTCATGACACAGTCATAATAAATGCAACTGGATGTTAAGTTTCCCTAGAAAAATTAACTCCAACTTGCATTGGTTGTGAATTTATCGGTGACCTTAAAATCTACAAGTTTTAACAGCGTACACATTCGTAGATTTATAAAACTGTTTGCTTTTGAAAACAGTCCGTTATTGTAGAAATCGATAGATATTAATATGTATATTTTGAGACCTAAATTACATGGACCACATTAGGCATATCAAGTAGTTTTAAATGCATAAGATCATGAAAATACTTTTCACTAACCCATGTTTACTCATTTGTTCAAGTATCATAATTCTCCATCAATTTTCCTTTACGATTCTCAGTACAAATCAAAGGAATATATTAATTTTTTAACTTGCATATGAAAAATTAAGTTACAATTAAGTTGGAAACGAAATTACAAACTTCAACATTAATATGATAAGTTTATACAAATAAACCTACAGTACATTTAAAAATAACAAATTTTCATTTACCTTTTTTTATAGTTTCAATTAATTTAGGTATTCGGCCCCACTTCCTTATGATGTAGTGAACGTTCATAATTCTGACGTCACAGTTTCACAGTGTAGGTACAGGTTTTTAGTCGCTTATTTAACGACGCTATCTCGAATACTAAACTATTTAGAGTTGATAGAAATGGTGATGAGATATTTGGCGTAAAGAGGTCAAGTATTCATATTTGGATTACCTGACATTCGCCTTACAGTTGGAAAAAGTTGCGGGGGGGGGAACTAGACCAACGGGAATCGAACCCACGCCCGTGTGCATCTCGAGATAAGCAGACAAACGCTGTACCGTCTGAGCTACATCGGTGACTGTAGGGTTTATTAAGGGCAGATATGAGGAATTTTGAAGTAAAGATGATTTCTTGTTCGAATATCTTCGATACTAATGTTAAATTTTAATTTCGTCCTCGTTCGTTTATTTAGGAATGTCCGCTATTCAGGAGTCATCCTTCCATAAGAACACACTTAATAATAAGCAGGGGAATTAAAATTCTTCTTTGTTAATAATTCAGTATTGTCTTCTACTGAGAACGATCCGTTAAAAAATTTCACTGGCCTATATTAGTTTTATGTTTAACATTTGAATTTGAAAGGTATTACATGCCCAATAAGGTCCCTGGGGTGACAGGACGTTAAAACTACAATGTCACTTCACAACCAGTACTGAGTAGCAGTAGGGACATCAGTCCTACGTGCTGGCCACCTTAGCCACTAGGAAGCAAAATTTCTATTAGAGGCTGAGTGCACGCCAGAACCATAGCATGGCCGAGACAATTAGATAAATAGGAAAACACCATGATCCCTGTCAGAAATCGAACCCGAGACATTCCAGCTAGTGGGACAACGCCTTAACCGTGACGTTACCGAGTAACCCCACCAATTCCGTTTAACAATTGTGTACATATAAAATTATCGTATTTACTTATGAAATGGCATAATAATTGCAATGCAGCAATGGTAAAATTAGCCTCAGTGTACAGCGAAATCATACAATAAAGTGAATATTTACATCAATAGTTAAGCCTATTCCGTAATTAGATGCCTAGTTACACAAATAGGCCTAAAGCAATTTAGCAGTCTAATATTCTAAACGTTAGCTTAATTCTGCCACTTTAACACACACTGTGTTTTATAGTATCGGAATCGAACGTGCCTCATTTATTACAGCTGATCTTTTATGCTGGATACTTTCACACGCCCTTAATCCAAATGGATATAAGACGGTTCCTTTATAACCCGGACTGAATACAAACGAGTCTCATTCAATTAGACAGGCGCTTGTTTCGTTGCCTGGCAACTAGAGACCTGAGTGGATTTATTAGTAAACATCGTCTTGACGGACAATTACAGATGAAGATCGAGACTGCAATCGACTGTACAGTGCTGTCCTCTAGCGGCCGGATTTTATATTGGCCGTGATTCTATAAATGGACAGCTACTGCCATCTCAAGGTCGTAACAGAGAACCAAGTACACTTGGAATATCACGTGGTTATAATTTTTAATGCATGACTACCAACAACTAAGGCTCAGAAGAAGTACTTTAACCCTGCCTTGAAATGTAAAGTAGAAGCGAATTTCTGTAACGAATATCGGTAATTAACTTCTGCTTCTTGGTTTTAGGAATAAAAAAGATTAAACAAAATCTTAAAATGCTTCCAATATTAGTTATAAAAGAAAAGGGAATATGAACTCCTGATTTATCGCTAGAGAAATAATAAGCAGAGAAATACTTCTAAATTTCAAAGCTATCTCTGGAAGTCAAACAGATATAATTTAATTCCAAACAAATCAACGTAATTTTGATCAGGAAACGAAGACAGTTGGAGATCAAAGGAAAATATATATGGAAAACAAAGAGGAAAAAATTAGAGCAAAATTAAAAGAGAGAATGTGAAAGAGAATTAGCAACGAGAGAATAAATTAAATAAAAAGTAATCAAAATTAATGACGAAAGTACCATCGAAAGGAATTAAATTTGGTACACAAGAATAATTACCAATAAATAAACGGTTCAGGCAACCAACCAACAAATAACAATCAATATGACAAAGAATTGAAAAGGCAATCAGCTAACATAACAACGAACAAACTAACCAATCAACAAGCTAACCTAGAAATCAATGAACTAACCCAACAAACTAACCTAACGAACAAACAATCGGCGTGGGTAGAGTAGTCGGTATAGCGCTGACCTGTGCTCGAGATTGCGGGTTCGATCCCGGCCCAGATCGAGGGCATTAATTTCAGTATTTAAATATTTTCATGATTAAAAAAAAAGAAAAACATTATTTTTAGAAAATTGGACGTGATGAAACTAGACTATATGTGGGTTTTGTAACTATCCATAGTGGGGAACTGAAAAATACAAACGTTTTCCCTGTAGCAAAATGGTTACTCAACGTGTAAAACAGAAGTGGAAACCAATTTTAAGTAAAAATAACGGATATGGAACATTGTGTAACATAAACAGCAAATTACTGGGCATAGAGTCACCCGAGAATAAAGGACTGTCTCTTAGAGACTGCAATGGTGTTAGGTTTTTTCGTTTTGCTCCTATCACGTCATCCGATGTAGAGCGCAGCTTTCCACAGTACAAACTTCAGCAGATAACCGAAAAAGATTTACGTTTGAGACACTGAGGTACATCTTGTAGTAGGTACATTGCAATTCGGTACTGTAACTGCACTTCCTAAGGACGACCAAGAGGATAAATGAAAAAATTAAAATTGCTACATTCTTATTTCCACCATTAACACTGTGTATAATTAAACACAAATGCTTATAAAAGACAGGAGAATAAATGATTTTCACATTCTTTTGATATTATCATTGTGTAATGTATATTTACTTTCAGAATGTACATATGTGTGTTTCCCCATACTACCGTATTCTACTCTAAATAGCAACGTTGTTACCTCAACACATCTCTATCTACCTGCAGAGAGTCAACAACCTATAGTGCATGCACAGTAAACTTATTGTATTGAGTCCAAAGTCTCGAAGCCTGATCATGTTCTTCAGACAGAGTCACAGACAAAATCCATGGAAACCATAAGTCGAGAGATTTACAGCAAAAGTTTTCGAAAATCTCTGAAGTTGACGCTAATGCCCAAAAATTCTATAAGACGTTAAAAAAACAAGCACTTGCACTTATTTCTTCATTTTATTTTATGACTGAAGATCATTCCGGAACATTTTTCTTCTCCCCTTTCTCACTTTAAGAAAGAGGAGATAAACGTTAACACGAGAGTAATGAGTATATAATGATGCACTGTGTTGCCATGGTAACACCAGTAAGTACAGGCTTCAACTCACGCTCACTGCAATTGTATAATCTTCGCCAATTATAGAAACATTCGGGGTACACGAACTGTAGTATTCCCCTTTCTACATGAATTATGACCTCGAGCAAGAAATATTTAGCCATGATTCAGTGGAATTTTACAAAGTTCTCACATCATGGTGGCAGAATTTTCCTTATGCAGCCATTTACCTATATTATTGTACTGTGTCCTTAGACCTTGGACGAATAAGTAACTTTTTTCAGCTGTACAGAAATTAATATTTGACGAATTAGCATTATTTTTTACGTAGCTTGTGTTCACAGATACAGACTGGAGTATAGACCTACTTGGTGATACTGCTACTTTCTACAACTTTTTATACAGCTCTTATGTTAAGTCCTATAATTTATATCAGAAATGGGAACAATCAATCCCTTGATCACAGCAGAGAGATTTGTCTGTGTTTAATAAGATTGTTCATTTTTATCTACCTTCCTGCAAACCCCAATCATTCCATTCACCGTCAATCCACCCATTTTATTATTAGGCTATAGACTTATCTAGCGTATGAATGAAGAGAATGTCATGACAGCGAAATGAATTCAGGATCCAGCGCCGAAAGTCACCCGCGAGAGAAAAACCGCGTAAAAAACCTCAACCAGGTAACTTGCCCGAACAAGGATTTGAACCCGGGCCCGCTCATTTCAAGGTCAACTGTTACTCCATAGTGGTGGACTCAAATCCATCCAACCAACCACCCACCCATCAATTCCTTTCTATATTTTCTTATGTCCACCAAACTTTCCATCCGTTTCATTTTACATTTTCTTATTTCTTCCTTCCTTTCTTCCTTCCTTTCCTTCGTTCTTTCTTTCTCCTTACATTTTTTTTTTCATATAATTTTATTGATTTATTTACTTATTCATCTATTCAGTTACTTATATACTAACTTAATTACCTACTTATTTACTCACTTATCTATTTACTAACATACCGTAAAATGGGATAACTTTGCACCATCTTCTAGTCAAAAATTTGTTTTCAGTCTGTATGTAGTCTTTAAATGTCTAATTTTGAAATAGAAATTTATTTTATACGTTCTAAGGGTATGCGAGTCATATCTTCGAAAATAAATGTCTTTTAAAATTTATAATCTGCCAAAACTTTGGTGCAAAGTTACCCATAGTTGGGGGTTACTTTGCACCGCCAGAATTTTAAGAGGGGTGGTGCAAAGTTTGCCACTGTTGGTGTTACACTGCACCATACACGTGTTAAACAATGAAAATATACTATATCAGGAACAGAAACAATGGAAACACATATTCAATAACTGCTATAAGTAGTGACACGGACAAAACGTTTTTGAAAAAAACTACACAACATTTCAATATACAGTAAGTGGTCACATTCTTCTAAAATGTTGTTTCAAAAATATTTTCAGTTCTTTCGAATGACAAGTCGGGGCAACAGAACGTGAATAACTGTAAAAAATTATACGTATTATTTTGTGTCAAGTACTGGAATGGAATATAAGCAAGTCTTTTCTTGATACTTTTTCTTGGATGAATTTAGTCTCCCAATTACTACCTCCCATTCATATTCCATAATATTGTCCCTTTCAGGTCATTTACTGGATTTCTGTCTCTAAGTCTTGTAACATGGCCTCCCAACTTCCATTTGGTGTCGGTGGCTTGCAGTGCTGCATCTTCAATTGCTGACATATTTGGAGCACTTCGTTTGGAACTCTGTCCTCAGTGATAAGCCTAGTATCCTTCTCAGATTTTCCTTTGGCGTATTTGGAGATTGTTACCAAGTTTGGCAGTGAGAGACCATGTATGGCTTTAATATGTAATAAAAAGAAAAATAAATTCAAGTAATTTAGCTGTAATACAAAGTGTGAATTATATTAAGCGTTTTTAAACTTCATGGAAGGTCCTTAAATCAAAATAATACAATTAACATTTAAAAAAATCTTCGTTTGTGTTATTATGCAAAGTAACGCCAATTTGGCCTCAAATTGACCTTGATTAGAAAATTATTCTGTAACACTATTTGCCGACAAAACAGCTGCACAAACAAAACTAGAAAGTCTAAATGGATGACTAAGGAACAGACACACATATAACTTATTTTGAGATTGTTCACACCATCTGTGATGAAAGATAATTAATTTGAGCTATATTTCAATCAAATTATGTACACGTTCTGCTGTTAAGGTATAGAAATATCATAAACAAATTCTGTGACTACAGACAGTGGAAAAATACTGTACATATATACCATCTATTGGTGGAAGTAATGAACAGATAGATTTGGTTCAAGTAAACACCCCTAGACTTATATAAAAGTTTCTCATAGACGGTGCAAAGTTACCCCTGTAGGTGCAAAGTTACCCCATTTTGCGGTACTTATCTACTTACTAACTTAATTATCTACTTAATTATCTAGATAATTATCAACTTATCTCTTTGTTTACTTACTTATAAAATTATTTATCTGTCTATGTATCTGTCGGTCTATCTTTCTGCATACCTGTCTATATCTATATCTGTCTATATATTGTCTGCAATATTGCATTTCTCCACTCCTGTCTATCTTGCGTCTCGTTTTCAAAATTTATCCACACATCGTAACCTAGACACACGATCACAACACTCCTCAATATCATCCATTCCCTCCCATGAACATCCTCATATTCGTCTTCTTTCACTGTGACTGTTCCTCGGCTTTGGAATTCCCTATCGAGTAATGTCAGGGACTGTCAAACATCAAACCAATTTAAGAGTAGACTAACGAAATATTTTTCTAACAATTCTTGTTAACAATAATAGCTCTCTCGGGTTTCTCAATGTCTAATGGTTATATATATATATATATATATATATATATATATATCACAGAATAAATATTTAAATTATCTCATCATGATTATTATTATTATATTATTATTATTATTATTATTATTATTATTATTATTATTATTATTATTATCACTATTTCTTACCAACGTTTATTATTGTCACACTAACATTACGTATCCAACTTTCATTATTTACTTTCATGTTGTTTTATGGTCTAGATATTAATGTAATAACTATGTAACTAATTGTATCCTATTAGAATTAGAGTCTGGCGGGGCGGAAGAGAAGGCCTACTGGCCTTAGATTTGCCAGATTAAATAAATAAATAATAATAATAATTATTATTATTATTAATTATTAATTATCTATGTATACTATATATAAAACAATATCTATATCTATCTCCATCCATCCATCTATATATTCATTCATTCATTTACTAATTCATTCATTAATTCATTCACTCATTCATTCATTCATTCATTCATTCATTCATTTATGTATTTGCTTACTTATTGAGTTACTTCGTTACTTACTTATTTACATATTTATTTACTTATTTACTTAATTATTTATTAATTTATTTGTTTGTCTTTTAATGTGAATGTTTAATAATGAATTCTTTGTATATCTACTTGTTTATTCCTGTGCTTTTTTACATCTGTGACCGCATAAGCTCTCCAGGTATGTTTTCCGCCTTCCCGGAAAGCCCCGCGTGTTCCGGGAAGCCGCAACTATGAAACAAAAACAACGGAAACCAATTATCCGCCGCGAGATATAAAGTCGCAAGATTCGCAGGCCTCGCCACATCTCGATCATCATGAAGCAAGAACTGCTCATCTTACTCCTGCTGGCCTGCTCCCTCGTCTCAGGCGCGCCAGCGGAATCAGGTAAGTAGGTAGTAATGCTTCCAAACAACCTTTAATAATCATCGAGACCCTGAAATGACGATAATAAAGTACTTCTAAAATGCAAATGAACAGAAAACCCCTCTCTTTAGAAAGTAGGCCTTCAAAAAATTGCAAACTTTTTTTTATAGATTTATTCGCAATACGGAGATAATATGACAACAATAAAATGAAAATGGGAGAGAAATCCCAAGTACAAATTCGACGAAACCTGTGCTTTGTTCGCTTTTCCCACCTCGAACCACAACAATCTGCTGCAAGTGAAATTCCAGTACTTTAAGGAGGGATAAAAGAGACGTTTTAAAAATGAAGGGTTATTGAGAGACGTTGCAATTATAATATAACGATAAGAGGACAAAGAAGAAAGAAAAATTACAAGGCAAACTCAAACACAGCGTGTACCTATGCAGTTGATACAGAGTCTTCAAATAACTCCAAAAATTATATATATTATTATAATGTACCGATGTACATATGATATTTCCATGCAGATATTCTGCGTCATCATACGATGAAAGAGTAATGGAACGGAGAAAAATCCTCTCCGGCGCCAGGATTTGAACCCGGGTTTTCAGCTCTACGTGCTGACGCTTTATCCACTAAGCCACACCGGATTCTACCCCGGCGTCGGAAGAATAGTCTCAGTTTTAAGTTCCAACTCTTGGGTTCCCTCTGGTGGCCGCCCTCTGCACTACGTCATAGATATCTATGAACCTAGGACCGAAGTCCACACATGTGCATGGAAATATCATATGTACTTCGGTACATTATAATAATATATATGATATGCGTAAATCACTTCGTGATTTAAGACGGCGCTTATTCCGTCGGATCCCGCCAACTAGTCACTCATTACGAGTGCATCTCAGCACATGTGTGGACTTCAGTCCTAGGTTCATAGATATCTATAACGTAGTGCAGAGGGCGGCCACCAGAGGGAACCCAAGAGTTGGAACTTAAAACTGAGACGATTCTTCCGACGCCGGGGTAGAATCCGGTGTGGCTTAGTGGATAAAGCGTCAGCACGTAGAGCTGAAAACCCGGGTTCAAATCCCGGTGCCAGAGAGAATTTTTCTCCGTTCCATTACTCTTTCATCGTCCAAAAATTATACTCAAACTTGTCTTGACTCAAAACCTTAATGAATTCAATGAAATGAGTTTAATTTTAACACTCTAGTAAAATAAATGTCTGCTCTTTATTTCAGCATGAAACGCCTATGCTCAAGGGTCAAGTGGATAAAACGCCGTATTTATTCGTATATTAGATCCCTTTCTTGACGTGATAAGGTTTTATAATTCGGTCTGCCGAATGGGGTGTAGGATAGAAAAGTTGGCGTAACGAAATTCCGCAGGAGTTTGAAGCGTTCGTACGATAGGAAGTTCCTGACGGATTCCTTTAACGTGTTTCTTATTTGTTATTACATGCAACCATAGTTTAATGAAGATTGATATATCATTTAGTTTTAATGTGTAAACTTTATATTACTTGCAATATGCGTTCATATGGTAATAACTTAATTTTGACCATTGTTTTCTACGTCTTCAGTAAATGGCGCTTGGCCCACTATGGTTCTGAACCCTTCAAATAACTTAAATAGTGATACAGCATATTATATAGTGATTGTAATTATATTTCTTTCTTTCTTTCTTTCGAAAATATACGAATTCACGACCTCTTATGTACCATTGCCATGGAATGAATAAATGTGTTTTTTCTTCCTACTCAAAATATTTATATTTTGCACATAGGAGTTACTCCAGGAACAGCAACGCTATAATCTGAGGCGGTGCTGAAAATGTATTGTATTGATATTTTAAAAGTCTAGTATATCCTTAAATATCAGTCCTATCAAAATTTTGCATGGAATAAAACTTATCGGAAATAATTTTTAAAGAAACTTTTGTTATATAACATTTTCCACAAAAAGCAATAATAATAACAACAACAACAATAATAATAATAATAATAATAATTTATTTTAGCTGGCAGAATTAAGGCCGTAAGGCCTTCTCTTCCACTCAACCAGCAAAAAGTATATATACATATGCATGAACTTACAAAGAATTCAACAATTTGATTTAGATGAGTTACATGTATACAAGAGTTATTTACGAACTAAAGAACAAAATACTATGAACTATTAATTAAACACTGAAATAAACTGTGTAGCAGAATTAAGCTAAAATACATAGAATGTTAATATATTTCAAACAATATTAGATAATATAAAGAGATTATTATGAGACAATTTTGAAAATACAGCACTATCAGGATGATGTCTAAAGAAAGAAGTAACAATGTAGTCAGTGATAGTTTAAATCAGTATGATTGGAGTGAAATGCTAATAAGGTTATCTTTTAAGGTGTTTTTAAAGATGTTTATTGTCTTGCAGCCCTTAATACTTTGTGACAAGGAATTCCATTGACGCGAGATGGATACTGTAAAAGATGTTCTATGAAGAGGTATACTTAGCGTGCCACAGATAAGTGATCTGGTATTTACGTCGTGGTTAGAGTATAGATAATACGCGAGATATTTCGATTTATCTAATTCAGGCCCATTTAAATAAAATATTTTGAGTGCTATATAGCCTAAAATCTAAGTTAAAACGAACTTAATTTATATTTCAATTTTCATCGAAATTCGTTCAGCCATTATCGCGTGAAAAGGTAACAAACATCCAAACAGACAGACAAGACAGACAGATATACAAACAAAATTTTCAAAAAACCGATTTCCGGTTTCAGGATGGTTAATTTTACATGTTAACACCAATTATTTTTGGATAATCGAAAATTACCAGAAAAATATTGGCTACAGATTTATTATTAGTATAGATTAAATATTATGTAAACTTTTCAATTTAAATCTAAATAAATAATAATTATTAAAACACAACACACAACTTGCATTACCTTTCATTCTCAACCATATTCATAATCCTTATACATACGAAACAGTCCGTTAAAAGTCTAAATATAACAATAGGCTAACATCCAATCGAGAGCATATCATTTTCACGTAGCTACAGGAATCCTTTTTCACGTCATACAATTTCGTCTTGTTTGTAATTAAATTGATCTTAAACTCACTAGACAAATATCTCATCGTTCTAAGTAAAGCGTCTCATAACGCTAGAAATAACTTATGTGTACCCCAAGTTTAGAAATATAGATCTAATCGTGGGATAACGCAAAAAGGAACATTTATAAGAAAAAAAATCTATGTCTGAGGCGGGTTTCGATTCTACAGTCAGAGAAAGTCAAAATTGCGCCATAACCATTATTGTGTACTTCAGAGTCATGAAGATAATTCGAAACTCTAAATTTTCTTGGAATATAAAAGTCTTGTTTTTATTTTAATTACCCTTGTATTAAAATTCCAGTCGTTGGTTTCATTACCGGATAGAAACAGATTATCTACCTATAACCCCATTTCCTCTTAACCTGGACCGCAAAAACATCCGTAATGGTGAGGATTAAGCGGAATTAATAAACCTGCTGCAACACGCGGCACAAATAGCAAGGAGCTTAAGTCGAAAAATGGGACCAGTAGCGTACAACCAACTACAAAGTGAAAAATTTACATTTTAGCCTGTTGCGCTTCTGTAAGAAGAATAAAAGAGTGTGCATCTTACCACAAACGTCAGTTATTTTACACCAGACAACTGTGAGTTTAGTGCAAGATGTCTTCTCTTTTTTTTTCATTCAAATTCTATGCCTCGGCGACTCTAACTTCAAATTATTTTAAATGTTTGGGAAAAAAAATAACTAAGAGAAAACGCAAATTCAGTACTTTAAATACAAAACACAAAACACTGCACACTTTATAAATAAAAGAGAAGCAGACGTTAAATGGCGTATATCCTCTACCAGAATCTTGGTTAATATATTCAGTTAAATATGCGTCAAATCACTTACATTGGATCTCGGAAGTTATAATCTGAAGATGTCGGCTCTTACCTGAAAAAAAAACACAGTAAGAATGGGATCATCCATCGCTGTGGAGTAATGATTAGCATGTCTGACCTAGAAACGAGCGGGTCCGAGTTCAAATACCTGTATGCCTTCGCAGAGATGAGAAGTGAACTTGCTAAGCTGAAAATCAAAGGAAACATAACTTATCGTTCAGTTTCGATGTCTAAGTGGAATCTTACCCCAAATATTTTCAGAGAATTTGTAGTGGATCATGAGTTGATTATTATAGAATTGAAAATCTCTTGATACAAAGAATCAGTTCGGAGATATAAAGCACTCAAATTTACGGAGCTAGATCTTTCTCCCCAGAACACATGAGCATCAAAGAGTACCTTTTCGTAAATTAACTTTGCAGTGTATTAAGTTATTCTGTATTACAGCTAATTTCTTTTCGCAGAACACGTCCGCATCGCAAGAGCAACCTGTGACCTGGCGAGCATTCAAATTGCAGGATTCAAAGCCGGTGACAGCCTCTGTGCGGCTCACTGTCTGGCCATGCGCAGGGGCTTCAGAGGAGGACACTGCAAAAAAGGCGTCTGCCACTGCCGGAAGTGACATCACTCCAACCCACAGCATTAAAATCATTTCTACTTGAAAATTGTTTTTTTTTTTTGTCTCTGTACAACTGTAACAAAATAAATAATAAATATTAAAGCAAGTTAACAAAAGCGTTTGACTGAAGTTCAATGCTACATTTGTAAATTAAATATAATTCATTAAAAACTTGGTTTGGTTCGGTTCGGCCTGGCTTTACTTTGCTTTCCGAGGAATAGAGCTGGAAAGAACATAGGCTCACATTGGCCCGTTGTGCATACTTACGTGCGATGATTATTTCCATTGTGACGGGTGGCATTAGTGAGACCGACGGTAAGAGCGAGGCCATCTTGCTTCATCCGTCACAAAGCCAGGTCTCATCCCTTGACCAGTACCTGATAAATCCCATAACTTCGAACCCCAAGCCATTAAATCCTATATCAGTATCGGAGACCCGTATTCTCTACAAGACTTCACCCAATCCCATAACTCCAAGCCCCAAGCCCTTAAATCCTATATCAATATCGGAGTCCCGTGTTTTCTCCAAGACTTCAGCCCATGTCATTACTCCAAACCCGGAGCTCTTAAATCATATAGGCTTATCAGTATTGGAGACCCGTATTTTGTCCAAGACTTCACTCCATCCCATAACTCCAAGCAATTAATCCTATATCAGTGTCGAAGAACCGTATTTTCTCCAAGATTTCACTCCATCCCACTACTCAAACCCGTTAAATCCTATATCAGTATCGAAGAACCGTATTTTCTCCAAGATTTCACCCCATCCCACAACTCCAAGCCCTTAAATCCTATATCGGTATCAGACACTAGTATTTTGTCCAAGACTCCACTCCATCCCATAACTCCAAGCCCTTAAGTCCTATATCAGTATTGGAGACTCGCATTTTCTTCAAGACTTCACCCCAGCCCATACTTCCATTCCCTTAAATCCTATATCAATATCGGAGACCCGTATTTGCTCCAAGTCTTCACCCCGCCCATCACTCCATGCCCTTAAATCCCATATCAGTACCGGAGACCCGTATTTTCTCAAAGTCATCACCCCATCCCATAACTCCATGCCCTTAAATCCCATATCACTATCGCAGACCCGTATTTCTGCAAGACTTCACCTCAGCCCATAATTCCATGCCCTTAAATCCCATATCAGTACCGGAGACCCGTATTTTCTCTAAGACTTCACCCCAGCCCATAATTCCATGCCCTTAAATCCCATATCAGTACTGGAGACCCGTATTTTCTCCAAGACTTCACCCCAGCACATAACTCCATGCCCTTAAATCCCATATCAGTACCGAAGACCCGTATTTTTTGCAAGACTTCACCTCAGCCTATAATTCCATGCCCTTAAATACCATATCAGTACCGAAGACCCGTATTTTTTGCAAGACTTCACCTCAGCCCACAATTCCATGCTCTTAAATGCCATATTTTCTACAAGTCTTCTTCACCCATCTCATAGCTCCATGCCCTTAAATCCCATATCAGTATCGGAGACCCGTATTTTCTTCAAGACTTCATCCCATCCAATATCTCCAAGCCCTAAGTCCTTAAATCCTGTCAATATCGGAGACCCGTATTTTAAACAAAGACTACATCATCCCATAATTCCAAGCCCCAAGTCCTTAAATCCTATATTTGTATAGGAGACCTGTATTTTCGTCCAAAACTTCACCCAATTCATTCAGTCCGATATCCATTCCGTCATTATTCCAGCAGGGATGTCAAGGTCAAGAGCACGTGAGCGACTCTACGTGCTATCAAGCGCTCACAGGTTGTAATGAATCTATTCTGTATGCAGTAGCAGTGAACGAGAAGGGGTAAGTAAAATGAACTCTATTGGCCTACCACTGCAAGTTGAATTAAACTGATCTTAAGTAATAGATAAAGTGTTACACTCATACAAGAACACAAGAAATGAAAGCATGTTTTGCAGTATATACCTCCCTAATAAATGCAATGAATTATAAAATAGTAGGCTACAATAAATAATAAACATAGCTTCTCCTTAACTTATACAGTTTCAGATAATCAATTAATTGTTATTATGATTATCTAATAATGCACTCAGTACATGAACACTACTTTTCTGTTTTAACTTATACGAAAGGAAAAGAAATCATAGGACATTCTGAATTGGTAAAATTATTTAACAGGCCTACAAAATATAATAAATATATATTCTCTTTAACTTAAGCGGTTTTACATAATGAGACCTATATAATTTGCTTAATTATTTTACGTAACTGTTACATAATCATGTACTATTTATATGACCATCATACTTCTAGAAACAAATTTAGATTCCAGGCTTCTCGCCTAATTCAGGAGTGCTTTTTCTGCTTTTTGCCGACATCAACCTTCTTATGTCCGATGAAATTATGTTTCCTGAGCAAAATAATTTCTAATGGAAGACCTGAATTGGCATAATTCCAAGTCCATTGAAGTACATTTTTCAGGACAGAAAAAAAACTATAGAGAGTTGCAATATGAGAATTGAAAAAAAATTTATGTATGACTCAAAATCACAGGCTTGGAGTCGGACTTGGGATATTCTTCTTTACAGATGTTAGCCTATGTAAAACAATTTGTCAGGTAAAAGTCTAATTCGGTAAATTTTCGACTTTGGATGTTTGTCAATTCAGATATTTAATTGTAACTGTAATGGTATATATTACGGGTCTGATGAGTAAGGATCACAAAACAAATCCAACTTGGGTTCGAGCAGGAACTTTTCCCAGAGATTTTTTTAAAACATTGCAGTATTTTACACTGTTGAGCACGGAGTTCAATGACTGAAGGAGTTTAAATTATAAAAATTGTGCTGTAAGCTCTGTGACATTCAGAATAAAACCTTCATCTAAAAGCTTTCAACATCAATTAAGTCACAAATTAATTGATTCTTTCCTTGCGATCTCAAATTCAAAAGTTCAGATGTTCGAAAATACCATTCAGAAACTTAAGTTCTTCGATCCATGTAGAGTCAACTATTTCTGAAATTTGTCAATTTTTCTATTACAAATTCTGATAAATATTCACCCAATTCAAAAAATCTGGACAGAACGTTCTCTTGGCTTAACCAAAGGACATCGGAATGGTAAGAATCATCGTCAAACGTACAATTTATGTAAGGAAATATGGGCAATTTATAGATCCAAATCGTAACTCACATGTTACGAGTCTACGCCATTAGCAACACATCCTTTTGTTTGTACTTTATTCTGTAAACATAAATAAAATGCTGTGAGAAAGAAGCTCTACAATACATCACATACATTTACTACTATTTAATGTCAATAAAAAGAACCAAATTTGAATACATCATTCTGTAGGTGGACTAATAATTTCAGATGTTCGACACTACATCTCTTTGTAACTAATTTCCACAACCAAACAAAGAGTATCACCTCCACTTTCAATATATGAGAAGTCAAGACTCCAGTCAGCGTGCAAATTAAACGCACGACTTATACCTCATTGTGTAATGTATAGCCCTTGTGTTCACTAGTGACTTGTACCTGTGTACCTTACGTGCGGTGAGGAACGCTTGCGCTCAAGTTGACATCACTGTAAAATCCGTAGCATCCGCCGGCTAGCGACTCGAAGACGCACGGAGGAGTTGGTCTAGGAATAGATCGAGTATTAGCGCAATAGATGTTCTGTATTGCAGTTGGGTGACCAGACGTCCTCTTTTGTCCGGACATGTCCTTCTTTTTACGCCTTTGTCCGGGGTCCGGGCTGATTTTTTAAAAATGAAGAAAATATGTCCTCCTTTTCGTAACTTCTATGCTTGACATTATGAAATTATCTGATTTGACGCCTTTTTCAAGTAATTTCCTGTAGGTGGTAGCAACATCGACGGAAAATATTATTTGCCAACGATCATCACTCTCTTTGCTTCTTGTTATGGTCGTTGCTCACAGATAGCTAGTAAATAGAGAGATCGAGGTGCGAATGTGGATCCGTTTCCGCATTCTCGCCTCGCAGTATGCCCATTCTGCTTTGTGTAGCTAAGATTCGACATGTTTTCATGTGCACGAAATCGGACTTCCTAAACCACGCGGTTCTAAAAGTATTAGTATAATATAGGCCTAAGCCTAAATCTCAATAGATATTTTCTGTCCTCTTTAATAATTATAATTCCCTTGACTTTCATATGTAGCTAACTGTAAAGTCATTATCAAGTTTTATCATAAGTATTTTGTAATCTACAGTATATATATAATTTGAACTGGTAATGGAAATTACGGGAAAACGGCTGAATGGATTTTAATGAGTGACCCCTCATTTTTATGTCTGGCATCGAAAGTTTTTCGGAAAAGTAGTAGTTTTCAGTGAAATGTCAATTTTCGTACATAATTT
The DNA here is from genome assembly GCF_040183065.1 of Periplaneta americana. Classification (NCBI taxonomy): domain Eukaryota; kingdom Metazoa; phylum Arthropoda; class Insecta; order Blattodea; family Blattidae; genus Periplaneta; species Periplaneta americana. The sequence continues at coordinate 98,369,880 of NC_091125.1, read as the reverse complement.
TCCTATTTTCCAAAATCCATCTGTTCTCAGTTTTGAGAACTAATTTTATTGAATCACGGCCGACTCGATTGAATTTCAGAACAAAACACACACTACAATAAACAATAGGCTATTACACAAAGGCCATGACCTGCAGATTGCCGACATATTTAGAGCTCAATTCAATTTGTTATTAAAAACTGATTCTGCAGTGTATAATTTTCTGAGTACAGCTGTGTATTGGATATTCAAATCTACGAAACTTGAGGTGGGTTGATGACATTATTACCATTAGAAATTAAATATTATTATAGTTAATATCATGATGCGTCTGTTTTTCATTAATTGTAGGCTACATAATATTGATGCTATATTGATGACATGAAAGTGAAACGTTTTGTGGTTATATCAGTAAATGTAGAGAATATCTTAATTTAGATCTTCATTTCTATAATTTACTGAGTGACTGCTATATATAACTACAAAACTTAAGTAAGATACTAATATTGTTATTAAAAATTAAATATTTTTATACTTATTAACCCAGTGTGGTTGGGTCTTTTTCATATACTTAATGGCGGTATAGTGTAGATATCGATATGTGTCATTGTCTTCAGTATTGGCTCGAGAGAGCGCAAAAATTACAGTTCCTAAGGAAAGATAAAAAGGTATTACTTACTGATAAAGAAAGAGGCCTAGAAAATTTTGTAGTTTCTGGATCAATTTAGCAAGATCTCTTAGCAGGATAAAATGATTTTACGCTCTACATTTCAAGTTCTACATGCAGCAGCTATACGAAAATGCTATTGTTCGAAAGCTTAGCAAATCTGACATTTTTTTAACTTTTGCCTACAATCCACAATGACCTGAAATATCTACTGCTATCGTCCTGACATTGATACTTGCGTTTTCGCGTTGAAACTCAAAAACTGAAGTTGGATAGGTTCAAGAAAAAGTATTTGGCCTAAAAAAATCCAATCAGAGGGAGTATGTTTCATTATTATGGAAGCAAATAACTATCAAAAAGACAAATATTCTTCGTTGAAAATAAATCTAAAAAGTTTTATTTGAACGTCTAACGAACTTAGTTTGCAGCAGCATTTGCTGCACAAGCCACTAGTAAAATAGATACTGACGAAATTTAACATATGAAGAGTCCACTGCAAGAATGATTGATGTCATTTTCGTGTCGAAAATGAACCAAGACTCTCAATGCATAGCTTAAGACATACAGAATGTACATAGAGAGTTATATGGCATTAACACTGATAGTCATTGTCCAGTAATGATCGGAAAATCACAGTTAAGCATTGAGCGCTAAGCATTTCAAGCTTTCAATTGCTTCTCCTGCAAAATGTATTCCAAATGACAACCAACATTCTTGCAGTGGACTCTTCATATAATATAAGCCTAAGCCGAAATCTAGGTACATATTTTCTGTCCTCTTTCTTACGAACAATGTCCTCCTTTTTGAAACTTTGTGTCCTCTTTATTCTTCATCAATAAAAAAGTAAAAATCAGAATCGTACGGAGGGTACTTATCGAGTGAAGCAGTGTTACATTTAGAGGATACCTTTTCTGAGAAAGTAATCGTTTGTGACTAATTCGGTATTCGAATCTTTTGTTATTATTTATTCATGGACTAAGCTGTTAAAATCTACACAGTTATAGTACTTTCACCCTGTTTGTATAGATCTATGTGTTTGTTTGTTTGTGTGTGTGTGTGTGTGTGTGTGTGTGTGTGTGTGTGTGTGTGTGTGTGTGTGTGTGTGAAAGAGAAATAAGCACTGGATCTACATTCTACGGTTTTTGAAAGCTTGAAAGCAATGCGTAATGTGTTAGATAGTGGAGCCGGCTTAGCCGAACAACACAGTGCAACTCAACTCGTTCCATCACGGGTGTAAAAAAGCCTCTTTTGGCTTAAGTGCACGCTCCATATCCCAATTGTTAAGCACCTCTATTCTTTTATCACCTCTGTCTCGTGTCGAGGTCGTACAACTTACCTTGAATAAAATGTACATAATCATGGGAAGAATCGGGCTAAAGGAGTTTGTTTGTGGAATAAAATTTGTTTTATTGATGTATACGGGGACACCCAGAGAAACCAACTTCTCCGTTCTTGTTCAGCAAAATTATCGCTCTAATCAGCACGGGAGTCGAACTTGATTCACTGTGAAGCTTGCGTTCTAGCACTGTACTACCGGAAGGCATGCATCATGTGGTAAGCGTTTCGCGCACAATTTATAAACCAATATTTCGTTACCGAGGCTGTATTTAATTGAGGATAAGAATAAGGTGTTAATTTTCGCAATTGATGAACCATCTGACGTGAAACAGCTGGAAAAAGATATTGACAGTTGTTTCGAAACGCACAGACATAAGCTGCACAAATACACCAAAAACATACAACAGCCGCATAAATAATTCTGTATACGGCTCATTACTCATCTTATATGGCATGATCGCATTCTTTCATTGTGATTTACTGAGGAAGAAACGTAATTTTCAAGATCCGTTTCCGAGTGCGGAACACTTATCAAGGAGAATTCGTTGTTGATACTGACGGGTATATAAAGAAGAACACCAATGTAGGTGCCAACATTCACTCCGCGCTTGTTTCATTTATCTGCTCCATCATGAAGACCGTGGTCCTAATCTTTCTTCTGGTGACCTGCACGCTCGTTGCAAGCGCCCCTGCGGAAGAAGGTAATGTAACAATATTACGTACAGGTAACTTTAGAATTATTATCGTATGAGACCAAGATTTTATTTAATTCATTAAGTATGTGTATACTTACTGTTTTCTAGTTTACTCAACTGTCTATACCTTTATCATTTTCTTTGGTAAATAGTTGCAAATACTCTACTACCTTTTCTTATCCTCCTCCTACATCTTCATTATTATCATTATCATCGTCTCGTCAACAGAATAGATAAGTCTTCAATTTTTTCAAGTTTTTATATGAATTCATATTTATAACTTTATACTCATTAAATTTAACATTACATAACAATCAAAGTATTAAAACCAAGTACAAAAAAGTATTCTTAAGTAGCAATATCTCTTAAATGTCTGTTTTTATTCGATTCAGAAGCTTTTATCATCGACTCTGCTCTCGAAAAACCTGAAAGTTGGAATTTATAAAACAGTTTTATTACCGGTTGTTCTGAATGGTTGTGAAACTTGGACTCTCAATTTGAGAGAGAAACAGAGATTAACGCTGTTCGAAAATAAGGTGCTTAGCCAAATATTTGGGACTAAGAGGGATGAAGTTACAGTACAATGGAGAAAGTTAGACAACGCAGAACTGTACGCATTATATTCTACAAATGACATAATTAAGAACATTAAATCCACACGTTTGAGATAGGCAGGGCATGTAGCACGTATGGGTGAATCCAAAAATTCGTATGGAGAGTTAGTTGGGAGGCCGGAGTGAAGAAGACCTTTGGGGAGGACGAGACGTAGATGGGAGGTTAATATTAAAATAGATTTGAGGGAGGTGGGATATGATGGTAGAGACTGGATTAATCTTGCTCAGGATAGGAAACGATTGCGAGCTTATGTGAGGGCGGCAATGAACCTCTGGGCTCCTTAAAGCCATAGGTAAGTAAGAAACCTATATGTATATTGTTGCGGCATTGTAAGAAAACACATATTAACTCAGATTCAAAGAAATTAATTAAAACTATTGGCATAGCGAGTAGATTCTCAGCCAGGCGTCAGGATCTTGACTTTGTTACTACAACTTTTCTCTCTCAGCTCGACGACTAATATGCTATTGGTTCGGGAATTAAAAAACAATTAAGTATCAACAAATGTGTTGCATTCTGTTGACAGTATTGTTTTAAATGTAATTCTTTAAGTATTCCGACTTAAGAGATAATTTTAAACACATTATTTTCTTTAAAATGGCAACGAATGCAAACAAAATTTTGAGTATTAGGTACTAATCAAAGTTAGGCAAAGTTTGTCCACCGTACAGTACTTCTGTTACTTTAGAATGCAATCCAATTTGATATAGGTACATTAAATAATTGTCAATTAGTAATATACAGAAGACCTTGCCCAGAAACGTTTTCTTTGGTAGTTACAAGCCTTGATATGTGTAATTAGGTTGCTTTCTTTATTACATACATAAATCAAAGATATCTATTATTAGCTATCCAACCCAAGAACCATACTAATGGTCTACGCCGCACAGTGGTCAAAAATCCATATTTAGGAGGACAACAGCGGAAAAATGACATGTAAAAAAATGAAATAAAACCCATAAATTATCTTTCATATATAACTGAGTAACACTCAATTGACTATCTTAATCAGCGGAGGTGGCTGCAGAGCGAGATAAGAAGCCGGTAACATTCCACATTTCGCCACCCAGCATTCTTACTCAGCAAGCGCCGCGAGTCTGTCGTTTTCTTTGTGCTGTAACTCTGTTGTAAGTGGTCGATTCCATTCATATTTGGTACCAACGTGTCATGTAGTTTTTTTAGGTATGTAACGCTGTTTGTTTTTATTACATTTAATGTTATTACAGCATATCAATTTAGCATGAATGGACACGGAACAAAATAAAAATATAACAATTGAGTGGAGACTTTGCTAAGGTAGAGGGGGGGGGGGGAAACTTCTGTTTCGTCCCAAAATGATTTTTTTTTCACTTCCTCCAGTATTATCTCTATTTTAAATCCAGTCTTAAAATGCGCAGTTTTGCGGAAGTAATAAATTATGAACACTATTCTTTCGAGTTGCAGTAGTGCAATTTTTCTCGGTTGTAGTTATTTAAATATATGTGAACCGAATCTGCTTCCGAAGTACAATTCAGGCAATTCAAGATGACAGCTTGTTAATTATGTATCAAATAGGCTTCCCGAGTGCCAAAAAGGTATAATAGTACCAAAAATGTTAAATTTTTCCCATAAGATAATTTATCGTTGGAGAGCAAGAGTATAAAAAATATGCGTTTTTTTTAAGGAAATGGACATTGGCTTAGTAAGCTACCTATTAAACTAAGTAATGGAAATTTATAGAAAACGTACCCCTGGAAAAAGTCGTGGTTGCCCAACAAAACTTTTCCATTACAGCAAATATGAGGTCGAAACAAAGACAATCCAGAGAATTAGAGCTTGTATACAAAACAACTTTACTACCTGTAACTACTGCATAAACTTTTATAACAATCTGTTTAGACAGAAGAAAAGTTACAAATTTTGTCTAAATGCATTCCCCTGTGAGGTCCACTTCTCCTTATACCAACGTAAACAGAGTTTTTACACAAAGCAAATGTACTAAGTGTAACTACTGTATAACATTTCATAAAAATCTGTTAGATCGAAAAAAGTTACTAATTTTGTCTAATTGCGCCTCCTTATAAAAGGATAGTTTCACTCAGAACAACGTAATGAGAGCTTGTATACAAAACATATAGCTAATGGTACCTGTAAATACTGTGTAAAATTTCATAAAAATATATTAGGTAGGAGAAAAGTTACTAATTTTGTCTAACTGCGCCCCCTATAATGGGTAGTTTCCCTTATACCAACGTAATCAGAGCTTTTATACAAAACATATATGCTACCTGTAACTACTGTGTAAAATGTCATAAAAATCTGTTAGTTAGCTGAAAAGTTATTAGTTTGTCCCGCTAAATTTGCAACCTAGAAAAGACCAAATACACATTAATGTATAGGTGTGTAAGGTTCTTTTAATCCAGCATAATTTCACTGATTAGAATTGGCATAATATGTGTAAATACGTTGGCTTCAACCAATCGCATATCATCAGTCATGTAATATTGTTTTGGACTGGTAAGGTTCTGGGCTTGCATGGACATTAGACTGATTAAGGGGACATGGTAAATCATTTTGTAAGTATAAGCTGATACGTTGCCATAGTGGTGTTTGTAAATGCATCACTAGCTGGCCTCGAATTCATGGCCTATGCTCTGAAACCTCTTGGCTTGGCTTGGCTCAACTATTCGAAGCCCGGAACCGAAGCGGATCTTTACACTTAGACTTGCTTTAGCCTATTGTCCAGGTAGCCTGGGTGGAATTCGTGAATGCGATTCTAACAGATGGGTCAGCATGCCTCTGTCATGAGAGGGCCGGCTTCTATCCTCGGACAATATCTAATAAGCTCCAGTCGGAGCCCCAAGCCCTTCCTACATCAGCCTTTGTAACGGCTACTTTCTCCATCACAAGTCCCATCACGACCTAACCGGAGATCGAACCCGGACCACCTTGATGGAAGACCAGCGTGCTAACGTGTGAGCCTCAGATGTTAGGCTTATTTCTGATAAGCAGTACCTACAGACAGTTACTGTGCTTTTTTTATTTTCTTGTTATCATGAAAAGATTTACATTTAGAGAACTTGCTGATACGTATTCGATTTTTGAAAGAGCAAATGTAAATGGAAGAAAAGCTCCAAGGCTTTAGTAGCTAAAATACAGGGTGAGTCATAATTGTGTAGTATAAAGTTGTGCAGAGTATTCTATACTAAAAATGAAACATTTTTTTTTTTCATATAAACTTATGGTCGTGCCCACCTCATTATGTAGATAATGACTGGAACAGTTAGAAAAGACAGCAACTGCTTTTCTGAGAGTGTTTTTAATGACGTGGTTATATATATTGCAAGTTCACAGAAGATGCTCTAAATGTCGACCATTCACTTCACAACACAATTTCCATCCTCCTCCGCCAAGAATGTCTTGCTCTTTGAACAATTCCCCGAATTGTATTTCCTGCAGCCACAATTGCATATGCTCTCTCATGGCGTGTCGTTGAGGGTAAAATATAGTCGCGTCGCTCTTATTTCCGGCAGCTAATCACGTTGCAGGTAGACTACATTTAAACGTGTGCGTCTTGTCATTCGCTGTTGATGACGTCATGCACTTCCTAAGGCTCGATAAATATAATCGCCAGCCATTTTGGCTCTTTCGTTGGCGTTCGCAGAAAGCATGCGAGGACATTTTGCCCCTGAACTATTTGCTCAATTACAGTGCGTTTGATTTATTATCATAGGAGCTACGACATGTGCGGCAAATAGATTCCTCTTCTGGTAGCTCGGCAACAAAAGAACAAAAATGGCGAAAGATACTACCTACCTAGACTTTATAGAGCCTTCACTTCCTAAGACGTAAGCAAAGAGGAGGAGTCACGCCGGTAATAACAGCGACGCGACTATAGTCCCTTCATCTGACCCCACAAACAGAAATCGCAGGGACTGAGTTCAGGCGATCGCTTCGGCCATACAGCAGGCCCGTTGCGTCCACTCATCTGCCTGGATACCGTTTATTCAAATGACGTTTCACCGCACGATGGTAATGCGTATATGCTTCATCTTGAAGCAGTCAAGTGTCCAACCGTGTTGACAGTGGTACCGTTTGTTGTGGTAGTTCAGTCTGTAGAACGCGCAAATACTCAGCACTGTTGGCTTATTGTAGCGTTTTTGTCTCTTCAATAACAGTAATTTTCTATTTACTGTGTACTGTAAAGTGTCGCCTGAGCGATTGATGCATGAATAGCTCCGACTTTAAATTCTCTTGGAATATCAATATCTTGTTTTCATTTTAATTCCCTTTGTATTAAAAATTCCAGTCGTTGGTTTCATTACCGGATAGAAACAGATTATCTACCCATAATCCCATTTCCTCTTAAGCCTGCACCGCAAAAACATCCGTAATGGTGAGGATTAAGAGGAATTAATAAACCTGCTGCAACACGCGGCACAAATAGCAAGGAGCTTAAGTCGAAAAAATGTGACCAGCAGCGTACAACCAACTACAAAGTGAAAAATTCACATTTTAGCTGTTGCGCTTCTGTAAGAAGAATAAAAGAGTGTGCATCTTACCACAAACGTCTGTTATTTTGCACCGGACAACTGCGAGTTTAGTGCAAGATGTCTTCTTTTTTTCATTGAAATTCTATGCCTCAGCGACTCTTACTTCACATCATTTTAAATGTTTAGGAAAAAAATGACTAAGAAGAAAACATTTCAAAAATGCAAACTTAATATAATTTAAATACAAAACACAAAACATAGCATACTTTATAAATAGAAAAGAAGCTGAAGTTAAATGGCGCATATCCCCTACCACAACCTTGGCTAATATTCAGTTAAATATGTTTCAAATCACTCACGTTGGATCTGGACAGTTATAATCTGAAGATGTCGACTCTTACCTGAAACAAACAAAAATAGAGTAAGACTGGGATCGTCAACCGCTGTGGATTAACGATTAGCATATCTGACCATGAAACAAGCGGGTCCGGGTTCAAATCCTGGTTGGGAAAAATTATCTGGTTCACGGCGCAGCGTCCTGTAAATGCCTTTGCTTAGTGGTCCAACGAAAAATAAACCTATATAAACATACGTGGCTATTATAGCTTCTATAATTATTCATTTTTACTAGTGATGTGGGATATAATCGATTAATCGATTAATTTCTATTTCAAGATTAATCGATAAAAATGTTTAATCGAATAATCGAGTCGATTAAAATTAATCGATTGTATTTGATATTAATTAATATTTTGTTAATACAAACTCATAGTAAAAATTACGATTATATTCGTCTATCAGAAATTGCTTACTTGAAACAAAATAATACCGTTATTTTGTAACTGCAAAGCAAGTAGCATGTAGCATAGGGCAAATCTTTGCACAAACACTTCAGAAAGAGGTTAAGATATGAGGAGAGTGACCTGGTCTATCCCTATTGAAAGTTAAAACACAATTAAGTTGCTCAGCTCGTCTTCCTAGCATATGAAATACATACATTTCTGGAATCCGCCTTCCTCATTCCTTAGCCATGGCTAGCCTGTGTGCAAGTGAGAGAATAACTATCTTCTTCTCTTTCTAAAATTTTGTAACCCGATTAAATAAGGGCCAGTCTGCTGTTCTTTTATTGTTTCTTTACCGAGTTTCTACATGAAGCTTGTGTGCTTAGTTTGCTAAAGAAATAATTCTGATTTCTGTGGTCTCTGAGATAAGTGAAAACTCCATTATGTCATAGGCCTACGAGAATTTGAGAAGTCAGCTCGGAGAAACATTTGGATTTAAATTGAATGATCGTGGAAAAGTGCTTGAGAGGAAAAAAAAATTCGTGTTTAGTAATGCAGGAAACAATGTTACTAAACGCATAGCAGCACTTAATTCGGAACATGTGAATGCACTCACATGTTTAAAATCAAGCATGAAGCAGTATTAACTAGGTGAGTCTTAATAGGTCGTCCATGGGCTGTCGTGAAACGGATTTATTTATTAATCAACAACAGTGGTCTCAAGCTTAAGTCCATCGTACGCCTTCGTAGAGATGAGACGTGAATTGCTAGGCTGAAAAGGAAAGGGAACATAAGTTATCGTTTAGTTTCGTTGTCAAAGTGGTACCTTTCCCCATATACTTACAGCGAATTTGTAGCGGATAATGAGTTATTATGGAATTGAAAATTTCTTGATACAAAGAATCAGTTCGGAGATATAAAACACTAAACTTTACGGAGCTAGATATTTCTCTCCAGAACACATGAGCATCAAAGAGTACCTTTCCGTAAATTAACTTTGCAGTGTATTAAGTTATTCGGCATTATATCTAATTTCTTTTCGCAGAACATGTCCGCGTCGCAAGAGTATCCTGTGAACTGGGGACCATCCAAATTTATGGAATCAAAGCCGGTGACAGCCTCTGTGCGGTTCACTGTGTCACCATGGGCAAGGGCTTCAAAGGAGGATACTGCAGTAAAGGCGTCTGCCACTGCCACAAGTGAAATCACATCAACTCACATCGTTGAAATCATTTCTGCTTGAAAAATGTTTTTCTTTGTCTCCTTACAAATGTAACAAAATAAATAATACAACATATTAAACCAAGTTGATAAAAGCATTTGCCTGAAGTTTAATGCTACACTTGTAAATTTAATATAAATCAATAAAACCTTGGCTTGGTTCGGTTCGGTCTGCCTTTACTTTGCTTCCCGAGAAATAGAGCCTGGACAGAACCAAACACTTAGGCTCACAGTGGACCGTTGTGCGTACTTAAGTGCGCTGATTGCTTCCATTGCGACGGGTGGCATTCGTGAGACCGACGCTAAGAGGAGGGACATCTTCCCTCAGCCTCACAAAGCCAGGTCTTATCCCTTGGCCAGTACCTGACAAATCCCATATATTCGAGCCCCTAGCCATTAAATCCTATAACAGTATCGGAGACTCAAAGTTTCTCCAACACTTCACCCTATCCCATAATTACACCGAGATCCGTATTTTCTCCACGATGTCACCCAATCCCATAACGCCAAGCCCCAAAATCTTAAATCCTATATCAGTATTGGAGACCAGTATTTTCTTCCAAGACTTCGCCCCATCCCTTAACTACAAGCACTTAAATCATATATCAGTACGAAAAAAAGGATTTTGTCCATGACTTCACCCCATCCCATAACTCCAAACCCTTACATCCTGTATCAGTATCGAAGAATCGTATTTTGTCCAAGACTTCACACCATCCCATAATTCCAAGCCCTTAAATCCTATATCAGTATCGAACAACCGTATTTTCTCCAAGATTTCACCCCATGCCATAAATCCATGTCCTTAAACCCTATATCAGTATTGGAGACCTGCATTTTCTTCCAAGACTTCACCCCATCCCATAACTCCAAGCCCTTAAATCCTATATCAGTATCGAGGAACATTATTTTCTCCAAGATTTCACCCCATTCCATAACTCCATGTCCTTAAATCCTATATCAGTATCGAAGAAAAGTATTTTTTCCACGTTTTCACCCCATCCCATAACTCCATGTCATTAAATCCTATATCAGTATCGCAGACTCATATATTCTTCCAAGAATTCACCCCATCCCATAACTCCAAGCCCTCAAATCCTATATTGGTATCGAAGAATCGTATTTTCTTCCAAGACTACACCCCATCACATAACTCCAAGCCCTTAAATCCTATATCAGTATCGAAAAACCGTATTTTCAACAAGATTTCACCTCATCCGGTAACTCTATGTCCTTCAATCCTATATCAATATCGGAGACCCGTATTTTCTTCTAAGACTTCACCCCATCCCATAACTCCAAGCCCTTAAATCCTATATCAGTATCGAAGAACCGTAATTTCTTCGAAGATTTCACCCCATCCAATAACTCCATGTCCTTAAATCCTATATCAGTATCAGAGACCCGTATTTTCTTCCAAGACTTCACCCCATCATATAACTTAAGTCGTAAATCAGTATCGAAGAACCGTATTTTCTCCAAGATTTCACCCCATCCCATAACTCCATGTCCTTAATTTCTATATCAGTATCGAAGAACCATATTTTCTCCAAGATTTCACCCCATCCCATAACTCCATGTCTTTAAATCCTATATTAGTATCGGAGATCCGTATTTTCTCCAAGATTTCACCCCATCCCATAACTCCATGTCCTTAAATCCTATATCAGTATCGGAGATTCGTATTTTCTACAAAACTTCACTTCGTCCCATAGCTCCGAGTCTCAAGTCCTTAAATCCTATATCATCATTGGAACCCGTATTTTACTTCAAGCTTCATCCCATCCGATCCCATAACTCCAAGCCCTTAAATCCTATATCATTATCAGAGACCCGTATTTTCTCATAAGTCTTCACCCCATCCCCAATAGACGTGGAGTGAGGCTGACGTCATATTTCCCCTACTTACGGGTTCTGCAGGCCTGGTGTAAGGTGTAAAAATATTAAGACTTCGGTTTGAGCGTAAGTCCCCAGATTTCAACGACTGCTTGAATTTTTTTTACTGTAGCGCTCTCCAAATTAAGGGGGAGTAAAAGTACACAACAACAAACGATACGGCCCCAATGCGCAATCTACCTCATAGAACAATATTAGGTTGACGCATAAGTTCCTAGAGTTTGCTACATTACGTTGTTAGGAATTGTTTATCGTTAGTCATTTGGAGTGGGTGCTTGTAACTACGTCTTGAATTTTGCGCTATTTGTGGGCTAAAGAAGATGGAGTGCCAAGGGCAAACAAAAAGAAATTCCGAGATATTCTTCTGTTTAAGTTTAATAGAGGAGCTAAGGCAGCGGAGGCGACTCGAAACATATGTACTGTGTACAGGAAGAATGCCATCGAAGAAAGCACTAGAAGAATATGGTTCTCTTGTTTCAAAACACAACAGTTAGTATCCATCCACAGATGTTACGCTTCTGGAGGGATAAAGAAGGCGTCGTGTACTACGAATTTCTTACCAGGAATGTAACCATAACTGCCGACATGTATTGTGAACAACTCAGACGCCTTGCGGCCGCAATTAGAGAAAAATTACCGGGAAGACTGCATCGCGATAATGCACGCCCGCATTCCACTAACACGACGAAAGCAGCTATCAAGAAGTTTAGTTGGGAGGTGATTCCACATCCCCAAAACTCTCGCGATCTTTCGTCATTATATTTCCACTTTTTCTGTTCTCTATCCAACAAACTTCAAGAGAACTCCTTTGACAACGAAGATGCTTTACAAAATTGGCTTGACGGCTTCTTTAACTCTAAACCCGCAGATTTCTTTCGAAAAACTACCCTGGCTTTGGCAGAGAACCGTCGATAATGTAGGAAAATACATATATCACTGATTAATTTCTATTTTCTATTCATCTCAAATAAAAACTTCGAACTTTTGTATCAAACCAATAGTTCAAGAAAATATATGACAAATAAATCATTCGTAAAGTGATATGGGAACTGAAATGTTGAGGAATGAGTAGAACATGCCATGAGGTAATACGTATCATTTTCGTGAAAATCATTTTCTTCGCTCAATCATTTTATCTAATTCTACCGGGGAATTCCGTGTCTATTACTTACGTTGACAGCTGAAGGTTTGTAGGCAAGGACTTTCACTGTTAATAAGCAGGTTATATAGAACAGAATACCAATGTAAGAGCTAGTATAGACCTCGAGATTACATTAATTCATTTAGGTTTCCATCAATCACCACAGTCATCATTAAACAGTGGTTCTAATTTTCCTCTTATTGGGCTGTACATTCGTCCACAAGAGCCCAGTAGAGGGAGATGATATCATAGTTGTCAAATAATTATTTATTTATTTATTTATTTATTTATTTATTTATTTATTTATTTATTTATTTATTTATTTATTTATTTATTTATTTATTTATTTATTTATTTATTTATTTATTTATTTATTTCCGCATACAAATACTTATTTAATGAAGGGAAACATCTTTTTGGTAATAATAATAATAATTTCAGGTATTTGACACTGCTTCTCTTTGTACCCTAACTAAATAATTTCTACATACTAAACGAAGAGTATCACCTCCAGTTTCATTACTAGACTTCGTGGAATTGCCACGAGAATCGCAAGGTTTACTGCGCACGCAGTATACACTGTATGAGAAGGGGGCGTGGAAAGGATTGAGTATGCCTCTGATGTAGACACTGAGCAGTATACTGCGGTTACAATAAAACCTGTATCCTGCATTGAAGAAATATAATGAATGATCTTTGAAGTAGGAAATGTCTAAACATGTAAATACACAATTATTTTATAGTGAGATAGGGATTAACTCTTAAAATTTAATGTAAGATACATCATTCTTGAATATGTGCATTGCAGTGAAGAGTTACATACATTTTGAGCGACTGCAAAGTAATCTCCTCCGATGGTCACTTAAACAGTTTTTACATTGGGAAATGTAAGTTCAACATCACACGATGTAATACGTGCATATTTGAAGAACGGAAAGTTACTACTTTTTAGTACACCAACTTAAGACGTCTTGTCGTGACCTGATAGTACATCATTTATAATACGAAAGTTGTGAATAGGCAGAATTTTTAGCAATAATGTTTCTCAACTCACATTTCACTTTTTCTGAAATTAGTGAATTGTTATTTTGGATAACGGTATATGATACTTTATCCACTATATTAAGGGCTTCTGAGAGTTGTACTTTAGACGATTCTAATAGGATGATGCTTTTGGAATGAACAGAATGTCTTGAACAAAATCAATTAACAGAATATCTTCCAATAGCTGTTCAGAAGGCAATGATTTTATAGCTGCAACAGCGGAACTGTCTGTGCTATCCAATGCATCAATTACCTCCATTATTTTGCTGTAATGTTCTGCATAATAATTAACAGCATCCAACCACGTTCCCAAACGATCAAGACTGGCTGCGGGGGTAAGGGTATTCCAGGGGCAATTATTTGGAACATCAACACTCTCATTGTAGTATGGTTGATTGAATTCTTGTCTACACTGAACAAATGTTAAGCTTTGACTATTCCAACCACAGTAATGCAAAAACAAGCGCTTACATACATAGGTATACATTAGCTGTAGCTGCTCTATCTATTTGGACCGGTCACATCTCTTAACATGAACTGCTTATACTACGCGACCGGGCGGTAGATCACCTCCTCTATACTACCGTACATCGGCAACCTGATTGCATGCTGCTTGTGGCAATTCAACGAAGTCTATTCATTACATAAGAAGTCAAGAGTCCAGTCAGCCTGAAACTTATTTGTACGACTTCTACCTCAATATTTAATGTGTTCACCAGTGACTTGTACCTGTGTGCCTTACGTGCTCTGAACAGCGCATACGTCCGGTGACGAACGCTTGCTCTTTCGTTGACATCACTGAAAATTCCGCGACACACGGAGGAGTTGGTCTAGGACTTGCTCGAGTGCTAGCGCTATAGATCTTCTATTTGCAGTGATGAGTCGTAGTGCCCTCTAATGAAATTTAGTTTAACTCTATGGTTGCAAAATCAAAGTTTAAATTAGATACTATCGAAATATTGCGTAACTCTCTTCCTTGAATAGAAAGTGCTTGCTCAACTGGAGAAGCGCATTCATCAGCCAAGGTCATCTGGCAGGTATTACGACACGATAACGATTGGCGGAGGACGGGAATTCACCTAGCCTACTCTTCAATTACGTGCCGTTCCCTTTAATATAACATTCCAAAATTGTTTACATACACTTCCTATTGTAGGAGCTCAAATAATATAGCAATAACTACGGAGTGAACGATCTTGGATCCACACCGTCGAGGGCAAGATTCTTCTCATCTTAACGTCAATGACGACCCGGGTACATTCAGCCTCCTGTAAAATTGAGTTCCGGTTCATTCCGGGGCTAAAGGGGAGGCAGGAACATGGTGCTGACCACATTACCTCTTTCTAGCCGCCTTGGTTGCTCAGTTGGTACAGCCCCGGTTTACGACGACCGCGGACCAGAGTTCCAATCTCAGCGACGGCGGAGTTGTATTTGTGGTGGACAAAGCCAAGATTATGGCAGATCATCTCTGCATTCTTCCGTCTTTTCTTTTCATTCCATCAACACGCTCAACAGTTTCTATTTAATTATAATCTCCAACTCGAAAAATAAGACATCACCTACGTTTGCGTTACGTCGAATCTCTCTCTCTCTCTCTCTCTCTCTCTCTCTCTCTCTCTCTCTCTATATATATATATATATATATATATATATATATATCAGCGGTGACCAAAACTCGAACTGCAGTGATTACATGCGACAGACAGCCTATGAAGTAAGGAGACAAGGAAAGGTACCTACTTGGCATTAAAACTACAACCAGTGGTGGATCCTGTACTAACATCTTGATCAATCCCGCGGATAAAAATACCAAGCTTTGCTGTATCAGTAATGTCACTGCTGTCATCAAGAGCCAGTAAATAATATATGATTTTTCTTACTACTTTTTTTTAACCTTCCTCTGGAATGTAATCAGGAATTTTCTCAATTCTTCTTACGATTCATGGTCCAGAAATTCGTAGTTTTTTTTTTTTTTTCAAAATTAAAAACTTCTTATGGAGAAGTTATTTAAGCTATTTTAATCATACTCTTTTGAGACATTCTGTTCTATTAAAACGCTTTGGAGCACGAAATATTTCAAACCCCATTAGGTAGCTGACTTCCTTACATTTATTTATGCTCGACCATGCAGAAATGTAGTAATTATACACCTGGTAGCAGTCCTTTAATGCATGCCATTAAAGTACACCTACTCATTAAAGGTCAGGTCTTTCAGTCAATGACGACTCAGGTTACAACTGTTCAGCCAATGACAGGTCAGCTTTCTACCGTTATAAAACCGCAAGTATCGATTATTCTCGGATATGCAATCAAAAGAGAATTAGCGAAAAGTCACGGAGGCTGGAAATCCAATACTGTCGCAGAAGCTTATGTTCTGTTACTATAATAATTAGCGTTAATTGTAAATAATATTCAAATAAATTCAATTTGTCATCTCGTTTTTCAATGACTAATTTAATTTGAATGTTATCTCTGTAGGTTCTTATGGCCTAGCAAGGTCAATGTGGACATCTGTTCCTCGGAAAAAAAATCAATATTTTCGCTTCTGCGCACATCTCACAACATACGGGACATTGGTCAAGGTCAGATACAAAGAAAATTAATAATATCAAGTTAGAAATATAGTCGAGCATAAAAAGTCGTATGAAACTCGCCTATAATGGTAATTAAGAAGCTCGTATGAAAATTATGAAACTCGCTTGAGCTCGTTTCATAAATATCCATACTCGCTTCTTAATTACCTTCATTATAGGCTCGTTGCATAATGTACTATTTTGTCATCTTTCTCTTCCTGGCTATGATTTAAGACATGTCAATTCCTGGCGTTTCACAGTTCGTTGGCACATAATATTGACTCAGTTTTTCTATAATATTATTACAACAACAAATTCCACAATTTGGGACATATGGCCGAAATCTACGGCTGACCACTAGGATCCAGAATACAAAGCAGAGGTTAAATGAATAACTAATAAAGTTACGCTCATCTAAATATTAAGATGATCAAAATTGAGATAAAAATCTAATAATTTTATCCTTCTAGGGAGAAGATCTAAAAATATCAATATTCATGCACGTACAGAAGAATGATAGAAACACATACGTAGTAGTCAATTATAATAATAATAATAATAATAATAATAATAATAATAATAATAATAATACTTTATTGAGCGTGGCAATTAATGTTTCTATATACTCTTAATTGAACCGTTGAGGAAAGTAAACATATTACATTTTGTCCGACAGAACAACAAAGAAGTTCTCCTTCTCATTCTTTATGAAACCATCTCTTACTGCTTGTAGAGAAAGAGCTTGTAGAGCGACATGATACCGCCACTGCTTGTCTTCAGTACTTGAATGAAACACGCAGTAATGTACAGGAAACTCCTCGTACCCGTTTTAATGTAATCACGACACCCACTTTGGTCACCGTTGCTGTGTGTGTGTATTATTTATTTAAAAACTGCAAGGGGATAAATAATTCCTTAGCAGTTTCTCTAATGATAAGACTAAAAATCAGAACCGTACGGGTAGCAGTGATCGAATCAAACAGTGCTCACATTTTTTTTACAAAGTATTTATTTGGGAATTATTAGAATTTCTGTTTTACTCTATCCAAGGGATAAGGTGTTAAATTCTACACAGTAATATTACTTCTTGGTGGAATAATATAACTCCAGATTTAAGGCAGCAACAGAATACTTTAAAATAAATAAAAAAATCGACCATGAATTTCGCAATTAACTTCATGGTTAATTAGAAAATTATGCTGAAACTATACGTAGTTTGGCAACCTACCGATACACACATGAACTCAGTTTTCAATAATACCAGCAGCATCCCGTCCTTTAGTCACTGGACTAGAGTTGCCTTAGTTTTTAATGGCGGGAAATAACGATATGTGTTAATCTTTTTATTTAATTTGCAAGGAAACCGTCCGTTTTATTTAAAAATTGCAAATTGATAAATCAATCCTTATCAGTTTCTTTAATGTTATTTAGTCAACTGTCCGAAGACAGGTTTGAACCTCATACGTAACACCAAAAAGACATCACTCAAGAAGCAATTAAGCCAGAAGATAATAGCACAATCTAGTATATATACAGTCACGAAGCTCTATACGCAGGGAATATGCGTCCATAGATAGTTGCTAATAGAGATGAACAAAACAAACTGCCGCTCTCGCTCGCTGTGTTCATTGCATTTGTCTTTCCCGTCTCGGCTCGTCATTCTCGCTGCGCTTCGAGTCTCGCTCATCATTCTGGAAATAGCATTTGGTCGGCGCGGAAAGATTTCTTAACTTTGAATAACATACATCATTGAAATAAATAACATAAATGTTTAAATGTGACAAAAAGACAAAACAGAACAGTATCTTAGTTATCAAAATGTTCTGGTTCTATTATATGATATTACCTATGGTTATATAAATAAAAAAAAAATTCTCAAATAAATTTGCATTTCTAAGAAACATTAAACATAACATCAATATCTTTTTTTACTTGAGATTGCGAACTTGATCTTAAACATATGGAAAGAAAATTCCTAGCCTTTTAATAAGGGCCTAGTAGGCCTAATTAAATAAAGACTGGGGAACGGATTATTATACACTGAAAGGTAGAGATGTTTCAAATAGGCTACTTGATTCTTTATACATATATAGCAGTTGCGAAAGTAGTTAAAGTTCAGTCAGGTATAAACAACTGTCGCGATTCAAGGCTGCTTCGGGATTTCGGGAGATGATAAATATCGAGTCTAGGAAGACACTGTAGTTTTCACGTCAAGACGCGACGTGCGGGTTTTCGGCTTTGTGGGCGTTGTTAGTCTCGCTTTCTCGATCGTTGTTCATCTCTAGTTGCTAAACACTAGTATCTCTACTATCGCCTCATCACAGACAATGCGAAATAGTATCCGCAACAGTCTATTATTCCTAGTACCCTCAACAACTCAAGCTTCGTGACTGTATATACTAGATTGTGATAATAGTGTAGGGTGGCTAGTTCCTTTTCCCCTCCATTGCATACATCGCTGACTAGTACCACATTACACTAATCAGACTTCAGATGCATACAAACAATTTGTTCTTCCTCTGATAAATATCGTCAAGTGAGATGTACTGCCTGATATAATAGATGTACATAACGGCAAGAACCTCAATCAGAAGTATTTCTATAATTATAACAGCAAAAATCAGAATCCTACGAAAAGTACTTATCGAGTGAAGCAGTGTTACATTTAGAGGATTTTTTTTTTTTGAGAAAAGAATTCGTTTGTGACTAATATGGTATTCGAATTTTTTGTTATACTTTATTCATTGAATAGGCTGTAAAAATCTACACAGTTATAGTACTTTCACCCTGTATGTATGGACCTATGTGTTTGTTTGTGTGTGAAGGAAAGAGAAATAAGCACTAGAGCTACGCTGTATGGTTTTGAAAGCTTGAAAGGAATGCGTAATGTGGTAGATATTGGAGCCAGCTTAGCCGAGCAAAACAGTACTACGCAACTCATTCCATCACGGGTGTAAAAAAGCCTCTTCTGGCTTAAGCGCATGATCCATATTCCACTTAAGCACCTCTATTCCTTTATCACCTCCTTCTCGTGTCGAGGTCGTACAACTTACCTTGCATTTATTTTAGTAGGTTATTTTACGACGCTTTATCAACATCTCAGGTTATTTATCGTCTGAATGAGATGAAGGTGATAATGCCGGTGAAATGAGTCCGGGGTCCAGCACCTAAAGTTACCCAGCATTTGCTCGTATTGGGTTGAGGGAAAACCCCGGGAAAAACCTCAACCAGATAACTTGCCCCGACCGGGAATCGAGCCCGGGCCACTTGGTTTCGCGGCCAGATGCGCTAGCCGTTACTCCACAGGTGTGGACCTTACCTTGCATAAAATGTACATAATCATGGGAAGAATCGGGCTAAAGAAGTCTGTTTGTGGAATAAAATTTGTTTTATTGATGTATACGGGGAAAACCTGAGAAAAAAGCATCTCCTCCGTTCTTGTTCAGCAAAATTATCGCTCTAATCAGCACGGGAGTCGAACTTGATTTCACTGTGAAGCTCGCGTTCTAGCACTGCACTACCGGAAGGCATATATCATGTGGTACGCGTGCCGCGCACAATTTATAAACCAATATTTCATTACCGAGGCTGTATTTAACTGAGGATAAGAATAAGGTGTTAATTTTCGCAATTGATGAACCAACTGACGTGAAACAGCAGGAAAAAGATATTGACAATTGTTTCGAAACGCACAGACAAAAGCTGAACAAATACAGCAAAAACATACATCAGCCACATAAATAATTCTGTATACGCCTCATTACTCATCTTTTATGGCATGATCCCATTCTTTCATTGTGATTTACTGAGGAAGAAACGTAATTTTCACGATTCGTTTACCAGTGCTGAAGACTTATCAAGGCAAATTCGTTGTTGCTTCTGACGGGTATATAAAGAAGAACATCAATGTAGGTGCCAACATTCACTCCGAGCTTGTTTCATTTATCTGCTCCATCATGAAGACCGTGGTCCTAATCTTTCTTCTGGTGACCTGCACGCTCGTTGCAAGCGCCCCTGCAGAAGAAGGTAATGTAACAATATTACGTACAGGTAACTTTAGAATTATTATCGTATGAGACCAAGATTTTATTTAATTCGTTAAGCACGTGTATACTTACTGTTTTCTAGTTTACTCAACTGTCTATACCTTTACCATTTTCTTTGGTAAATAGTTTCAAATGCTCTACTACCTTCTTATCCTCCTCCTCCATCGTCATTATTATTATTATCATCGTCTCGTCAATAGCATAGACAAGTGTTCACTTTTTCAAGTTTTTATATGAATTCATATTTATAACTTTATACTCATTAAATTTAACAATATATATAGCAACCAAAGTATTAAAACCAAGTACAAAAAAAGTATTCTTAAGTAGCAATATCTCTTAAATATCTGTTATTATTCGATTCAGAAGCTTTTATCATCGACTCTGCTCTCGAAAAACCTGAAAGTTGGAATTTATAAAACAGTTTTATTACTGGTTGTTCAGAATGGTTGCGAATCTTGGGCTGTCAATTTGAGAGAGAAACAGAGGTTAACGCTGTTCGAAAATAAGGTGCTTAGCCAAATATTTGGGACTAAGAGGGATGAAGTTACAGTACAATGGAGAAAGTTAGACAACGCAGAACTGTACGCATTATATTCTACAAATGACATAATTAAGAACATTAAATCCACACGTTTGAGATAGGCAGGGCATGTAGCACGTATGGGTGAATCCAAAAATGCATATAGAGAGTTAGTTGGGAGGCCGGAGTGAAGAAGACCTTTGGGGAGGCCGAGACGTAGATGGGAGGTTAATATTAAAATAGTTTTGAGGGAGGTGGGATATGATGGTAGAGACTGGATTAATCTTGCTCAGGATAAGAACCGATGGCGGGCTTATGTGAGGGCGGCAATGAGCCTCTCGGCTCTTTAAAAACCATAGGTAAGTAAGTAAGCAATATCTATATTGTTGCGGCATTGTAAAAAAACACATATTAACTCAGATTCAAAGAACTTAATTAAAAATATTGGCACTGCGAGTAGAAGGTAGATTCTTAAATTCAACCAGGCATCAGGATATTGACTTTCTTAGTAATACTTTTCTCTCTCTGCATTGGGAAAGTAAAAAGAAATTAAATATCAACAAATGTGTTGCATTCTGTTGACAGTATTTTTAAAATGTAATTCTTTAAGTATTCCGAATTAAGAGCTAATTTTAAACACATTATTTTCTTTAAAATGGCAACAAATGCAAACAAAATGTTGAGTATTAGGTACTAATCAAAGTTAGGCAAAGTTTGTCGACCGTACTGTACTTCTGTTACTTTAGAATGCAATCCAATTTGATATAGGTACATTAAATAATTGTCAATTAGTAATATACAGAAGACCTTGCCCAGAAACGTTTTCTTTGGTAGTTACAAGCCTTGATATGTGTAATTAGGTTGCTTTCTTTATTACATACATAAATCAAAGATATCCATTCAAAAATTATCTATCCAACCCAAGGACCATACTAATGGTCTACGCCGCACAGTGGTCCAAAATCCATATTTAGGAGGACAACAGTGGAAAAATGACATGTAAAAAAAACAAATAAAGCCCATAAATTATCTTTCTTATATAAATGAGTAACACTCAATTGACTATCTTAATCAGCGGAGGTGGCTGCAGAGCGAGATAAGTAGCCGGTAACATGCCACATTTCGCCACCCAGCATTCTTACTCGGCAAGCGCAGCGAGTCTCCCTTTTCTTTGTGCTGTAACTCTGTTGTAAGTGGTCGATTCCATTCATGTTTGGTATCAACATGTCAAGTAGTTCTTTAGGTATGTAACACTGTTTGTTTTTGTTACATTTAATGTTATCATAACATGTCAAATTAGCATGAATGGACACTGAACTAAATAAAAATATAACCATTGAATGGAGACTTTGCTAAGGTAGAGGGGAAAAAACCCTTTGTTCCGTCCCAAAATGATTTTTTTTTCAATTCCTCCAGTATTTACCTCTATTTTAAATCAAATCTTAAAATGCGCAGAAGTAATAAATTATGAACACTATTCTTTTGAGTTGCAGTAGTGCAATTTTTCTCGGTTGCGGTTATTTAAATATATGTGAACCGAATCTGCTTCCGAAGTACAATTCAGGCAATTCAAGATGACAACTTGTTAATTATGTATCAAATAAGCTTCCCGAGTGCCAAAAAGGTACAATAGTACCTAAAATGTAACATTTTCCCCATACGCCTAAGATAATTTATCGTTGGAGTGCAAGAGGATAAAGAATATGCGTTTTTTTTTTAAGGAAATGGACATTGGCTTAGTAAGCTACCTATTAAACTAAGTAATGAAAATTTATAGAAAACTTACCCCTGGAAAAAGTCGTGGATGCCCAACAAAACTTTTCCATTACAGCAAATATGAGGTCGAAACAAAGACAATCCAGAGAATTAGAGCTTGTATACAAAACAACTTTACTACCTGTAACTACTGCATAAACTTTTATAACAATCTGTTTAGACAGAAGAAAAGTTACAAATTTTGTCTAAATGCATTCCCCTGTGAGGTCCACTTCTCCTTATACCAACGTAAACAGAGTTTTTACACAAAGCAAATGTACTAAGTGTAACTACTGTATAACATTTCATAAAAATCTGTTAGATCGAAAAAAGTTACTAATTTTGTCTAATTGCGCCTCCTTATAAAAGGATAGTTTCACTCAGAACAACGTAATGAGAGCTTGTATACAAAACATATAGCTAATGGTACCTGTAAATACTGTGTAAAATTTCATAAAAATATATTAGGTAGGAGAAAAGTTACTAATTTTGTCTAACTGCGCCCCCTATAATGGGTAGTTTCCCTTATACCAACGTAATCAGAGCTTTTATACAAAACATATATGCTACCTGTAACTACTGTGTAAAATGTCATAAAAATCTGTTAGTTAGCTGAAAAGCTATTAGTTTGTCCCGCTAAATTTGCATTCTAGAAAAGACCAAATACACATTAATGTATAGGTGTGTAAGGTTTCTTTTAATCCAGCATAATTTCACTGATTAGACTTGGCATAATATGTGTAAATACGTTGGCTTTCAACCAATCGCATATCATCAGTGATGTAATATTGTTTTGGACTGGTAAGGTTCTGGACTTGCATGGACATTAGACTGATTAAGGGGACATGGTAAATCATTTTGTAAGTATAAGCTGATACGTTGCCATAGTGGTGTTTGTAAATGCATCACTAGCTGGCCTCGAATTCATGGCCTATGCTCTGAAACCTCTTGGCTTGGCTTGGCTCAACTATTCGAAGCCCGGAACCGAAGCGGATCTTTACACTTAGACTTGCTTTAGCCTATTGTCCAGGTAGCCTGGGTAGAATTCGTGAATGCGATTCTAACAGATGGGTCAGCATGTCTCTGTCATGAGAGGGCCGGCTTCTATCCTCGGACGATATTTAATAAGCTCCAGTCGGAGCCCCAAGTCCTTCCTATATCAGCCACTGCAACGGCTACTTTCTCCATAACAAGTCCCATCACGACCTAACCGGAGATCGAACCCGGACCACCTTGATGGAATTCCAGCGTGCTAACGTGTGAGCCTCAGATGTTAGGCTTATTTCTGATAAGCAGTACCTACAGACAGTTACTGTGCTTTTTTATTTTCTTGTTATCATAAAAAGATTTACATTTAGAGAACTTGCTGATACGTATTCGATTTTTGAAAGAGCAATTGTAAATGGAAGAAAAACTGCAAGGCTTTATTAGCTAAAATGCAGGGCGAGTCATATTTGTGTACGTACTATAAAGTTGTGCAGAGTATTCTATACTAAAAATGAAACACATTTTTTTTTCATATAAACTTATGGTCGTGCCCAGTTCATTATGTAGATAATGATTGGAACAGTTAGAAAAGACAGCAACTGCTTTTCTGAGACTGTTTTTAATGACGTGGTTATATACATTGCAAGTTCACAGAAGATGCTCTACATGTCCACCATTCACTTCTCAACACACTTTCCACCTCCTCTGCCATGAATAACTTGCTCTTTGAACAATGCCCCGAATTGAATTTCCTACAGCCAGAATTGCATTCAACAGATGCTCTCTTATGGCGTGTAGTTGAGAATAAACTAGAGTCCCGTCGCCCTTGTTTCCGGCAGCCAATCACGTTGCAAGTCGGCTAAATTTAAACGTGTGCGTCTTGTCATTCGCTGTTGATGCCGTCATGCACTTCCTAAGCCTCGATAAATACTTAATATAATCGCCAGCCATTTTTGCTCTTTCGTTGGCGTTCGCAGAAAGCACACGAGGACGTTATTTGCCCCTCAATTATTTGCTCAATTACAGTGCGTTTGATTTATTATCATAGGAGCTACGACATGATCATGTCTAACGGTGCGGCAAAAAAGATTCTTCTTCTGGTAGCTCGGTAACAAAAGAACAAAAATGGCGAACGATACTCTCTATCTAACCTTTATAGAGCCTTCACTTCCTAAGACGTAAGCAAAGAGGAGGAGTCACGCCGGTAATAACAGCGACGCAACTATAGTCCCTTCATGTGACCCCACAACCAGAAATCGCAGGGACGGAGTTTAGGCGATCGCGTCGGCCATGCAGCAGGCCCGTTGCGTTCACTCATCTGCTTGGATACCGTTCATTCAAATGACGTTTCACTGCACGACGGTAATGCGCAGATGCTTCATCTTGAAGTGATCAAGTGTTCAACCGTGTTGACAGTGGTACCGTTTGTTGTGGTAGTTCAGTCTGCAAGAACGCGCAAATACGCAGCACCTGTTGGCTTATTGTAGCGTTTCTGTCTCTTCAATAACATTAATTTTGTACTTACTGTGTACTGTAAAGTGTCGCCTGAGCGACTGATGCACAAATAGCTTCGAGTTTAAATTTTCTTGGAATATAAAATTCTTGTTTTTTATTTTAATTCCCTTTGTATTAAAAATTCCAGTCGTTGGTTTCATTACCGAACAGAAACAGATTATCTACCTATAATCCCATTTCCTTTTAAGCCTGGTCCGCGGAAAACATCCGTAATGATGAGGATTAAGCGGAATTAATAAACCTGCTGCAACACGCGGCACAAATAGCAAGGAGTTTAAGTCGAAAAGACCAGTAGCGTACAACCAAGTACAAAGTGAAAAATTTACATTTTAGCCTGTTGCGCTTCTGTAAGAAGAATAAAAGAGTATGGATCTTACCACAAACGTCAGTTATTTTGCACCAGACAACTGTGCGTTTAGTGCAAGATGTCTTAAGATCTTTTTTTTTTTTCATTTAAATTCTATGCCGCAGCGACTCTTACTTCAAATTATTTTAAATGTTTAGGAAAAAAATGACTAAGAAAGAAAACATTTAAAAAATGTAAACTTAATATACTTTAAATACAAAACACAAGACAAAGCATACTTTATAAATAGAAGAGAAGCAGAAGTCAAATGTCGTATATCCTCTACCACAACCTTGGCTAATATATTCAGTTAAATAAGTTTCAAATCACTCACGTTGGATCTGGGCAGTTATAATCTGAAGATGTCGACAAAAACAGAGAAAATATGGGATCGTCAACCGATGTAAAGTAACGATTAGTATGTCTGACCATGAAACGAGCGGGTCCGGGTTCAAATCGTGGTTGGAAAAAATTATATGGTTCACGGCACAGCTTCCTGTAAATGCCTTTGCTTAGTGGTCCAACGAAAAATAAACCTATATAAACATACGTGGCTATTATAGCTTCTATAATTATTCACTTTTACTAGTGATGTGGGGTTTAAATGATTAAACGACTAATTTCTATTTAAAGATTAATCGATAAAAATGTTTAATCGAATAATCGAGTCGATTAAAATTAATCGATTGTACTTGATATTAATTATTATTTTGTTAATACAAACTCAGAGTAAAAATTCCGATTATATTCGTCTATCAGAAATTGCTTACTTGAAACACAATAATACCGTCATTTTGTAACTGCAAAGCAAGTAGTAGGTAGCATAGGGCAAATCTTTGCACAAACACTTCAGAAAGAGGTTAAGATATGAGGAGAGTGACCTGGTCTATCCCTATTGAAAGTTGAAACACAATTAAGATTCTCAACTCATCTTCCATAGCATATGAAATACATACATTTCTGGAATTCGGCCTCCTCATCCCTTAGCCATGGCTAGACTGTGTGCAAATGAGAGAGTAACTATCTTCTTCTCTTTCTAAAATTTTGTAACCCGATTAAATAAGGGTCAGTCTGCTGTTCTTTTGTTGTTTCCCTACCGAATTTCTACATGAAGCTTGTGTGCTTAGTTTGCTAAAGAAATAATTCTGATTTCTGTGGTCTCTGAGATAAGTGAAAACTCCATTATGTCATAGGCCTACGAGAATTTGAGAAGTCAGCTCGGAGAAACATTTGGATTTAAATTGAACGACCGTGGAAAAGTGCTTGAGAGGAAAAAAATCGTGTTTAGTAATGCAGGAATCATTGTTACTAAACGCATAGTAGCACTTAATTCGGAGCATGTGAATGCACTCACATGTTTAAAATCAAGCATGAAGCAGTATTAACTAGGTGAGTCTTAATAGGTCGTCCATGGGCTGTCGCGAAACGGATTTATTTATTAATCAACAACAGTGGTCTCAAGCTTAAGTCCACCGTACGCCTTCGTAGAGATGAGACGTGAATTGCTGAGCTGAAAAGGAAAGGGATCATAAGTTATCGTTCAGTTTCGTTGTCTAAGTGGAATCTTTCACCATATACTTACAGCGAATTTGTAGCGGATAATGAGTAACTATGGAATTGAAAATTTCTTGATACAAAAAATCAGTTCGGAGATATAAAACACTAAACTTTACGGACCTAAATCTTTGTCTCCAGAACACATGAGCATCAAAGAGTACCTTTCCGCAAAATTAACTTTGCAATGTATTAAGTTATTCGGTATTATAGCTAATTTCTTTTCGCAGAACACGTCCGCATCGCAAGAGTAACCTGTGACCTGTTGAGCTTCGAAATTGATGGATTCAAAGCTAATGACAGCTTCTGTGCGGCTCACTGTCTGGGCATGCGCAAGGGCTACAAAGGAGGACACTGTAGTAAAGGCGTCTGCCACTGCCGGAAGTGAAATCACTCCAACCCACAGCGTTGAAGTCATATCTACTTGAACAGTGTTTTTTTTTTGTCTCTTTACAACTGTAACAAAATAAATAATACATATTAAACTAAGTTAACAAAATCATTTCACTGAAGTTCAATGCTACATTTATAAATTTAATATAAATCAATAAAACCTTGGCTTGGTTCGGTTCGGTCTGCCTTTACTTTGCTTCCCGAGAAATAGAACCTGGACAGAACGAAACACTTAGGCTCACAGTAGCCCGTTGTGCGTACTTATGTGCGCTGATTGCTTCCATTGCGACGGGTGGCATTCGTGAGACCGACGATGAGAGGCGGGACATCTTCCCTCAGCCTCACAAACCAGGTATTATCCCTTGGCCAGTACCTGACAAATCCCATATATTCGAGCCTCTAGCCATTAAATCCTGTAACAGTATCGGAGACTCATAGATTCTCCAAGTCTTCACACCATCCCATTATCACCCCGAGATCCGTATTTTCTCCACGATTTCACCCAATGCCATAACTCCAAGCCCCAAACCCTTATATCCCATATCAGTATCGAAGACACGTATTTTATTCCAAGACTTCACCCCTCCCATAACTCCATGTCCTTAAATCCCATATCAGTATCGAAGACCCGTATTTTCTTCCAAGACTTCAACCCATCCCATAACTCCATGTCCTTAAATCCCATATCAGTATCGGAGGCCAGTATTTCCTCCAAGACTTCACCCCAGCCAATACCTCCAATCCCTTACATCCTATATCAGTATCGAAGAATCGTATTTTGTCCAAGACCTCACCCCATCCCATAACTCCATGTCCTTATATCCCATATCAGTATCGGAGATCCGTATTTTCTCCAAGACTTCACCCCATCAAATAACTCCAAGCCCTTAAATCCTATATCAGTATCGAAAAATCGTATTTTGTCCAAGACTTCACCCCATCCCATAACTCCATATCCTTATATCCCATATCAGTATCGGAGACCCGTACTTTCTCCAAGACTTCACCCCAGCCCATAACTCCAAGCCCTTACATCCTATATCAGTATCGAAGAATCGTATTTTGTCCAACACTTCATCCCATCCCATAACTCCAACTGCTTAAATCCTATATCAGTATCGAAGAATGGTATATTATCCAAGACTTCACTCTCCCATAACTCCAAGCCCTTAAATCCTATATCAGTATTGAAGAACCGTATTTTGTCCAAGATTTCACCCCATCCCATACCTCCATGTCCTTAAATCCTAATATCAGTATCGGAGACCCGTATTTTCTTCCAAGACTTCACTCCATCCCATAACTACAAACCCTTAAATCCTATATCAGTATCGAAGAATCGTATTTTGTCCAAGACTTCACCCCATCCTGTAACTCCAAGCCCTTAAATCCTATATCAGTATCGAAGAATCGTATTTTGTCTAAGACTTCACCCCATCAAATAACTCCAAGCCCTTAAATTCTATAGCAGTATCGAAGAACCGTATTTTCTCCAAGATTTCACACTATCTCATATCTCCATGTCCTTAAATCCTATATCAGTATCGGAGACCCGTATTTTCTTCCAAGACTTCGCCCCATCCCATAACTCCAAGCCCTTAAATCCTATATCACTATCGGAGATCCGTATTTTCTGCAAAACTTCATTTCATCCCATAACTCCGAGCCTCAAAGCCCTTAAATCCTATATCAGCATTGGAGACCCGTATTTTTCCCCAAGACTTCATTTCATCCGATTCCATAACTCCAAGCCCTTAAATCCTATGTCATTATCAGAAATTCGTATTTTCTCCGAGACTTCAACCCATCCCCAATAGAAGTGGAGTGATGCTGACGTCATATTTTTCCTACTTACGCGTTCTACAGGCCTGGTGTAAGGGATAAAAGTATTAAGACTTCGGCCTGAGGGTGTCCCCAAATTTCAACGGCTGCGTGAATTTTTTTCACTGTAGCGCTCTCCAAATTAAAAGGGGGGAAAAAGAACCAAGCGAAGAGTATCACCTCCACTTTCATTACATAAGAAGTCAAGAGCCAGTCAGCCTGAAACTTATTTGTACGACTTCTGCCTCAATATTTAATGCACAGCCCTTGTGTTCACCAGTGACTACTGACTTGTGCCTGTGTTCCTTACGTGCTTTCAACAGCGCATACGTGAGGCGAGGAAGGCTTGCTCTCTCGTCGACATCACTGAAAAATCCGCGACGCGACGCAGGGTGGAGTTGGTCTAGGACTAGCTCGAGTGTTATCGCAATAGATTTTCTATGTTGCAGTGATGAGTCGTAGTGCCCTCTAATTAAATTCAGTTTAACTCTACCGTTGTAAAATCAAAGTTTAAATCAGATACTATCGAAATATTGCGTAACTCTCTTCCTTGGATAGAAAGTGCTTGCTCAACTGGAGAAGCGCATTCATCAGCCAAGGTCATCTGACAGGTATTACGACACGATAACGATTGGCGGAAGACGGGAATTCACCTAGCCTACTCTTCATTTACGTGACTTTATTTTTAATATAACATTCCAAATGTGTTCACATACACTTGCTACAGTAGTAGCTCAAATAATAGTCTTCAGCAATAACTGCGGAGTGAATGGTCTTGGGTCCACACCGTCGAGTGGCAAGATTCTTCTCATCTTAACGTCAATGACGACCCGGGTACATTCAGCCTCCTGTCAAATTGAGTTCCGGTTCATTCCGGGGCTAAAGAGGAGGCAGGAACATGGTGCTGACCACATCACCCCTTTCTAGCCGTCTTGGTTGCATAGATCGGGTTTACGACGACCGCGGACCAGAGTTCCAATCTCAGCGACGGCGGAGTTGTATTTGTGGTGGACAAAGCCAAGATTATGGAAGACCTTCTCTGCATTCTTGCGTCTTTTCTTTTCATTCCATCAACACGCTCAACAGTTTCTATTTCATTATAATCTCTGACTCAAAAAATAAGACATCACCTATGTTTGCGTTACAACGAACCTCTCTCTCACTCTCTCTCTCTCTCTCTCTCTCTCTCTATATATATATATATATATATATATATATATATATATATATATATATACATCGTCCCGCGCCGTGGCGTCGCGGTCTAAGGCATCCTGCCTAGGACTCGCGTTACGGAATGCGCGCTGGTTCGAATCCTCATGGGAGAAGAAATTTTCTCATGAAATTTCGGTCAGTGTATGGGGCCGGTGCCCACCCAGCATCGTGATGTACTTTGGGAGCTACGATAGGTAGCGAAATCCGGTTGCGAATACCAGCTATAACGGCTGGGGGGATCATCGTGCTAACCACACGATACCTCCATTCTGGTTGGATGATCGTCCACCTCTGCTTCGGCATGTGGGCGTGAGGCCAGCAGCCGGCTGGTCGGTCTAGGCCCTTCACGGGCTGTAGCGCCACGGATTATTATTATTATTATTATTAGTATTATTATTATTATTATTATTATTATTATTATTATTATTATTATTATTATTATTATTATTATTATTATTATTATTATTATATATACATCAGCGGTGACCAAAACTCGAACTGCAGTGACTGCATGCGACAGACAGCCTATGAAGTAAGGAGACGGAGGAAAGGTACTTGGCATGAAAACTACAGCCAGTGGTGGTTCCTGTACTAACATCTTGATCAATCCCGCGGATAAAAATCTCAAGCTTTGCTGTATCAGTAATGTCACTTCCGTCATCAAGAGCTAGTGAATAATATACGATTTTTCTTACTCCTTTTTTAACCTTCCTCTTGAATATAATCAGGAATTTTCTCAATTCTTCTTTTGATACTTAGTCCAGAAAGTCAAAGTTTTTTCAAAATTAAAAACTTCTTATGGACAAGTTATTTAAGCTATTTTAATCATACTCTTCTGAGATATTCTGTTCTATTAAAAGGGTTCACAGCACGAAATATTTCAAACCCCATTAGATAGCTGACTTCCTTACATTTATTTATGTCATTTTTCTCTTCCTGGCTATGATTTAAGACATGTCAATTCCTGGCGTTTAACAGTTCGGTGGCACATAATATTGAACCAGTTTTTCAACAATATTATTATTAAATGAATAACTAATAAATAGTTACCCTCATCTAAAGATTAAGGAGACTAAAATTGAGATAAAACCTAATAATTTTATCCTTCTAGAGAGAAGATCTAAAAATATAAATATTCATGCACGTGCAGAAGAATGATAGAAACACATACTTAGTGGTCAGTAATAATACAGTAATAATAATAATAATAATAATAATAATAATAATAATAATGGTAATAATAATAATAATAATAATAATACATTATTCAGCGCTGCAATGATTGTTTCCATATACTCTTAATTGAACCGTTGAGCAAAGTAATCATGTTAAATTTTGTCCGAAGGAACAACAAAGAAGTTCTCCTTCTCATTCTTTACGAAACCACCTCTTACTGCTTGTAGAGAAAGAGTTTGTACAGCGACATGATACAGCCACTGCTTGCCTTCAGTACGTGAATTAAACTGACAGCAATGTACAGGAAACTCCTCGTACCCGTTTGAATGTCAGTGATTACACGATGTAATCACGACACCCGCTTTGGTCACCGCTGCCATTTATATATATATATATATATATATATATATATATATATATATATATATATATATATATAAGCCGCTAATTGTAAATCGAATTGGCTGAAGGAGCTGGAACGAGAAATAGGCAGATTAGGTCTAAATTGGCTATTGAGAGAACTAGGGTCTATAAACACGAAAACTATTGGAAGAATAGTAAAAGAGAGGGCAAACGAAACTTCGGGACAAGATATTTTTAGTAATATTAAAGACCTAGGATCACTAAAATACTATAGGGAGGTTAAGCAGTTTTGGGAACAGGAAGAATATGTTAGACTAAATTCAAGGGAAAAGAGAACAGGAATGGCATGGTGGAGATTAGGTATCTGGAGACTCAAGAATAGGAGAGGGAACGTAGAGAAGGATAAATGTCTTTTGTGTGGACTAGCTGAAGACGCAATGCATATTACGCTAAAGTGCCAGGCAACGAATGATTTGAGACACAGTTGGGTAGATAAAAAATTTCTACAAATAAACGCTATAGTAGCTTATAAAAAATGAATGGTCACCTAAACGCCAGCAATTTGTATAAATTAGGAACATTTCTTTTTAGAGTTAAAATTAGATGTGAAGAGAAAGTCAAAGCTCTAACGGAGATGGAATTATAAATGTTGAGTAGTCACACGATAAGAAACTACGAAGAGTAGTCAATGAAGTTAACAGAATAATTCTTAAGAGATTGAGCATAAAATGGAAAAGCTAAGGTAGGAGTTTTAAATACAAGAGCTGTACTTATTATTAGTTGTGTACCATTATTATTATTACTATTAGTAGTAGTAGTAGTAGTAGTAGTAGTAGTAGTAGTAGTAGTAGTAGTAGTAGTAGTAGTAGTAGTAGTAGTATTGTAAACAGAGGATGCCTATAAGTTCATTATGTATTAGTTTGTGTCTTATTTGTAGAGAGAGTGATGGCGGATTAAGAACTGGAATACACCTAATCAGCCATGACGTGAACAATGATTGATGAAATATATATATATATATATATATATATAGTAAATGGCATAACTGTGAAGGGGGTAATATAATTCATAAATATAAAAAATTGTTATGCGTTTTGTAATTAAGTGCATGGTTAATTAGAACATGAATAAAAACTAGTTATTGCTTAATCTAGTAAATTTTAATTCATACTACCGATTCTGTGAATAAAGTCAAGTTTATTCTTAAACTTATAAGCTATAACTAGAGCTGAATATTACTGAACAAAGTTTATACAGATAAAACTTAAATTTTCCAGCAAGTGGTTAAAAAAGTGTGAATAAAACCCACTTAAAACTATTTAACTACAAGTTTAAGCTTACGAATTTTCAAGTGTGCTTCTGACCAGACTTAAAATCAGTTTGTGAGGCTACATCATACAGAATGGCTGCTTTCATGAATATTCGGACTCATAAATTATACAGAGAACGTAAATCAACGCACACAGTAGACTACATGGTCTGTTCAAATTCGAAGAAGAGAACGTTGAATGGCTGGCTGAGTATTTTCTGGGTGATAATTCTGAAACAAGAGAAGGTGCTTTAAGTCAAAAACAGTGAATGGAAATATATCTACGATTCCTAAGTGATCCAGGTTTCCAATCAGGGATCGCACAAGACATAGACACAGTGAAAATAGTGTCAGGAAAGATACTGGAAAAGGCACCTTTATAGATTAAATTCTCTCGCACAGATCTTGAAAAACATGAAGCAAAAGCACAATGGACTGAACGATATGACTTTCCTAATGCAATAGAAGCCACAGATTGCACGCATATGCGAATTCCTAAACCACGAAATAATGGTGACGAATATGTAAATCGGAAAGGTTTTTGCAGCTTAAATGTACAGTGCACTTGTAATGCGAAAGAGGAAATTCCTAGTATCGACGTCCAATGACCGGGATCAGTCCACGACAATAGAGTACTAAGGGGATCTGATATTTATCGGGTGATGAATCAAGGCAACAGTGATGTTCTGTTACTTGGTGGTTGTGGATATGGAATTATGCCTTGGCTGCTTACTCCTTATGAAAATCCATGCACTCCAGAAGAAACACGTTATAGAGCAATTCCTTGTGTAACTGACTGACATTTACAGTACACTTTGACAGCAAAGTGTCTGCCTAAATTATATAATGGGTTGAAATTAGACTGTGTCACCGAAGGATTTTATAGAGGGAAGTGTACACTTAAGATACATATAAAAATAAACTTCTTTAATAGGAAAAGTATACTATTTATTTACGTCCAAAGTGTGTGTAACTGACTGACATAAATGTCAACTCTCTCTTCGGGTGAACATGGTTCTCCACAGATTTCTCTGACTTGCCATTCCTGATACAATTTTTCAAAATATAGTTCGGAAAGGAAATTGTAATCATCGGTTTAAGTTGAAAACGACCTCCAAACTACGATTAGTAATGGAGTTATGGCCGAAAAAGTGATGTGTAACTGACTGACATTCTGTAACTGAATGACATCTCTGAATTTTAAAATGAAGTTGCACTTACAGAACCGTAAATAGTACAAAATAATATGAAACTTGATAAGTAGTAAATTAACATAACGATTAATTTAAATGAATAATATGTTTTCCAGAATACAAAAATTAGTTTGCTTAACCATGCATCTTAAATGACACAAATTAATGCACATACAAGTATTACATAGGCCTACTTAATAACATATATAGTTCTTTCTCTGTGATTAAATACTGTATATACAAGCCATATGCATTGGTGTTCAATTTTAGGACTATAAGAGTGTCACAGCAACCTTGACAGCGCTTATCACTCTATATGGCATCAACTCCCTAGCGTAAGACAGTATGTTACGTTATTCAAGCGCGTTCCTAATCATCTGGCACTGACCTCCTTATCGATTACGATAAGGTGACGCAGATCACAGTTTATTTTTCCCATGCCTATGGCTGTTATATATTATGTTCATAATAATAGATTAGAATGTTGAGTTCTTCTTTTAGATTGAATTTGAACCATTGGAATTAAACACGTACAGTAGAAGCACTCTACGGCACTCGTTGACTCACTTATTTAGTCTAACAAGTATACACTGCAGGAACACTGTCAATATGTCACTTGTTATCTGAACAAACTTCAGTTTCTTTTCATACACGGAACCTGTGGCTCTTTCGCATTGATTGTTCACAAGACAGTTGTACATATTCTATAACATAGGGATCTAACACTTTCACGTAATGAACTCCATGAGTTGCCGGAATAGGTGCAAGATGTTCAAATCGTTTTTCGAGATACTTCTTTCCTTCGTCTATCTCAATCTGTGCTACCTTCTGAAAAATAATTTGGATGTTTTTATTGCTCACAATGTTACAAAATTCTGTAGCGCTTTGTATCTTCTTCCCCGATTTCGCAGGCATTCATGCCATCCTTTTACTTGGTCTCCAATCACATCCACGGCCCCTTTGCCATGATATGACTGAAAGAAGTTCCATTCTATGTTAAATCCAAATATGCGAGCAAGCAATGTCACATTGCTTAATGTATACTTCTGCTTAAAATGACTCGCTGCTCCATCTGAAAATATTTTTACCACATCAATGTTAGGAATAATCGCCAAAATTTCCGAAAACACTTTTCGTAGACAAACATCCACTGCATATTTGCCATGCGCTACATAATCTGACACTAATGCAGAGGATTTCTTTTGAACTTCCCTGTCACCTTCCTGTTTAAACCAGGCAACAGCAGTAAATATTGAAACCTGCTTATTGCTCCAATGAGCTGCCTGAATCTCATTTTGCTTTTTTCAGGTGTAATTACTGCACACTTAACACCAGTTCACGTATAACTTCACCAAGGCCTTCCAAGTAACTAAGCACGCTGTGAGAATGAAGAGCATAACAGCTGAGAGAGCGACATGTCAGTCACTCACAATGCCGTTGCGGAAAACGAAATCACTTTAGAAGAAAATGTTCTAATACTTTTTTATTGGTCATGTAGTAATAACGCAGAATACCAAAGGAAATTATAATCTGTCAATTATTGTGCTGTGTGGAAGAGTTTTTGTATGTTTCTTGTGACGGACTGACCGTAACTTACAGTACAAATAATTATAATGATTTTAAGTTATTTAGGATCTTAGGATACTTCAACTAATTTCATATTTACTTCAAGGAAAGACCAAAATATGGTATACAAAAAAGACGGCTCGAAATAAAACAAATTTACGTGTCCAAATTGTGACACGAAACATAAGTATCTATGCGTGTTTTTTAAGTGTTTGGAATATGACAAGATCTGCAGCAAGTTACAGACTAAAAGAAAGAGTATTTTAAACATTATCTTACGAAATAAGACAATTTAAAGTAAAAAGAAACATATTTCTTCAACAAAAATAGTCCTACATCAATTTCAAGAAATTCACCTCAGTATGACATTTTCGTGCAATTGCTCTATAATAATCTGCTGAAAAAAGAACGAGTCATCATAGAAAGGTGTTTTGGACAATTAAAGCGAAGATTCCCTATTCTCAATTTAATACGTGTGAAACTAGATAGAGTGTCATCTGTGGTTATCAGCTGTGCAGTGCTTCATAACATTGCTAAGTACTTAAATGATCCACTGGAAGAAGAGGTAGGCGAAGGTGTTCAATATGAACATGAAGAGGAAGTGGAAGTGGAAAATGACGATGAGGAGCTTTCTTCTTCTTTCCACGTTATATTATAATGGCACTCCTAACACATACTACTAATGTATTTCAAATATCGTACGATGAAGTAATACACGGTACTGAAAATTGTACAAATAATTAACACGCTTGTTTTGCGTTATTTTCCAGGAGAGGTACATTCAAGTATACCACCTATTTTAATTGTCTCTTTATCCTGTCCGAGAATATGAGCTAACGTATGTACTTCTAAACCACACGTCTCTGCAGTCAGATTCTTTGTTTGTGAAGAACTGACACGCACTGCATCATAAGTTAGTCCTTTAAAAAAATTATATACAAAAATACCATACTCCTCGCTTGTGAGTGTAGGACTATCCTTTTGCGTATAACAGATGAAACACGAGAGCCAATTGCAATCCCTTCAAGAGACATTGTTACGGTAAGTTACACATCACACAAGAGAAAACAGTCCACGTCTGAATTTGAAAATAAACAGATTCTATCTTCGTTCACAGAGACGGAATTCAGAGCAAAATATGTTCTATGCTGTAGGTTGGATATCTCTGTTTAGTCTTAAAGCGATAACACGCGAGCCAGTTGTCATACAATTGCCATTCTTGTACAGTTGGATTCAGAATTCGGAGCTCTATTGAATGGCACAGCTTAAAATTCATTCCTAGCCATAAATATTGTGCGCGCAAGAAAGAAATTAATACGTGACGCTTCAGCGAGACTTCGCGACGATTTAACTATACTAGACACAACATATCATTAAGTACTAAGATACAACTTCGACATTTTTCCCCTATTACTTGATCACAAGCTAAAATCTAGTGCTTTTCCAGCCCACAAGTTCACTTCATTACTGCCAACACTTCCTCTAACACCCGCAAGTTACAGATATTGGGATAGTTAGTCATTTTGTAATTGTTAGGTGTGGCACAATTGATTCCGGTCAGCATTTAAATTCAGGCTGATAAATCACGTTCGGCAAAAATTCACCAATTTTAATATTGTGTGTATATTTTATTGTATATCGCGATTATAATACATTATAAATTGCGAAAGTGGCGAGTTGTATGTGAAGTTATTGTTTTCATCACTTCACAACTTTGAAATAGTTCTTTTCAGAACTACAATACCGATATTGTGTTTCGTGGTAAGTAAACATTTGGAATATGCTGTAATATTACAATAAATTATTATGCATATTAGAATGTTGTTCTGTATTGTGATTCACTCTAATATATGTATTAAGGTATTATAATAAGTTATATACTTTAATTTTAGAACAGTGACTACTGAAGGTAACATCATTCTTTGAACACAAAAAACAATTAATTATTCATATTAAAATGAAATATATAATATTTATATTGTTTAGCATAATATAAGGATTTTCTCAGAAACCTACACCAAAGGCACGATTCACTGGCTTTCGTGAAATGTAGATACCGGTAGTGATAAACACGTGGTTTTAGTTTGCAGCCATAAATACTTCCAACAGTGCATTAGAATATACACGTAAGTACAAATGACTTCTATGTTGAAAGTAAGTTATATACATTTCACAGAAGACAGTAGAACAAAAGGAAATTGTGTTTCGTTTGGTTCAGCTGTTTTGAAGAATTACGTAATATAGGCCTAATGTTTACATAACCTTACAAATATTTAGTGTAATAAAAATTAATAAAATTAAGATTGAGGTTAGGTTAATGTGTAGTTCATATTTTAAAATACAGTAATCATTTCATTTTAAGATTAGGCCTACAACATGTCCAAAAGGAGAGAGATTGCAGAAACTTGTACATCAAGAAAGAAGAGGCGTTCATTGCAGAGCAGCTTACAAGAAGCAGTCGTTAATATGTCAGACAATTGAAGGCTGAAGCAGAAGAGGAAGATGTCTTTCGAACCAAAGGGGCTCTAATGAAAAGAATTGCAGTTCTTGTGGGTGTAAGTACATCTACCTGTTTTTATAAATAATATTTGACAGGATGAGCACAGACTTATTCCATAAGGATGCATTCACAATAGACTGTTCAAAATATTTACACAAGGACTTTATATCCTAATCTAATGTAGAGTTCATAATAAACTAATGTGCGAGGTGGAGTTTAATCCATATCTGCAACTAGTTTTGAAAAATTTTAAGCTTATAAATATGAGAAAAACCATAATCTTTATGTCTATAGAAATAATTAAAAAAAGGTATATTATTTGTTTACATCACAGACATGAAAAGCTTGAAATATAAATATATTAATATAATATCCATATTTTTATTACAGCATTCGTACAGTGCAGTTGAAAGAATTATTGCCAAATATGAAAAGGGGCACCCACTGTCTACACCAGGGAAACACAAGAAACGTCCACGATGCGTAACTGGAATTGATGATTTTTCCAA
This sequence comes from Periplaneta americana, assembly GCF_040183065.1. Taxonomy (NCBI): domain Eukaryota; kingdom Metazoa; phylum Arthropoda; class Insecta; order Blattodea; family Blattidae; genus Periplaneta; species Periplaneta americana. The sequence goes on along the minus strand of NC_091125.1, from coordinate 98,330,686 downwards.
GGAAGCCATTGCAAGATTTATATATGATAGACTGAATCGAGGTAAAGATAATTATGGCAGTGACATTTTTAAAAGAATTATATTAAGTTGAAACATTACAGCCTACACTTTACACTTATTATCATTTATATTTTATCATTGCTATTTTTATTTCCATGCAGGAGAAAGAGTAACAGCAAAGCTGGTGCTGGACCATGTAATGGAAAACCACGGTACGTATTTATTTCAGGGATCCCTTTCGTCATTAAGGACGATTTTTAAAGAAATGGGTTTTAAATGGAAGAAAGAAGACAGTCTCACATATGTAAGAGAGAGTGAAGATATTCAATTCAAGAGGTCCTGTTTTTTAAGAGAATATGTAAGGAATATGGAGAGTGAGAGTCCGAAGCCTGTCGTTTTTCTGGATGAAACATGGATTTTTATGAATGGTAAGCTTTATTACAATATCAATCAATCAGCTGATGGCTTCATTGGTAAGATAGCTGAGCGTTGGATAACAACACTATTTTAGGATAGTGAAGGGAATATAAGTTATAATATTATTCATTCCATGTATATTTCATAGGCTCTGCAACACATTCTTGGAGTAAACCAGCTATTGTTGGTGGTAAGGTTCAGGGAGTCATGCGTCGGCCTGCTGAGGGAGGAAGACTGGTCATCGTACATGCTGGAACCTATAATGGTTTTATTCCTGGTAATATACGGTAGCTACTATATATTGCGAAGTAATTTGTATTATAATATTTTTTATCTAGAATCTAAACATCTTTCATCTTTTACAGGTGCAGATTTAATATTTGCATCTAATTTGAAGACTGGCCAAGATTACCACGGTGCCATGAATAGTGAAACTTTCCAGAAGTGGGTGGAAAGGCATCTTATTGTTGGTTTGAGAGATGTAGGTCCTTCCATCATTGTTATGGATAATGTATCGTACCACAATAAAGCTGCAGAGGAGCAACCCACAACAAAATGGAGAAAAGATCATTTAATGGTAAACATTATTTCTATACAACCGGAGTGATAAATAATGCTGTTAAGTTTCATTATTTATGTTCCAATGTTTTTGCAGACATGGCTGAGACAGAATGGAGTACCAGTGTCAGACAATGCAAACAAGAATGAATTGCAACAGCTCTGCAAAAGGAATAAAAGCCATTTGAAGAGGTAATTTTCTAAAATGAGAATTTATTAGTAAAATTAATTTTTTTATAATGGCAGATACTTGACTGTTCGTCATTCACCCATATAAAGCCAGTTCAATTCAAGGAAAGTAAAAGCGTCTCTGATGATCAGACACCTCATATCACAACCTACTATTTTTTTTTTTTTTACAATATAAAGTATAGACAGATTTCTGTACTTTAAAATACAATGAGGCTGTATGATCTCATCACTGATAATTTCAAGCTGTGTTCTTTTCTATTATTCTGAAATTGCTTAGGACTTAACAACAGATTTTCACTTCCAGGGATTAGCTATCATGGTGCTCCAAGAAACGAGTGAAGCTTATTTCGTTGGTCTCTTTGCTGAATGCACCAACCTTCTGACATCCGTGACAGAAGATTGCACAACGACATACAGCTGGATAGGCGTATCAGAGCCCATCATTAAGTCAAGGAAAGTAAATGTGTCTCTGATGATCAGACATCTCATATCAAAACCTATCATTGCTTTCTTCCCCCCCCCCCTTTTTTAATATGATATAGCTAGATTTATGTATTTTAAAAAACCAAGGAATAAATTTCTGTGGGAGTGGTATTTTGCTTCAAAACTTGCCAGGCCCTTGAGATATGCATTGAAAGTTGGCTTATTTTCAACATTTCTGTTTCAGAGCTTGATGTCACATTTTTAGATACAAATCTTATTAATCCAGTGTTAATTTATATACTATGTATAACATATTTTCTTGATTCTAATTTTAATTTTTCCTCCTTTTCTAATGACACGTGATTTATTGACAAGTCCAGTGTTGTCAGCATAATGACCACTAAAAAATTAATTCATTTACTGTTGGTGTTAAAAGGGTTTATGTGTCACAAGTTTCTTGTGTAAAACATACACAGATCCCCTTCTAATATTGACCATCTCTTAAATCAACTTCTGTCTTTTTTTCAGTCTCAAAGGATCTTATGATGCCAAGATAGCTCCACCGAATATGATCAAGGGACTACTTAAAGCAGAGGATGTCTGGAAATTCGACAATATGACCAATTTCAGAATTATTAGAACATTGTGCAAAGAACATGAATGCTCGAGGACCATAATATGTCTGTCAGAAAATTATAATTATTTTATTTTTGTATCACTTTGTATTTTCAGAAAAATAAGTTTGATATTACACAGAAAATAGTGAGTTGATTATTTATTGTCTAATTTCTTTGTTGTTGCCTAACTATAATACATTATTTACCTATATTAAGTTTGTATGAGAGAATAAAAAAATATACATGTTAATTGCAACCTGTCCCTTGTCAAAGTATCCTCTCACTCCTGAGGCAAAGGCTGGAATACTAACATTGTATTACCCTGATTGAATGTATCAGTCCATAATGTTCTATATAAATATATGTATGTAATAAAAAAAGTTTGGTTATTATGTCACACACACTTTTCCATTAGTCCTGAAATAATACAAATATTTCAATTCTGTTCCTTCTGCTGGTTGAAACAAATTCCATCATACAAAGTGAATTCTTGCATAGAAATTGGCAATCAAAAGTAAGTACGATATTTTACATTTTCATTATCTGTTTATTAAAATTTTTATTTATTTAATTAAAAAAATCCCATTGCCCTATTGAATATTTCGAGGACATCATACCATAAGGGAGTATGAACAAATGCAGGGTTATTGAAATATTTCAATAGAAACTTTGTTTGAACTAACGTTTATTAATTACAGTGGGCATGAGGAAGGATCAGGAATGTACCTTGTTATGTAAACAAGGATAGAATAATTATTCTATATTTAAATGGTTCTAATGTAAAGGTGTAGTTTTGCTCATATGCCCTTCTGGGATGATAGCCTCGAAAAAAATAGGTTTAATATATAATATAATTAGGCTGTCTACTATTCCAGTTATATGTTTATTCAAATTCTTGCTGATCAAGTTTGAAAGAGAAATGTGTGTACCAAAATAAATGAAAAATAAATAATAGGGATGGATGTAATATAGTTTTAAGAAGAACTGATTGCGAGATAAGAGAAACAACAAGGTAGTTTAAGCCATGAACATTATTAACATTAGTGGTTTACGTTCAAGGTTGGTAGCACTGAAGTGCAGCCATGTTTGATTATTTGGTACGTCATTATATGTTGTGTCGAGTATAGGCAACACCGCTTCAATGTCACTGGCTAGTCGAGATAGACCGGTCTGAACTAACTCCGCCTTATATGCCTTCCTATTCTGAAAGCTCTCTAGTACTAAAACTTAACATTATGGGTGCTATTCATAGACATTTCGCAGCACGCGCTACGAGCGTACTAAGCTAGCCCCGGCTATCGACTGGTTACTTGTACAGAATTCAAATCATATCCTATCGCTAACAGTGGTTTATGAATACGAAAAACGCTGAACATCCACCGGAAACCAGCGCTAAAAATGTCTATGAATACGGACCTATAAGTTGTAACTTGATTTTTATTCACCTGGCCCATTAGGCTGAAAGTGTACAGAGCCTAGCAACCCATCGCCTGCTCACCTACGAATGCACACACGAACTCAGATCTGAACAGAGAATTCCTTCCCTTAGTCACTGAAGCAGGGCTGCCAGATTTTCTAATGGCAGGAAATAACGATATGTGTTAAACATTTTATTTAATTTACAAGAAAAACTCTCCATATTATTTAAAAACTGCAAGGGGATAAAAATAATTCCTTATCAGTTTCTCTAATCATAAGACTAAAAACCAGAATCGTACGGATAGCACTGATCGAGTCAAATAGTGTTCACATTTTTTTTTTTACAAAGTATTCATTTGGGACTTATTAGAATTTTTGTTGTACTCTATCCAAGGTATAAGGCGTTAAATTCTACACAGTTATATTACCTCTGGATGGAATAATATAACTACAGATTTAAGGGGGCAATAGAATACATTAAAATAAATTAAAAATCTACCATGCATTTTGCAATTAAGTGCATGGTTAATTATAAAATTATGCTGAAACTCTACGTAGTTTGGCTACAGCGCATCGCCGGCTAACCTACTTATACATATACGAACACAGTTTTGAATAATACCAGCAGATTCCGTCCTTTAGTCACTGGACCAGAGTTGGCATATTTTTTAATGGCGGCAAATAACGATATGTGTTAATCTTTTCATTTAATTTGCAAGAAAACAGTCCATTTTATTTAAAAATTGCAAATGGATAAATCAGTCCTTATCAGTTTCTTTAATGTTGTTTAGTCAACTGTCCGAAGAGAGGTTTGAACCTCATACGTGACGCAAATTAAGCTTTCAGGAATAACTCCCTGTAAAGTTAATTTGAATACGTGACACCGAAAAGACATCACTCAAGAAGTAATTAAGCCAGAAGATAATAGCACAGTCATGTATATACAGTCACGAAGCTCTATACGTAGGGAATATGCATCCATAGATAGTGCTAACATTAGGATCGCTACCATCGCCTCATCACAGACAATGCGAAATAGTACCGGCACAGTCTATTGTTCCTACTATCCTCAACAACTCAAGCTTCGTGACTGTATATACTAGACTGTGATAATAGTGTAGGATGGCTAGTTCCTTTTCCCCTCCATTGCATACATCGCTGACTAGTACCACATTACACTAATCAGACTTCAGATGCATACAAACAATAACTGTTCATCCTCTGACACATATCAAATGAGATATACTGCCTGATAATAGATGTACTGTACATATCGCCCAGAACCTCAATCAGAGTTATTTCTAAAATCATAATAGCAAAAATCAGAAACCTACGAAAAGTACTTATCGAGTGAAGCAATGTTACATTTAGAGGATTTTTTTTTTCTGAGAAAAGAATTCGTCTGTGACTAATATGATATTCGAATTTTTTGTTACACTTTATTCATGGAATAATCTGTTAAAATCTACATAGTTATGGCCCATTCACAATGAAAATTAAACATAACCGTAACATAAACACAGAAGTTTGCGCCCAGGATACAAAAATGGGATCATTCACAATGATTCACATAAGCATTGACATAATCATTACCGTAAGACGTTAACATGAAAGTTTGCAAACTCCAAACTTTCATGCTTATGGTTACGTGATTTGCAAACAAAACACAATCGTGGAGCGCTGAAGTATACGACAGAATATGAGAATATGGTGTCGTTGTTATTCTTCCATGGTTACCAAATATGTTTGATGTTATGTTTATGTTCCTATCGTGAATGATGGTATGACATCTTGATTTTACCGTAACGTTTATATTCTTAAGTTAAAGCTTACGTTATATTTAATATTTAATTGTGAATGATCCATTATAGTAATTTCACCCTGCATGTATAGACTGTGTGTGTGTGCGTGCGTGCGTGTGTGTGAGAGAGAGAGAGAAATAGAAATAAGCACTGGGGCTACGCTTGAAAGGAACCCGCTTAGACGACCATCACAGTATTACGCAACTCATTCCATCAAGGGTGTAAAAAAGCCTCTTCTGGCTTAAGTACAAGCTCCATATCCCACTTGTTAAGCACCTCTATTCCTTCATCATCTCTTTCTCGTGTCGAGGTCGTACAACTTACCTTGCATAAAATGTACATAATCATGGGAAGAATCGGACTAAAGGAGATTGTTTGTGGAATACAATTTTTTTGTTGATGTATATGGGGAAACCCTGAGAAAAAAGCATCTCCTCCGTTCTTGTCCAGCAAAATTATCGCTCTAATCAGCACGGTAGTCGAACTTGATTTTACTGTGAAGCTCGCGTTATAGCACTGTACTACCGGAAGCCATATATCATGTGGTACGCGTGCCGCGCACAATTTATAAACCAATATTTCATTACCGAGGCTGTATTTAACTGAGGATAAGAATAAGGTGTTAATTTTCGCACTTGATTAACCATCTGACGTGAAACACCTGGAAAAAGATATTGACAGTTGTTTCGAAACGCACTGACAAAAGCTGCACAAATACAGCAAAAACATACAACAACCACATAAATAATTCTGTATACGCCTCATTAGTAATCTTTCATGGCATGATCCCATTCTTTCATTGTAATTTACCGCGGAAGAAATGTAATTTTCAAGATCCGCTTCCGAGTGTGGAAGATTTATCAAGAATTCGTTATTGATACTGACGGGTATATAAAGAAGAACACCAATGTAGGTGCCAAAATTCACTCCGCGATTGTTTCATTTATCTGCTCCATCATGAAGACCGTGGTTCTAATCTTTCTTCTGGTGACCTGCACGCTCGTTGCAAGCGCCCCTGCGGAAGAAGGTAATGTAACAATATTATATACAGGTAACATTAGAATTATTATCGTATGTGACCAAGATTTTATTTAATTCATTAAGCACGTGTCTACTTACTCTTATCTAGTCTATTCACCTGTCTATACCTTTATCATTTTTTTGGTAAATAGTTGCAAATGCTCTACTACCTTTTCTTATCCTCCTCCTAAATCTTCATTATTATCATTATCATCATCGTCTCGTCAACAGCATAGACACGTGTTCACTTTTTTCAAGTTTTTACTTGAATTCATATTTATAACTTCATACTCATTCAATTTAACAACACATAACAAACAAAGTATTAAAACCAAGTACAAAAAAATTATTCTTAAGTAGCAATATCTCTTAAATATATGTTATTATTCGAGAGCAAATCGATGATGAAAGCTTTCATCATCGACTCTGCTCTCGAAAAATCAGAAAGTTGGAATTTATAAAACAGTTTTATTACCGGTTGTTTTGTATAGTTGTGAAACATGGACTCTCACTTTGAGAGAGAAACAGAGGTCTAGGGTGTTCGAAAATTAGGTACATAATCGATTACTCGATTAATTTCTATTTCAAGATTAATCGATAAAAATGTTCAATCGAATAATCGAATCGATTAAAATTAATCGATTGTACTTGATATTAATTATTATCTTGTTAATACAAACTCAGAGTAAATATTCCGACTATATTCGTCTACCACAAATTGCTTACTTGAAACACAACAATACCGTTATTTTGTAACTGCAAAGCAAGTAGCTGGTAGCATAGGTAAATCTTTGCACAAATACTTCAGAAAGAGGTTAAGATATGAGGACAGTGACCTGGTCTATCCTTATTCAAAGTTGAAACACAATTAAGTTTCTCAGCTCATCTTCCTAGCATATGAAATACATACATTTCTGGAATTCGCCCTTCTCATCCCTTAGCCATGGCTAGCCTGTGTGCAAATGAGAGATTAACTATCTTCTTCTCTTTCTAAAATTTTGTAACCCGATTAAATAAGGGCCAGTCTGCTGTTATTTTGTTGTTTCTTTACCGAGTTTCTACATGAAGCCTGTGTGCTTAGTGTGCTAAAGAAAAATACAGATTTCTGTGGTCTGTGAGATAAGTGAAAATTCCATTATGTCATAGGGCTATGAGAATTTGAGAAGTAAACTCGGAGAACATTTGGATTTAAATTGACTGATCGTGGAGAAGTGCTGGAGAAGAAAAAAATCGTGTTTAGTAATGCGGAAACAGTGTTACTAAACGCATAGCAGCACTTAATTCGGAACATGTGAATGCACTCACATGTTTAAAATCAAGGATGAAGCAGTATGAACTAGGTGAGTCTTAATAGGTCGTCCATGGGCTGTCGTGAAACAGATTTATTTATTAATCAACAACAGTGGTCTCAAGCTTAAGTCCATCGTACGCCTTCGTAGAGATTAGACGTGAACTTCCTAAGCTGAAGGAACATAACTTTTCGTTCAGTTCCGTTGTCTAAGTGGAAACTTTCCCCATATACTTACAGCGAATTTGTAGCGGATAATGAGTTATTATGGAATTGAAAATTTCATGATACAACGAATCAGTTCGAGGATATAAAACACTAAACTTTACGGAGCTAGATCATTCTCTCCAGAACACATGAGCATCATAGAGTACCTTTCCGTAAATTAACTTTGCAGTGTATTAAGTTATTCGGCATTGTAGCTAATTTCTTTTCGCAGAACATGTCCGCGTCGCAAGAGTATCCTGTGAACTGGGGACCATCCAAATTTTAGGATTCAAAGCCGGTGACGGCTTCTGTGCGGCTCACTGTCTCACCATGGGCAAGAACTTCAACGGAGGATACTGCAAAAAAGGCGTCTGCCACTGCCACAAGTGAAATCACTCCAACTCACAGCGTTGAAATCATTTGTACTTGAAAAATGTTTTTATTTGTCTCTTTACAAATGTAACAAAATAAATAATACATATTAAACCAAGTTGACACAAGCATTTGACTGACGTTCAATGGTACACTTGTAAATTTAATATAAATCAATAAAAACTTGGCTTGGTTCGGTTCGGTCTGCCTTTACTTTGCTTCCCGAGAAATAGAGCCTGGACAGAACGAAACACTTAGGCTCACAGTGGACCGTTGTGCGTACTTAAGTGCGCTGATTGCTTCCATTGCGACGGGTGGCATTCGTGAGACCGACGCTGAGAGGCGGGACATCTTCCCTCAGCCTCACAAAGCCAGGTCTTATCCCTTGGCCAGTACCTGACAAATCCCATATATTCGAGCCCCTAGCCATTAAATCCTATAACAGTATCGGAGACTCAAAGTTTCTCCAACACTTCACCCCATCCCATAATTACACCGAGATCCGTATTTTCTCCACGATGTCACCCAATCCCATAACTCCAAGCCCCAAACCATTAAATCCTATATCAGTATCGAAGACCCGTATTTTCTCCCAAGACTACACCCCATCCCATAACTCCAAGCCCTTAAATCCTATAACATTACGAAAAAACGTATTTTGTCCAAGACTTCACCCCATCCCATAACTCCAAGCCCTTACATCCTGTATCAGTATCGAAGAATCGTATTTTGTCCAAGACTTCACACCATCCCATAATTCCAAGCCCTTAAATCCTATATCAGTATCGAACAACCGTATTTTCTCCAAGATTTCACCCCATCCCATAAATCCATGTCCTTAAATCCTATATCAGTATTGGAGACCTACATTTTCTTCCAAGACTTCACCCCATCCCATAACTCTAAGCCCTTAAATCCTATATCAGTATCGAGGAACCGTATTTTCTCCAAGTTTTCACACCATCCCATAACTCCATGTCATTAAATCCTATATCAGTATCGCAGACCCATATTTTCTTCCAAGACTTCACCCCATCCCATAACTCCAAGCCCTCAAATCCTATATTAGTATCGAAGAATCGTATTTTCTTCCAAGACTTCACCGCATCATATAACTCCAAGCCCTTAAATCCTATATCAGTATCGAAGAATCGTATTTTGTCTAAGACTTCACCCCATCCCATATCTCCAATTCCTTAAATCCTATATCAGTATCGAAGAATCGTATTTTGTCCAAGACTTCACACCATCCCATTACTCCAAACCCTTAAATCATATCAGTATCGAAGAACCGTATTTCTCCAAGTTTTCACCCCATCCCATAACTCCATGTCCTTAAATTCTATATCAGTATCGGAGACACGTATTTTCTCCAAGATTTCACCCCATCCCATAACTCCATGTTCTTAAATCCTATATCAGTATCAGAGACCCGTATTTTGTTCAAGACCTCACTTCATCCCATAACTCCGAGCCTCAAGTCCTTAAATCCTATATCAGCATTTGGAGACCAGTATTTTTTTCGAAGCTTCATCCCATCCGATCCCATAACTCCAAGACCTTAAATCCTATATCAGTTCAGAGACCCGTATTTTCTCATAAGTCTTCACCCCATCCCCAATAGAAGTGGAGTGAAGCTGACGTCATATTTCCTCTACTTACGGGTTCTGCAGGCCTGGTGTAAGGTGTAAAAGTATTAAGACTTCGGTCTGAGCGTAAGTCCCCAGATTTCAACGACTGCGTGAATGTTTTTGACTGTAGCGCTCTCCAAATTAAGGGGGAGTAAAAGTATACATCAACAAACGATACGGCCACAATGCGCAATCTACCTTATAAAATAATATTAGGTTGACGCATAAGTTCCTTGAGTTTACTACATTACGTTGTTAGGGAATTGTTTATCGTTATTCATTTGGAGTGGGTGCTTGTAAATACGTCTTGAATTTTGCGCTATTTGTGGGCTAAAGAAGATGGAGTGCCAAGGACAAACAAAAAGAAATTCCGAGATATTCTTCTTTTTAAGTTTAACAGAGGAGCAAAGGCAGTGGAGGCGACTCGAAACATCAGTGCTGTGTGCAGGAAGATGATGTTGATGTTTATTGACTTAACTGGCTTTGAGCCAGAGGCCGTTTTAGGATCTTATACGCGCAAGATGCCCTCTCCAGTCATTGTACATAAATAATAATAAATATATATTTACATACTGTATATGACACTATTCCTAGCATAAGTGCCAGTATGTGTGTGTGTGCGGTGATTGTTTATTTATTTATTTATTTTATTTTTTTAAATTATTTTGGTGTAGGCCTAATTTCTTAATTAGCGATGATTAAGGAATGGTGAACGGGACAAGAGTTCTGGGTAAAAGATATCAGTTGATAGACAGCATTAAGGTATTATATGGGGAGATTAAGAGGAAAGCAAGAAATTAGGAAGAATGGGAAGTGCTGGGTTTGCAGTTTAAAACCTGTTCTTGGGCAGAACACTGTACAGCTGTCAAAAGAAAAAGTGGCCGCTCTCCTGGAACAAAGTTCCCTTCGGGTATCTTCGCTACAATTCGGAGACAGGCGATGTTACATGTTGTTGGACCACGTTGCCTGATATCTACAGTTATAATTGAAGTATTCTGTGTGTTATCGATAGCATAATGGTAGCGTTCAGGCCTCTTATTCATGAGGTCCTGCGTTCGATTACAACCACGTGCTTTTTATGTTCTTTTTTGTTCTGTTTTTGAGAGAGACAAACTATACATAATGGCTCCTTTATCTTTTACGATTATTTTAGTAATTAACATCAGGTTCATTAATATATTATGCCATGACTTTATCATTATGGTATTGTGGCTGCAAATGGAAAGAAAAAAGATTTTATTCTCAATAAAAATATCTTTCGTGGCATAAACATAACAAATTTACTGGCGTCGGCCTTAAAACATTCAAACAATTAAGCGTTCAAAAAACAAAACAAAAAGCCATAATTCAATATTTAGTCTATCTTCCTCTTATCTCGATCATCTTGCAGTCGAGTGGGCATGGAATTGACTAGTCTATGCAAATAGCGACTGTTTTTAGACACGATATTCCAGGCATTCTGAACATACATACATAAGTGTTCTGTCCATGGGCAGGTCTTTCATTGCAAACCCAGCAATCTCCAATCTTTCCTATTTTCTGCCTTCCTCTTAGTCTCCGCATATGATGCACATATCCTAATGTCGTCTATTATTCTTTTCAACCAGAGACCCAACCAGTTACTTTTTATCTTTCTAATCAGTTTCAGCATCATTCTTTCTTCACTCACTTTTTCAAACACAATTTTATTTCTTATTCTATCTGTCCACTTCACACGCACCGTTCTTCTCCACATCCACATTTCAAATGCTTCAATTCGTTTCTCTTCATTTCGTCGTAATGTCCATGTTCCTTCCCCATACAATGAACAGTCCACACAAAGCGCTTCACTAGTCTCTTCCTTAGTTCTTTTTCCAGAGGTCCGCAGAAGATGCTTCTTCTTCTATTTAAAGCTTCCTTTGTTCATGTTTGCAGTTTTTCTTGGGAAGGATAGGCCTAAATGCGGTAACATCCCGTTGCTTTCCGCACACCACTATCTCTTTCGCATCTTATTAAATTCCAGGGGGCTCAAGCGTGGAGATGAGGAGAGTGGATTTGACTAATTGGGCCCTCCGGACTTCACCGAAAGTCACGGCAAGGGTTAAATATTAATTCTATCAGGATGTTTGACCCTATCAGAGATCGGGAAATCTCAATTAGCCTTTGCCCCCCGCATCCTGGACTAGCTTCTACGAATCATCAGAAAATCTTAGAGTGTGATTGGGCCAATTTTTCCGAAAATGTTTCCACACTTTTGCCCTCGTAGCTCAGCGGACGAACGTCGGAATTTAGATGTCAACGTCTCAGGTTCAATTCCTCGTTACTCCTTTTCATTTTATTGTGGTTCAAGATAGTATAATGTAATAATACAAAAAGAAAAACTAATAGCAGTATTATGCAACTGGATTTTTCCAAACCTAATATTAAATTTATGTTATTTATATCGCTAAAGAACGATTACAATATAAATAACTTGAATATTATTTATACAGTATCACTAAAGAACGATAACACAATATAAATGATAAATATCGGTTTGTTTAATTAATATAAGATATTATATAATACGTGTTTAATTATCTAAATAAAGTAACCTATTTTACAGAGAAAGATGTTTATTTGTGTTATAATAATTACCTACATAAAATACAGATTATTTATATTGCGAAAGAACAATAACAGTATAAATAACTTGAATATTATTTTATAATGCTAATGAAGGAAAACAGAATACAGGGTAAATGATAACTTGAATATTATTTATATCGCTAAAGAACGATAACAATATAAAAAACGTGAATATTATTCATATCGGAATTTCACAGATTTATTACAGATGTATTTAAGAAATTGTAGAAGAATAGTAATTAGTAACAGTGTCCTATTTATTCTTCTTGGAGCCAAATTTGTAACTTTTAAAAGTGTGGTTACTATGTTGAAGTGTATGTGTTGCAACGGATGCTTGATTTGTTATGTATGTGAGTCAGTTATGGGATGCTTGATGTAGTCGCAATGTCGTAATTATAGTTTGATTGTGTTTGTGTGACTATTGTGTATTAATTTAAGATGTATGGTATGGAAAGCTGCATATTTGTGTTATAGAAGTGTTACGTATGTGTGTTGTTAATGTTTTTGTATGTTTCAAATTGATAACTGATATTTGTTTTGCAATCGCAATGCCTAATTTACGGATTGTTTATGTTTTGTTTACATCGCGTAAGCTAATTTAATTTTCTTTTCCATTTCTCTTTATGCTTATCTGTTTTGTGTATAAAACTATAGCCCTAACATACATATGTAAAATAGGGCTAACCCCCACTGGAGATACAATAATAATAATAATAATAATAATAATAATAATAATAATAATAATAATAATAATAATAATAATTATTATTATTATTATTATTATTATTATTATTATTCATATCGTTATAAAACGATAACAGAATACAAATGATGACTTGAATTTTATTCATATCCCTAAAGAACGATAACAAAATATAAATAACGTGATATCCATCAAGAACGATAACTGGATATAAATGATAATTTGAATATCATTTACATCGCTAAAGAACGATTAAAAATAAAATGAAAACTTGAAGAAGGCGCGAACCCACAACCTTTGAATCATTAAACAAGCACTCTACCGCTGGTCTGCGAGGAGCAGATATGGAAGACTTCCATAGTTGCGGAACTGCTTGTACAAGCACATGCATCGTGTAACATCGCCGCGACCCGAAGTGGACTTTGAAAATATTCGCTGTTCACGAGTGCGGCCACTTTTTTTTTGACAGCTGTACATACATACATACATACATACATACATACATACATACATACATACATACATTTCTTTTTTAAATTTTTAAGTTTCCTCTTCCGATAGCAGAAGCGTCTGAATGGTTATGGAGACTTTCATGGTGTGGTATTTTATTGATCTGCCTCTCTGTTGCTGTCGTGTGTCCTCTCAGACAGTATTCAAATTTGCAACACGTGTATGCGGTTTTGTTTGTGTGTTTTAGTTTGGTGGTTGGGGCTGGTGGTAGTTGTAAAGGAGTTTCTCCAGTGTTGTTCTGTTGTTTGTGTTCGGTGGATTTGCGAAGATGTGTTGTGTATATACGCGATTTACTGCCGAATGTGTGTATTTCCTGTTTATGTTTTTTAGGTGTGTGAAGAGTGGCTTTGTTTTTGTCGTAGTGTAAACTGTGTTGTTTCTAGTGCGTCTGTGCAGGTGGAAGATTTGGCGGAGAATTCTTCTTTCGCGGGCTTCAAATTTCGATTGGGTCGTTGGAGGGGCTTGTGTGAGGAAAATGAAGGGATGTATGCATAGGGATCTAACCAATGCTTTGTATAGGTGGAGGAGTCTTTCGGTAATACAGCCGGGTCGATTGATGCCATTTAGGTAGCTTATTGCTCTGGTGGCTGCGTTATATTTCCTCCAGGTTTCTTTAGCTACTTCGGTCCAGGAGACTTTGGAGGTGATGGGTATTCCTAGATAAGTGAGATTCCGCTGGAGTGGAAGTTGAGTGTTGGCTATTGTGATTGGGTTGTTCTGGAGGGCCCGAGTCCGGAGTTTTGGGCGGAAGACGCATATCTGTGTTTTGTCTGTGTTGACTGTGATCCGCCACGTATTGGTCCAATTTAGATACTGCCTGAGTGTTGCGTTTAGTAACTTCCTAGCGGAGGGGAGTCGGGGGTGTGTTGCCCAATATGCGACGTCGTCTGCATATTGTGCCAGTCCTACTAACGGGTTATTAGGGAGGGGAATATCTGCCACATAGATGTTATACAGAATGGGAGATATGACACTGCCTTGGGGGACTCCAGCTTCTATTCGGAAGGTCCGAGAAAGTTCGTTCCTTCCGAGTCTCACCTGTCCTGTTCGGTTCGATATGAAGCTGGAGAGCCAACGTGTGATTTCGTGTGGCAGATTTAAGGATGTGAGTTTATATTTTAGGGCGTCTATCCAAACGGTGTCAAAGGCTCTCTTGGCGTCTAAGGCAATAAGGATGCTGTAGTGTATACGTGTATAAGCCTCTTCAATAGGAGTGAGCACTCGTATCAGCTGGTCGTGTAGCTGCGCCCCCGGTCGGAATCCGGCTTGAGTGGTCGGGATTAGATTGCGGTTGCGCACATAGACATGTAGTCGTGACACGAGAACTTTCTCTATTAATTTGGCTAATGTTGTTGTCAAACTGATCGGTAGGTAGTTTTGTGGGTCAGACGCGTCTTTGCCTGGTTTAGGAAAGAGAAGAATGTAACAGTGTTTCCAGCGCTTTGGCGTGTGTCCTAGTCTGAGTGATCCTGTGTAAAGTTCTGCAAGATAATGTAGTGCTTTGGGAGGCAGTTGGCGTAGTATGTTGTACGTGATTTGGTCTGGTCCGGGGGAAAAGTTTTTATGTTTCTTAATTCCAATGATATGTCTAGCGGAGTGATGTTGTCAATGAGTGGGTCGTCGGTCGATCGAGGAAGTGGCGCTGGAAGCGGCTCGTAGAGATCGGGATTCTGTGTGATGTGATGCGTAATGTATGCTAGATGTTGGGGGTCGAAAGATGGTTGATTTGGTGTGGTGTGTATATATTCTAGTGTGAGGCTGAGAAGATCTAGTTTACCAGGTGTGTCGTATACTTTTTGTTGTCCGTCGCGTAGTGGGTGGTTTCAGTTTGCGTGTTTTCCTCGTATCCGTTTGATCACATCCCAGAAAAGTTTGGGATTGTGAGTTCTATTGTAGTCAAGTCTGTCTATAATTTTTTCCATCTGTGCGCCTCGAAACGTTGTATGGTTTCTCGTACATCCTGTTGAAGGGAACGGTACAGTCGTCTGTCTTCGTCTGCGTGTGTCCGTGTGTATAGTCTGTGCGCTGCTCTCTTTGTCTTTATTAGTTTGATTATGTTTGGCGGTAGTCAATGGCATCGAAAAAAGCACTGGAAGAATATTGTTCTCTTGTTTCAGAACACAACAGTTAGTATCCATCCACAGATGTTACGCATCTGGTGGGATAAAGAAGGCGTCGTCTACTACGAATTGCTTAACAGGAATGTAACCATAACTGCCGACATGTATTGTGAAAAACTCAGACGCCTTGCGGTCGCAATTAGAGAAAAATTACCGGGAAAACTGCATCAAGTACCGCTCTATCACGATAATGCACGCCCGCATCCCACTAACACGACGAAAGCAGCTACTATCCAGAAGTTTAGTTGGGAGGTGATTCCATTTCCCCCAAATTCTCGCTATCTTTCGATTTCCACTTTTTCTGTTGACTATCCAACACACTTCAAGAGATTTTCCTTTCGAAAAACTACCCTGGCGTTGGCAGAGAACCATCGATAATGTAGGAAAATACATATATTACTGATTTATTTCTATTTTCTATTCATGTCAAATAAAAACTTCGAACTTCTGTATCAACCCAATAGTTCAAGAAAATATATGACAAATAAATCATTCGTAAAGTGATAAAGGAACTGAAATGTTGAGGAATGAGTAGAACATACCATGAGGTAATACGTGTCATTGTCGTGAAAATCATTTCTTTCGCTCGATCATTTTATCTAATCCTACCGGGGAATTCCGTGCCTATTACTTACGTTGACAGCTGAAGGTTTGTAGACAAGGGCTTCCACTGTTAATAATCAAGGTATATACAGCAGAATACCAACGTAAGAGCTAATTTAGACACCGTGATTACATTAATTCATTTAGGTTTCCATCAAACACCACAGTCATCATTCAAACAGTAGTTCTAATTGTGCTCTTATTGGGCTGTACATTCGTCACAAGAGCCCAATAGAGGGAGATGATATCATAGTTGTCAAATCTGATTTATTTACTTATTTGCGCATACACCTACTTATTTACCGGAGGGAAACTTATTTCTGGTAATAATAATAATAATAATAATAATAATAATAACAATAATAATAATAATAATTTCAGGTGTTTGAAACTGCTTCTCTTTGTGACTAAATAATTTTCACATACCAAACGAAGAGTCTCACCTCCACTTTCATTACATAAGAAGTCAAGAGTCCAGTCAGCCTGAAACTTATTTGTAAGACTCCTACCGCAATATTTAATGCACAGCCCTTGTGTTCACCAGTGACTTGTACCTGCGTGCCTTACGTGCTCTGAACAGCGCATAAGTGCAGTAAGGAACACGTGCTCTCTCTTTGACATCACTGAAAATTCCGCGACACACGGAGGAGTTGGTCTAGGACTTGCTCGAGTGTTAGCGCAATAGATCTTGTATTTGCAGTGATGAGTCGCAGTGCCTTCTAATGAAACATAGTTTAACTCTATGATTGCAAAATCAAAGTTTAAATTAGATATTATCGAAATATTGCTTAACTCTCTTCCTTGAATAGAAAGTGCTTGCTCAACTGGAGAAGCGCATTGAGAAAACAAGGTCATCTGACAGGTATCACGACACCATAACGATTGGCGGAGGACGGGAATTCACCTAGCCTACTCTTCATTTACGTGCCGTTCCTTTTAATATAACATTCCAAACGTGTTTACATACACTTCCTACTGTAGTAGATCAAATAATAAAGCAATATATGCGGAGTGAATGGTCTTGGATCCACACCGTCGAGTGGCAAGATTCTTCTCATCTTAACGTACAATGACGACCCGGGTACATTCAGCCTCCTGTCAAATTGAGTTCCGGTTCATTCCGGGGCTAAAGAGGAGGCAGGAACATGGTGCTGACCACATCACCCCTTTCTAGCCGTCTTGGTTGCATAGATCGGGTTTACGACGACCGCGGACCAGAGTTCCAATCTCAGCGACGGCGGAGTTGTATTTGTGGTGGACAAAGCCAAGATTATGGAAGACCTTCTCTGCATTCTTGCGTCTTTTCTTTTCATTCCATTAACACGCTCAACAGTTTCTATTTAATTATAATCTCCAACTCGAAAAATAAGACATCACCTACGTTTGCGTTACGTCGAATCTTTCTCTCTCTCTCTCTCTCTCTCTCTCTATATATATATATATATATATATATATATAGAGGGTGTTTAAAAAATACGGGGCATAATTTCAGGTATGTATTTCCCACATGTAGACAATTAAATAGTTCATTAGAATATGTGTCCGGAAATGCTTTATTTCCGAGTTATGGCCCTCACAACATTGAAATTCACAGGAAAGTTTTTCTTTCCGCAGGTCGTTGCCGTCAAAGGAGACATTACGAGGGCACTCTGACAGTTCATTCCGAGGAGAAAGTTACATTCAGTGTTGTGTAGGCGTTAAATTGTGCGACATGTATTCAAATCAAGAGCTGGCAGAGATATACTTCATGTACGGTAAGGCGGACGGCAATGCTGCGCTGGCTCGTCGTTTGTACCAGGAGAGGTACCCACAGCGACAATGTCCAGATCGGAAGACATTTGTATGTCTCCATTACCGTCTGTGTGAGTATGGAAAATTTAACTCTCCTGGTTTGGGAAGGGGACGACCAACATCTACAACTCCAGAAGTACAGGAGGAGATTCTGGAGGCTGTGAACATGACTCCTTCTATCAGCACACGAAGGGTAGCGTTGCAAGTCAATGTTCCTCATACGACCGTCAGGAGACTGTTGAAAAAGTATCAATTGTATCTTTATCATTTGCAACGTGTACTGGCCCTGTCACCAGCAGATTACCCTGCACGAGTTAGGTTCTGTCAGTGGTTCTTGCAGCAGTGTGGTGTAAATCCGAACTTTCCTGCCTTATTATTATTTACAGATGAAGCACAGTTCACACGAGATGGCATAACAAATTTCCACAATCAGCAGGTATGCGCGTATGAAAACCCACGTGCAACTGTTCCATCTCATCACCAGGTGCGGTTCTCCCTCAACATGTGGGCCGGTATCATTGGTGATCGATTAGTTGGACCCCATGTACTTGTAAACAGACTTACGGGGCAGGCGTACACAAACTTCCTGGAAAACACCATACCTCATGTTTTAGAAGACACTCCACTGATCAATCGCCAACACATTCACTTCTTGCATGATGGCGCTCCTGCACACTTCAGTCGTACGGCTCGCCGGTACTTGGCTCGAAGGTTTCCTGATCAAATGGATAGGTAGAGCTGGCCCAATTGCTTGGCCTTCACGCTCACCTGATCTGAACCCTCTCGATTTCTACTTGTGGGGCCATTTAAAATCACTGGTTTATTCGTCTCCGGTGCCTGATTTGGAATCCCTTCAGAATCGAAATATGGCATGTTCCGAGGACATACGCAATACTCCTGGAGTTTGGGATCGTGTTCGCAGATCAATGAGACATCGATGTGAGGTCTGTATTCAAGCAGGAGGAGGACATTTTGAACATCTTCTGTAATGACAACGACCTGCGGAAAGAAAAACGTTCCGGTGAATTTCAATGTTGTGAAGGCCATAACTCGGAAATGAAGCATTTCCGGACACATGTTGTAATGAACTTTTTTGATTGTCTACATGTGGGAAATACATACTGAAATTATGCCCCGTATTTTTGAAACACAATATATATATATATATATATATATATATATATATATATATATATATATATATATATATATATATATAGGCAGCGGTGACCAAACCTCGAACTGCAGTGATTACATGCGACAGACAGCCTATGAAGTAAGGAGACGGAGGAAAGGTACTTGGCATTAAAACTACAACCAGTGGTGGATCCTGTACTAACATCTTGATCAATCCCGCGGATAAAAATCTCAAGCTTTGCTGTATCAGTAATGTCACTGCTGTCATCAAGAGCCAGTAAATAATATACGATTTTTCTTACTCCTTTTTTTTTAACCTTCCTCTTGAATATAATTAGGAATTTTCTCAATTCTTCTTACGATACATGGTCCAGAAATTCGTAGTTTTTTCAAAATTAAAAACTTCTTATGGAGAAGTTATTTAAGCTATTTCAATCATATTCTTTTGAGACATTCTGTTCTATTAAAATGCTTTAGAGCACGAAATATTTCAAACCCCATTAGATAGCTGACTTCCTTACATTTATTTATGTCATCTTTCTCTTCCTGGCTATGATTTAAGACATGTCAATTCCTGGCGTTTAACAGTTCGTTGGCACATAATATTGAATCAGTTTTTCTATAATATAATTATTAAATGAATAACTAATAAATAGTTACCCTCATCTAAAGATTAAGAAGATCAAAACTGAGATAAAAATCTAATAATTTTACCCTTCTAGGGAGAAGATCTAAAAATATCAATATTCATGCACGTAAAGAAGAATGATAGAAACACATACATAGTAGTCAATAATAATAATAATAATAATAATAATAATAATAATAATAATAATAATAATAATACATTATTTAGCGTGGCAATTAATGTTTCTATATACTCTTAATTGAACCGTTGAGGAAAGTAAACATATTACATTTTGTCCAACAGAACAACAAAGAAGTTCTCCGTCTCATTCTTTATGAAACCATCTCTCATTGCTTGTAGAGAAAGAGTCTGTAGAGAGACATGATACCGCCACTGCTTGTCTTCAGTACTTGAATGAAACACGCAGCAATGTACAGGAAACTCCTCGTACCCGTTTGAATGTAATCACGACACCCACTTTGGTCACCGTTGCTCTGTGTGTGTGCGTGCGTGTGCGTGTGTGTGTGTGCGTACGTGTTTGTGTGTGTGTGTGTATTACATATTTCAAAACTGCAAGGGGATAAATAATTCCTTATCAATTCCTATAATGATAAGACTAAAAATCAGAACCGTACGGGTAGCAGTGATCGAGTCAAACAGTGTCCACATTTTTTTTTACAGAGTATTTATTTGGGACTTATTAGAATTTCTGTTGTACACTATCCAAGGGATAACGTGATAATTCTACACAGTAATATTACTTCTTGGTGGAATAATGTAACTCCAGATTTAAGGGGGCAATAGAATACTTTAAAATGAATAAAATATCGACCATGAATTTTGCAATTAACTTCATGGTTAATTAGAAAATTATGCTGGAGCTCTACGTACTTTGGCAACCTACCGATACACACATGAACTCAGTTTTGAATAATACCAGCAGTATCCCGTCCTTTAGTCACTGTACCAGAGTTGGCATATTTTTTAATTTCGGGAAATAACGATATGTGTTAATCTTTTTATTTAATTTGCAAGAAAACCGTCCATTTTATTTAATTTGATAAATCAGTCCTTATCAGTTTCCTTAATGCTATTTAGTCAACTGTCCGAAGACAGGTTTGAACCTCATACATAACACCAAAAAGACACCACTCAAGAAGCAATTAAGCCAGAAGATAATAGTAGACATGTATATACAGTCACGAAGCTCAATAGGTAGGGAAAATGCGTCCATAGATAGTTGCTAATAGAGATGAACAAAACTAACTACAGCTTTCGCTCGCTGTGTTCGTTGCATTTGTCTTTCCAGTCTCGGCTCGTCATTCTCGCTGCGCTTCGAGTCTCGCTCATCATTCTGGAAATAGCATTTGGTCGGCGTGGAAAGATTTCTTAACTTTCAATATCATATATTATTGAAATAAATAACATAAATGTTTAAATGTGACAAAAAGACAAAACAACATTATCTTAGTTATCAAAATGTTCTGGTTCTATTATATGGTTATATTAAATAAATAAAAATTCTCAAATAAATTTGCATTTCTAAGAAACATAAAACATGACATTAATATCTTTTTACTTGAGATTGCACACTTGATATTAAACATATGGAAAGAAAATTCCTAGCCTTTTAATAAGGGCCTAGAAATTAAATAAAGACTGGGGAACCGATTATTATACACTGAAAGGTAGAGATGTTTCAAATAGGCACTTGATTGTTTATACATATATAGCAGTTGCCAAAGTAGATAAAAGTTCAGTCAGGTATAAACAACTGTCGCGATTCAAGGCTGCTTCGGGATTTCGGGAGATGATAAATATCGAGTCTAGGAAGACACTGTAGTTTTCACGTCAAGACGCGACGTGCGGGTTTTCGGCTTTGTGGGCGTTGTTAGTCTCGCTTTCTCGATCGTTGTTCATCTCTAGTTGCTAAACACTAGTATCTCTATTATCGCCTCATCACAGACAATGCGAAATAGTATCCGCACAGTCTATTGTTCCTAGTATACCCTCAATAACTCAAGCTTCGTGACTGTATATACTAGACTGTGATAATAGTGTAGGGTGGCTAGTTCCTTTTCCCCTCTATTGTATACATTACTGACTAGTAACATATTACACTAATCAGACTTCAGATGCATACAAACAATTTATTGTTCTTCTCTGATACATATCGTCAAGTGAGATGTATTGCCTGATAATAGATGTACATATCGGCCAGAACTTCAATGAGAGGTATTTCTCTAATCATAAGAGCAAAAGTCAAATCCTATGAAAAGTACTTATCGAGTGAAGCAGTGTTAACATATAGCGAATTCTTTTTCTGAGAAAAGTATTCGTTTGTGACTTCTATGGTATTCGAATTTTTTGTTATACTTTATCCATGATTAAACTGTTAAAATATAAACAGTTATAGTACTTTCACACTATGTGTGTTTGTGTGTGAGAGAAAGAGAAATAAGCACTGGAGCTACAATCAACGGTTTTTGAAAGCTTGAAAGGAATGCGTAATGTGGTAAATAATACAACCGGCTTAGCCGAGCAACACAGTACTACGTAACTAATTCCATCACGGGTATAAAAAATCCTCTTTTGGCTTAAGTGCACGCTCCATATCCCACTTGTTAAGCACCTTTATACCTTTATCACCTCTGTCTCGTGTCCAGGTCGTACAACTTACCTTGCATAAAATGTACATAATCATGGGAAGAATCGGGCTAAAGGAGTTTGTTTGTGGAATACAATTTTTGTTGATGTATACGGGGAAACCCTGAGAAAAAAGCATCTCCTCCCTTCTTGTCCAGCAAAATTATCGCTCTAATCAACACGGGAGTCGAACTTGATTTCACTGTGAAGCTCGCATTCTAGCACTGTACTACCGGAAGCCATATATCATGTGGTACGCGTGCAGCACGCAAATTATAAAACAATATTTCATTACCGAGGCTATATTTAACTGAGGATAAGAATAAGGTGTTAATTGTCGCACTTTATAGACGAATTGATGTCAAAGACCTGAAAAGGGATGTTGACAATATGTTTCGAAACGAATTGACAAAAGCTGCAAAAATACAGCATAAACATAAAAGAGACACGTAATGAATTCCGTATACGCCTCGTTACTCATCTTTTATGGCATGATCCCATTCTTTCATTGTGATCTGCCGGGGAAGAAATGTCATTTTCACAATCCGTTTCCAAGTGCGAAAGGCTTATCAAGGAAAATTCGTTTGTTGATACTGACGGGTATATAAAGAACACCAATGTAGGTGGCAACATTCATTACGAGATTGTGTTTCATTTAGCTGCCCCATCATGAAGGCTGTGGTTCTAATTTTTCTTCTGGTGACCTGCACGCTCGTTGCAAGCGCCCCTGCAGAAGAAGGTAACATAACAATATTACATACAGGTAACTTTAGAATTATCATCGCAAGAGAGCAAGATTTTATTTAATTCATTAAGCACGTATATACTTACTGTTTTCTAGTCTATTCATCTGTCTATACCTTTATCATTTTCCTTGGTAAATAGTTGCAAATGTACTACTACCTTTTCTTATCCTCCTCCTACATCTTCATTATCATCATTATCATCATCGTCTTGTCAACAGCATAGACAAGTGTTCACTTTTTTCAAGTTTTTACATGAATTCATATTTATAACTTTATACTCATTAAATTTAACACTACATAACAACCGAAGTATTAAAACCAAGTACAAAAAAATTATTCTTGAGTAGCAATATCTCTTAAATACCTGTTATTATTCGATTGACAAGCTTTTATCTTCGACTTTGCTCTCAAGAGTTAGAATTTATAAAACAGTTTTATTACCGGTTGCTCTGTATGGTTGTGAAACTTGGACTCCACTTTGGGAGAGAAACAGAGGTTCAGGGTGTTCGAAAATAAGGTGTTTAGGAAAATATTTGGGAACAAGAGGGACGAAGTTGCAGGAGAATGGAGAAAGTTACACAACGCAGAACTGGACGCATTGTATTCTTCAAATGACATAATTAAGAATATTAAATCCAGATGTATGAGATAGGCAGGGCATGTAGTACGTATAGTGAATCCAGAAATGCATATAGAGTGTTAGTTAGGAGGCCGGAGTGAAGAAGACCTTTGGGGAGGCCGAGACATAGATGGGAGTTTAATATTAAAATAGATTTGAGGGAGGTGGGATATGATGACAGAGACTGGATTAATCTTGCTCAGGATAGGAACCGATGGCGGGCTTATGTGAGGGCGGCAATGAACCTCCGGGCTCCTTAAAAACCATAGGTAAGTAAGTAAGCGATATCCATATTGTTGCGGCATTGTAACAAAACACAAATTAACTCAGATTCAAATCAATTAATTAAAACTATTGGCCCAGCGAGTAGAAGGTAGATTCTTAAATTCAGCCAGGCGTCAGGATCTTTACTTTGTCAGTATTACTTTTCTCTCTCAGCTCGACGACTATTTTGCTATTGGATTGGGAATTAAAAAACAATTAAGTATCAACAAATGTGTTGCATTCTGTTGACAGTATTGTTTTAAATGTAATTCTTTAAGTAATCCGACTTAAGAGCTAATTTTAAACACATTATTTTCTTTAAAATGGCAACGAATGCAAACAAAATGTTGAGTATTAGGTACTAATCAAAGTTAGGCAAAGTTTGTCCACCGTACAGTACTTCTGTTACTTTAGAATGCAATCCAATTTGATATGCATTAAATAATTGTCAATTAGTAATATACAGAAGGCCTTGTCCAGAAACGTTTTCTTTGGTAGTTACAAGTCTTGATATGTGTAATTAGGTTGCTTTCTTTATCACATAGATAAATCAAAGCTATCCATTCAATTATCTATCCAACCCAAGGACCATACTAATTGTCTACGCCGCAAAGTGGTCTAAAATCCATATTTAGGAGGACAAAAGTGGAAAAATTACATGTAAAAAAATTAAATAAACCCTTAAATTATTTTCCCTATATAACTGAGTAACACTCAATTGATTATCTTAATCAGCGGAGGTGGCTGCAGAGCGAGATACGAGTAAGAAGCCGGTAACAAGCCACATTTCGCCACCCAGCATTCTTACTCAGCAAGCGCAGCGATCTGCTTTTTTCTTTGTGCTGTAACTCTGTTGTAAGTGGTCGATTCCATTCATATTTGGTATCAACATGTCAAGTAGTTCTTTCGGTATGAAACACTGTTTTTTTTGTTACATTTAATGTTATTATAGCATATTAAATTAGCATGAATGGACACGGGACAAACTATAAATATAAAAATTGAGTGGAGACTTTGCTAAGGTAGAGGAAAAAAAAACCTTTGTTCCGTCCCAAAATGATTTTTTTTCACTTCCTCCAGTATTTACCTCTATTTTAAATAAAGTCTTACGATGCGCAGATTTGTGGAAGGAATAAATTATGAGCAGTGTTCTTTCGAGGTGCAGTAGTGCAATTTTTCTCGGTTGCAGTTATTTAAATATCTGTGAACCGAATCTGCTTCCGAAGTACAATTCAGGGAATTCAAGATGATAGCTTGTTAATTATGTATCAAATAAGCTTCCCGAGTACCCAAAAGGTACAATAGTACCTAAAATGTTACATTTTTCCCATACGCCTAAGATAATTTATCGTTGGAGAGTAAGAGGATAAAGAATATGCGTTTTTTTAAGGAAATTGATATTGGCTTAGCAAGCTACCTATTAAATTAGGTTCTCATCGTGGCAGTAATGAAAGTTATAGAAAACTTACCCCTGTAAAAAGTCGTGGCTGCCCAAGAATGCTCTTCCATTACAGCAAATATGAGGTCGAAACAAAGACAATTCATAGAATTAGAGCTTGTATACAAAACAAGTTTAGTACCTGTAAGTACTGCATAAAGTTTTATAACAATCAGTTAAGACAGAAGAAAAATTACAGATTTTGTCTAAATGCATTGCCCTGTAAGGAGCACTTCTTATACCAACGTAAACAGAGATTGTACACAAAACAAATGTACTAAGTGTAACTACTGTATAAAATGTCATAAAAACTGTTAGATAGGACGAAAGTTACTAATTTTGTCTAACTGCACCCCCCTTATAAGGGATAGTTTCACTCAGACCAACGTAATGAGAGCTTGTATACAAAACATATATGGTATCTGTAACTACAGTGTAAAATTTCATAAAAATATATTAGGTAGGAGAAAAGTTACTAATTTTGTCTAACTGTGCCCCTATAAGGGTAGTTTCCCTTATATCAACGTAATCAGAGCTTGTATACAAAACATATATGCTACCTGTAACTACTGTGTAAAATTTCATAAGAATTTGTTTGTCTAATTGCGCCCCCTATAAGTGGTAGTTCCTCTCAGACCAACGTAATGAGAGCTTGTGTACAAACCATACCTGCTACCTGAAACTACTGTGTAAAATTTCATAAAAATCTATTAGTTAGCTGAAAAGTTATTAGTTTGTCCCGCTAAATTTGCATTCTAGACCACTGTGCGCCGTGGTAAACAGAAAAGACCAAATACACATTAATGTATAGGTGTGTAAGGTTTCTTTCAATCCAGCATAATTTCATTGATTAAAATTGGCATATTATGTGTAAATACGTTGACTTTCAACCTATCGCATATCATCGGTGATGTAATATTGTTTTGGACTAGCACGGTTCTGAGCTTGCATGGACATTAGACTGATTAAGGGCACATGGTAAATCATTTTGTAAGTATAAGCTTATACGTTGCCATACTGGTGTTTGTAAATGCAACACTACCTGGCTTCGAATTCATAACCTATGCTCTGAAACCTCTTGGCTTGGCTCAATTTTTCGAGGCCCGGACTCGAAGCGGACTTGCTTTAGCCCAGGGATGTCGAACAACGCTCTCGAGCTGCGAACTGCAGAGCCTTCACTCCTCCCTTACCGTGCAAAGGTTGAACACAGGCAGCAGGCAGTCCGGCCGAATGACAGTAAACAAAAGCGAAACTGCGGCGGCTGGTACTTTGATAAATTTTATACATCTTACCAATTGATTAGGAACTCAGTTTAGATTTGCACTTGAACTCTGATAAACAAAGAATGTAGCCTACATGAGGATGAATAATGATAATAATAATAATAATAATAATAATAATAATAATAATAATAATAATAATAATAATAATAATAATAATAATAATAATAATAATAATAATAATAGTATTATTATTATTATTATTATTATTATTATTATTATTATTATTATTATTAAAGTTTTATCTACTGGGTCATTCCATGAATGTTGTTCATTAGTGACGGAAATAAATCATAATAATAATAATGTTGTTATTATCGTGTTTAAAATATCAACTTTTTGTGTATGTGTTGTAGCAGTGCAACTTCAGGTTCAGAAACGTAAACTGTTTTGATGTATAAAATTAATTACTTTTAGCATGACTTCAAATTTGTTCATAGTCTTTTTTACAGATTCAAAAATATCTCCTTCTCGAGTCCGATTCTTTAGTGAAATGACATCTACAAGATCTCCATGAACATTGAAATCTGAATCGACACTCCTTATGAATATACTGTAGCTACCTGCGCCGTATCTTTACGGTTGGTACTTTCATCAAGAGCTATAGTGAGTAATAAGTGAAATTTTTCATTCTTGCTATCAGTTGTTCCTCCAAGTTATCTCCCATTTATGATATGCGCTCTGCAAAAATATTACAAACATATAGATTTAAAATCATTAACGTATTCCGGACATATCCCTTTTGCAACAGCTGTGAGACAGCCTTTCGCAAATTCTCCGTCAGTAAATAGCTTTGAAGCCGTTGCAATAATTTCACAAATTTTGTAGCTAGCACGAACCAAGCTTATTCTACTAACACTTGACGACGACGATGATGATGCTGATGGAAGGTTTTCTGAATTCAATTTTCATTTTAATTCTTCTACAGCCTTTTCACGAGTGAAACCGGATAAATTTTCTGGTCCTTAAGAATCAGCATGACGGGTAGAATTAAAATGCCTTTTAATATTATGATGGCTAATGTATCCAAGGTCTTTTCTACATATTAAGTAATGTGTCTTTCCATCCTTCAAGATAAATAAATATTTATATTTCCATTCACTATTGAATCGTCGTTCCACATCCATACCAGCCGCCAGAGTTGATAAACACACTGCGTACAGAACACTGCTACAGCGAGCTGACTGTCGTTTCAGCTCAGCTACGGTAGGAAAGAGTATTAATCGTTTCACAGTTTGAGAGCGCTGTTCGACATCCCTGCTTTAGCCTATTGTCCAAACTCAACAGGTAGCCTGGGTGGAATTCGTGAATGCGTTGCTAACAAATGGGTCAGCCTGCCTCTGTCATGGGAGGGCCGGGTTCTATCCTCGGACGAGTATCTAATAAGCTCCAGCAGGAGCTCCAAGTTCTTCCTATATCAGCCTCTGCAACGGCTGCTTTCTCCACCACGACCTAACCGGAGATCGAACCCGGACCACCTTGATGGAAGACCAGCTTGCTAATGTGTGAGCCTCAGATGTTAGGCTTATTTCTGTTAAGCAGTACCTACAGACAGTAACTGTGCTTTTTTAGTTTCTTGTTATCATGAAAACATTTACATTTAGAGAACTTGTTGATAAGCTTTCGATTTTTGGAAGAACAGAGGAGCGTTTTCACAAAACTCGTTATCTACAAAAACCTGTTTTTTTTTTCAGGAGAGCTGTTTTTTAAAATACACCTATATCGTGGTGAAACTTTTATCTGTAAAAAATATAATATATTATAATCTTAGAATGGAATTGCTAAAAACATATTTGAAACAAAATTGTGACATTGCATTTTCTAGAAAATATTAATACAGCCTATTTATTGAATTTTTACAAAACTCGTTATCTGCGTCTCTTAATATGCGTTTTATATCAATTTATCCAATGTAGTTGTTCTACAGTGTGTAATATTGATACTTATTTTAACACAAACACATTGCCATTAAACAATAAAGCTGAAAATTTCCGAAAGTATTACATTTCAAATTAATATTTACACTTTAGTCATGAAGAAGTATAAATATTTTTCCACAGTTCTCTGCACCAGCGTTTCTCAGAATAATATTAAACACTTTTTACTATTAGATAATCATGTCCAAAGTTTTGGGGAAACAATCACAAAAAAAAATACTTATTTTCACAGGATAACACAAACACTGACGTATGAAAAATAAAGCTAGTATGAAGCTTCTTCCTCATATTCTGCATCAATGTTGTCATTATCGTTCTGTATACATTCTTTGAACACATTCTGGTAAAAGCACCTTTGCTTCCTCTGAAGTTACGTCAAAATATCTCATCAGTTTTTTTAAATCAGTACTTTTCTCCTGGCTGACGCCGTTCTTCATTTCAACCTCCAATGCTCCAACCTCCAGAGGAGCGTTTTCACAAAACTCGTTATCTACAAAAGCCTGTTTTTTTTTTTTTTCAGGAGAGCTGTTTTTTAAAATACACCTATATCGTGGTGAAACTTTTATCTGTAAAAAATATAGTATATTATAATCTTAGAATGGAATTGCTAAAAACATATTTAAAACAAAATTGTGACATTGCATTTTCTAGAAAATATTAATATAGCCTATTTATTGAATTTTTACAAAACTCGTTATCTGCGTCTCTTAATATGCGTTTTATATCAATTTATCCAATGTAATTGTTCTATTGTGTGTCATAACGATACTTATTTTAACACAAACACATTGCCATTAAACAATGAATCTGAACATTTCCGAAAGTATTACATTTCAAATTAATATTTACACTTTAGTCCTGAAGAAGCATAAATATTTTTGCACAATTCTCTGCACCATGTTTCTCAGAATAATATTAAACATGTCCAAAGTTTTGGGGAAACAATCACAAAAAAATACTTATTTTCACAGGATAACACAAACACTGACGTATGAAAAATAAAGCTAGTATGAAGCTTCTTCCTCATATTCTGCATCGATGTTGTCATTATCGTTCTGTATAGGCCTACATTCTTTGAACACATTCTGGTAAAAGCACCTTTGCTTCCTTTGAGGTTACGTCAAAATATCTCATCAGTTTCTTTAAATTAATACTTTTCTCCTGCCTGACGTCGTTCTTCATTTCAACCTCCAATGCTGTATCAATATTTCTTAAGGTTCTTATTCCTGTCTGCAGTGTTTCCACCTTTACTGTAGTTCCAGCATACGCCGGTAGGTGTCTCGTCGGGAATAGTGTGTTTCTCTACATTCGTATTTCAAAATGTTTCTTTTAATCTGCTCTGCCTGCTCTTCATTCCTTTCATTCTTTCGCCTATCACCACGATTTTCTTTTGGACTCTGTCCTGTGGTTACATATTATTTTCTAGCCAGATGTTGTAATCTGTCCTTTGAAACACTCAGGACATTCATCTTTCACATGGTAGAAAATCATCACAGATCCTTTCTCTTCTTCTTCTCTTCAGTGGTAGTTCGCCTTGTAGGGTTAGTAACTGTCATGCACTTGATTAGAAACATATCTTGCTTCAACTTCGTATCATTGTTATAAAAATTATGTCTAAAGTGTATATAGTAATATGCGTTACAAGAGCGGTATGTTGAAGTTTTCATGTTCGAGGAAAAGTTTGACAAAGCGAAACGCAGTTGAGGTTTTTTAATTTCCGAGAATTGAAAGAAAACATACCGCTCGTGTATCGTACATTATTTTGTGCGAAGATCGTTTATTACATATCTGAAAGAGGAATTTCTAATTAGTTGCAATGAAATCTCCATCTTGGTTTCTGTTCAATGACGGCAAATTTGCAAATATATATATATATATATATATATATATATATATATATATATATATATATATATATATATATATATATAATCATCAACAATGTTGCTTTAAAATGATTTCTGTGTTTACTATACTCCAGCAGGCCGTGATATACGTCTGTCTTTCCCCCCCCCCCCAGTCTATAAAAGCGAACTCAAAACAAACGGTAAGGTTATGTAATGATTTATTTTTCATTTTAATATTTCAACAATATTATTTATATAACATAATCGCAAGTTTAATTTTGCCGGTCAAAGTAGCCGCCATGATGAATCTGGAATCTTGTTGATTTTTTCACGGCTTCCTTAATGTTACTTGCATCACGAATGCAGTAACTTTAGTGGAGTTGTAGAGTTTACTTAATTTTTTCAAATATTAAAAAACAATAATTAACAGTGCAATTTAGGTGAAATTGCAGTGGTAAGTTTCCAATTTATAATTATTACTATATTGAACGTCTCTAAAAATAATATGTTAAAAGCTTAAAGCAGCAAAATCAATATGTTACTTAAGCGGTAAGAAGAGGGAAATTGTTATGTGTGTTAGGTTGGGAATACTGAATGTGGAATTTTAGACTTTCCGCGGATTGGTTTTGTGCGGAAACCAAGCAAATACGAACGATCTCGCACAAAAGTTATTTAAAGATAAATCAGGCGTGAAGCAATCTTTATTTATCTTTTCTCCCTCCATGTCAAGACCATGAACATAAGCAATAGTAGGTAAATAAGCTGAATCAACATACCTAGAATGTTTAGGCAGAATACGCCCTCTTGGAACCTCTTACACTTGTGAATATTATTTAATTTTGTTCTATGAGCAATAGCTACAAATGTTGAGATTTAAATGCAACCTGAAGCAATAGACTACAAACTGTTCTAACATTGAAAAAAAAATGTACACAAAAGTATTATTTGACCAGGTGGCCACCAAGTCAATAAATATTTAATGTCAACTGTTGTAGATAACAAGATTTGTAAAAACTCGTCAACTGTAGATACCGAGTTTTGAAAAAACTCCTGTATTTCAATATCAATTTACTGATGTATTTACCAACTTTTGCTTAATTCTGATAGCACCATTGGATTCTCCTGACCCAAAATCATAAAGATACGTTAAAACCTCATAGTCGAAAAAAAATGCAGATAACGAGTTTTGTGAAAACACATATGTAAATGGTAGAAAAGCTGCAAGGCCTATCAGTCAAAATGCAGGGCGAGTCGTAATTGTGTACTGTAAAGTAGTGCAGAGTATTCTATACTAAAAATGAAACATATTTTTCATATAAACTTATGATTGTGTCCGCTTCATTATGGAGATAATGATTGGAACAGTTAGAAAAAGACAACAGCTACTTTTCTGAGGTTGTTCAATGACGTGATTATTTACATTGCAAGTTCACAGAAGATGCTCTAAATGTCCACCATTCACTTCATAACACAATTTTCACCCTCTTCCGCCATGAATGTTTTGGTCTTTGAACACTGCCCCGAATTGAATTTCCTGCAGTCACAATTGCATTCAACAGATGCTCTTTCATGGCGTGTCTTTGGGAGTAAACTATAGTCCCGTCGCTCTTATTTCTGGCAGCCAATTACGTTGCAGGTCGGCTACATTTAAACGTGTCTCTCGTCATTCGCTGCTGATGACGTTATGCACTTCCTAAGGTTCGATAAATACTTAATATAATCGCCCGCCATCTTTGTTCTTTCGTTGGCGTTCGTAAAAAGCACACGAGGACATTATTTGCCGCTCAATTATTTGCTCAATTACAGTGCGTTTGATTTATTATCATAGGAGCTACGACATGATAATGTTTAACGGTGCGGCAAATAGATTCCTCGTCTGGTAGCTGGGCAACGAAAGAGCAAAAATGGCGAACGATACTACCTACCTAGACTTTATAGAGCCTTCACTTCCTAAGACGTAAGCAAAGAGGAGTAATCCCGGGAATAACAGCGACGCTATTATAGTCCCTTCATGTGACCCCACAACCAGAAGTCGCAGAGACTGAGTTCAGGCGATCGCGTCGGCCATGCAGCAGGCCCGTTGCGTTCACTCATCTGCTTGGACACGGTTCATTCAAATGGCGTTTCACTGCACGACGATAATGCGCAGACGCTTCATCTTGAAGTAGTCAAATGTCCAACCGTGTTGACAGTGGCACCGTTTGTTGTGGTAGTTCAGTCTGTAGAACGTGCAAATACGCAGCACCTGTTGACTTATTGTAGCGTTTTTGTCTCTTTAATAACAATAATTTTGTACTTACTGTGCACTGTAGAGTGTCGCCTGAGCGACTGATGCATGAATAGCTTCGACGTAACGCCAACTCGCGCGTCCCACAGTGATGCCATATAACGATAACAAAGCCGTCACGGCTCTATGTTTATGTAACAAAATCCGTTTATATTGGAATATAGAATACTCCACAATTTTTTTTATAGTACAGAATTACGACTAAACCTGTTACAATATATTCCATACCATGTTTATGAGAATTCACCTTCTGAAGGAATAGGGAGTCTGTAACCAAACTTAAGAAAAATGGGAGAGAAATCCCAAGTGCAGTATTCGACGAAACCTGTGCTTTGTTCGCTTTTCCCACCTCGAACCGCAACAATCTGCTGCCAGTGAAATTCTAGTACTTTAAGGAGAGATAAAAGAGAAGTTTTAAAAATGAAGAATTATTGAGAGACTTTGCAATTATAATATAACGATAAGATGACAAAGAAGAAAGAAACATCACAAGGCAAACTCAAACACAGCGTGTATCTATGCAGTTGATACAGAATCTTTAAATAACTCCAATGGATGTCATTTGGAATACATTTTGCAGGAGAAGCAATTGAAAGTTTGAAATGCTTAGCGCTCAAAGCTTAACTGTGATTTTCCGATCGTTACTGGACAATGACTATCAGTGTTAATGCCATATAACTCTGTATGTACATTCTATATGTCTTAAGCTATGCATTGACAGTCTTGGTTAATTTTCGACAAGAAAGTGACATTCATCATTCTTGCAGTGGACTCTTCAAATGTCTAAATTAACTTATAATTTGTCTTGAACACTAATAAGTAACCATATAATAAACGTGTATTGTGAGAAGGTAGATTTGTTTGACGTTATTACGCCGAAAAAGCCCGCATTTGTTTTCTTTTTTTTTTTTTTTTTTTTTTAAATACAAAAAGCATGGGGGGTTCTCATATGCGCATATGAAAAGAAGTAGTAAGGAAATATTGTTTTTAAAAGTAAGGTAACAGTAAGTCTAAACACTGAAATTGTTTTGTGCCAAATACAGTTACTATATTTTTATTGACAATTTGTGATATTTACCGTGCAAATAACATGCTGAAATTTTTCCCTGACTCCTTCAAAAGAGAGTAGTACTGAAAATTCGCAACAAGAAAATTTTCACTCCAGTGTTCTCCGCGAAGTCAATCACATTGAATTTAAATGACAGAAAATAATTTGCTCGTTTGTTGCTCATTTTTACATTCACGTCTGACACATCTCTCTCTGAATGACTACTTTCGAAAGTAAGATATGCGAAAACCGATACCATCAATAGACGAATACGAAAGGGGATTTGTCTCTCTGTCTGTGCTATGAGTAAGACAAATTGAATATCTAAAGGGGCAGACACTACGGTAGGTAGTTTTAGGATTGACAACGACAGATGCTGTTCCTCTTTTTAAGCGCGGGTATACTTGAAGAAGTAACAGGACAACGGGACAGAGGATAGTTTCAGAAGCGGGTTTTACCTTTCAATTATTCCATGAGCATTTGTGATTGATAATGTACACTACTGTGCAAAAGTGTTAGTCAGGAATTAAGATGTTGGAGAGGTATGATATGATATACATTTCTTTATTTTTACATTTCACTCTGAAAGTAGAATGGAGCTTTATATGCGAACGTGTGTAAATACATCATTACGGAAATTTTAAAACCTGAGACGTTACCTGTTTAGCAACGGCAGTTACAGTATTCTGTCGTCACTTGCTTAGTTAACAACGGATCAGACTCTTACATTTATATGGTGTTTTCTAATAATAAACTTACTTTCTTGTATGGATTTTATTATTTTAATTTCTCCTACTATAGACACATAGTAATGGCTCTCCAACAAACTAGTTCTGATGGAACACAATCATTTCCTTTTAAATGCTTGTACCTATATATTATATATTATGTACATTTTTTCAATTTAAATATAAATAAATAATAATCATGAAAACACAAATTTCATTACATTTATTTCATTCTCAACTATATTCATAATCACGTAGCTACAGGGATCCTATGAATTTCCTGATACTTTTTCACTTGATACGATTTTGTCTTGTTTGTAATTAAATTGATCTTATACTCACTAGACAAATATCTCATAATTCTAAGTAAAGCGTCTCATATCGCTAGAAATAACCTGTTAGGAAAAAAATCACAAACGATTAGGGAAAACACGGAAATTTACTTTAAGCAAGTAAAGCGATAGGTTTGGAAGTAAATACTGAAAAGACAAGTATATGATTTTGTCTCGTGACCAGAATATTGTACAAAATGGAAACATATAAAATTGGAGATTTATCTTTCGAAGAGGCGTAAAAATTCAAATATCTTGGAGCAACAGCAACAAATATAAATGACATGCAGGACGAAATTAAACGCAGAATAAATATGGGAAATACGTGTTATTATTCGGTTGAGAAGCTTTTGTCGTCTAGTCTGCTGTCAAAAATCTGAAAGTTAGAATTTATAAAACAGTTATATTACCAGTTGTTCTATATGGTTGTGAAACCTGGACTCTCACTTTGAGAGACAAAAACTGATTAATGGTGTTTGAGAATAATGTTCTTAGGAAAATATTTGGGGCTAAGAGGGATGAAGTTACCGGAGAATGGAGAAAGTTACACAACGCAGAATTGCACGCATTATATTCTTCACCTGCCATAATTAGGAACATTGAATCCAGACGTTTGGGATGGGCAGGGCATGTAGCACGTACGGGCGAATCCAGAAATGCATATATAGTGTTAGTTGGGAGACCGGAGATAAAAGACCTTTGGGGAGGTCGAGACGTAGATGGGAGGATAATATTAAAATGGATTTGAGGGAAGTGGGATATGGTGATAGAGACTGGATTAATCTTGCACAGGATAGGGACCGATGGCGGACTTATGTGAGGTCGGCAATGAACCTGCGGGTTCCTTAAAAGCCATTTGTAAGTAAGTACTCCAAGTTTAAAATTGTAGATCTAATCTAGATTTATAAAAAAAACATCTAGCCTATGTCAGAGGCAGGTTTCGCTCCTACAGCCAGAGTAAGTCAAAATTGCGCCATAACCATTATTTTGTACTTCACAGTTTTGAAGATAATTCGAAACTTTAAATTTTCTTGGAATATAAAAGTATTGTTTTTATTTTAATTCCCTTTGTATTAAAAATTCCAGTCGTTGGTTTCATTACCGGATAGAAAAAGATTATCTACCCATAGTCCCATTTCCTCTTAAGCCTGGACCGCAAAAACATCCGTAATGGTGAGGATTAAGCGGAATTAATAAACCTGCTGCAACAAAAGGCACAAATAGCAAGGTGCTTAAGTCGAAAAGATGGGACCATTAGCGTACAACTAACTACAAAGTGAAAAATTTACATTTTAGCCTGTTGCGCTTCTGTAAGAAGAATAAAAGAGTGTGCATTTTACCACAAACGTCAGTTATTTTGCACCAGACAACTGTGAGTTTAGTGCAAGATGTCTTAAGATCAATTTTTTTCATTGAAATTCTATGCCTCAGAGACTCTTACTTCATATTATTTTAAATGTTTGGGGTAAAAATGACTAAGAGAAAAAACACTTCAAAATGCAGACTTAATATACTTTAAATACAAAACACAAAACATAGCATACTTTATAAATAGAAGTGAAGGAGAAGTTAAATGGCGTATATCCTCTACCACAACCCTAGCTAATACTTATATTCAGTTAAATATGATTCAAATCACTTACTGTACGTTGGATCTGGGCAGTTATAATCTGAAGATGTCGACTCTTACCTGAAACAAACAAAAACACAGTAAATATGGGATTGTCAACCGCTGTGGAGTAACAATTAGTATGTCTGACCATGAAACGAGCGGGTCCGGGTTCAAATCCTGGTTGGGACTAATTACCTGGTTAGTTTTTTTTTTCAGAGGTTTTCCCTCATACAATTGAAGCAGAATTGGTGGGTAACTTTCGGCGTTGAACCTCGGATTCATTTCGTCATCATTAATATCATTATCATTACCACAGCCCGGGTAAGTTCACGGTGCAGCGCGCTGTGTTCGTACAAGAGCGCGACCGTTCGGTAACAAATATCAAAGAACAGGAGTGGTAAGCACAATAAGGCTCAGGCTGAGGTGCAAGCCTTCGGGCCTTTCCTTCGTAAAAGCCTTTGCCTAGTGGTCCAACGTAAAAGAAAAGTTATGTAAACGTATGTAGCTATTATAACTTCTTTAATTATTCATTTTTATTAGTGTTGTAAGATTTAATCGATTAATCAATCAATTCCTAAAAATGCTTAATCGAATAATCGAGTCGATTAAAATTAATCGGTTGTACTTGATATTAATTCTTATTTTGTTAATACAAATTCAGAGTAAACATTCCGACTATATTCGTCCATCAGAAATTGCTTATTTGAAACACAATAATAGCGTTATTTTGTAACTGCAAAGCAATTAGCAGGTAGCATAGGGCAAATCTTTGCACGAAAATTTCAGAAACAGGTTAAGATATGAGGACAGTGATCAGGTCTATCCTCATTGAAAGTTGAAACGCAATGAGAAACCCTTATTAAGTATGTCAGCTCGTCTTCCTAGCATATGAAATACATACTTTTCTGGAATTCGCCCTCCTCATTCCTTAGCCATGGTTACACTGTGTGCAAGTGAGAGAGTAACTATCTTCTTCTCCCTCTAAAATTTTGTAATCCGATTAAGTAGGGGCCAGTCTGCTGTTCTTTTGCAGTTCCTTTACTGAGTTTTTAGATTAAGCTTGTGTGTTTAGTTTGCTAAAGAAAAAAAAAATCAGATTTCTGTGGTCTATGAGAAAAGTGAAAACTCCATTATATTATAGGCCTATGAGAATTTGAGAAGTAAACTCGGAGAAACGTTTGGATTTAAATTGAACGTTCGCGGTGAAGTGCTTGACAGGAAAAAAAATCGTGTTTAGTGATGCAGGAAACATTGTTACTAAACGTATTGCTGCGCTTAATTCGGAGCATGTGAATGCACTCATATGTTTAAAATCATGGATGAAGCAGTATTGACTAAGTGAGTCTTAATACTTTTTTATTTGTTAAAAACATAAAATTTACTCTGTCACACGTTAAAAGTGTTAAAATTGTTTAAAAAGGTATTTACCTTCGACAGACGGCCGTCTGTCGAAGGTAAATACCTTTTTAAACAATTTCAACACTTTTAACGTGTGACAGAGTAAATTTTATCTTTTTAACAAAGTGTTAACGAGAACTTTAATCAATGGATTTTTATTTGTGTTTGTCTCAAAAATCTCCGGAGGATTGACACAATAAATTATAAGCCTACATAATAAATATATGTTAGTAAATAACTAAAATAGTATTGTTTCGTAATACATCGATACAGTATATACATATATACTATATTTTATACTTACGCTTATCACCAAACACAAATTAAATTTAACAATAATTGTGTATTATAGTAGGCTGTATTAAAACTTTTTTCAAATCGATCAAAGCTCGATTAATCGATTGGATTCAAATCGTTAATCGGTTAAATATTTTGATCGATCGACAGCACTAATTTTTACACATATTCCACATCAATAATTTGTATGCCCACTATCTTCCTTCTGGACAGCACGCAATCTTTCAGATTCCATTTTATTAAGAATCGCTGTGAATAGTGTTCCAATAGTATGTAATGTGTTCTAGTTCCTGCGTCATCAGAGTCCCTACTGCGTCCTCCAATATTTCCTCGAAATTCTCGGCCACTTTATGACAAGGTGCTGCATCAGGCCATACTGCCTTCTCGAAGAAGTCAATGCCTCTATCGTGTATGAGCTGTTGTGTTGCGTTTGTCATGAAGCAT
This sequence comes from Periplaneta americana, assembly GCF_040183065.1. NCBI lineage: Eukaryota > Metazoa > Arthropoda > Insecta > Blattodea > Blattidae > Periplaneta > Periplaneta americana. The sequence continues at coordinate 98,291,718 of NC_091125.1, read as the reverse complement.
AGAGCTTTATCGTGCAGGAGATACCTCCTAAGGATCAAGGGTGTAACCAGGATCTGTCAGAAACGGAACACTTTGTTTTCTAAGATGGTATTCATGAAATAGTCGCCATTCCAAGATACAGATTCTTCTTTGATAATCCACATACGTATGATTGCGTAGTCCGGGAGACAAATAGTGGGAATACAAATTATTAATGTGTAATATGTAATAATAATAATAATAATAATAATAATAATAATAATAATAATAATAATAATTTTATTTCAAAGATACTAGTACACTTTTGGTTGGCACTCCCGATGAAGCAAACGCTTGTGACTGGGAGTGAAGTTTATATTAAATAATGAAAAACTAATGTTACACACTTAAGACTACACTAAAATAATTATTTAATTGTTTAATTTAATTAATCAAGTATAAGTAAGCAAAAGTAAAGTGATAAATACCAAAATAATATAAGAAATAAGAAATACAAGAAATACTTTGAAATTATATCAGGCAATACAAAGAAGTGTATGCTAACTAGAAAGCCCAAGGGGCAATGGCCCCTTTAAACAATGATGAAGTAAAATGAAAAAGTATTAAGTAACACAAATTGTAAAATAAATACAAAATATTATGCAATAATATAATGTGTATACTAATCAGGATTTAAAATCAGTTGAAGTGCTTCCTTTTTAAATAATTTATTATTTGAAGATGCTAATTTTGAATGTTTTTAATGAAGTTAGTATCCAATCTCGGGCTGAAATTTGAGCCATGCCTTGGTCCTACTTCATTGCATTTGGGTTCAAACAAAATGCATGTTATAATGTGTCTTCTTGTACTGTAACCATGGTTATAATAGTTAATGTTTTATGCTAATATTTTAATACGACATAGGCTATATGTATATTTGTTTAATATTCAGTACATTAAAAATTCCTTGTATATGAGACGTGTAGGATATTCCATTTTTTCTTAATACAAACTCTTATTATTCTTCTCTGTAATAATATTAATGGCATAATTAATAATTAAACAAGTTATAATAGCCAAGTGTGTTTATATAAGGGTTTGCTTCTCCATCTGATCATTAGGAAAAGATTTTGACGGCCACCTCTGTACATTCTGTACAACGAATGTCCATTTTTTTATTGTTCCCATCACGTAGAAAATATTTTTAATGAACATATTTTTGTCACATCCACAATCAAGATTATTCATTCATTCATTCATTCATTCATTCATTCATTCATTCATTCATTCATTCATTCACTCATTCTTTTGTTCGTCCGTCCGTCGTCTGTCTATCCATCCATCCATCCATCCATCCATCCAATCATTCATTCGTTGATTCATTGATTGAATTAATTAATCAACGATTCATTTTTCATTTTGTCATTAATTTAATAATTCATTCATTTGTTTATTAATTAATTCACTCGTTTATTAATTAATTAATTAATTTCATTATTATTTCATTTTATTTAATCATTTAATTATTCATCTATTGATTTATTTATGTATGTATACATTCATTTATTCATTCATTCATTCATTCATTCACTTCTTCCTTCATTTATTACTTATTCATTCATTTATTCACTTATTCATTCATTTGTTAACCTATTTATTTATTCATCTATTGTCACTTATTCATTCGTTCATTCATTCATTTATATTTTGCAAAATCGTAAAATCCCCGCTGCCGGATTTTTCAGCCTCCTTACTTTTTAACCAATTGATACACAACGCACAATAACAAAGTAAAGTGCCATCTTTTTTCCCTTACCAAAATTCAGTTACACATTTGCTGATACGACAATGTGAAGATTTCACAAATCTTGCCTTCTAACCGGTATGGAAGTCTGCGAGAAAATTAAGCCATAGTTACTCTCAGCTAAACAATTTATTTGAGACGTTGATTTAAGTCTTCATAGAGAAGAAATTTTCTCATGAAATCTTGACTATGTATGGGACCGGAGCCCTCTCAGCATCGTTACGAATTTAGGACGCTACAGTTAACAGTGAAATTCAGGTGTGTAAGGGATGAGAGATCACTTGCTGACCAAACGTTAGCTCGGTATGGTTTGGTGATCGTCCATCTCTGTTGAAACATGTGGACGTGAAACCAGCAAATCAGCTGATCGGCCTTGGTCGTTTAGTGGCTGTCGTGAAACGGATTTATTTATTAATCAACAACAGTGGTCTCAAGCTTAAGTCCATCGTACGCCTTCGTAGAGATGAGACGTGGACTTGCTAAGCTGAAAAGGAAAGGGAACGTAACTTATCTTCAGTTTCGATGTCTAAGTGGAACCTTTCCCCAAATACTTGCAGCGAATTTCTAGCGGATCATGAGTTGATTATTATGGAATTGAAAATTTCTTGATAATATAAAGAATCAGTTCGGAGATATAAAGCACTAACATTTACGGAGCTAGATCTTTCTCCCCAGAACACATGAGCATCAAAGAGTACATTTTCGTAAATTAACTTTGCAGTGTATTACAGCTAATTTCTTTTCGCAGAACACGTCCGCATCGCAAGAGCAACCTGTGACCTGGCGAGCCTTGAAATTGCAGGATTCAAAGCCGGTGACAGCCTCTGTGCGGCTCACTGTCTGTTCAAGCGCAGAGCCTTCAGAGGAGGACACTGCAACCAAGGCGTCTGCCACTGCCGGAATTGACATCACTCCAACCCACAGCGTTAAAATCATTTCTACTTGAACAATGTTTTTTGTCTCTTTACAACTGTAACAAAATAAATAATAAATATTAAATTATGTTAACAAAAGCATTTGATTGAAGTTCAATGCTACATTTGTAAATTTAACATAATTCAATAAAAACTTGGCTTTCCGAAGAATAGAGCCTGGACAGAACTTAGGCTCACATTGGCCCATTGTGCGTACTTTCGTGGGATGATTATTTTCATTACGACGGGTGGCATTCGTGAGACCGACGCTGAGAGGCGGGCCATCTTGCCTCAGCCCTCACATAGCCACATACCTTGACGAGTACCTGATAAATCCCATAACTTCAAGTCCCAAGCCATTAAATCCTATAATAGTATCGGAGACCCGTATTTTCTCCAAGACTTCACCCAATCCCATAACTCCGAGCTCCAAGACCTTTAATCCTATATCAGTATCACAGACTCATATCTTGTCCAAAACTTCACCCCATTCCGTAACTCCAAGCCCCAAGTCCTTAAATCCTATAATAGTATCGGAGACCCGTATTTTCTCCAAGACTTCACCCAATCCTATAACTCCAAGTCCCAAGTCCTTAAATCCTAATTCAGTAACGGAGTCCCATGTTTTCTCCAAGACTTCAGCTCATGCCATTAGTCCAAACCCCAAGCTCTTAAATCGTAATTCAAAAGACCTGGACAGAACTTTTTCTTCGCTTAACCAAAGAACATCGGAATGGTAAGCAACACTGTTAAACGGAGAATTGATGTAAGAAAATATGGGCAATTTATAGATCCAACTCGTAGCTCACATCTTACGAGTCTACTCCATTAGCAACACATCCTTTTGTTTGTACTTCATTCTGTAAACATAAATACAATGCTGTGAGGAAGAAGCTCTACAATACATCTTAACATACATTTATTACTATTTAATATCAATAAAAGCAACCAAATTTGAATACATTATTCTGTAGATAGACTAATAATTTCAGATGTTCGACACTACTTCTCTTTGTAACTAATTTCCACAAACCAAACGAAGAGTATCACCTCCACTTTCATTTCTTAAGAAGCCAAGAGTCCAGTCAGCCTGCAACTTAAATGTACGACTTCTACCTCTTGTGTTCACCATTGACTTGTACCTGCGTACCTTACGTGCTCTGAACAGCGCATACGTGCGGTGATGAACGCTTGCGCTCTCGTTGACATCACTGAAAATCCTTAGCATCCGGCGGCTAGCGACGCGACACACGGAGGGGTTGGTCTAGGACTAGCTCGAGTGTCAGCGCAATAGATCTTCTATGTTGCAATAGGGTGACCAGACGTTCTCTTTTGTCCGGACATGTCTTCCTTTTTAGATCTTTGTCCGGGGTCCGGGCGTTTTTTTTTAATCAAGAAATGTCCTGCTTTTCGTAACTTGTAATTATGCTTCACATTATGAAATTATCTCATTTGACGTCTTTTTCAAGTAATTTCCTGTAGGTGACAGCAGCATTGACGGAATATATTCTTTGCCAACGATCATCACTCTCTTTGCCCCTTGGTATGGTCGTTGCTCACAGATAGCTAGTAAATCGAGAGATCGAGGTGCGAATGTGGATTCGTTTCCGCATTCTCGCCTCGCAGTATGCCCATTCTGCTTTGTGTAGCTAAGATTCGACGTGCTTTCATGTGCACGAGATCGGACTTCCTCAACCACGCGGTTCTAAAAGTATTAGTATAATATAGGCCTAAGCCTAAATCTAAATAGGTATTTTCTGTCCTCTTTAATAATTATTATAATTCCCTTGACTTTCATATGTAGCTAACTGTAAAATCATTATTATTAAATTTTATCAGAATTATTTTGTAATTATTTTGTATTCTGGTTACACCAGAGGTCCGGTGAAAGACTATACACCTGTTATCAGATGCTACAACTGCTCTGGTTTTGGCCATGTAAGCGCTGATTGCAAACTTCCGCGACGTTGCTCTCAATGTTCAGAGCATCACGACATAAAAGATTGTCCAAACAACAAATCAGCTTATGCCAATTGCCTCCGACACAACCAGAAGATGGTGGCTCGTAGTCACTTCCAGGCTCGCGACACAATTCATTCCTCGATGACTGCCAGAATTTCATTCCAACTTGACGCAAATCACCAAGCCACCTCTCTCCAGTGCCCGGCCTACCTCAGGATAATTGAAACAATAAAATCTAAAATCAACTATGGCTAACATTATAATATTTCAACAAAATTTACATAGATCCTTAGCGCCGACACAAGAACTGATACTAAACGCCGGCTTGGAGCCAGACAGTGGGAACATCAAACTCTTATGCATACAAGAACCGTATACAGTCGAGAATGCTGTTAGAGGCCTTGGCTCAGGTTTTAATATTCACGCACACTCAAAGTTAGATCAAAGAATAAGAGCCGCCATTGCAACGACACACACAAATCTACTTACTTTCCTGCAATTCTGCACCCCTGACTGTGTCGTTGTTTGCGTCAACTGGAGGAACACTCAAACTCTGTGTAATATCTACATTGACCCATTCTGCGAATTCGAAAACGCTCTACGCCATTTAGAATTGGTTTGGAAAGATTTAGGAAATAGCCCACTGCTTATAATTGGCGATATAAATGCTAAGCATAGGATCTGGGGTAGTACAGTAACTGACAATAGAGGTAAAATGTTTTACGATTTCTGTTGTGCACACAGGCTACAAATTCTAAACGATGGCACCAAACCAACATCAGTGAATGGCAAGTGAGTGACTCAGAGACCCTCTCGGATCATGCGTTACTAATCACTGAAATCGGAGACACAATATCCAACCTCCCTATCAATTCCACTATATACGCAACGCGAAGATTTAAAACAAAAAACGTTGAATGGACTCACTTTGAAAAAGCAGGAAGCATAACTTTATTAACAGATTGTCATCACTTTCTTCTCTCACTTCAAAGGAAGAGATAAAAAGTTTTGCCGAAGATGTCACGCGACCTATCATTGCTATTTGTGAGGTTCACCTTCCAAAGCTATCGCAGAACAAGTCTTGCCAGAAAAAGGTTAAAAATCACTGGTGGTCGCCTCAACTTACAGCTTTACGCAACCGTCTTCTAGCAGCACAGAGACGGTACAAAAGATCTCGATGCGCAGCACTCAAATAGATATATGAAATATCATACAATTCAACAAAACAGCAATATATATGATTGCCATAAAGTCTGCCAAAATCAATAGCTGGAAAAATTACTGTTCCTCTCAATCACTCAATCCATGGGGGAAAATATACAAATTTATAAAGAAGCCCGAAAATCTAAATTCAACCCTAACAAAAATTGAAACAGACACTGGATTCACCACAACGTCCCTGGACACCGCAAACGCTCTCGCGGACGCATTTTTTCCAAAGGATACTAATGACGATATTTCACAAGCCACCATTAGAGAAGACTCTTGTCATGCCCCAAACACTCCTAATGACAAGGTCTTTTGTCTTGAAGAAGTTGACCGAATAATCTATAGGCAGAATGACAACAAAGGTCCCGGAAATGACGCCCTCTCAGCAGACACAATAAAGCATGTAGGCTACACAAAGCCAACCCACAACAATTGCCAAACATATTCAACAAATGCTTGCAATATTCTGTGTTCCCAAGCTGCTGGAAAGTCGCCACGGTCAAAATTATCCCTAAGCAAGAGTAGACAGAAGGACTACTCAGCCAAAAGCCTGCGCCCTATCAGTTTGGTACCTGTTATGGGTAAAATCCTAGAAAAACTTATTATAGACCAAATAATGTGCCATCTCATTAGCAACATGTTGCACCATAATCAATTTGGTTTTATGCCCTCTACATGTACCGAAGATGCAGTGTGCACAGCTGTGGAGTGGATAAAATCAGTCTTCGCTCAAAAAGAATTCGAAATGCTTATTTCATTGGATGTTTCTGGGGCATTTAATGCGGCTTGGTGGCCTAAAATCTATGCCAATTGCTGTCGACAGTGCTTTCGTCTGTTTCGAAAGGGAACAAGAAACCCATTATCAACAGTTGAAACTTAACAAGTGTTGTACAGTTTTCCAAGCTGAAATCCTTGCAGTTGATAAAGCTGTTGAGTGGTGTATCAGCAAAGACTACAGTGCACTTATTTTCGGTGACTCACAGGCAACTTTGAACTGTATTAGGGACAAATATAATATGCATATGATTGGCGTAAATGTCACACGTAATATTGCTAACTCCAGCAAACATGTTTGTTTAAACTGGGTACGAGGGCACTCGGGTATATTAGGGAACGAAAGGGCAGATCAACTAGCCAAGCTTGCTTGTTCCATGAATTTCGTAGATAATTACCATAAAATTCCTGTCAGTTTCATAAAACATAAGTTAAGGGAACACATATTAGCACGCTGGGATGTACAATGGCAAGAAAGTAATAACGGATCTCTAACTAGGGACTTATTCTTCCCTACAATAATCTCTAGGTTAAACTGTAAACACATGATACCCAATTTCGTGCTTACGCAATTCATTTCAGGCCATGGAAAATTTAAAACATATTTTAAACGGTTCAAAATCAATAATGTAAATGAATCCATGTGTAAATGCGAGGAAAGCGACCAGACTGTTCATCACCTCCTATTTGATTGCCCAATTTTCGAAAGAACTCGCCTGTTATTCTTGTCACATGTCATCTCATGTTCTGGGCAATTTGAAAAACCCCTGTGTTTTATGTTTAAAAAGAAATGCTGTTCAAAAGAATTTCAGATATTCATATCACATATTCACAATTCACTGTAAATAGCTTGTTAATGTGTTTCTGCCATGGTAAGAGAAGTTGTAGTTAATGCAATTAGTAAGGGTATATGAATGTGTTAATTTTGTGTGTGTATATATTTTCAGGTTTTTTTTGTATCCATAATCTAACATGCCACACGGCAAAACAGGCTGCAATAAAAGGAGATACTACTACTGTTAACAATAATACTAATAATCACAATGATAATAGCTATAATATCACTGTATTACATCATATATAAGTTTATGTAATTTTCATTTTTTTTCTGTCTTGTCTGTATATTTTATATAATATGTCTTTGTGTTGTACATGCATTTGTATGTCATATGTATATTTCATATCATTTTTATGTCATGTATGTCCTTAAAAGTAATATGTATGTTTGTACGAAATGCTTACCTATTTTTTATGTAACAAATCTATGCATGATGTCTCTTGGGAAAGTATGGTATGTAATATGTCTGTGTTTCATATATTGTGCATCTATTTCTATGGATTATATCTATTTTATCTCATATCTACGTATTTGTATATAATATAACTGTGATTTTTATTGTCACTAGCCGTACTCGTGCGCTTCGCTGCAGCTGTTAGAAATAAATATAAAGTAATTACATAATTACAATAGGACATTTGATCCAGTGAACATTCGTGTTTGATACAAGGATAAAGCTTTTAATATGTTACTTAATTTAAATTTGTTTAAATAATTAAAATACGGTCATTTTGGTCCAGAGAGCACTCAGAAGTTACTGTAATAACATTATAGCATTATGTCCATCTAGAGAAACTACACTTTCCAATGGTGAAATAATAATTCATTATACAAATCGGTTAATTTAGCTTTCGATATTACTTCATACAAACACAGAAACATTCTCTTAGGCTATGTTTCATAACTATCGATTGTTGTTGTCCAAGGCCCCTTATAGACGAAGTCATTTGTTTTCATTTCATTACACCGCCTTAGATGGTATTGTATTTTAATTTTAAAACTTATTTATCTCATTAAATATCAGTCCTATCAAAATTTTGCAAGGAATAAAACTTATCGGAAATCATTTTAAAAAACTTTTATTATGGAACATATTTCACAAAAATCAATAATAAGTGAGATATTCCGATTTATTTAATTCAGGCCTCCTCATAACCCCTCTTTTAAATAACGTCTTTTGAATGTCATATAGCCTAAAATCTAAGTTACAGTGAACTTAATTTATATTCCAATTTTCATATAAATCGGTTCAGCCATTATCGCGTGAAAAGGTAACAAACATTCATACAGACAGACATACAAACAAAAATTTCAAAAAAGCGATTTTCGGTTTCAGAATGGTTAATTATATATGTTAGGACCAATTATTTTTGGAAAATCGAAAATTACCAGAAAAATTTCGGCTACAGATTTATTATTAGTATAGATACACATTTAATGTAATACGAGTATGTGTATTTTATGTCATAAATATGTATATATTTTATGTAAACATTTGTACAGAACTATGATATATATGATTTAACTACAGCCCTAATATACCTTCGGGTAAAATAGAGTTCTATAAACTTGGAAATTCAATACTAATAATTATTTTGTAATAAATTAGATATTAACATACTTTTAAGTATGATATAAGCCTAAATCTGTGCTGTAAATATTTTGTAATAAAATAGATATTGACTTAATTTAAAATATAATATAGGCCTAAGCCTAAATATAAGTACATATTTCCTGTTCTCTTTTTTCGAACATGTCCTCCTTTTACAAGCTTTGTGTCCTCTTTTTTATTGATGTGAATCTGGTCACCCGATGTTCCAGTGATAAGTCGTAGTGTCCTCTAATTAAATTCAGTTTAACTCTACCGTTGCAAAATCAAAGTTTGAATGAGATATTATCGAAATATTGCGTAACACCCTTCCTCGAATAAAAAGTGCTTGCTCAACTGCAGAAGCGCATTCATCAGCCAAGGTCATCTGACAGGTATTACAACACGATAACAATTAGCGGAGAACGGGAATTCACCTAGCCAACTCTTCATTTACGTGCCGTTATTTTTAATTTATTTATTTATTTTTATTTTATTTTTTTATTCCAAAAGCCATGACACTTCCAAAAGTGTTTACATACACTTCCTACTGTAGTAGCTCAAATAATACAGCAATAACTGCGGAGTGAATGGTCTTGGATCCACACAGTCGAGTGGCAAGATTCTTCTCATCTTAACTTCAATGACGACCCGGGTACATTCAGCCTCCTGTCAAATTGAGTTCCGGTTCATTCCGGGGCTAAAGAGGAGGCAGGAACATGGTGCTGACCACATCACCTCTTTCTAGCCGCCTTGGTTGCATAGCCCGGGTTTACGACTACCGCGGACCAGAGTTCCAATCTCAGCGACAGCGGAGTTGTATTTGTGGTAGACAAAGCCAAGATTATGGCAGATTTTCTCTGCGTTCTTCCGTCATTTCTTTTCATTCCATCAACACGCTCAACAGTTTCTATTTCATTATAATCTCCAACTCGAAAAATAAGACATCACCTATGTTTACGTTACGTCTAATCTCTCTCTCTCTCTCTCTCTCTATATATATATATATATATATATATATATATATATATATATATATATATATATATCAGCGGTGACCTAAACTCGAACTGCAGTGACTGCATGCGACAGACAACCTACGAAGTAAGGAGACGGAGGAATGGTACTCGGCATGAAAACTACAGCCAATGGTGGTTCCTGTACTAACATCTTGATCAATCCCGCGGATAAAAATCTCAAGCTCAGCTGTAGGCTATCAGTATTGTCACTGCTGTCATCAAGAGCCAGTGATTAATATGCGATTTTTCTTGCTCCTTTTTTTAACCTTCCTCTTGAACATAATCAGGAATTTTCTCAATTCTTCTCTCGACACTTGGTCCAGAAATTCGTAGTTTTTTTCAAAATTAAAAACTTCTTATCGACAAGTTATTTAAGTTATTTTAATCATTACTCTTTTGAGACATTATGTTCTATTAAAAGGCTTTAGACCACGAAATATTTCAAACCCCATTAGGTAGCTGACTTCCTTACATTTATTTATGTCATCTTTCTCTTCCTGGCTATGATTTAAGACATGTTAATTCCTGCGGTTTAATAGTTCGTTGGCACATAATATTGAATCAGTTTTTCTACAATATTATTATTAAATGAATAACTAATAAATAGTTACCCTCATCTAAAGATTAAGAAAATTAAAATTGAGATAAAATCTAATAATTTTATCCTTCTAGAGAGAATATCTAAAAATATCAATATTCATGCACGTATAGAAGAATGATAGAAACACATAAGTTACTTAATGGTCAGTAGTAATAATAATAATAATAATAATAATAATAATAATAATAATAATAATAATAATAATAATAATAATAACAACAACACATTATTCAGCATGCAATTAATGTTTCTATATATTTCTAATTGAACTGTTGAGCAAAGTAAACATGTTACATTTTGTCAGACAGAACAACAAAAAAGTTCTCCTTTTGATTCTTACGAAACCACGTCTTACTGCTTGTAGAGAAAGCGTTTGTAGAGCGACATGATACCGCCACTGCTTGCCTTCAGTACTTGAATGAAACACATAGCAATGTACAGGAAACTCCTCGTACCCGTTTGAATGTCTGTGATTACACGGTGTAATCACGACACCCGTTTTGGTCACCGCTGCTATATATATATATATATATATATATATATGAGCCGTTCAGAGCAAAAGTGGCGTAAGTCAAAATTGGGTAATGACGTTTAAAGTAAAAATTCTGTGAAATACAGCGCAAAGTAGCAATTAATATGGCCTTCTTCTATCCATTGACTACTAATAGTTTAAATAAATTGAATATTAATTGCTACTTTGGGCTGTATTTTACAGAATGTTTACTTTAACCCTCATTACCCATTTCTGACTTACACCACTTCTGCTCTGAACGGCTCATATATTGTAAGTGGCATAACTGTGAAAGGGGTAATATAATTCATAGATATAAAAAACTATTATGCGTTTTGTAATTAAGTGCATGATTAATTAGAACGTTAGGCTGAAAGTGTATAGAGCCTAGCAACGCATCGCCTGCTCACCTACGAATACACACAAGAAACTCAGATCTGAATAGAGAATTCCTTCCCTTAGTCACTGAAGCAGGGTTGCCAGAATTCCTAATGGCGGCAGAAAACGATACGTGTTAATCTTTTTATTTAATTTACAAGAAAAACTCTCCATATTATTTCAAAACTTCAATGAGGACAAATAATTCCTTACCAGTTTCTCTAATGATAAGACTAAAAACCAGAATCGTACGCATAGCAGTGATCGAGTCAAATAGTGTTAACATTTTTTTACAAAGTATTCATTTGGGACTTATTACAATTTTTGTTGTACTCTATCCAAGGGATAAGGTGTTAAATTCTACACAGTTATATTACTTCTGGGTGGAATAACATAACTGCAGATTTAAGGGGGCAATAGAATACTTTAAAATAAATTTAAAATCTCCAATGCATTTTGCAATTAAGTGCATGCTTAATCAGAAAATTATGCTGAAACTCTACGTAGTTTGGCAACAACGCATCGCCGGCTAACCTACCGATACACAAACGAACTCAGTTCTGAATAGTACCAGCAGAATTCCGTCCTTTTGTCACTGTACTTGAGTTGGCAGACTTTTTAATGGCGGGAAATAACGATACGTGTTGATCTTTTTATTTAATTTGCAAGAAAACCGTCCATTTTATTTAAAAACTGCAAATGGATAAATCAATCGTTACCAGTTTCTTTAATGTTGTTCAGTCAACTTTCCGAAGACAGGTTTGAACCTCATACGTGACACCAAAAAATACATCACTCAAAAAGCAATTAAGCCAGAAGATAATAGTGTAGGGCGGCTAGTTCCTTTTCTCCTTCATTCCATATAGCGCTGAGTAGTAACACATTACACTAATCAGACTTCAGATGCTTACAAACAATTGTTAATCCTCCGACACATATCGTCAAGTGAGATGTACTGCCTGATAATAGGTCTAGATTTACATATCGGCCAGAACCTCAATCAGATATATTTCTCTAATCATAAGAGCAAAAATCAGAATCGTACCAAAAGTAGGCCTACTTATCGAGTGAAGCAGTGTTACATTTACACTCTATGTCTTTGGAGCAGATATAAACAACGGAACGAAATGCAAGAGAGCATTTCTGAGAAAAGTATTCGTTTGGGACTACTATGGCATTCGAATTTTTTGTTGTACTTTATTCATGGAGTAAGTTGTTAAAATCTCCACAGTTATAGTAGCCTACTTTCACCCTGCAGGTATAGACCTATGTGTGTATTTGTGTGTGTGAGAAAGAGACATAAGCACAGGAGCTACTCTGTACGGTTTTTGAAAGCTTGAAAGAAATGCGTAATGTGATAGATATTGGAACCGGCTTAGCCGAGCAACACAATACTACGCAACTCATCCCATCACGGCTGTAAAAAAGCCTCTTCTGGCTTAAGTACAAGCTCCATATCCCACTTGTTAAGCACCTCTATTCCTTTATCACCTCCTTCTCGTGTCGAGGTCGTACAACTTACCTTGCTTAAAATGTACATAATCATGGGAAGAATCGGGCTAAAGGAGTTTGTTTGTGGAATAAAATTTGTTCTATTGATGTATACGGGGAAACCCTGAGAAAAAAGCATCTCCTCCGTTCTTGTTCAGCAAAATTATCGCTCTAACCAGCACGGGAGTCGAACTTGATTTTACTGTGAAGCTCGCGTTCTAGCACTGTACTACCGGAAGGCATATATCATGTGGTACGCGTGCCGCGCACAATTTATAAACCATTATTTCATTACCGAGGCTGTATTTAACTGAGGATAAGAATAAGGTGTTAATTTTCGCACTTGATGGACCAACTAACGTCAAACAGCTGAAAAAGGATGTTGACAATTGTTTCGAAACACATTGATAAAAACTGGACAACGACATAGTGATATGAGGCTATAGAGTACTTTTGGGTAATTGCCAGTGGGCAATCCCCATAAACGAGTGTCAAGTTATTTTATTTTATTTTTGTTTTCCTTTCTCTGTTCCTGTTATTCCCAACTATAACACCGTTCTGCATGGATTTTGTTGTTTTAAAATAAATTAGCGTTTCTGAATCACAATTTCACACTGATTGCAAAAATGAAATCCGTTTTCGCGTAAAACGTCAGAATTTGTTACAATTCTAAATTTTATTTTTTCAATATTTTTCGTAATATAGTAATATTACAGTGTGCTTGTCGTTTGTTAAAAAGGCATAACAGCTTACAATTTAAACTTTATTGCTTAAAATGTGACATAATATATTTTATTATGTTTGTATTTGATATTTATTAAAATCTACTGACTATATCCGCCCTGGGGGGATGCACAAAATTGTATCCTCCTCCTTAAAATGAACCGAGGTTAATACATCCGTTCTTTATTCTTGGAGACTTTATCTGTCTGCACCCAACGTTATCTATAAACAGGAAGTTGAAATGTTTAGTGTCTCAGGTCGTAAACATTATGAAGGAAATATTTACTCTTAGAGATTGCTATTAAAACTAACAATGAATTAGAGAAATGACATAGGGTCCCTGTATAGGCCCTATATATTTATTTATGGAAGTGCAATCCAGCATATGAGGCTACAGATTTCCTTACTGAGATAATAAACCTATCCCCTTTCAGAAGTGTTTTAAAATTAGAGGTTCAGTTTTGTGTTTTGGTTGTCGTGTAAAAGTGAAGTGTGTGAGTTCTCATTTTTCTGCGAGAATACAACATAAGAGTGTTGTTTCATAAAAATGTCGAAACGTGGTTGTGTAAATGATCCAAATTTTGTTTTGCTATATATGTGGGTCATATATCTCTTTTTTTAAGTTAATACTTGTATACTAGAATGTATTTTCCTGTTTGTGATTATGTATTCAGTCTCTTTTTTTATTCTATATATTTTTATTATTGTTATTTTAAAGTTAATACTGATTGTGTATATGTATTCGATCTCTCTTTTTTTACTTAATTATGTTTATTATTATTTTTAAGTTAATATTTGTATACCGGTATGTAGTTTTCTGTATGTGATTTGATCCTGGTTGAGTGGAAGAGAAGGCCTGATGGCCTTAACCAGACGTGGGCATCAGTAGTACATGTCGCACTGAGTAGAACGCAACTACGTGATCTCCCTCCCTCCACACCCCTAGCTGTTCACCATACCGGGGTACCTGTCAGACCGGTTGAGGTACTGGCAGTCAGCGATGGATTTCAGTAAAAAAATGTCGCTCTCTAAGGAATTTCCTGAAGTAAAAAAGTCCAAAAATATTACTTCCACAAAGAATGGAAAAATGGATTCTTTTGTTGCGAAGAAGGGGAAAGTGTTAGGTTCTTATTATACTACAAAATTTTACTAGCAGTGAAGAAGAGCAACGTTCAGCGACATTATGAAAAGGCGTCGTTTTAATAGAACATAATTCTTTATTTTATTTTTATAATAATAGTAATAATAATAGTGGTGGTGGTGGTGGTGGTGGTGGTGATGGTGGTGGTGGTGGGTAGTAAGTAGTAGTAACGTAATAATATCGTCGGTTTACAAGCAAAACACATTAAGTCAAAAAATATTACGTCTGAGAAAAAGGCGTTTTTATTCCGACAAAACTGAATCCTCAAAATATTATTAATTTGAGTAAGCTATTTCTTTTTAATTGCATTTTATTTCCCAATTAGAAGTTTATATATATGCAGTATGTTCAATACATACGCCTTTTTCTCAGAAGTAATATTTCTGACTTAATGTATTTTGCATGTAAACCGACGATATAATCATAATGCGTTTCCTTTTCAGGGTGAAACGATAAATGAATTGACAGACGAGAGTTGGGTCATTGATTTGGCTTTTCTGTGCGACATAACCAGTATCTTACCGATTTCAGCATTTCTCTTCAAGGAAAAGATAAAAATATCGTACACATGTACGATGAATTAAAGCTGTTTGTGTCACAACTGCGTCTATTTCTGATGCAGTTAAATCACAGAGAATTTTATATTTTCCGTCTTTAAAATCGCCGCTTCTATCAAATATTGGAAAATGTAATAAATGAATTCACCGACAAAAGATTCAGTGATTTTAAGAATTTAGAGAATGAATTTTTTATTATTTGCTAATTCATTCTCCGTTAATGATCAATGTGTAAGATTAGACCTTCAATTAGAAGTTCTTCGACTGGAAAATGACACATTTACCAAGTGAAAATGCACAAATATGACTGGTTTATATATGTGTGTGTGTGTATTATGTATATACAACTTTGCAAAGTAAAATATCCACATTTTCGGAGTTTTGTTATGAAAATTGATTCTATGTTTGGCTCAATCTATGCTTGCGATTAGTTGTTTTCTCAGTTGGTCATTGTAAAATCCAAATCAAGATCACGCATTTCAGACGAAAATTTATTCCATCAGTTCACAATTCCAATGTCTGACAAGACTTTAAATTTTGAAACACTTGTTGATTTACATGACGAAGAAGAATAAATGAATCCCTTCTTTTAAGGGCATGAGTTAATTGACGTATATTGACAACAACAAAAGAACTACAGTAATAGGTTTAAAAATAGCCTAATTGTTGTTTTTTCTGCTTCTTAGGAATGTGCTTGATATTTTGTTAAGAATCTGTTTTTCATAAGTTCCTTAATTTTATTTTCAAGTGATGCACATTAGTGACTGATGCCCTTTCAAAACAAATAGGTTCAGATTATGGTATTACTTTTTAACTGTTGTGGAATTGTACGTTTTATGTCATTTTATAAGGTTTTTACAGTAATTGTTTAAATTAGAAATACAGTTATGTTTCAGCTTTTTGTAAAATAGTTTGTATTTGTTTTGGAAAATTTGTTTTCTTTCATTGTCATTCATAAACTGTGTATCTTTTTGTCCTGCTTAATTGCTTAACTTTCCGTGTTTCAATACTTCACGCGATCCACCGCTGAGTATTACGTTAACAGGTGATGCGTGTTGCAGCAATCAGAGTAGTACGGCGCATCTCTTTAAATGCCCACGTCTGCTTAAAACTATTATTATTATTATTATTATTATTATTATTATTATTATTATTATTATATAAGTTAGTAAAACAGAGACAGAATATAACAGCTTTTGTAAAGAATACTTACTTTCAATATTTTGGCATAAAGTTAGGAGACTAGGACAAATCCTGGTGCCCCCATAAAGTATGTCGTAGTTGTGTTGAAGAGTTGCAGAGTTGGAAAAATGGAAAAAGTCATTGCCCTTTGGTATCCCTATGATTTGGAGGGAGCCTACAAATCATGGAGACGATTGTTATTTTTGTACAGTTAAGGTAGCTGGCTGGATATATTGCTAAAAACAAGAAAGATATTCTATATCCTAACATTCCCTCTGCCATTCGGCCCGTACCTCATGGTCCTGATATTCCCGTTCCGCTACCCCCTGAATCAGATACATTGCCATTTGCATCCAGTAGCACTGAAACTGAATCTCCAGTGGATCATACTTATGAACCAGGCAATACTGGTGATGATAGATGTTATAATCAAAGTAAGCTTAATGATTTAGT
The DNA here is from genome assembly GCF_040183065.1 of Periplaneta americana. Lineage (NCBI taxonomy): Eukaryota > Metazoa > Arthropoda > Insecta > Blattodea > Blattidae > Periplaneta > Periplaneta americana. The sequence goes on along the minus strand of NC_091125.1, from coordinate 98,274,615 downwards.
GAGGGATTTAAATTTGCCTAAAGAATCAGCAGAACTGTTAGGTTCTAGGTTAAAAGAAAAGAAAATATTGGCTGAAGGTACATATTTTTCATGGTACAGGCATCGTGAGAAGGAACTTGTCCCTTTTTTTTTGCTGAAAAAGAAAATTTAGTGTATTGCTAAGACATCCTTACCGTCTTAAAATTTTATAACATAAACTATAATTCCAAAGAGTGGAGGTTCTTCATAGATTCTTCTCAGAAAAGTCTTAATGGTATTTTGCTTCATAATTGAAACATTGCGGACTATTGCTGGATGTTAAAAGGGGGCTGTGTGAACAACTTGCGAGGAGGTCAAAGAGGAGAAAATTTGAAGTGCATTATTGATGTAAGGTTATGAAAGTGCCTATAATTATTAATTAATATTAATTAATGATTAATTAGTGGCAAATAGCAAATTATGGCCTAGTTTTCTCACAAAATTCTTGTTGAAAAACATTTTTATAACGCTTCACAAACCTGTAATGTCATTTCTAATTATTCATGAATTGTCTGAAAACCTGATGTGATGGGAAAAAATGGAGATTATTTTCGAATTCAGCACAAAAAAATCCGTTTAGAATCGCTTATCAGATTGAAAACAACAGAAAATAAGTTTTTAAATGCAGAACGGTGTAATGTATTTATTTATGTACAATAAAGTTTACTAAAAAAAACCGGACAAATCCTGCATAACCATACATGACCCACATAATGAATTCTGTATACGCCTCGTTAGTCATCTTTCACGGCATGATCCCATTCTTTCATTGTGATCTACCGGGGAACAATCGTGATTTTCACGATCCGTTTCCGGATGCGGAAGGCTCAAGGAAAATTCGTTGTTAATACTGATGGGTATATAAAGAAGAACGCCAATGTAGGTGCCAACATTGACTCCGAGATTTTGTTTCATTCATCTGCTCTATCATGAAGACCGTGGTCCTAATCTTTCTTCTGGTGGCCTGCACGCTCGTTGCAAGCGCCCGTGCAGAAGGTCATGTAACAATATTACATACAGGTAACTTTAGAATTATTATCGTATGAGACCAAGATTTTATTTAATTCATTAAGCTCGTATATATTTTTTTTTAGTCTATTCACCTGTCTATACCATTATCATTTTCTTTGGTAAATAGTTGCAAATGTACAACCACCTTTTCTTATCCTCCTCCTACATCTTCATTATTATCATTATCATCATCGTCCCGTCAACAGCATAGGCAAGTGTTCAATTTTTTCAACTTTTACATGAATTCATATTTATAACTTTATACTCATTAAATTTAACACCACATAACAACTAAAGTATTAAAACCAAATGCAAAAAAAATATTCTTAAGCAGCAATAACACTTAAATGCCCGTTATTATTCGACTGAGAAGCTTTTATCATCGACTCTGCTCTCGAGAGTTAGAATTTATAAAACAGTTATATTACCGGTTGTTCTGTATGTTTGTGAAACTTGGACTCTCAATTTGAAAGAGAAACAGATGTTATGGCTGTTCGAAAATAAGGTACTTAGGAAAATATTTGGGGCTAAGAGGGATGAAGTTACAGGAGAATGGAGAAAGTTACACAATACAGAACTACATGCATTGTATTCTTCACCTAACATAATTAGGAACATTAAATCCAGACGTTTGAGATGGGCAGGGCATGTAGCACGTACGGGTTGAATCTAGAACTGCATATAGAGTGTTAGTTGGAAGACCTCAGGGGAAAAGGCCTTTGGGGAGGCCAGGACTTAGATGGGAGATTAATAATTAAAATTAGATTTGAGGGAGGTGGGATATGATGGTACGGACTGGATTAATCTTGCTCAGGATAGAGCCGATGCCGGGCTTATGTGAGGACGGCAATGGACCTCTGGGCTTCTTAAAAACCATAGGTAAGTAAGTAAGCAATATCTATATTGTTGCGGCATTCTAACAAAACACAAATTAACTCAGATTCAAAGAAATTAATTAAACCTACTGCCACAGCAAGTAGAAGGTACATTCTTAAATCTCTGCCAGGCGTCAGGATCTTGACTTTGTTACTACTACTTTTCTCTCTCAGCTCGACGACTAGTACAGTATGCTATTGGATTTTGAATTTAAAGAAAATTAACTATCAACAAATGTGTTGCATTCTATTGACAGTATTGTTTTAAATGTAATTCTTTATGTATTCCTACTTAAGAGCTAGTTTTAAACACATTATTTTCTTTAAAATGGCAACGAATGCAAACAAAATTTTGATTAAAGTACTAATGAAAGTTAGGCAAAGTTTGTCGACCGTACAGAACTTCTCTGTTAGTTTAGAATGGAATCTGCAGTGAATAATTGAAGCGTCGGCTGGAACAACGTTGTAAGTTACAAAATTTTCATTCGCCGTGTTTCCGTGTAATAATTTTGTATGTCATGTTACTTTACTATACACCTTGACTTGCAACTGTCCATCAATGCAGTACATGAAATTTGTACACTCAAAAGTTTGCTACCCTCATAAGAACAACGTTGTACGCGTACACATTTTTGCAGCTCCTGTAAATTTTACCAAATGTAACTTATAACATTGTTCGAGCCGACGCTTCAATTATTGTCAGTTAGCAATATAGAGAATACCTTATCCGGAAACGTTTTCTTTGGTAGTTACAAGCCTTAATATGTGTAGTTAGGTTGCTTTCTGTATCATATAGGTAAACCAAAGCTATCCATTCAATTATCTATCCAAGCCAAGAACCATACTAATGTATCACTACGCCGTGGTAAACAGAAAAGACCAAATACACATTAATGTATAAGTGTGTAAGGTTTCTTTTAATCCAGCATAATTTCACTGATTTGAATTGGCATATTATGTGTAAATACGTTGGATTTCAACCAATCTCATATCAGTCGGTGATGTAATATTGTTTTGGACTAGTACGGTTCTGAGCTTGCATGGACATTAGACAGATTAAGGGGACATGGTAAATCATTTTGTAAGTATAAGATTATATAATGGACTTAAATTAATAAAAAAAAAATAGTTTGACATAAATTACCTTTCTATCAACGAAAATAAAACCATAATTATTCCATTATCATTATCTGAAAAATGTAACAAACCTCCTACATCTATATTAAGAATTAAATTACATAATTCTGATTGTTGTCTTATACAATGTAAATGTCCGATTACTAAAAAGTCCTCTGAAGTTAAGTATTTAGGCATAATTTTCGATAATCATTTAAAATGGAACCAACACATTAATTGCCTTTGTAATAAATTACGTAAAATAGTATATTATTTTGTTTTATTGAGGAATTACTTGTCAATAAGTTTATTAGGCACAATATATTTAACTTTATTTCAATTGGTAATTATGTATGGAATTATAGGATGGGGTAGCTCATTTAAATCCAATTTTAATCCACTTTATTTATTACAGAAGAAAGTAATTAAAATATATCTTCATAAACCTATTGATTTTCCATCTCAAAATTTGTTTTTAGACTTTAATGTACTTAACGTAAGACAAATTTATTATTTTGTATTAATAAAATTCATGCATGAAAATCGAAATAATTTTTAATTGTATTCTCATAGTTATGAAACAAAAGGTATGAATTCTTTAAGATTGTTTGAACCAAAATGCAACACTGTTACAGTATTTAATCATAGTAGTAATTTAGGTCCAAGAATATATAACAAATTTATATTTAAATATCCTAATCTTGTCAATTCTAATAGTTCTAGTATTAAATTTAAAAAGTTATGTATGGATTTTATAAAAATTGAAAAATTGTAAATTTAAATTTATATACTATAATTGCATAGTAGACATAAGAAAAATTGTATTGTATAATTATTAATTTCAATTCAGGAATCCGCCCCTGAGCACGAGTTCTCCTCTTTCAGGGGCGAGCTAAAGTTTTTTCTATATATAATATATGTTATGTTATAATTATTAGCAAAATAATAAATAAATAAATATGTTGCCATAGTGATGTTTATAAATACATCACTAGCTGGCCTCGAATTCATGGCCTATGCTCTGAAACCTCTTGGCTTGGCTCAACGTTTCGAGGCACGGACCCGAGGCGGATCTTACACTTAGACTTGCTTTAGCTTATTGTCCAAGTCCAACAGATAGCCTGGGTGAAATTTGTGAATGCGATGCTAACAGATGGGTCAGCCTGCCTCTGTCTTGAGACAGCCGGGTTATATCTTCTGACGAGTATCTAATAAGTTCCAGCCGAAGGCCCAAGTCCTTCCTATATCAGCCTCTGCAACGGCTGCTTTCTCCATCACGACCTAACCGGAGACCGAACTCGGACCACCTTGATGGAAGACCAGTGCGCTAACGTGTGAGCCTCTGATGTTAGGCTTATTTCTGTTAAGCAGTACCTATAGACAGTAACTTTGCTTTTTTTAGTTTCTTGTTGTGAAAAGATTTACATTTAGAGAACTTGCAGATACGCATTCGATTTTTGGAAGAGCAAATGTAAATGGAAGAAAAGCTGCAGCTAAAATGCAGGGTGAGTCATAATTGTGTACTATAAAGTAGTGCAGACTATTCTTTACAAAAAATGAAACATATTTTTTTCATATAAACTTATGGTCGTGCCCGCTTTATTATGGAGATAATGATTGGAACAGTTACAAAAAGATACTAGCTGCATTTCTGAGAGTGTTATTTAATTACGTAATTATTTACATTGCAAGTTAACAGAAGATGCTCTAAATGTCCACCATTCACTTCACAACACAATTTCCATCCTTCGCCATGAATGTCTTGCTCTTTGAACAATGCCCCGAAATGTATTTCTTGCAGCCACAATTGCATTCAACAGATGCTCTATCTCATGGCGTGTCTTTGGGAGTGAAGTATAGTCCCGTCGCTCTTATTTCTAGCAGCCAATCACGCTGCAGGTCGGCTACATTTAAACGTGTGTGTCTAGTCATTAGCTGCTGATGATGTTATGCACTTCTTAAGGCTCGATAAATACTTAATATAATCGCCGTCATTTTTGTTTTATCGTTGGCGTTCGCAGAAAGCACACGAGGACGTTATTTGCAGCTCAATTATTTGCTCAATTACAGTGCGTTTGATTTATTATCATAGGAGCTACGACATGATAATGTTTAACGGTGCGGCAATAGATTCCCCGTCTGGTAGCTCGGCAACGAAAGAACAAAAATGGCAAACGATACTATCTACCTACACTTTATAGAGCCTTCACTTCCTAAGACGTAAGCAAAGAGGAGGAGTCACGCCGGGAATAAAAGCGACGCGATTATAGTCCCTTCATGTGACCCCACAACCAGAAGTCGCAGGGACTGAGTTTAGGCGATCGCGTCGGCCATGCAGCAGGCCCGTTGCGTTCACTCATCTGCTTGGATACCGTTCATTCAAATGACGTTTCACTGCACGACGATAATGCGCAGACGCTTCATCTTGAAGTAGTCAAGTGTCCAACCGTGTTGACAGTGGTACCGTTTGTTGTGGTAGTTCAGTCTGTAGAACGCGCAAATGCGCAGCACCTGTTGACTTATTGTAGCGTTTTTCTCTCTTCAATAACAATAATTTTGTACTTACTGTGTACTGTAGAGTGTCGCCTGGGCGATTGATTCATGAATAACTTCGAAGTAACGCCAACTCGAGCGTCCCACAGTGATGCCATATATCGATAACAAAGCCGTCACGGCTATATGTTTATATGACAAAATCTGTTTATATTGGAATATAGAATACTTTACAGTACTTTATAGTACACAATTATGACTCAACCTGTATAATATACTTCATACCTTGTTTGTGAGAATTCACAGTCTGAAGGAACAGGGAGTCTGCAACCAAACTTAAGAAAAATGGTCTCGAGTTCGGTGCTAGCTGACTGCGCATATCAAGGCTTGTAACTATCAAACGTAACGTTTCCAGACATGTGTTTGTACATGAAAATTGTTCATACTGATCACCTCTACCACACTTTAGGTTGTAACAAAGCAACTAAAATACTCTAATATGAAGCACTAAAACAGTATGAAAAATTTAACCCTTTATGACAGAATAGATTTAGATTATATCTAATATAATTTGCCCATTATTATCAGTACATTTAATTTCTTCAAGGACAAAAGCAAACAGCTTAATATTATTAAGATGTGAGTGACGATAAACAAATATCAAATCGATTTTTGACTATACTGAGTCCCGACATAACATAAAGACCATAACAATGGCAATATTATCATGAACATTAGATTATAACTACATTCTAGTACTGGTATATCGTTTTTCTGTATAATTATAATTACAATTAACCGTACATGATATATTGGTCATCGCTCCGCCTTGTTTTTTTTTTTGAGGTTCAGTGTTCGAAGCCAGAGCCCGGCTATTCTGACTTGAATTTTTGTAGTCTCTCAAGTCTCTAACATCAAATGCTGGGACAGTACTAATTTGAAAAAGAACACGATCAACCTACGTTCTCATTCCTGAATAAATCAGCACCATCATTTCTCACATATCTATCATCTGTCTATCTTCTGCGATAACCATGCCATCTATCAGTGAAGTACAAACCCGGAAAACGTTCTAGCTATAGGCATGATAGGGAACTACGATATTGTAAAGAAGTCCATAAAAATTTATTTTGATTATTAAGAAGTATCTCCATATTCTTTTTGTTTTATTTTATAATTGCCATTTATCAAAATGAGTCCCGCGCCGTGGCGTCGTGGTCTAAGAAATTCCTGCCTAGGACTAGCGTTACAGAATGTGCGCTGATTCGAATCCTCATGGGGAAAGAAATTTTCTCATGAAATTTCGGCCAGTGTATGGGACCGGTACCCACCCAGCACCGTGATGCGCTTGGGGAGCTACGATAGGTAACGAAATCCGGTTACGAAAGCCAGCTATAATGGCTAAGGGGATCATCGTGCTAATCACACGATACCTCCATTCTGGTTGGATGATCGTCCACCTCTGCTTCAGCATGTGGACGTGAGGCCAGCAGCCGGCTGGTCGGTCATGGTCCTTCATGGGTTGTCGTGCCTCGGATTATCATTATCATTATCATTATTATTATTATTATTATTATTATTATTATTATTATTATTATTATTGTTATTATTATTATCTATCAAAATGATGTAATTATTAGGCCTACACCTAACTAAATCGGAGCCATATCATAGCCACAATCACCAAGAACGCTTAATATGTTATTTACTAATATAGAAATGTCTACTTTCTCTGTTGTACTAAAACCGAAGACGTATCAGAAAATTTGCCACCACCACCACCACCACCACCACCATCACTATCATCTCTAAGCATAATCAAAATGGGATCATCCATTTCACTATTTGCTCAATGTATCAACTATTATCTGTACCATGTTACGCCCTTCGAACAAAGGATACAAATTAAAGTCACGTTAAAAATACTGTAAATAATTTACAACTACAAATCACAATATACTAATAGAATAAAATGTGATATTGAAGTTTATTGCCTTTGTAATCGTTTTGTAATTATTTTTCAGACCATATTATCACAAAAAGAGCAACCTGCGACCTCTTCAGCTTCTTGGGAATGAATCACACCTTATGTGCGGCACATTGTATAATGAAGCGCCGAGGATTTAGGGGAGGTTACTGCACCAAAAAAGGTGTGTGTCATTGTCGCAAATGAAAAATTCTAGCGCCATGAAAATTATTATGTCATTGTTTCATGAAAATAATGTATTCTGAATAAATATGGAAAAATAAATTTAGTGAATGTGAATATTTGAAGATAATTGCATATGTTATCTTTTAAAATGTACCCATCCTGCATCCCTTATAAAATAAGAGGTTTATCTCCGTCCACACATGAAACAGTGAACGTATCGAAAAATAGACTCACTTTCTTTGAGTCCTCAATAAATTCAGATTCTTTTATATCTGCATTTATACAACCTCAGATACACTACAATCCACGTATAATCCTGATCACAAATTCGAATCACGATCTTCTTATGTCTGCATTATTCAGCCGTCCGGCAGGTTCATCGCAGTCCACATTTACAGTAAGCCAGTCAGTAAATTAATTTCGAATCACATTCATCCTTTCCCCACACTGTCAAATTCCTCTTCTTACATATCTACTGTACATATAACTGAGATACATCACGATATACATACACCAGACAGCTGCAAAATAGCGCTTACAATCGGTTTAGATTCGACCGGTTAGAGAACATCCGTCAAGATCGAGCAACCGTCCGAATATTCGATTTTCAACCGATTACCCCTTATGTTTTGCAGGTAGACAGAACACAAGGCGCACTTCATCATACATCAAACCGACATTTTCTGAGTACACAAACGGAGTAACAATTGAAGGAAATTTACTTTGTCTTATTTAAAAATGTGTTTGCTTGATAGAGATCTAAAATTATTTATTGGACATTTTAATACACTTATCTTCATAACTAATACAAATGGACATTGGCAACAACAAAGGAAATATGTGTAATGCAGAATATGAAATCTGGTGCGTAAAGAAATGCAAGAATAAAATAAATTACAGATACTTACTAAAGAGAACAGGAAATATGTACATAGACCTACACTCCAATGTAATATTTACATTTTAAATTGAAAATGCATACCTCAAAAACAGTAGTTGTTAATATATCATGCCTTTTATTTACTCTAAAGAGATGCATTATTATTTCATTAATAAATCATTTTTAAGAAGACAAAGGGTTATTAACAAAAATAAAAGTACTCTGAAGCTCAAATACTTCAACTTTTACGAACCATGTTGTTGTCCTTGAAGGCACCAAACTATAATACCTAGACTAGATGAATAAATCAATCAATGAATCTATGAATAAATCAACTAATGAATCAATGAATTAATCAATCAATGAATGAATCAGTCAACCTATCACGAATGAATCAATGAATCGATGTATGAATGAACCAATGAGTTGATGAATGGATGATGGATGACTCGATGATTGATTGATTGATTGATTGATTGATTGATTGATTGATTGATTGATTGATTGATTGATTGAAATGAGAGAGGAAGAATTATCAATTAAATGGTAGGCCTACACGATGATATATGCGTCCTTGCAAGGGGTCTTTTAACTCCTGCATGGTTCAATGTAGTCTGCCTTTGCCGTTCACTACAAAGAATGAGAAACAACTCGAATATGCGATAAACCGCTCCTGAGACACTCTGCGAGATGGGAGAGCTTGGCATACTGACTATAGCGCCAGGCGTTCAAAAGCAATACATAATTTCTATTTTTTGTAACCGGCTGTGCATGACTCTAACATACACCCCAGTCAATGTTTCAGTCATTAACAACGTCCATCCTCTTCCCACATTCAAATTCCACTTCTATTTGCCTTCACTTGCACAATCAATAGATTCATTAGAGTCCACAAGTACTATAAACCAGTTAATTTATAAATTCCGAACCACATTAATTCTCTTCCCACACTCAAATTCCTCATTTCTGTTGTCTGCGCATTTTTCTGTTGATCCGGAATTGCGCTCGGGCGTAGTCTGATTGCTTGGTTGGGATTTTTTCAGAGGTTTTCCCCAATCATAAGGCGAATTTCAGGTAATCTATGGCGAATCCTCTGCCTCGTGTCGCCAAATATCTTCTCGCTCAGATACATCACAATACACATAAAACCCAGTCAATGTAACAATCCCGAACAGCGCTCATCCTCTTCCCACACTCAAGATTCCGCTTCTGTTATGTCGTTACCAATCGATAGTGGTGATCCTATTTTCTTCCACATGTTACCGTTTTTAACATGGGGATTGGCAATATGTTATATATTATGTGATCAGGGCTCTACCAATTCCGAAAAGGAGTTCTTGCTTATACCAAACTTCGAGTTATTCCTTGACGGAAAAAAATGTCGCAATCCATGTGTATCTAGCAGAAAACAGTGACGTTATGCAGTGATAAAATAACAGAGCATCTGCAGTAGTATTACTTTCGAACGTAGCCATGCAATCGGATTTTTAAATATCCTGTTATTTTTTATGGAAGGAAATAATAATAATAATAATTATTATTATTATTATTATTATTATTATTTATTTATTTAACCTGGCAGAGTTAAGGCCAAACGGCCTTCTCTAACACTCAACCAGGAGTAAAACTGCGTTACAAAAAACACTACAAATTTACAAAGTACACTACAATTTTACACACAAAACTGAATAAGATAATAATAATAATAATAATAATAATAATAATAATAATAATAATAAAATGTAAACAACAAGTAAGTAGAAATCAGACATAATATATAACATACAGAAAGAAAGGAAAAAGCATAATAAAATGTGAACAGCAGCTCAAAATAAATGAGACATACAAAGTATAAAAAATAAGACAATTATTGATAATAATAATAATAATGATAATAATGATAAAAATAAGAGTAGTAGTCGTGGTAGTAGTAGTGAGTAGTGGTGGTAGTAGTAGTAGTAGTAGTAGTAGTAGTAGTAGTGGTAGTAGTAGTAGTGGTAGTAGTAGTAGTGGTGGTAGTAGTGGTAGTAGTGGTAGTAGTGGTAATAGTAGTAGTAGTGGTAGTAGTGGTGGTAGTAGTGGTAGTGGTAGTAGTGGTGGTAGTAGTGGTAGTAGTAGTAGTAGTGGTAGTAGTGGTAATAGTAGTAGTAGTGGTAGTAGTGGTGGTAGTAGTGGTAGTGGTGGTAGTGGTAATAGTAGTAGTAGTGGTAGTAGTGGTGGTAGTAGTGGTAGTGGTGGTAGTAGTGGTGGTAGTAGTAGTAGTGGTAGTGGTAGTGGTAGTAGTAGTAGTGGTAGTAGTAGTAGTGGTAGTAGTGGTGGTAGTGGTAGTAGCAGTGGTAGTGGTAGTAGTGGTGGTAGTAGTAGTAGTGGTAGTAGTGGTGGTAGTAGTGGTAGTAGTAGTAGTGGTAGTAGTAGTGGTGGTAGTAGTAGTGGTAGTAGTAGTAGTGGTAGTAGTAGTGGTGGTAGTAGTAGTGGTAGTAGTAGTAGTGGTAGTAGTAGTAGTAGTAGTAGTAGTAGTAGTAGTAGTAGTAGTAGTAAGATAGTGCAGTACAAAACATACAATGAATACAATATTTTAAGAACACACAGTAAGGAAACTTATGATTATATATAGCTCAACTTATCATATTATAGATATACCATTATCGGAAAATATGAAAAGAAAAATATAAAATAAGTTAAATATCACTAGAACATAAAAGATATGGGAATACGTGGAAACATGCAATACAACATTTGTCATAATAGTAAATGGAAGGAAGTAAAGGGAAGAGTTGCATAAAGTGAGGAGTATTGGTGGAATAAAATATATTGTTCGTCCAAGGGACAAGCCGTGTCGGAAGCAGTTAAAGGAAAAGTGAAAACACTTAAGGCCCATTCACAATGAAAATTAAACATAACCGTATCATAAACACAGAAGTTTGCGGCCAGGCTACCAAATGGAATCATTCACAATGATTCACATAAACACTGAGATTAACATTACCGTAAGACGTTAACATTAAAGTTTGCAAACTTGTTTCCATTGTTACTAAATATGTTTGCTGTTATGTTTATGTCCCCATCGTGAATGATGGTATGACTTTTTGATTTTACCGTAACGTTTACATTCTTAAGTTAACGCTTACGTTATGTTTAATTTTCATTGTGAATTTTATTTTATTTTATTGGGTCATTTTACGACGCTGTATCAACATCTAGGTTATTTAGCGTCTGAATGAAATTAAGATGATAATGCCGGTGAAATGAGTCCGAGGTCCAGCACCGAAAGTTACCCAGCATTTGCTCGTATTGAGTTGTGGGAAAACCCCGGAAAAAACCTCAACCAAGTATCTTGCCCCGACCGGGATTCGAACCCGGGCCACCTGGTTTCGCGGCCAGACGCGCTGACCGTTACTCCACAGGTGTGGACTTCATTGTGAATGAGCCTTTACAAAAGCTCTCCTCCTTATCACACTCCAGCCAGCACCAGTGTTCGAAGCCGAGGTCATGAAATATTAAACCCGCACTGGAGCACTAAGCTTCAAGAAGTGCCAGCTCATGTGGAATATTCATGATGATTAAACTAAACATGTTTTCATTTTCTGAGGAGGGTCCGAAGGCTTACACCGCAGCCTGAGGCTTATATTTCCAACCTCCTTATTATGTAATGACCTGCTGAAGCCCTTAGTACCGCATTTCTGTGAGTACGTCATTTACTGCTTGGTGCCATTTTATCGATTCAGCTACAGCTTCCAGATCTGACGGAGTCCGCGTGAGTCCGCTTTATCAACTGCGATGGTTACCTAGCGTCTAAGTGAAATGAAGCTGATAATGCCAGCGAAATGGGTCCTGGGGTCAGCGCCGAAAGTTACCCAATATTTGCTCTTGATGGGTTAAGGGAAAAGCCCGGAAAAATCTCAATCAGATTACTTTTCCCAAGCAAGATTTCAACCCGTGACCGCTCTTTTCATGTCAAACATGCTGACTGTTAATCCACTGCGGTGATCCCGGAATCTATGCAGCTCCCTCAGATACATGTCATCTGTATGTAAGTCACGGTACTACCACAGTCCAGAAGCTAGAGTTTATGAGGGTACTAGGAACAATAGACTGTGCAGGTACTATATTTTGCATTGTCTGTTATGAGACGATAGTAGCGATCCTAGTGGTTAGCAACTATCTATGGATGCATATTTACTACGTATTGAGCTTCGTGACTGTGTATACTAGACTGTGGTACTACGTCTGCTGTATCTCCTGGTCGACCTGAAAGTATTACATATGTTATATTAAGTTGAATTTAATGAAGCGAAATGAGTCCAAGGTCCAATGCTGAGAGTTACCTTGCAATTCTGCTTAAATTGGTTACTTACTTACTTATTTACTTACTGGCTTTTAAGGAACCCGGAGGTTTATTGCCGCCCTCACATAAGCCCGCCATTGGTCCCTATCCTGAGCAAGATTAATCCAGTCTCTACCATCATATCCTACATCCCTCAAATCCATTTTAATATTATCTTCCCATCTACGTCTCGGCCTCCCCAAAGGTCTTTTGCCCTCCGGCCTCCCAACTAACACTCTATAAGCATTTCTGGATTCGCCCATACGTACTACATGTCCTCCCCATCTCAAACGTCTGGATTTTATGGTCCTAATTATGTCAGGTGAAGTATACAATGAGTGCAGCTCTGTGTTGTGTTTTCCATTCTCCTGTAGCTTCATCCCTCTTAGCCCCAAATATTTTCCTAAGAACCTTATTCTCAAACACCCTTAATCTCTGTTCCTCTGCTTAACTTGGTTAAGAAGAAAAACTTCAGAAAATGTCCCAAACAGGATATGAACCTGGGTCCACTCGTTTTACGGTCAAACATGCTAACTGTTACTCCATAGAGGTGGATTAACCTCAACTTACTATTCTCTGCAAGTAGCGTTCCTCTTTATTAATAAAACATTTCAATTTAGTTTACATATCCCTTACAGGTAGCATGGATAGGTAATTTTTACACTTGCCTATAGGTTTATCTGTTGTGGAGTTTTGTTGCATGAGCAAGAGTTATGTCCTTGCAAGTAATATTCCTCTGGTGATAAGAATAAGGTCTCCATTTTTCTTCACGTTACGGGCTGTCATTAAGATACGATTAGGTAGCCTACTTTACAAAAATTATGCCTATGCTGTATTGATATTTGACAAAAGCAGTAAATTTTCAACATAGCATGCAAGAACAAATTAATGAGTTCTGTAGAGTACTCGTTACTCACCTCTTATGACAAGACCTTATTCTTTTATTTCAACCTACCAGGGAAAACCCGTTATTTTCAACATCCGTTTCCTTGTGCGATAATCTTATGAAGAAACATTTTGCTGTTGATATTGGGTATATATAAAGAGAACTATCAACGTAGCTACCAACATTGAATTCGAAACTCGTTTTATTTAGTTTCTCTTCGAACACCACAACCATCATGAAAGCCGGGGTTCTTATATTTCTTCTAGTGGCTTGCACACTAGTTGCAAGCGCCCCAACAGAGGGAGGTAAGTTAATGTAACAAAATTATGCAATTTATTTTCAACTTATTATTTTATCAGAACTTTATTTTATTTAACTGTCAATTACTTATATGTTCAATGTTTTATATCTAAATTAAATTTTATTTATATTTCCGATTTATTTAGGCCTACGTACATACTAACATACCATCCCCACCACCACCACCACCACCACCACCACCACCACCACCACCCCACCACCATCAACTTGCAAGGACTGGAATCTGTGGCCCTGCACGACCTAATTGTTAAGTGGAATTTTGGACAAAAATTAAACTGTAACAAACAAATGAACTTCCATTCATACATACTGTATACTGTACATTTATAACGTAATTACTCGCATAATTTCCTCCCTTCAAGATTCTAGGATAAATAGTTCAGAATTATATTTTTCTCGCTAATTTCCAGATCTTGCATAAAAAATGGACACGCCTTTTCTTTTCTTTTCAATAACGTCTTTCGGGAAGATTCCAAATATCGCAAAATATTCATGGGGAAAACCAATGTCATTTTCCATCCCTCCTAAGAGAAAAACGCCAACTTACGACACGAGAGATGGTATGAATTTGTTGTCTAATGAAAGTAGTGGTGTAAAATAAATGTAGATTGATTTATTTTACGAAATTAGTAAATTAGTTTTGATACGACTATTTTACGCGAATAATTTATTTCACTTTTGATCCGTTATGACCTTAGAATCATTATCATCACATCTTACGCTCTACGAGCAAATGGTACAGATTCTAAACCACGTTGAGTAAACAATTAGGCCTATCATTACAAATAAAAACACACCAATGTAAATAAATGTGATATTTCAATTTATGACTATTGCAAGTGTTTTGTCTTTGTTTTTCAGAACATATTCGAAGGAAAAGGGCAACCTGCGATCTTTTCAGTGTAGGAGGATATGTTAATCATAGCTTATGCGCGGCGCACTGTCTAGCGATGCTCCAAGGGTACAACGGGGGTTACTGTGAAAATGGCGTGTGTCACTGTCGCAAATGAAGAATCCTAATGCCAAGACAGTTGCCATAGATCAGTATTTCATGAAAATGTACAGTTATTCTGAATAAATATGAAAGAAATTCTAACAGTCACAACATTATGTGTATTAATACACCCTACCCCATTATCTTCTGCCCTAGTTGCCTCATAAGCGGTGCCTTGTTGGTGTCACTCGTGAGGTTCAGACCTGTCTTCGGACAGTTGACTAAACAACAACAATATTTCTGTAGTGCTCGGGAAAAGTGACACAAGTCAGTTTCCACAAACCTTTTTTGATAATTTATTGACAACTTACGGAACATCTGTTCGCTTGGAAAAAAATAGATAGGTATTCCTCCCATTACAATAATTCATACAGAAAAAAATTAAATCGACATAAACCAGTGTAAGTTGTCAATAAATTATAAAAAAATGTTCGTGAAAACTGACTTATGTCACTTTTCCCAAGCACTGCAGATTTGATCATCAAAGAAGTAACTGCAGATCTTAACGTTTTTAGAAGTAGGCTACACATAAAATGTCATCAACGTGCACACATATCTGACATTGTACAACATCAAACCACATTCATCCACTTTCCACACTGAAATTCCGCTTCCCTCATCTCTGAAATGTTATAATACGTAATTTCATCGCAGTTCACACAAGTCAATGTATACACTCATCCATTTCCCCACAACCAACCAAAACCCACTTCTCTCATGTTTGCCATTTTAAAACATACAGGTGCATCACATCACAACTCAGTCAGTTAATGATATCAATTTCGAGTCACATTCATTTACTTCCACACGGAAATCCCTCTTCTCTCATGTAAGCAATTTTACGACCCGTAAATCTCGAACTCCATCCATTTCCAGTTCACATATCAAATTAGTCAATGTATAAATTTCGAACTACGTTCATCCACTTCCTACAATGAGATCTCCCTTCTCTTATGTGTAATTTTGGACCTGTTGATTCATCACAGCCTACAGAAGGTTAGTTTTACTTTCAGAAAGTTAGTAGGAAAGGCATTGATGGCGAATCCACTCTACAGTGTCAATGAGTTTAGTAATACTAAGTTTTAGATACTATTGTTTTAAATAACTCCGCCATTGCCGGTCCCAAGCCCGGATGAAAAAGGAGGAGGGGAAGGAGTAACACCTTGTAAAAAAAAACCTTGTTTCAGCTGGCAACGGCTGATAGTACCTTGTAAGGGCTTCTTTGCCAGGATTACGGCGAAGACCTCAACGGCAGAATCGGCAGAGAAGTAGACCTTCAGCATGGCGAAACTGGCGGAAGAGGCAACCCTCCTGATGGGGCTAGTACATAGGGAGTAATGATCATATCACAGTCTAGTATATACAGTCAGGAAGCTTAATACTTACTAAATATGCAAACATAAACAGTTGAAATATGCATCCATAGATAGTTGCTCACCACCAGGATCGCTACTATCCCCTCATCACAGACTCTTGCCCTAGCAGACCATAAAATGTATTGTACTTTCGTTATCGTGATCTTTTGAAAAAATTAACACCTTCCTTCCACTATTGAAATATGAAATACATAAGGTTTATATATTATTTTCATAAAATATATATTATATTCTATAAACTCACCTTCCTGGATCTTTCGGAAGAAGGATAACTCTAACCTATTTTTCTTACAATTTATAGTACTACAAACGTCTCCTTGTCCCATATTATTATTCAAATTATTGTATTTTAGCCATTTACATTTATTACAACCGATAACGAACATTTCACAGTCTACATAGCTTTTCACAAAAATGCGAAATACGGCACAATGTCTTTTCGATATAGACCAAGCCGTAACGTTTGTTCGGGTTTTCAATTTCAGTGCATGGAGCTCAGTGACAGTGAAATATTATATTATAACTTTATTGCTTATCATTACTAAGCTTTATTTAGTGTAATGTGTTATAAGTTCCGTTTACTTCTTGTTGCATAATATGTTGCAGAAATAATTACAAAACTGTGTTATTTTAATGTGAAGAGAATTTTACATGTTAACATAATCTATTCGCGTCAACATTTCAGGTTTAGAATGGAAGCTATTTTGAGGTTTAATAAAAGAGAATTTATATTGTGATTAATTTAGCACAGCTACCTTCCTTAATTTTAGACAAAACATTTACCTTACGACTCCTATGAAATTAGTGTACGTACAATTGTGTTACTTCATCTCTTAAGTAGTACGTAGATAAATACAATAATTCAGTACTCAATTTTAGTATTAAAATACAAACAAATTGAATGTCCGGGATATCATACATGACATTATGCTTAATTATAATGTATGATTGCGAATTTAGGAATATAAGTTAAATATAGTAAACATAACCTATAATTTTCATATGAATGGCAAGGCATTGGAGATCACTAAATTTAGACAGAAAGGGGCAACTGGTACAGTAAACATAACCTATAATTTCAACATATCTAAATATCCGTGCGGAGTAATTGAACATTATTGAATCGTGCATAAATGTATGTACAAGAATTTCGCAATATTTAATCGAAATAAAGGCAGGTATTACACATACGAACAACGTAATTTTCACACCATAAATAATATTGCATCTTAATTCGCAAGTAAATTATGTCTGAAGTGTCTCATAATCATTGTTTTAAATTTTATTAATGGATTTACACTACATTTTAGAGAAACATATGTTACTGTTTATGCATTCCAACTAATTTATATGGTTGAAACGCCGTCCTTAGTGATCGGGTTAAGCGAGCTACATGCTCTGCCTTACTGCCTGTATTAGATCACGATGGCTGTGACACAGTCTATTGTTCCTAGTACTCACAGCGCTCCAAGCGGCTAGCAACTATCGCAAGATTTGCAAAAAATCATGCCAAGCTTCGTGACTGTATATAGTAGACTGTGACCATATGCTCTGAGATGACAACCCCATCATGATCTTACCCTACAAGCGTTGGTAACCTCTTTAGGGGACATTATCTTACTCAAAGTGTCCAATCAAATATTAGCTGGACTGATTTACCAGGGACCAGTTCTGATTTGATTGGAGTGGAACGGATCTTATGGTCCATACCGTAATGCAGATGATGATGATTGTTTTAAATTTATATCTCAATATACAAGATGAAAAGTAAGTAAACCGACAAACTCCGGAAGTGTTCAAAATTTGTGTTAGAATTCCTACATTTGAATCAGTTCACATAAAGAAAACACTGGATGCACACGTGCATTTCACATACATTGACCGCAGGAATTAGGCCTACGTTCAGAGCCACGAGCTGAAGTCTGACGAAGCACGGCTTCTAGGACTTTAGATGATGCAGCAGGTCAGTTCAAGGACTACTAAAGGAATCAGTCACACGTGTCCATTGTCTTTGTCACTGTTCTCACATCATTGCTTCAATACGTATTAGCATTAATTAATTATTTAACGTATTTAACTTAGGCTACAGCCCACAGTTCATTTGTAACCTCAGATATTATAAATGAAAATATTACGTTACATTCATTAAGGGGTTAGGTACAACTTACAGCAGTAAAATTTTTGTAAATATTCAACATTTTTTCCTCCACTACTGTATCTTATACAATAATGAAAATTGGTATGTGTAAAACACTGTCCTTCTGCTATATGAAAAAAATTGTTTTTTTTTTTTTTTTCAAAATTCAAAATGATAGCAGTTCACTGTGCAGTGATGAAGCATTTCCCTCATAACTCAAACTTTTTAACTTTTTATGTTCTCTCTCTTTTATTTTATTGCTGAAACTCATGTTTACAATATCATGATCTTTCAACTACATTCCTTGACAAATAATATTCTTTTTATTTTGTGTTAGAAGAAAATACTGATATTCAACCATTTTTAAATGAATTTATTTTTTATCAGCAATATATCAAAGGTAGAGAAGTGATCTTGCATCATATTGTACATGTGATGTGCATAAATACACGCAAAAAATTTCATCACAGAATGTTGGATAGTTTTTTAATTATGTGGGAAACGCTTCATAACTGCACAGCGAACTGAATTTTGAAGAAAAAAAATGTACATTTTTTTAATCATACAAATATTTTTATCATATAGCAGAAAGACAGTGTTTTACACGTATTATTCTTTATTATTATAAAAGATAATGGAGGGAAAAAAGTTTAATATTTCCAAAATTTTACTGCTGTAAGCTGTACCTAACCCCTTAAAGAAATGGGTACCGGTTTTAGGTAGCATACACTGATTTCGTACTTTTTATTCGACCTTTGCTTTCTAGTTGGATAGATATTCGGTAATAAAAATTTAATACAGGCTATTGATAGGGCAATGATAGAAAAATTAGGTAACACAGAAAAGTAAGTACTTTGAGAAATGCATTCCCAAAGTCGTGATAGCAATTCACTTACTTATTTACTTACTTACTTACTTACTTACTTACTTACTTACTTACTTACTTACTTACTTATTGCTTTTAGAGAACCCACACATAAACCCTCCATTGATCCCTATTCTGAGCAAGATCAGTCAGTCTCTATCATCATATCTCACTTCTCTCAAATTCATTTTTATATTATCCTCCCATCTACGTCTCTACCTCCCCAAAGATCGTCGTCCCTCCGGCCTCCCAACTAACACTCTATATGCGTTTCTGGATTCGCTCATACGTGCTACATGCCCTGCACATATCAAATGTCTGGATATAATGTTCCTAATTATGTCAGGTGAAGAATACAATGCGTGCAGTTCTGCGTTGTGTAACTTTCTTCATTCTCTTGTAACTTCATCTCTCTTAGCCCAAAATAATTACCTAAGCACCTTATTCTCAAATACCCTTAACCTCTGTTCCTCTCTCAAAGTGAGAGTCCAAGTTTCATAACCATACAGAACAACCGTCAATACGATATAACTATTTTATAAATTCTAACTTTCAGGTTTTTGGGAACGTGAATGACAAAAGCTTCTCAACCGAATAATAACATAGCAATTTACACACAAATAAAAATCCCACAGAATCTATCTACTGTATACTTAAGTTCCGAATCCTTTTTTACGCAGGTAAATTAATATACGTATTCGTTATTTTACGTGGTTAAGTACACAATCAATTCAGAGATTATGAGGGGAGAGACCGCAAGTTTTTATCTGAGTAGGGACAAAACATTTCTTCGACACCCATGAAATTAATTTTTCAGAATAACATTCTGTGCTGGTTATTGATAATATGATATACTATAACAAACCAACGTACATGGAAAATATGCACAGTCGTGAACACAATATTTATTTATTTATTTACTTATTTATTTAATTTAATTAATTAATTTTTTATTTATTTATTTTATTTATTTATTTTATTCATTCATTCATTCATTTATTTATTTTTTATTTATTTATTTATTTATTTATTTATTTATTATGGTATAGTTAAGGCCATCAGGCCTATGCTTATGCCTATGTTTAAAGAAGTCTACAAAACATTAAAAGTTAAACGTATATTTTCTTAGGAGGGGTTGCTGTCACTACTGACCCTTCTGCGGATGGCCTTGTATGATGAGCTCATAATACGACGTTAAGGATACACAGAGGTGAAATTTTGTAGTGTTTGGTCAAAAATCACTATTTTCTGTTTTTATCATAAACAAATTGCTTAAGGTCTAAAATTGCCCTTTACAAATTTTTATGCCCACAGACATGTCCAATTACCTATTACAGTCAGAAGAAACTGCATATGTTTACTCTAATCCACGTGTACTTCTAAACTTTTAAAATGATTTTTATAGGCTTACATTTTTTGTATATTTTATGCAACTCTTCCTACAAATGTGTTAGGAGCGAATGCTTCACTTTACTTCTTTCTTTCTTTTTTTCTTTCTTTCTTTCTTTCTTTCGTCAGAAGTCCATACTTTCTCAACGATACTTCCTAAAGAAACATCTGTGATAACAGCCTTTCGGTCGAAATTACCGGGTTCAAAGCCGTCATTTGTGGCGTGAACGACGTGTGACAAATATTTTCTCAGCAACTTTCCAAATACGTCCTCCTGTTATCATGTCATTTCCCATAAATTATTATTTATTAAGAAAGGGAACATTTTCCCTGTTGTATTTAATACTATCTACGAGTTGATTCGATATACCGGGACTATGACATTCACACTAGTGAAAATCAGGAGGTCAAAGAGCTCTTTAAATTTGTTGTGATCATAGGCGGAAAGAGAACAATTTGCTTGGGGGGGGCAAAGCAAAACCATAGAATCCCCATATAACGGGGTTATGGGGGACATCATTTACTTGCTCTCCCCGTTATAGATTGACCATGGTACAGTATATTGGAGTATGATCATTTAATAAAGGTATTTTCTGGGGACATGTTTCCACATCTATGATGTTACGAACCGAGTTGTATAGGGCTTGAACTGTAGGTCTACTATAAATTATAATAGGGCATAACTTAAAACAATCTCCCTCTTTTTCTCTCTTGTACAGAAACATATGCATACATCAATAATACTACGTAACAGTGCTAACAGAAGCTTTTCTATATCGTCGTTGTTCCTGCAATAACTTCTATGCGCAAGATATAATATTTTTAGCAGGAAGAAAAAACACATTTATTCATCCTATGGCAGCCGTACATAGAAGACTGTATATTCTTACATTTTCGAAACAAAGAAATATAATTACATATAGGGAATTTTATTATTTGCTGTATCACTATTTAAGTTATTTAATAGAACAAAAATCTGAAAATCGATAAATATGTCACATAGGAGTTACTGCAGGAACAACGACGATATGAAGCTTACCTTCCTGAAGATATCATATGAAATGTAAACTCTAATTATTTTATTTAATCTCGTCTTTAAGTTTACACATTTTACCGGGATCACTTTTCATTTTTCTGCATTGTTGTGTAGTATTACTTGAGTACAGGCTGTTGCAAATGAAACAATACATTGCTTCCATTTCTCAAATGAGGTACAGAAATTCTTAAACATTCAGAAATTTAAAATAAATAATATAGTCCAGACACATGATCTGAAGACATTAATTCATCAATTTAAGCACAAAAACTTAATCATAAACAAAAGCATTAAATATCTTTTGAATTCAATATTTCATAACGTTAATAGAAAAAAAAAGTTCAGACAAGTTTGGGGGGCAGTGCCCCCCCATGTCCCCCTATAACTCCGCCTATGCCAAAGAGTTCTTTAAATTTGCCGTGATCTGTTTACTTACAACACATCAATAAAGAAACGATTACGAAACCTTTCTTCAAGTTCAGCATTATTGGTCAATATAATTAAACTAGCCTCATTAATTACTTCATGAAATAGGTATCTTCTTTGTTTCTTTGTTCCTTCAAGAAAAAAATGCATGTAGATCTACAGCAAACTTTCGAAATGTTTTTGAGCCATATATGCAGTAGCGGAAGTTTGAACAATACCGTTTCCTACCGACAAGCTGCGATGTTACGCAAACTCCCTGCCTCGTGCTATTTTAATGCTCGTATTGCGTACGACTATAGAGTAACAGCTGTAGTGCGATAAGCTGGCGCACTTCAACACAAAGAGCCATGATTCATGCATGAATCACTATGGCAACAACAACAACCATATCAAAACACCCACTTTGTGTACAGAAGCGTAGACAATTCCCTATTTCTTTCAATAAGCTTCACATGATAGAAATTATCGGTTTAAAGCGAAGAAAGTGGGTTTAGTTCTATTTGGAATCCTATACGTATAGTACAGTACGTGTCATGGTGCTTTGTACTCAATGTCCGGTTTGAATTCAAGACACGTGTTTTAAATTCGTCTGGCCTAATGTTGAATGATCATATTGTAGGATTAATGCACATATTACAGAGTGCATAATTGTACAGTAAATATACATACACATATAGGTACGCAAAATTACGATAATTAGAAGGTTAAATTAGAGGAGAAACGGGGAAAAAGGAAATTGGAGAAAAAATAGAGGAAGGATGAAGATTGCTAGGCACAGACAGTTACAGCTGAGTAGCAAATTTCGTGCAAGGAACAAAGAAATAGAGAAAGGAAAACAAACAATTAAAGACAAAACAGGAAAAAAAATAGGAAACAAAGAAAGAAAAATGAGAGGGAAGACGAAGGAAGACATGAAACAATGAAAAACAGAAAAGGTAAGAATAGAGAAAGAGTAAGAAAACAAAAACTATAAAACAAAAACATGAAAAAGAAAAATAATAAAGGAAGATGTGAACAAGGACAGTACAAATGTTAACTTCTGAAAGAAAATATCAAGGGAAGGGAGGAAACATAAAATGAGAATTAAGGAAACAAATAATGAGAGAAAGATAAAGAGGTAGAGAGAAAAGGCAAAGAACAACAATATAAATGGAAGAATGAGAGAAGCACAGAATTAAAAGCAAACAATACATAGACTGTAATAAAGAAAAAAACTATAAAACTAAAAAAAAAACCAGGGAGGAGAGGGAAATGGTAAAAATGAAAAATCTGAAGACAGTGAAAGAACGACATAGCAAAATGAAAAGGTTTGAAAGAAAGAAAGAAAGAAAGAAAGAACAAATGAAGGAAGAAACAAACAAGAAAATTAAAGAAGC
The DNA here is from genome assembly GCF_040183065.1 of Periplaneta americana. Classification (NCBI taxonomy): domain Eukaryota; kingdom Metazoa; phylum Arthropoda; class Insecta; order Blattodea; family Blattidae; genus Periplaneta; species Periplaneta americana. The sequence continues at coordinate 98,250,940 of NC_091125.1, read as the reverse complement.
AATGAATTAAGTATAAGGAAAAAGGAAAAAGAAGACAAAACAATATGGAAGCATGGGAGAAACAGGAAAGAGAAGAGGACAGTAAAAGAAGAACGAATAGAAGTCAAATAATAGAAAATAAGAGAAAATTAAATAAACGTAATCTAATATGAGTGAAGAAAATGGAGAATAAGAAGAAATTGAAAGAATAGTAATAAAGAGACAGAACGAAGAAAGAAAAGGAACAAAACAGAAATCCGTAAAGAAAGTAGAAAGAGAGAATAGAAAGAAGAAAAACGAAAAAGAGCGATTGAAAAAAAGCGGAGGAGTAAAAACATAGGAAAGAAGTAAGAACATAAGAGAAAAGAACAGAAAAAAGTAAAAAGAAACAAAGAATATAATGAATGGAAATGGATTCAACAAATAGCTTGTTGATACTTGGCCTACGTGAGACAGTGCGTTGGCCCGGTTCCTACATAAACACAATGCTCAAAGTACGTTCAACTGTCAAAGTACAATGCGAAATCAGTTGCGACAGGCGGCAGACTTCTATCTAATCTGTGTAGATGTCAGCACCGCTGCTTATCTGCCAGTCTCTTATTAACGGGAAGCCAACTCTAATCCGATAGACAAGAAGAAGTGCTGCGTGAGACAGAAGCGTGCGGTCGGATCTAGGTTCGAACCTGGGCGGCATGTTCAAGGCCGCTCGGATTCTCTTCCTGGTTTTGCTCGCACTCCATTCCATTCTTGCGTATCCTCCAGGTAAGCACGTTCCTACTGTAGTGGAGAAACATTAAATTCATTACTACATAGATTCACGAATTTCTTCTCAATTTCATGTTCTAAAATCAACAATTTCTTTGTTGTGATTCAAATGTGCCATCTCTAGTTAGTAATTAGCGGGAAGGAGTTCGATTCCAACAGGGAATTAAATACCATCTCTCTTCAATTGTGACTATAGAGAATTCTAAATTGTATTAAAAAAATACGACTGTTAGTTTGGTTACACTTCATTCACCTTCACTAGACAGTTCAGCGGCTTCAAGGCAATCACCATGGCAACCGCTCAAACTAGCCAAAGAGAGTTATGGTGAGAGGTCGGCGTTGCCGATTGTTTCACAGCGAGCACGTGTTAGCCAGCTTTTTCGTTCGTTTGAATCTTCGTGTGTCGCAGCAAGTAGGTGTTCTGTCGTGACTATTGTTTTCGTAGTTATTCAGGCGGTATGTCTTTTATATTACCGATTACGTTAAAAAAAATACAAATTTCGCTACGAAATGTGGAATCTTGCACAGTAGTGTTTATTCTCTGCACACTATCGTAAAGAATTTAGGTTTTAAATAAAAAAATCAATGGTAGCATGATATTAATAGAGAGAACTCACACTATCTTTGTTGTTTTTCATCTTTCTTCTTGGTTCTGTAAAACAAATGAGGGGCTTAGAACAAAAAGCAGGTAAGTGACATAAACCTAGTTTTGAGGAAATTACAGTTAAAGTTCTACATGCAATGAAATATTATACACTAGTTGGGTGAAATGATGCCCATATAGCAGCACTGCACAGTGTGATCACTTACCTGATTTTATCCCAAAGAAACATCCTTTTTGGCTATCTCAACACGCACTTACCTCATATTTTTTAGTAATGTCACTTACCTGCTTTTTGTTCTAAGCCCCTCAAATGTTTACTTAAGTATGCATATGCCTCGGAAAGTTAATAATATTGGCAGCTTGAATTTTTAAAATGAATGTCCATATTTTGAGTAACGTAACTTCAGTTAGAGATATGATTACGAGAGTATTAATAAATATTATCCATTTTGTAGGATGGTCAGAAATAGGATTACTACCACCTTTTGCCCTATTTAAGTGATAAAATGAAATAGACCTAATTGATTCCGCGTCATTATTACTGATACTAATATCCGAAACGCCTGGCTCAGATAAAACTACACGCCCAACTATTTTCTGTACTGTTCGTCACATTATGACACTTAGATTCATGTAGGCCTGACACTTCTCCACGAGACCTTATTAGCTGATGAAAGATAGTCCATGGAGCTAGAAACTCTTTCCTTTATAACTTCAAATTTACAGCATGAAATCTTGATTACAGTTTATACTATGCATGGAAAACTATCGCAACTCTGATTTGTAGGATCTACAGTATAATATTAACTTCGAAATTTCTTGCGTGTGTTTTATGTTGTCTCAAGTGATTACTTTTGTACTAGAATGAGGACACTTAGGGCTTCCGGTGGATGATCAGAGTTTTTCGTATCCATAAACCAGTGTTAGCGATAGGATATGATTTGAATTCTGTACCAGTAACCAGTGGATAGCCGGGATTAGCTTAGTACGCTCGTAGCGCGTGCTGCGAAATGTCTATGAATAGCACCCAAAAGGTCTAAATCCAATTCTTGGAGGATTATGATATTATGAAATATTTTCAGTATTCAAGTAAGGTTTATCATTCATTGTTATACATGCTGCCTAAGTAGTCTGTTAACTTTAAAGGCGTTTGACAACATGGAAACAGATGAGTGTCAAAATCATGGAGGTACCTGAAGCTTGTTTATTATAAACTTATCAATAGAGGATATACAAAGAATGACATCGATCTGACGCTTTCAGCCGTCATAATATCCACGTTAAACTAATAGCAATGTAGTAATATATTCGCCAATTTTTTTAAATCCCCTTAAGGATATAGATATTACTGGGGAGTATTCACAGACAAACATACTATTGTGAATTCTTTTATGAAGTTCTCTTATTTTTTTTAAACAGCTCAAAATGAAAATAAGATAAAATTTTAACTGGATTTGTTAATGTTAAAGATTTTTTTTCGGTCCAGTGCCGTGGATTGAATTCGGCGTAGCTCAGTGGTCAGAGCGCTTGGTACGCAGAACTAAGAGACCCGGGTTCGATCCCCGGCGCTGGAGCAAATTTTTCTCCTCAAATATTAATTGAATTTGTTAAACTTGGCTTGGCGCCTTAAAAAATCATAAAGATTTAATACCGAAACAGAACTTTTTTTTTACTTGATATCTCATTCAAACACATCAGCGACTTGCAAGAGGCTGTCAATAGCTGTTTAGTATAGTTGGGTCGATTCGTGAACGAATCGTTCATTCGAACGACTAATAATAAAGAATCGTAAGGTCGGTCTCGGTAGCGTATTTGGTATAGCGCTGGCCTTCTATGCTCAAGGCTGCGGGTTCGTTCCCGGCCCAGGTCGATGGCATTTAAGTGTATTTAAATGCGACAGGCTCATGTCAATAGATTTACTGACATGTAAAAGAACTCCTGCGGGACGAAAATTCCGACACACCGGCGACGCTGATATAACCTCTGCAGTTGCGAGCATCGTTAAATAAACCATAATTTTTTTTAGAATCGTAAGAATCGATTCGTGGTATCAACGAATCGTTCAAAAGTATCGTAACGAATAGTCGTTCAAAAGAATAGTAATGAATCAGCATGGTATCGTAATCCACGATTCTATTTACTTGTTTGATTTAAGCTGTCAGCGGACATTTCCTAACCGTGCCGAATGCTCCCGAGCGAGAGTGGAACCAAATACTGCATTTCTTAAGTGTGAAAAATAATGAACACGAATCTGAAATTTGCATAGTTAAATAGAGATGGAATGCAAAAAATGTACTCGATAATAAGATTCAGTTGATAAATTATAATTAGGAAACACTATCTTGGATAATTTTGTAGATTAATGGAGGTCATGATGAATGGTTCCAGCCAATGAGAAAGAAACAAACCAATGTCTCGCCTCTTATGCTATCTATGCGAAAGATATAGAAAATTTTTGTTCTACCCGTGGTTTACAAAGGAAAGTGTCCTGTGAGTCGTTCGTTGACGATTCAAAAGAATAGTTGAAGTCGCAGACTGGGAAGAATCGTGAACGAATCGTTAGAATCGATTCGTAAGGTATGATTGAATCGTTGGAATGGACTTCTGAAAAAGAATCGTGTTGTCTAACTCTATGTTTAGTACTGTGCTCCAACCACGAGAAAGTCTCTGCCGGTTGAGACGAAAGGGAGTAATGCTGTGAATGAATGTTGATGTCATAAGATGTCATAAGGTCACACACGTGGGTACTCATATCTCTATTGGCTCGCTGTCATAGCACAAACAATAACATTGATACACACATGTTTATACTACCCTAGTTACAAAATTAGATCACTGTTAATCTCCTGGTCTTTTAATCTCTCCATACAGGAAATAACAAATGCAGGAGAGCGCATGGTTTTTAAACAGACGTTATAACGATAATATTATAAATCTACTTCGCTTCAATACATGTCGCAATAGTAAGCACATTCCTTTCACGGTTGATCTGGTTGGAGAACAGTACTGTCCGTCCGAGTGGTTATGTCGCATCTCGATTTCCCCCACCCGTTTCTGCTGACCTCTCTGTAAAGGCTAGTGGCTGGAGTGTTAGGCTCTTTCCTGAAAATATTTGCTATTCGTTATTGGAAGTCTGCGTAATATTATACAACTGTTTAAAATAATATAAGTAAAGGGCCTCGTAAGGTAAGTCAGTGTCACGTGACTTACCTCGTTTCGCCGACCCTGCGACATAACCACTCGGTCGGACAGTATGAATGACTGGATTGGAATTCCATTATTCATGCTTGGAATCGAATTCCCTTCTTCAAGCTCCCAGTTCAAAATCTGATTTGGAATTCAGTACAACCAGTTCTATGTTTTTATCTGCATCAGTTGGCATGACTGCTTGGCAGCAATCGCTTTTCCACTGTGGCTTTCAGTCTAATTTTAGTATGGCTAGCCATTAATTTAACACGTCTCCCCACTCAAGTTCTGGGTGGCACGTGCGCGTTCATAATATTGCGTTTTACACATTTGATAGGTTATTTCCCTTTGTGCAATTTCGTATTTAATTTTGTACAATTTTTATTTATATTTGATTGTTATGGAATATTTGTTTTTATTTCGTGTTTTCTACTCTTATTACTGGATTATACACTTTTCATTGTATTTTATTTCTATATGTTTTTATTTATATTTCATATTAGCAGAAAATTATTCTTACTTTGTATCCACAGATATTTATACTCACTTCATTACCACTGAATTGTTATTGTCATAGAATTTGTAACTGAATCTCAAGATTGCAAAATTTGTATTCGTATTAAAAATTATTCAAATATCTATTCATATTTGTATGATTTCTACTTGTATAAATTATACTCGTTATACAGCTTGGGTGTGTTTTTCTCGTCAGGAAGCATGTTTGCGAGATACCGAAGCCGGACAGAAAATGCTAGCTACGTAACGCCGTGTGACGTGCAAACATCGGCGTGTGGTGCCGAGACGTGCCTCAGCCAGTGTGGAAGGGAACACGACTCCCGCCTCATCGGGTCCTACTGCAAGAGCGCCGCCTGCTACTGCGGTGAGAGCAACAACTAGGGCCTACTGTATATCCATTGGCGTTACAGTAATATTATTTATTAATCATAATTAATTACTTATTGGTGTAATCAGCATCATGAAACCAATACCAGCATTACTACAACAATCAGCACCACTGTAACCAATGGCCTGCAATACAATTATTACTAGAATCACTAAAATAATTACTAGCAACGGTGAAGCTATTACCAGCATCATTACAACCTACACTTTTGTCACAAAAAACTATTACCACTATCTCTGAAATCAATACAAGAACCATTGTAACCAATAAGAAAACCATTGTAACCAGTATCAGAATCATTGAAACCAATGCTAGAACTACTGAAACCAACATTAGAACTACTTAAACCAATACTAGAACTACTGAAACCAAAACCAGAAGTACTGCAACCAACACCAGAACCACAGAAGCTATTACCAACAGCATTGAAACCATTACTATCATAACTAAAAACAGTAGCAAAATTAATAAAAGCATTGCCAATAACACTGAAACTATTAGCATCGTCTTTCAAGCTATTACCAATATCACTCAAACCACTACCAGAATCACTCAACCCATTATAAGTGTTACTCAAACCATTACCAGCGTCACTCAAACCATTATAAGCGTTACTTAAAATATTATCAACGCCATTTAAACTTTTACCGGCTTCACACAAACCATTATCGGCGTCTCTCAAACTGGAGTCGTGGATTACAGGCATTATGTTCGGTTCAAGTTTGTCGAGTATTGTGAAATTCGATATTCGCAGATGTTCGCCCTGAAGGAGGAGGCCTGTCGTGTTTGTTCCACCCTGTTAAGAAAATATTCGCTGTTCTCCACTCCCATTCATTCATGTTTCAACCGTTTAAGGACTTTAGCACAGATCTTGCAATTATGTAGTTTTTCATATAAAATAAAACGAAGTTTGTAATGTCATGGTTGCCTCTCTCATGTTCGAACATTACATAAGACTATTTCAAACCATAAAAACGTCACCAAAGCCATTACCAGTACCCTAGCACCAAACTCATCACTAGCACCACCAAAACTATCACCAGTACCACCAAACACATCACCAACATCACCAAAAACATTATCCGCAACAATAAAGCCACCACCAGCATCACGCAAACCATCACCAGCACCACTAAAGCCAACACCAGCGTCATTGAAACCATCACCAGCATCACGGAAACCACTACCAGCGTCACTGAAACCATCAGCAGCGTCACAAAAGATCATCACAAATGTCAATAAAACCATCAGTAGCGTCACCAAAACCATCGCCAGAATCACAAAATTCAACACCAACGTCGCCAAAATCATCATCAATCTAATAAAATCCATCACTACCATCACCAAACAACATCACCAATATCATCAAGACCAGTGGTCGACAAAGATTGCGTCATATAAAATGCAGCTCGCAATACACAGTAAAGAGACAATAGGAGGGAGAGCATACCCAAACTGCTTAACATTGAATGAACAAGGCGAGGGAGATCATGTCTTATCCCTTCTTCGCTCTGTTTGTGCATTAAGGGTTTGATTCGAGAATCACGAAATGCTGACCACTGATCAATACCATCACACTGTCATAAAATCCATCACCAACATCACCGAAACCATCACTAGCGTCACAAAAAGCATTACCGTCACCAAAACCATTACCAGAGTCACCAAACCGTTACCGGCATCATCAAAACCATCACCGACATAACCAAAACCATTATCATCATAACCAAAATCATCACCAACATCATCAGCATCAACATAACCATCACAAGCATCATCAAAACCATCACCAGCATCACCAAAACCAATACAAACTTCACCTTAACCATCACCAACATCAAACAAAACCGTCACAAGCATCACCTTAACCGTCACCAGCACTACTAAAACCATCACCCACCAGCATCACCAAAACCATCACCCATCAGCAGCACCGAATTCATCACAGTATTGCCGAAACCAACACCAGCATCACCGAAACAATCACCAGTAACACCTACACCATCACCAGCATCGCCAAAACCATGACCAACATCAGTGAAACCATCACCAGCATCAATAAAACCATCATCAGCATAAATAAAACCATCACCAGCATCAATATCACAAATTACGAGCATCGCTATAACCTCAATAAAAATCACTGAAAAATGTTCACTATCTACTACTACTATTACAATATAATTACATCTATGACGAGCACAACTGCAGTTTCTTTTGGCAATAATTACTACCATCACAATTTATTAAGAAGTTTTATTAACTTACTTTGATACTGTATACTGAAAAATAACAAGTCAAAAGGTCTCAATTGAGAATAGGTTTATCATATGTTACTACTGACACTTTGTAAGAACACGCTACAATGTTTTTCGATTGAACTGTTTAAAATGAAATATATTATTATGAAAATATTTTTAAAGTACAAGTCCGACGCTGCGGCGAAGCCATTATTGTAGGTTCGAACTCTGAATAGGAGTAATATACTTCATATTCTTCATTGTAATTTGCATGTGTTTAGTATAGGGATGAACTCCTACATTCATTCAGTTGGAGAGCTGATTTTGTGCAAACGATACGACCCGGAGTCCTGTCATCTGAATAGATTCACACAAATGGGCGCACAAAGTAAAAAATTTTAATATTCAGGTAAAACCGCAGGAACGGTATACAGATCAAAACATAAAGGGACATTAAAAATGCATTTTGTAAATACTTCACACTAAATAATTGAGCCGTTCAGAGCAGAAGTGGTGTAAGTCAAAATGGGTAATGAGGGTTAAAGTAAACATTCTGTATTTTCAGCGCAAAGTAACAATTAATATTCAATTTATTTAAAGTATTAGTAGTCAGTGGATAGCACGAAGGACATATTTTACAGAATTTTTACTTTAAACCTCATTACCAGGCTTCGAGACTTCGGACCCAATAGAGCAGTTCAGTGGGAAATGCGCATAACGGCGTACTGAGTCTAGTGGTAAAGCGTACAGTGTGCTGTAGAATAAATGCCAACAAATACGCAAAGGAAAACTCTCTGGATATGAGGGTTCTGACGAATAATTTGGTTTTCATACAAACCTATTTTCAAACTGTGAAACTATTACACGGTTAGAAAAGTCAGAGCAAGAGATGCCGGAAGCCCTCAAATTAGTTGAGGAATGACACAGATTTAATGAGACACCAAGTACACCGGTTACTGAACGTGTAAAACAGACGTGGAAATCAATTTTATGTAAAAATAACAGATATGGAATACTGTGTAATATAAACAGCAAATTAGTGGACATAGAGTCACCCAAGAATAAAGGACTGTCTCTTAGAGACTGCAATGATGTTAGGTTTCTTCGTTTTGCTCCTATCACGTCATGCGACGTAGAGAGCAGCTTTTGTCAGTACAAACTGTGTTTGGCAGATAAGCGAAAAATATTTACGTTTAAGACACTGAAAATGTATCTTGTAGTACATTGCAATTCGGTGCTGCAACTGCACTTCCTAAAGACGACCAATAGGATAAATGAAATTGAAATTGCTATATTTTTATTTCCACCATTAACACTGTGTATAATTAAACAAAAATGCTTATAAAATACAGGAGAATAAATACTTTTCACATTCTTTTGACGTTGTCATTGTGTAATGTATATTTATATTCAGAATGTACATATGTGTGTGTTCCCCCATACTACCGTACTCTACTCTAAATAGTAACGTTGTTACCTCAACACATCTCTATCTTTCACTACCTGCAGCGAATCAACAACCTATAGTACATGCACAGTAAACTTACTGTATCGGGTCCGAAGTCTCGAAGCCTCGAAGCCTGCTCATTACCCGATTTTGACTTACATCACTTTTGCTCCGAACAGCTCAATTGATACACGAGGTGTTATCAAATGAAACCTTTGGAGCTGATTTCTTTCTTTATTTATTTTATTACGGTACACAAAAAGTATGATGGATATAAAGAAATCGGTGTTTAAGGATACATAATTCAAATAGGTTCCCTTGGAATAATTCTCCATAGGCATATTAAATTCAAAAAGTTATGTATGGATTTTATAAATAATGAAAAATTATACATTTTAAATTTATATAATATTCTTATTGTATAGTAGACATAAAACAAATTGTATTATATACTTCATAATTTAAATTCAGGAATCCGCTCCTGAGCACGAGTTCTACTCTTTCAGGGGTGAGCTAAAATGTTACCTGTTTATATTATATTTTATGTTACAATTATTAGTAAATAAGTACAGTATAAAAAATAAATGGGCGGCCGGGTAGCTCAGTTGGTAGAGCAGCTGGCTACGGAAGGTCCGGGGTTCGATCCCAGGTGGTGACAGGATTTTTTCTCGTTGCCATACTTTCAGAACGGCCCCAAGGTTCACTCAGCCTTCTATAAAATTGAGTACCGGGTCTTTCCCGGGGGTAAAAGGCGGTCAGAGCGTGGTGCCGACCACACCACCTCATTCTAGTGCCGAGGTCATGGAAAGCATGGGGCTCTACCACCATGCCCCCCAAGTGCCTTCATGGCATGTTACGGGGATACCTTTACCTTTTATAAAAAATAAATAAAAAATACAAGCCTCCCATTGTGTGGGGAAGCATCGGATACATTCAGCGAATGAAACCCATTGGCTGCTTCTTGAACCATTTCAGCACTGCGATCTTCATTTCATCATCTTTGCAGATTTTGTGCTACTCTAGAGCTGTCTTTAAGGGCGAGAACAAATAAAAGTCACATGGTGACAAATCGGGGGTGTGAGTTAGGGGATCCATAGCCTTCTGCTCTTAAGAAATGAATCATCGCTCGCTTTTCACCTTCGGTCGAATTAGGAACAACAGGCTTCTCATATGTACATAGTTCCTTGTATAGAAGTAAAATGTCCTCGACTGCTCTACGCAAGGCGACTATTACGTCTCATTGCATATAATGGTACTCAAACTATAGTAGACTACACAAATAAGTGTCATTTGGAAAATGCATATTGCAAAATGACGCATATTAAGTATTTAATAGACCCCTTATTCCTTAGTGTGAAATAAGTGTACAGTATATTAATTTATTAAGTTTGATATATTCTTCAATATGTTGTCAACGACCAGTGTGATTATTTGATCATAATTAATCACACAAGTGTTCTCTAGATTATTTTATTTCAGACAACATGCACAGAAGGGACCTACTACCTAGAGATACAAAACGCCTTTATCTACTTTAACAACGTCTAAAATCTACACCTGAACACTGCCCGATAAGACTTGTTTTATGCCTATTGTCTTCTATATTTTCTTTCAGCAGTCCACAGATAACAGCTGACTCAACACGCCAAGTGAGTGCCTGACAAGAAAAATTTCCCCTTTGCTAGAAGAAAGCTGATGTCCGCAACATGTACAAACTCAAGCCAAAGAAGACAGGGAGAATACAAGATACTGCGCCGAGCTGAAGATGATAATTTATGTAATATAATTTTATCAATAAATATTCCACTTTAAGATGATAATGTAATCAAACCTTCAATAAAGTGCTTCAAAGCAATGTAGGCCTACGTGCAGCCTACATAGTGATATGGCCGTCGATGTTCTCTCTCTCTCTGTAGATCACGATTCTTTAGTGGTCTTTATATTTCTCTGTACATAGTTATTATCTATCTCTCAGTAGATGATAGATCAGAGCTATGATCCTCCATTGTTTTCTTGATCTCTATATAGGAGTAAAGAACCATAAAAGATAAATAATGAGGAAATCTCTAATTAATAATAATAATAATAATAATAATAATAATAATAATAATAATAATAATAATAATGCTTTATTTATTCTGGCAGAGTTAAAGCCGTAAGACCTTCTCTTCCATTCATCCAGAAGATGAAAAGGAAATACAAGAATAGGAAGAATAGTTACTCTGAATGAATATTGAACTCTCATTAAGTAGCAACAAGAAATTCAAGAATAAAAAATAAATTCTCAGTAATTACTGTAATAACTTATAACTCTTAATAATGAGGAATTCCAGTATAAAAAATGAACTCGCAGTAGATAATGAGTTCTCAATAGTTAACGAGGAGGTCTCGGTAGGCAACAACGAGAAGTTAACAACGGAGATGCTCTCAGTAGACAGCAACGAAGAGACCTCAACAACGAAGCGGTCTCGGTAAAAAACAACGAAGAGCTTGTAATAGTTAGAGAGGCGCTCTCGGTAGACAACGAGTAGCTCTCGGTGAAAAACGAGTTCTCAGTAGACAACAATGAGGAACTCTCGGTAGGCAACAACGCGGACTCTCGGTAAAAACAACGAGAAGCTCTCGGTAGAAAACGAGCTCTCGGCAAACAACAACGAGAAGTTTTCGGTAGGTAACAACAGGGAGTTGTTACGAGACAACAACAAGGAACTTTCGGTAGGCAACGACGAGGAGCTCTCGGTAGGCAACAACGAGTTCTCAGGAGGCAACAATTAGAAGCTCTTGGTAGGCAACGAGAAGCTCTCGGTAGGTAACGATAGGGAGCTTTCGGTAGGTAACGACGAGGGGCTCTCGGTTGACAGCAACGAGGAACTCTCAATAGGCAACATGGAGGAACTCTCAATATGGTATGTTACAGTGAGTTACTTTCAGTATATAACAATGAGCACCTCTCAATACGATGTCACAGTGAATAACTCTCAGTGTGTAACAATGAGGAACTCAAGTATTAAAAAACTCTCAATAGGTAATAATATGAAATTCGCAATAAATAAAAATGAAGTATCCTCTTAAGCCATAATGAGAGACTCCTGGATAAAAATTAAACTTTCGGCTGATAAGAACGAGAAAGTATCGCTGGTTAACAATGAGGGACTGTCTGTAGGTATCAAAGAGGTACTTTATGAAGGAATAAATGAGGAATTTTCAGTAGATAACAGTTAAGAATTCTCAGTAGATATCAATGAAGAAATCTCAATATGCTACAATGAGAAAGTCAGTGGGTAACAATGAAGAACTCAAGTAGGCCTACCTGTAAAAGAAATAAACTCTCACTAGATAGTAATATGGCATTCTCAGTAAACAAAAATGACAAACTTCCGTAAATAATAATAATAATAATAATAATAATAATAATAATAATAATAATAATAATAATAAGGGACTTGCTATAAATAATAAAATCTCGGCAGGTAATGAGAAACCCTCGATACATAATAATTTGGAATATTTCAGTAGGTTGTTTAGTCAACTGTCCGAAGCAAGTCTGAACCTCACAAGTTACATCAACAAGACACCACTTATGAGGCAATAAGCCAGGAAATAATGGAGTAGGGTGGCTAGTCCCTTTCCCCCTCCGTTGCATACATCGCTGACTAGCTACATATTACACTAATCAGACTTCAGATGTATACAAACAATTTATTCTTCCTCAGACACATATCGTCAAGTGAGATGTACTGCCTGATAATAGATGTTCTCGGTAGGTAATAAAAAGAAATATGCCGGTAGGTAATAAAGAGGAATATCTCGATAGGTGATAAAGAGGAATACTTCGGTAGATAATAAAAAGGAATAGCCTATCTCGGTGTATGTAGATCGCTATTAATGAGGAACTCTCGGTAGCCAATAATGAGGAATTGTCAGTATACGGTCTTGTCCTATATTAATGAGAACTGAGGTTAGTGAAAACTTTCATTTAGATGACAGCGAATTTAGTTTAGTAGATAGTGAAACTACCTCAGTAGATGATAGTTAAGCTATCTCAGTGATAGTGAAACTACAGTATATTATAGTGAAACTACGAAGTTTACTATAGGCTATATTGTAACTACCTAAGTAGATTACTGTATAGTGAAACTACCTCAATGGATGATAATGATAATCTACTGGTAATATGCAATGACGTTTTCTCAGTAGTTGATTATAAACAAGTTCCAGCAGGTGACATTACGGTCACGGAAAATCCATGGAATTATAACAGCGATAAAGAAGTATCGGAACATTGTCTTCTTCCAAAAAATCAATTAAGATTTTTGAGGATCCAGCTTGTGATCCTTTGGTCAGAAGTCGTTAATTAACTAAGCTTCAGTCGAACGAATAAAATTATTTTCTGCACTGCATTTAACATATAACTTACTTACCAATGCTTTTAAGGAACCCGCAGGTTCATTGTCGCCCTCACATAAGCCCGCCATCGGTCCCTATTCTGAACAAGATTAATCCAGTCTCTATCATCATATCCCACCTCCCTCAAATCCATATTAATATTATCCTCCCATCTGCGTCTGGGCCTCCCCAAAGGTCTTTCTCCCTCCGGCCTCCCAACTAACACTCTATATGCATTTCTGGATTCGCCCATACGTGCTACATGCCCTGCCCATCTCAAACGTCTGGATTTAATGTTCCTAATTATGTCAGGTGAAGAATACAATGCGTGCAGTTCTGCGTTGCGTAACTTTCTCCATTCTTCTGTAACTTCATCCCTTTTAGCCCTAAATATTTTCCTAAGAACCTTATTCTCAAACACCCTTAATCTCTGTTCCTCTCTCAAAGTGAGAGTCCAAGTTTCAGAACTATACAGAACAACCGGTAATATAACTGTTTTATACCATAAACATTTTAAATATAGCCTATTATTTTAACTACATTTCGCTAGGAATAACACACGTAATGAACGAAGACCATAGCACACCACCAGACCCAATACGCGACGTGATTATGAAGACGATGATATTGTGAAGGAAAGTAGTCTATACATCGATGTTTCTATTAAATTCATCTGTATTAGGTACATTTAATCTAATGCGATTTCTTAAAGCTCGCATGTCACATTATTCTCACGGTCAGCCAGAAGTATCAGACGACACATTTCACTGATTCCCTGTGTTTGAACACAAGACCACTTGCAGGACACCCGACGATGTCCGTCGTGAATAGAAAACGCGGTGATGTAATGTAATTAGACGAGACGCGCTAACAGTAGAGCCAACACTGCACCCTGGAAGGAGAGCCCGCCTAATATGGCCATCACAGTTACAAAGATGGTAACCAGGGAAACGCGTTCCGGACATTGTAAACAAATTCGAAGCGTCTACTAATATTCTTGCCCAAAAGAAACGTTATGTGTGTGGGAAACATCAGGAGTGTCGTTCGAAGTATGCAGTCTAGAATCTGGAACAGTCTACCTTCATGTTCAGTTCACTGATGGAGTGGATAAAAACAGGCCGAGAAATTAGATTTTAATAAAAAAAATGCCATATAAACAAAATTAGAGGTCCCAAGACCTAGATTTATGAGATGTACAGGAATAGCGTCCCTAATTATTAAAACACCGTTCCTCACCTGTGTTAAAATTCTAATTTTGTCTATTGTCAATGTGGTATTCTGTGTGCTGTCGTAGAAAGGGTTCTTTAATTGTTCCCATATTATCTGCCAAGCTATGTAGTATCTGTGGACGTGGGAAAGGCTTTTGACAGAGTGGACTGGAATAAAGTTATGGGGACCCTAAATAAAATTGATTTGAATTGGAAAAAGAGGTGGCTGTCAAGATAATCTTCATACGAAACAATGAGTTAAAGTAAGGGTATGAGAAATAATATCACAGGGAGGTGAAATATAGAGAAGAGTATACGACAAGGATGCCATTTATTACCTACCTGTTCAAAATCTACCTCGAGAATTTAGAGAAAAACCGTTTTCAGAACATGGCAGGGGTGATAGTAGGAGGAAAAAGAAAAAAGTGCATAAGATTTGTTGCTGATATGGTGTTGTTAGAAGAAGAGGTGATAATATATTATATATTAGCCCCTTAGAGAGGAGGGCACAGCTGAAACTGCCCTAGCACGTAGGCCGCTTGGATGGACCAATTTTGTATTACCCGAAATGGAATGGTGTGCATGCCCTAAGGCCCCCCGCGCTACAGATTCTCCTGCGGGCCCCCCCGAACTTCTCTACAGCCTGCAGAGTGCAAAATCCCTTTACCTTTCCACGTAGCATCACAGCGGTCCCTCTACCCTGGTCTCACGAGCTACCATGAGCCCAGCGGCGAGTCCATGGTACATAGCACTACCACCAGCAACTAATGACTAATACCACGGCTTGCAGCCGACTCTAAATCGGAGAAAGCCCGAAATATAGGAAAGGAATAGAGATTATGGAAGGGGAAAAGTGTAATTATCGACGGTCGAGTTCAAAAGGGAAACAATTCAAAATTTAAAGTTTTGAGACAACTGCACTTTAAAATATCATGTTGTGAAAAATTAATTAACATCACTCTAATTGGAATTTACAGTACATATGGAACATCATTAATGGAATTTGGAGTAATTTCAATGATACTTGAATATTTTGAGGATAGAAATTAAGAAAATGCTCAATCACGACAGAAGTATGAGTAAGGATTTTTTTAAACCCTCAGTCCTCTCATCTATCTCCATGCAACTTTTGTCTCTGAGTTTAATTAAAATGTGACCCACACACACACTGGAAGACATGAAATTTAGTATCCGTCAGAAGTTTCATACTATTTTCTAACGAAAACTAATACGAGTCTTTGACTGTTTCTTAAAGAGGTGCCAAAAATATCTGAGCAACAAAGGTGGCTAAATTTATGACTTTCTTTCATAAAAATTTAAGCAAGTAATTTTAGACTCCTTTTATCTGATTATTAGTCCACACTTTTACTACGTCATAGGCCTACTACTTTTGACTAATAAAATGGTACGAAAGGACGTCTTTCAATCAATCATGGCTGCATATCGCACAATTTTATCACTTCTCTAGTATTTGTTTTTATCACTTCCCTAGCATTTATTTTTTATCACTTTACTAGCATTTGTTTCTTTGTTTGGCAACATTTCAAACTGCAAATTCTTTACGGTACTATAAAACATGCTTTGCAATCGTCATTTGTTTACCGCACTGAAAATAGCGGCTCCGTTCAACTGTTCCTAACATTAGTGACATAGAATTTTAGTAAGTCAATTAATATTTTATTGTACTAAAGTACTGTATTTCTTCTAATCGTTTAACAGTCAATTAAATCCCATTCGAATTTTGATTTTCTCTAGGTAAATCAAAACCTGTGGCGGCCAGGTAGCTCAGTTGATAGAGCAGCTGGCTACGGACTGGAAGGTCCGGGGTTCGATCCCAGGTTGTTACAGGATTTTTTCTCGTTGCCAAACTTTCAGAACGGCCCCGAGGTTCATTCAGCCTCCTATAAATTTGAGTACCGGGTCTTTCCCGGGGGTAAAAGGCGGTCAGAGCGTGGTGCCGACCACACCACCTCATTCTAGTGCCGAGGTCATGGAAAGCATGGGGCTCTACCTCCATGCCCCCCAAGTGCCTTCATGGCATGTTACGGGGATACCTTTACCTTTTACCTTTAAATCAAAACCTGTAGTGAGATTACTGTTGACAAATTATTAAGTAAATTGTATATTATGTACGGTTGCATCGCTGGTTCGTAGTTCAGTAGCTCTCTCTGTAGATTAGTAAATTGTTTTAGACAGAATTCGAACGTCAGACTTATGGGCATCTGCTACACTAAACAGATTTCCCTTGAGTATGACACATTTGCACTGCCGATCCCTCGCTAGCAAAATTTGTATCCGGACACGATACCACTAAAATACGAACAAACATTTCAATGAATGAAAGAAAGAAAATATTCAGACTACAAATATTGAACTATGTTTCCTCTTGCATTTGAGCATAAGACTGATACAAAATAAACAAATGAGCTGGGAACTTCAGACTGTGATGTGAGTGAGCACTGTGCCATGAAGGCGTGCAGATGGCGTCATGATTACTGTCCACTCAAAGGGCGTTGTTACTCAAACAGTGGGCGGGGAGATACGGCCCCGAGATACTGCAACCCCCTGCACACGGGTGGAGATAGCGATGCGCGGATAGGACAAGAAGATTTCAATAACACGCCGGCCCTCGTTGTGGCTTGTTTATCGCTTGCTGCGAGGCACATGGAAACGGCAACTGATAAAATTCCAAGCGGAGAAGTTGGGCTAACATCCGTGTGTGTGGTGCAGATCAGGGTTGTCCAACTGAAAACGAATCCAGGGGCACACTTGTGAATATAATATACAAGACGAACTGAGAGACTAGTTAGAAAATAAACTAAAAAGTTTGAGCCACAACAGACCAATGGGAATGGGTCTGATTAATTCATTTCATTATAACGACAGTGACGATAATTATGACGGTAAAGAAAATAATAAACTCAGGTGAGATGTCCCAAACTTCTGGTTGAATCACACGCACGTGTACTCGAGCATTTCATTAAATAATTGGAAAGCAATGTGCTACTGCAAAATATCGAACCCAAGTTTTTCACGCAATTTTTTTTTCAGCGTCCCTGGTACCGAAAAATTGGAGTTTAGTATGCCGTCTGTTTCTCTATACAGAACATCGATTCTAAGTTTTCCACCCAAGTCATTTTTTTCAGCATACTTGATACCAAAGAACTGGCGTTTATCATGCTGTCTGTTTGTCTATACTGAACATCAATTCCAAGTTTTTCACAGAAATAGTGAGAATAATTGGCGTTTATCATGCAGTCTTTTTGTCTATAGACCAGCTACAGAACACAGATTCCAAGTTTCACACGGGAATAATTTTTTCGCGTGCCTGGTACCGAAAAATTGGAGTTTATATGCCGTCTGTTTGTCTATACAGAACATCGATTGTAAGTTTTCCACCGAAATCATTTTTTTCAGCATATTTGATACCAAAGAACTGGAGTTTATCATGCTGTCTGTTTGTCTATACTGAACATCAATTCCAAGCTTTTCACAGAAATAGTGAGAATAATTGGTGTTTATCATGCAGTCTTTTTGTCTATAGACCAGCTACAGAACACAGAGTCAAAGTTTCACACGCAAATAATTTTTTCGCGTGCCTGGTACCGAAAAATTTGCGTTTATCATTCCGTCTGTGTGTCTACACACTGATTTCTCCTAAACGAGTGGTTTCCAATTAGTTGAGGACCAGAAAACAGACCAAGAAACCACTGCGGTTCAAAATGTTGATCCTATGTACAGTAATTAGGCTACTTACGCGTAGTAATTTCTGACGAAAATGTGGGATAACACATAATAATTAAACACATAACAAACTGAAATGATTTAATTGGAGAAGTTATTCACGATACAAGTGTTAATTCAATAATTTATAGTTTTTTGCCCAAGGGCAGGTCCTTCACTGCAAACTCAGCATTCTCCACTCTTCTTTTCCGCCTTCCTCTCAGTCTATGCATATAATCCATTTATATATATATATATATTAACGTCGTCTATCACCTGACATCTTCTTCTGCCCTAGACTTTTCTCTCGTTCACCATTCCTTCCAGTGCATCCTTCATACGCAGTTTCTTCTTAGCCAGTGACCCAGCCAATTTCTTTTTCTCTTTCTGATCAGTTTCAGCATTATTCTTTCTTCACCTACTATTTTCAGCACAGCTTTATTTCTTATTTTTTATGTCCATTTCACACGCTCCATTATTCACCCTATCCACATTTCAAATGTGTCCTCACTTCGTCGTAATGTCCATGATTATGATCCACACAATTCCACATTCTACGCACAACACTTCGTTAGCCTCTTCCTCTTTTTTCCAAAGATCTAAAGAAAATGTACTTTATTTGTGAATAGGCTAGGGTAGTTTGCGAAACGAGGCCGTAGGTCGGGTGATGCAAGCCCTATGAACAAAACAAAATAATTTTTCAATACACTCCTTTTTAGACAACCGTTCGTTCATGCTGGTATAGGGACAATTCTCACGACATTGCAAACAAATGGTGTTACAGCTCAGTTGCAGAAAATTTGACTCAGATCGGGAGGATTTCGGTTCAAATTCTGATGTCTAGTTTTCTATAATTAAATCTAATTCTTAAATGTTATAGATCACTTATCAATATGTATTTCTTAACCAAAAACAGTATTTTTTAAAAATAGTCATGTTATTCTTTGAACAGCTTTATTGATCGATTGCGATTGTTGCCGTGTGAAATTTCGTGGGAAACAATTGAAAAACAGCGGAAACAGTTGAAAATCAGAAATTAAGTAGGCCTACCTTACGCATTTCGCACACTACTATAATAATAGTCAATTTTAACACGTTTGCCTAGCATTAAGAGTTCTACTTTTAGAAATAGCTGTCTAAATAATATACTATACAACTAGTGAATAAAGCTACTTTTATAACTTGTTGTATACAATATTTTATCTAGATTTTGTGTTTTTTTGCTACAAATTATGAAAATTAGCATAAAATAGATTGGTAAAATGTTCAGTTCCTTTTACACGATCGACGTAGGCGAGTTAAGCTTTCGTAGTTATCATATTATAACAAAAATCAATAGACATTGTTACTGTATCGCCATTTTGATGCTGTACAAACAATATTAGCTTTCGTATTATACGGAAAATGTTAGAATATGAATATGTGTATGCCACACCACCTGAAATAACGGAAGCTATGAAACATGTTACATTAGACATATACCAGAAAAATAAACGAAAAATTTTAACGTAAGTTACATAAAATTTAAGCATTAATGTGTAAGTAAAAAGCTGAAGATTACAATATTAGCTTAATTTTTATGACAAGTCTAAGCAGTTCAAGCCATCTACTCTTTGGTCAGAGTATTCAAAGGTCAAATATACCAGAGTCCATAGGCATATCATCAGCAAGTTTACCTGCATTTGAACTTTACCCCTTAAGAATAAGACTTGTCACTCTCTTCTTGCTCTCTATTGAGTTTTCCCCATATCCTTCTGTCACAGTAGTAGATTTACACCATCCATGTCTTTTCAATATCAGAATATTAGCACCGCTACCTGCGAGGAGAATGGTAGATAATCGTCTCAGGCAATGACCGGTGTTATCCTTGGCGTTCTTCAATCCCAAGTATTCAGCAATCTGGCTATATCTTCTCAAACGGGATTAAACCAACTAATTTAGCGCCACATTTTCCATTTGTATAAATAAGTAAATAAATAAATAAATTAGTAAGTAAATAAATAAATACTTCATTCATTCATAGTGTTCTGCCCAAGGGCAGATCTTTCAGTACAGTCCGAGCATTCTCTAATATTTCCTATTTTATGCCCTCCTCTTTAGCTCCGCATATGATCCATATATCTCAATGTCGTTTATCATCTGATATCTTCTTCTGGCCTGAACTCTTCTCCTGTTCTCCATTCCTTCCAGTGCATCCTTCAGTAGACAATTATATAAACGGAGAAAATATAATGTACGAAGAAAATATGATTATTGAAAAAAAATGTAATTCCATCCAATGCTCCCTACCTGGTGTAAATATTGAAAATTTGCAGTAAATGTAATATTACTATAATATTTTGTTAATGTGTTGTATAACTGACATTTATTTATTAACATATATTGTTGAATTAAAATGAAAGAGCCTATGCAAAGCGACGTGCTCTTTGTTTTGTATCAACATAATAATGTGCGTTTTTCTTTGTAAGAATACAAAGATTCGCTTTTCATTGAAAACAGTGGCCTCCTTTTACAACGTTAATAGATAAAATATTTTTATAGCTCCACTAAATTAAATAACTTACGTATGTATTTAACTATTTCGTAACAGTTCAACACTGTTATGATTTTGGACAGTATATCCAGCAATTCGCCACACATTTTCTTCCTGTTGCCTCTATTGTCCAGAGGTATATTAGTTACGACTATACTTACCTACTTACTAATGGCTTTTAAGGAATCTGCAGGTTCATTTCCGCCCTCACATAAGCCCGCCATCGGTCCCTATCCTGAGCAAGATTAATTCAGTCTCCACAATCATATCCTACCTCCCTCAAATTCATTTTTATATTATACTCCCATTTTCGTTTCGGCCTCCCAAAGGTCTTTTTCGCTCCGATCTCCCAACTAACACTCTGGGTTCGCTCATACGTGCTACATATCCTGCCCATCTCAAACGCTTGGATTTAATATTCCTAATTATGTCAGGTGAAGAGTACAAGGCTACAAGTTCTGCGTTGTGTAACTTTCTCCATTCTCCTGTAACTTCATCCCTCTTAGCCTCAAATTTTTTCCTAAGCACCTTATTCTCAAACACAATTAATCTCCGTTCCTCTCTCAAAGTAAGAGTCCAAGTTTCACAATCATACAGTAAAACCGGTAATATACACTGTTTCATAAATTCTAACTTTCAGCTTTAGTTACGACTATAAGAGGAAAATATGTAGCACATAAAAATGAAGTAAGTCACTGATTACTCCATTGCCGTTTACCTTTCACATTGATGTCAATGGGGTCTAACTCAATCACCACCCCCACCGTTTCTGCAACATGTCAATTAGAAAGTCCCGTCCTCTGATTTTATCTCATCATCCCCAACCGTAAAAATTTATGTCCCTTTAATTACGGAGAGTCACCTGTATGAACTGCCGGCAGTACGCTCTATCTCGAAACCCAACTCTTGGTCTAACAGGTCTTTCTTTTGTTACACGTGTACAGGACAAGATCAGTCGAATAAACTAGAAATGACTGGGCTATTTCTACCCTTATCTAGCTCATTTCGGATGTGAGGGTGAAGGTTTTAAGGGCGGTGCCCTATCTTAAATAAGTCTCCCCTACCAAGAGATGGGAAGGTACTCTAAAAAAATTCCTAACAAAATAAAAAAAAAGAGTATTGTGTGATAAAATGTTTTAAAGCCCCTCTTTGGAATTAGACACGTTTCAGTCCGAACTCGATTATAAAAAAAAACAGTTGAATGTCGACCGTGGATATACCTGAGCTAGGGGACAAATGACGTCAGATAGTGACGTGAATGTGGATTTAAACCCGGAGCTGACAGTTGTAGTGGCAATATCCTCTCAGACTGATTGTAGCGGAGATTTGAGAGAAGTCAAGACCTGCATCAAAGCTCGGACACTTTGTCCTCTGCAGCAAATCGGATAGGATTTCGCTCTTTAATGAGAACTCGTGTGACAGTCATCAGTTCCAATTCCCAGCCATTCTTAACAACCACAGTGCGTTAGCTTCTTTCAAGGCTCCTTTACAGTTTTGTGTCTTAACGTTCCTTGGAGGTCTCGTAGTTACCATGCTTGCTGTTAGATCCGAGGATCGCGAGTTCAAACACAGCCGAAGGCGATGGATTTTAAAGAACGAAAAAATTATTTGCATTCCTTCCTCCAGAAGGGAAATAAAGCTGTGCATCCTCTGTCATAGATTTATGGCACGTACAAGAACCCTGTCCGTGATGAAGGGCTCCAGATTAAATTTGTTGGTTATTTCTTTTTCACTCACACTAAATGACCTCTGAAGTTAAAGACATTTTAAAATAAATTAATACCATCACTACTGCATTTCATTCCTGTAGTATTAAATGTCATTACTGTAGTGTATGAGAGTAATTTACAAGAGAGCGCATAGTAAAAAAGATGCGAAATTAATATTTTTAGTAGGTTGTTTTACGACGCTTTATCAACATCTTAGGTTATTTAGCGTCTGAATGAGATGAAGGTGATAATGCAGGTAAAATGAGACCGGGGTCCAGGACCGAAAGTTACCCAACATTTTCTCATATTGTGTTGAGGGAAAACCCCGGAAAAAACCTCAACTAGGTAACTTGCCCCGACCGGGAATCGAACCTGGGCACCTGGTTTCGCGGCCAGACGCGCTGACCGTTACTCCACAGGTGTGGATGCGAAATTAATAAACGGAACAAAGTATGTAATCAATCAGCAAACAAATATATTTATAAATTAACAAATCAGGCAATCTACATACATAATTATGTAGAGTGAGTCAACGAAAGAATTAATGAACAATTTAACCAATGAAGCAATGAACAAATCAACGAATAAATATACGAATCAGTAAAGACTTGCAAGAGTCAATATAAGACTGAATGAATGAATGAATGAATGAATTAATTAATTAATTAATTAATGATTGGTGGGTGGGTGGGTGAGTGAGTGAGTGAGTGAGTGAGTGAGTGAGTGAGTGAGTGAGTGAGTGAGTGAGTGAGTGAGTGAGTGAGTGAGTGAGAGAGCGAGTGACCAACTGATCGAACGACTGACTCACTGACTGAATTACAGACTGAATTAGTGACAATCACTGAATGAATTAAGTATTAAATTAATTAATGTAGTAGCGAACGAATGAGTGAGTGACCGACTGGCCTAACGACTGAGTCATTGGCTGAATTACAGACTGAATTAGTGACAATCACTGAATGAATTAAGTATTAAATTAATTAATGTAGTATTGAACGAATGAGTGAGTGACCAACTGGGCGAACGACTGAGTCATTGACTGAAATACAGAATGAATCATCGAATGAATTAATAACTGAATTAATCAACATAGTATAAAATGAATGACTCAAGCGATAAGGGAATGTTCGGATCGACAAGTCAATAATCAGCGACTGAATTAATAAATCAATGAGTAAATTAATAAGTCAATCAATGAGGAAATTAATTATTAATTGAATAAACAAACGAGTCATTGAGTGAATAAACGGATGGACGGACGGAATTAACGAATTAAGGACATAACGAACCAACGGGTAAATATTAATGATTATAGTTTCCAAATCACGCAAAGCTCAATCAAGAAATGCGCAGTGCTAACATTACCAATGATCAGGAATTCCGATCAAATTCCGAGACGTAAGAATTCTTAGACATGTAAGTTATGTAAATTCTAAATAAATTAAACAATTACATTCCGCGTCAGGTAGGCCTACGTAGCAACAGTTGAAAAACAGCAGCGCTTCCAAGCGGCGGGATCGTGAAGTGGCAGTAAAAAAACAAAAATCCGTAGTTTAAAATTGATGGAGCGGGAAGGCGGCTGACAAAGATTGATTGCATCAGCATCTCTCCGATGCACCCTCACTACATTCGATTAGTCAGGAATGAGAGGAGAAAAAATAACAGACTTCCTCCACAATCCGGTAGCTGAACGAATCAAAGTAAACGTTCCCCTATCACGAACATCCAGTAAGTTCTTTACGGTGTGGGTTTACTTTGCGCACATGTCTCCCTCCAGAAGTGCCAGAACAAGCACTTAAAATTTTGTGAACACTAGGTCAATACCAGGCGTTACCAGCAGTGATATTTAGGCTACCGTCGAAGAAGATCCGAGAATGTCGGTTTCAATGTCTTCCATTCCTCACGCCGCGCCGGGAATCGAACCTCGAACTACTTGCTGAGAAGCGCATGAGCTACCTACATGAAAGGGTTCTTTCATGTTCCGTAACATCTACTACATGGGTCTCCCAGCTTTACATCTCTCCCAGATGAAGCCTTGCTAATCATATTAACGTCATTGAATTCCATCCCAGAACCGGGTTTGAATCCGAATCCAAAGGCTGACTTGGTAATTACATGTTCATCAAGGAGAATGGATCATAAATACAGAGTAACTTCTGTACATTTTGGAGTTTTGCGCCCCAGTAGAGACATCTCATAGCCTATTTTCTCTACGAAAGACCTAATATTTTCCTCGAGTGATAAAAGACGAAAGCCTCTCGAAGGAGAAGTGGTATAGCTGGTTGGCTGGCTTTACGAGGGTTCGATCCGGAACGGGTCCGTATGCTTTGGTCCATTATGCTCTCTATATACAGTAAGTTAAGATTGTTGAAATCCGACAGGTGGTCCCATCAGCATACAAGTAGCCTATTAAGCTCCAAGTCCATCCTACATCAGCATTGGAAACCGTGCTACCCCCCAATACTTCACCCCTGTCTATTTTTACTATACAGATAATAGATTAAATAAGGGGGAGTTGGAGAGTGTTGGTGAAATGATAGAGGAAAGCGGGAGTATCCCGAGAAAACCATCTCAACGCTTGATTTTTTTTTCACCCAAATTCCATCGCGACCTAGCTGGATATCGAACCCAGCCCGTCTGGATGGAAGACCAGAGCTCTACCACTTGATCCACAGACGCGGGGATATGGAGTAAGTCTTTCAATAAGCTACAACGAGTATCTTGCCTCTTCCAAAAGAACGTAGGAATGCATTCCGCACACACGCGAAAGTTTTATAAACTGAGCGTAAAATCTTACATAAATAATTTGCATCTAATGGTGAAATATTAACAGGTTATATAGAGAGAACAGAGTAAGTAATATCAGGGGGTTATTCTTTTAGATATTTCGAAGAAAAATGTTTAATACAATTTTGCTCATTTTTGCTTCCTTCTCGAATTGCATGGCGTGTTCTGGGAAAGCCATTGATTTAATTTCCAATATGCTCAATCAAATTAAAAGAGCAGTGTATTATGATGATAAATGACTGAAAGAATTTTAGTTTGTCCTTTAAATATGCAGAAATTTAATCTGAACAAATGTAACTTTTCGTTCTTAAAAGGAATTTTAAAATGTTATATTTGTTCGAATCAAATTCCTGCACATTTAAAGAACAAAACTAAAATTCTTTCAATCATTTATTATCATAATACATTGATGTCGTAAATTTAATAATAATAATAATAATAATAATAATAATAATAATAATAATGATTTATTTTAGCTGGCAGAGTTAAGGCCGTAAGGCCTTCTCTTCCACTCAACCAGCAAAAATTATACATAAGTACATATGTATCAACTTACAAAGAATTCAACAATTTGATTTAGATAAGAGCTACATGTATACAAGAGTTATTTACGGATTAAACAACAAAATACTATGAACTATTAATTAAACATTGAAATACAAATTATGTAGCAGAATTAAGCTAAAATACGAGTACATAGAATGTTAATATATTTCAAATAATGTTAGATAACAGAAAGAGATTATTATGAGACAATTTTGAAAATACAGCACTATCAGGATGCATGTCTAAAGGAAGGAGTAACAATGTAGACAGTGATAGTTTAAGTCAGTATGATTGGAGTGAAATGCTAAGAAGGTTATCTTTTTGTTGCTATTTACTGAGCATAATGGGAATTAAATCAATGGCTTTCCCAAAACACGCTATGAAATGTTTCACAAAAAAAAAATCTCGAAAAGGAAGTAAAAACGATCAAAATTATATTAAACTTTTTTGTTTCAAATATCTCAAAGAATAACTCCTTAAAACTAATTACATGTCTTACGGTTCATCTTGTATAAACATTTCAGTTGAAATGAACTATAAAATTTTAAGAGAGGCTATGGACGGGTTTCGTTTGATCACGCCGTATATTAGGCCTACATTATAACTAATCAAAAAAATGTACGCAAGTAAAGCATTATAGTATTACATCAATGCGGTTTCCCCATCTTCCTGTTGAATATAGATAGCATTCTCCCTGGCAAACTCGTATTTCTACTCGAATGAGCTGAGTTGCTTTCATGTAAGTTATTAACTACAATTTACTCGGTAGTATTTCATACTGTATCACTAGGAAATCTGTCAAAGTTGCAGACAACTTCATTTCCGAGTCACTAACTTGTTACCTCGTTTACAAGATGAGAATTTAACTTCACTGCCTCCAGTGATAAAGTGCATTGTTTCGCATATATCTATGCCAGTGCGAACGTTTCTCCCGCCATCTACTGAGGTATCAGACGAAGCATGTAGTAAATGTGGTGCTTGTTACGAAACCTCACGAAAATAAAATATGCAGGTGTGCAATTGTTTTCATTGCCTTGGAAATGTGAAAACAAAAGAGGGAACAAATTTGTAATTGATTTTTTTAGTACAGTGTGTCCATAAAATTCTGTTTCTATTTTAATTTAATATAATAAATCTAAAAGAAATAAAATGTAATTTTCTCCAAAATAATAATAAAAAAGCAAGTGTTCCTCAGTAGAGGAAAGTAGCCTAATAAGGGATGGTGCTTAATATGGGGTAACTTATTTAAAAATCTCAGCTGTTTGGCACTAATATCGTCTGGAAACTTAACAAACCACAAGGGCACAAGCAACAACGTTTTCTGTAATTATGTCACCATATTCCTGTTCGAGAAGCCAACTCATTGAGTCGAAGAAAGTGGTAGGCACCTCGAAAATTTTGTTGGTAGTACAGTAATGTCTGTGTATACAAATATAAGAAGACAATTTCTGGTTTTAATAAATTTATGCTCGAGTGATAGTGTGAAAATCACGCTATCTGATGCTACTCTGTTCTTGACCTAACTCTATTCTAAACAGTAGCTGGAAGCTTTAGTAATTCAACATGGCCAATTCCCTACTATGGAGTAGGGCGAAGGGCCTAATATGGGCTAACCCATACTGGGGAATATACATTATTATTATTATTATTACTATTATTATTATTATTATTATTATTATTAGGGCCTACTTACTTACAAATGGCTTTTAAGGAACCCGAAGGTTCATTGCCGCCCTCACATAAGCCCGCCATTGGTCCCTATCCTGTGCAAGATTGATATAGTCTCTATCATTAATCCCACCTCCCTCAAATCCATTTTAATATTATCTTCCCATCTACGTCTCGGCCTCCCCAAAGGTCTTTTTCCCCTCCGGCCTCCCAACTAACACTCTATGTGCATTTCTGGATTCGTCCATACGTACTACATGCCCTGCTCATCTCAAACGTCTGGATTTAATGTTCCTAATTATGTCAGGTGAAGAATACAATGCGTGCAGTTCTGCGTTGTGTAACTTTCTCCATTCTCCTGTAACTTCATCCTCCTCCTCCTCCTCATTATTATTATTATTATTATTATTATTATTATTATTATTATTATTATTATTATTATTATTATTATTATTATTTTAGATATAGCCCTATTATATGCAAATGGAGCTTCCATATCTGCATGTTCTCAATTCGAATCTTCATACTGGAAGATGATATTTAAAAAATATAAACAAAAAGTGAACTACTGAAAGTATTAAGAATAAACCGTTGTTATCGGTCGGGATTTGAACCCGTGACTTTTACCTTGAGCATCAATCAATCTTATTCATTAAATACGTTGTTTAGTTTAACAATTGAAATTGTTGTACTTACATTTACGAGTATATACTTATCTTAGAAATCCAATCCCACGAGTTCTTCTCATTCAGGAGTGAGCTTAAACTTTATTTGTGTATACTGTATCTTATAGTTACAATTACTAGCAAAATAAATAAATAAATTAGGAACCTCTATCATCCCATATTAGGCACTACACCATATTAGGAAACCAATTTTGATATATTTTTTAAATCGAATTTGCAGCTCAAAATATTATCTTTACTGCAAAGTGGAAGTAAAATAGCAATGCAAATTTTTAGAGTGAATAGCTCATATTGTATGTAACAAAAAACTATAATTATTACACTGATGGAAAGTTCATAGTTTTTTCAAAGCGAAAATGTTTTTTTCCCAAATGTTTAACAACCTCTTATTCGGTAACTATTGCGAGTAAGGTCGTGATTTTTGGTCCATATCGATAGGAAATCTAATAAAGAGTAATTTAGCATTCTGACGTATTCAATAGCGTCGACGGTTTACATGTAAATTTAATTTTAAAAATCTATAATTTCAAGCCACTGCACGATGCGAACAGGTTGGAACAACATCGAGGCAGCTCACCTTCCGAGACAGACCGAGTTCTGTACTCCTACATCTGTATGACGAGTAGAGTGTGTTAGCGACGATGTTGCCGGACTGCTGAAACTTCGAACTTAGTTTCATAATTAACCGTGTATTTAATCGCAAAACTTAACATAAGTTGTCTATTCATTTAAGTTTACCCTATCGTCCCTTTCAATCTGCAAGGTATTTCACTTCCACTCTGTATAGGTAAATGACACACTACAAAGTAATGAAAGAGTTGAAAAATCAATTTAGTTTTCCAAGTCCGATGTGTAGTTTGTCTGACATTCTACCCAAAATCTGCTCAGGTAGGCCTGTATTACATCCACCCTATATTATACTGTGTCCCGCGCCGTGGCGTCGTGGTCTAAGGCATCCTGCCTAGGACCCGCGTTACGGAATGCGCGCTGGTTCGAGTACTCATGGGGGAAGAAATTTTCTCATGAAATTTCGGACAGTGTATGGGACCGGTGCCCACCCAGCATCGTGATGCACTTGGGGAGCTACGATAGATAGCGAAATCCGGTTACGCAAACCAGCTATAATGGCTGGGGGGCTCATCGTGCTAACCACACGATGCCTCCGTTCTGGTTGGATGATCGTCCACCTCTGCTTTGGCATGTGGTCGTGAGGCCAGCAGCCGGGTGGTAGATCTTGGCCCTTCATGAGGTGTAGCGCCACGGATTATTATATTATACTGTATTTCAGTTCTCAATATAGGCTACGTAGCTCATGAATTTACTTTCATGTACTGTTATAGAAAGGTATAACTTAGGGCAGGAAAATAAAGTAATGGGATTTATTATTATTGTTATTATTGTTATTATTATTATTATTATTATTATCATTATTATATTATTATTATTATTATTATTATTATTATTATTATTACTAGTATTATTACCAGTGGTTGCGTTTCCACTCCCGAAAATGTCACTCTACACTGCTGGAGAACAACAGGTGGTCAAAACAAGCATTTTAGTCCAATTTTGAAAAAAAAAATAATAATAAAAGATTAAATACAGATATGAAGATTGCAATTTAATTTGTTGCTAAGAAACAAAAGAAAACAAAGTTCGATTTTAAAGAAAGTAGGCTAAGTTATTTTTAAAAGATGTGAAACCACTACATAGATCGGCAGGAACTCAGGGAAATGGACGAGACGATAAGCATTTGTCGTCTGCGTGTTGGAAGCCACTGGTCCCGTGTAACAATGCTTCGACATTTACATCTGTGGACAAATCTGAGGACGCGCAGGACCTGACAGCGGGGGTGGGGGCGGGGAGATTGATTGTGGATAATTATTGTCGTACGAGCGAGACCACCCAGCAGGCCGGACCGACTAGAAATCACCACGATTGTTTGTACAACGCGTCTCGGACACAATATGTGAGCAGTGTGAATACGTGGAATTCGGGCGGACGGGAGGCACGGAGGCCAAATTACGCTAAGTCACACTTCGTCCAGTAAGTGCTCTAAGAAGTGGATGCGATTCTTAGTTACTATTTTGTGAAAACGTAAATATTCTCACTACTGAACATTTACATATACCCTGGAACAGTGGTTCCCATTTGGTGGTCAGCGGACTCCCAGAGGTTCAAGTAATTCATTCGGGGGTCCATAGCGCTATTTTTTAATTGGTGCTTAACGACACTGTATCAATTACTATATTATTTAGCATCGATGGAATTGGTGATTGCAAGATAGTATTTGGCAACTTGAGGCTGAGGATTCGTCATAAATCTCCTACATTCGTCTTACAATAAATTGAGGACAACCTCGGAAACAACCACCCAGGTAGTAAGTTCAAGAGGGAACCGAACCCATGCCTGAGCGCAGCTTCGTAACAGCAGACAACGCCGGTGGCACAGAAAATTACTTAATTAAAAATGTATGACCTTTTCTCACAAATTCAAAATAGTCATGCGGTCAATTGAACTAATTCTGCATGGTTGTAATAATAGTAGCTTACTTATAAGATGCTTTGGTATAATTACTCACAACCCTAGTTTTCAAGATATTAACGATGTGAAAATGTGTTTACTTTCAAGATAAATTGAGGCCGTGATTAAAAATTATCTTAGCCTCACTAACATCCCAACACTTCAGACGTTTTTAGAGTCCACTGAAGAAGAATTGGTAACAGAAGTTAAATTGACTATCGAATGGGAAATAAAGAAATCCAAACCGTAAGTTATGCAAATGATGCTGTTTATTAGCAAGAAAAGAAGATGATTTGCAAAGTTAGCTCTGTAAGTTCAATATAGTAATAAGAAAATGTAACATGATAATATCCTACAAAAGAAAAAAAAACTAAAGCTATGGCCATTTTTCGATTCCCAACAACATACAAATTAATTGTGGAAAATAAAATGACTGCCAACAAGTATCAAATTTCCATCAGAGGTTTTCCCCAGCAGTGGGACTGAAGCCGGTTGGTCTATGGCGAGTCCTCGGCATCACTTCATTTCACCCCTTTGATCAGATTACCTGGTTGGATTTTTTCCGAGATTTTCCCCAACCAAAAGGCAAATGCCGGGTAATCTTTTGGCGAATCCTCGGACCTCACCTCATCTCACTACATCTCGTCAAAATATTGTAAATAATTCCAAAAAAAATGTAAAAATTGTACAAAATTACTAAATTGTAAAACTGTAAAAATTGTAAAATATTGTAAAAATTTGTAAAAATTGTAATTGTAATATTGTACAATTTTGACTTGTTCCACATCTTAAAGCTTCATGGCTCATGTAAGATCTATGGAATATAATAAATGAATGAATGAAACGTCTAAGAACTAATGCAAAAATGAGAATTTATAATCGATAGTGAGACCAACTTAGGCATATACAGAGTGATTCACGAGGATTTACCGTCACTTAAGGAGCTTATTTCCGGAGACATTCTGAGCAAAAAATGTCACAAATTTTTGTCCTAATCTCAATATTTTCAAAGTTATATTAATTTTAAGTTGTTAGTAAAATACTTTTTTCCTTTAGTTTTAAGGGTAAAAAAAATTACAAAGTGAGAATGAATTATTCAGAAGTGTCATTTCTTTAATTGGCTGTGTTCTGAAGCTAAAAATGTGTTATTAATTGTTTTGTACAGATTTTATTTTTCAATTTTTAACTAAAAATGACATCATTCTTACGTACTTACCACAAAAATTGTTACAAATCATACGACTTTAGGAAGTTGATTCTTTACAGTTTAATTGTGCATCCTAATGTACAGTCTTAAAGAATTTACAAGAGTGGTGTGATTTGTAACAATTGTTGTGATACATGCGTAAGAAAATGTAATTTTGTAGCTAAAATCGAAAAAAAAATCTGTACGAAGCAACTATGGCAATCACAACACATTTTTAGTTTCAGAATGCTCGTACTAGTTAATTAAAGAAATGATACTCCTGAATAGTTCATTCTTTATCTGTAATATTCTTTTGCCTTCTTTCACACACAACTTAAAATTAGTGTAATTCTGAAAATATTGCAATTAGGACAAATGTTTATATGAACTTTTTGCTCAGAATGTCTTCGGAAATAAACTCCGTAAGTGACGGTAAATCCTTGTGAATCATCCTGTACAGCTGAAACTAGACCTGGTACATCAAAGACAATATACATGGAAGAAGAAGAAGAATAAGAAGAAAAAAAAGAAGAACAACAACAAGAAAAATTTAAACAACATCATAGTGCATTTGGGTGATTTAATTCGCTTTCATTAATTCCCTACAGAAAATCATTAAAAATTTTGTATGGATAAGAAATCCTTTAGAATGTGATAATGTTCAAAAAACAGCTCTAACTGATGAAGAACAAACAACTCTATCATCTGAAGAGCAAAAGGCACTTATTGACGTGACGTGATGGTACGTACGTAGAAAGCATTTTTCTGAGAATGTACTGTACAGCACACAGGACTAAATTTGGACGAATTCATTATTATATGAAGTTAGATGTAAAGGCTTTGAAAGACGTAGTTTCCTTTTGTTATACATACCTCTGTGAACAAACATTTCCGATATTTTGTTACATGTAGAACAAGCATAGAAATCGGCTCTATGTTGATAGAGATTTGAGAATAACAAACTACAGGAAAGATTGAACAGGGCGTAGAAGGGATTGTTTCGGATTTTAAAAGTGCACGATTTCTCCCATCTTATTTACGCTGAGCAGCTGCTAAGCATGTTATATTTTGTTTAAACAACATTGAATGTCTTTTCTTTTCATAACTAAATCGTATTAATGTTAATTTAATACGCTTTTTATTTGTTAAGGGCTGCCTACATTTTTTCAAATTATTTCGTATAGATAATTGCAAGCATCAACATTTTCAAAAGTAGGTGGCACATAGCTCAGTTTTTAAACATCAGATATTCGCAGATCTTAGCTTATTGAGAACAGCCCTAGAAATATAAAGGCCTACGTCAGATGAGTCTGTGACTTTGTTACAAACTTTTAAGGATGCTACGAAAACTTTCACATAGAAACTCATGTATCGTTTTTGTAATTACACAACATGATGTGTAGTGGCAGAATGCTTTATCTAACCATAGTTTTTAGTGTAAAGGATCATGGTAAATCATTGTCTTGTCTTTAATGCGAACTTTGATGTTGCCATGGTGATGTTTGTAAACAGTACAAAGTTTATGCGAATAGAGAAATGTGTCTACAGCGTACCAACCGTCGAACTCAGGGTCGGTGTTACTGCAATCTCAGTTTAAACGCATCTTCCTTTGATGAATGACGTCAGATTTACCATAAGCATTACTTATTACTGTTTGTAATTTATCATGGAAAGGTTTACATTGAGATAACTTGCTGATATGAGTTTCATTTATGGAAAAGCAAATGGCTTTACCAGTTAGAATTTGCTTTACGACGCCAGTCAGCCCATACATTTTTATGCGTTTTCACCAATATCTGCACGAAACAGTGAATCTGCAAGTAAACTTAAGTTATAATGGTGCAAGAAGAACTCTTACAATTCTTACTTTGAGGGTGCTGTGAGTAGTGTGCGAGTACACGAAGCATTGCAAACACGTCATGTTCTGTAATTACCAAACGAAATTTTTACGGTTACGGGTTCCTATGTAAACGTTTTTCATAATGATCTCCTCTAAGCATACCCGAAAGCTTGTAATAGAGCCACAGAATCACCCTGTATATACATTATATTTAGACAAACATTAAAAGTTTCGGAGATACGTAACGGTTCTATTATCAGGAATGACAGTGTCAGGAGAACGTACCTCTTGAATCCTGTACCAAGAACTGTTCTGCAGTACAAAAGATAGTTGAATTTTCCTTAACTTATCCGATGATAGAGCTGATAGTTCCGAAGCGTTGGATCTTTCCATAGGAACACCATGGTACAAATATTCAGAAATTTTACACTGATAATATTTCCTGTAGCGCTCTGATTCAGTGGCAGATTTCTCTTACAAGCAAACGTTCTAATGGGAGGCAGATAAAAAAGTTATTTTTTTTCTTCTACCATGTTAAAAAGGTCGAAAGAAGTGCTTATACAAATTTTGGACACTCGACCGCAATTACGAGGACCATAAAAAAATAAGTTCGCCTGGGGCCGTTAGCAGGAAAAAGAAAACACAGTTTCATTGGACAAATTTATTGGAACAGACGCGGTAATTGTTGAGCTATTTTTCAACATATTTTTCATCGGAATTGAGACATTCCTCATATCATAGCATTGACAGAGAGAGGTGCAGACACAGTCAAACCCTGGTTCCGATCTGAGGCTGACATCTACGACACAAAAATTGATCCCATGGCATGACAAATATCTCATTTCCAGTGGGGGATATGTTGACAAATAGCGCAACAATTTCTGTATCTGTTTCAATAAATATTTCCATGCAATTGTGCTTTTTTCTATAAACGGCCCCAGGGAAAATCATTTTCTGGACGACCTCGTAATTGCGGTCGAGTGGTCAAAATTTATATAAGCACTTCTTTTGACGTTATTAACATGGTGAAAAAAAAAAACTTCTTTATCTGCCCCCATCAGAACGTTTGCTTGTTAGATACTGCAAATGTACAAAACGAGTTCCTGGACTTCACGTTCCCTCCGAGAGAAACCATCGTTCTTAAAATCTATCACTCTCGGCCGTCTCTGAGCCCGAGAATCCCGGGGCTTTTGGTAAACGCTCCGTAACTAGACAACCGAAAATAACAAGCAGTATATTTAATTCAGTAAGTGGTAAAGGTCTGCTCAACAGAATTTGAAAGGCAAGCAAACATCAACATGCCACATCCTGTTACCCTCAAAAACAATCCGAGTTAAAGTGACCATCCGAGAATTAAAAATAAATTATATACAGAGGAATGCGCGGTAGGGTCGCCGAATAAAGTACGCAGGAAATTGTTCATAAAGATGACGACCGTGTGATTTACTGCAATTGGGCAATGCGGTCAGGAAGTTGCCACAGAGATCCCAGGAATTCGCGAAGGCCTTGGATGCGACCTACAGATCTAAGAGGTTGATGACATCACCTACACCTATTATACTCCAGGTTTGAGTGTAGGAAGCAACAAAATTCATCTCTTACAACAAAATTTAATATATTTTAAGATACAAATTTTGTTCATCTTGTATCACCTCGCAACTTAAATCTATTTTTGTCCCTCTTCTTCTAAACGATGTAATTTTATCATCTTCTTACTTATGTCATTTT
Source organism: Periplaneta americana (assembly GCF_040183065.1). Classification (NCBI taxonomy): domain Eukaryota; kingdom Metazoa; phylum Arthropoda; class Insecta; order Blattodea; family Blattidae; genus Periplaneta; species Periplaneta americana. The sequence goes on along the minus strand of NC_091125.1, from coordinate 98,215,292 downwards.
TTAAATCCATATACCAAAGTCATTTTAGCCAGTGTAACTGGAATTCTTTTAAACAGCATTTACTTGAAAGCAACTGGAAAATATGTAATGAAATTAATTGAAAAGTCAACATTTTCTCAAGTCATATTAACGAATTGACAGCTGTAAAGGAAATATTAAAACTGAATGTATTATTAAATCAAAATTGAACAGGTCTAGGTAGCAGTGAAATTTAAATTAATGTTAAGCTTTAAAATTTGTAACTACATTTCATTTGGTGCCAATGAATTTAAATTTTTTATCTTTTCATTTATTATTGGTGGAGTTAGCTTATTACATAAATATCAATAAAAACTGGCACAAACAAATAATTTCGAAAATACTGCAGGTTCAATTGTAGAATATTTTGAAGACTTTTCCGAAAATAATACGTTCTTATATTTTAGAGATGATGTAGCTATAATTTTAACTTATGAAAAATGTGTAGCCTATATAGCCACTACGCTTGACAGAAAAAAAAAACATTTCTTTAGCTTTAAATGTGTAGTAGGCCTAGTAATTTTAAAAAATCATTAATTTAGACGGGATATATCTGTGGTGTTTGGTCAAAGCATGATAACTCCAAAAAGCTCTTTTGAGATACGACCATTTTTATTTTCACTTTTCCTACACAAATCATAATTCCAGTTTTTATTTATTTATTTATTTATTTATTTATATATTTATTTATTATTTATTTATTTATTTATTTATTTATTTATTTATTTATTTATTTATTTATTTATTTATTTATTTATTTATTTATTTATTTATTTATTTATTTATTTGTTTATTTGTTTACTCATTTATACAGTCATATATTCATACACTCATTCAATAAATTAATTAATTACGTTAGTGAATTTGGTGCCCATGTATTTTCAGCCGATGGAACAGTTTTGTTATGTAAGTTCTGTGAAAAGACAGTTAATCACGAAAAAAAGTATTTTATAAGTCAACATGTATCACCTACAAAGTAAATATGTGAGTTATGTTGTTATAATTATTTAAATTTATTGCTCAAATATATTATGCCTTTTTAAAATTTATAATGCCTCTTTCAAAGATTATTTTACCTTTTTTTTTTAGTTTTTATTTCTTTTTTGCCTGCCTATTTTAACTGTTATAAATGCCTAAACATCCGGGATCTAGTTGTTAGTGTATCTAAATAAACCATTCATTGAGGAATTCACATCAGAGCATATTACATAAGTAGCCATTTAAAAGCCAGAAAAAGCATTCAAAGTAGTAGAATGAGTGCAATCTGTATATTAACTGATCCATAATCGAACGGCTAATATGGTCTATTTTCAAACAAATTAAACACTATATTTTAAATTAATTTAACACCTTGATACCCTTAAACAAATTATGTATTAGTTCTGTATTCTCCTAACAACAAACATTTCCCAAATATAATCTGTAACTACGGAGATTTTGTGGAAGTTAAAGCAACAATGGAAAAAAGATGTAATATCTATTCATCCGTTTAGAATCTAATGTAGAAATGCATTACGAGGAAAGGAATTAGGATTTTAAGAGAACACTATATCTCTCTGAAATAGAATTCCGAAGTGATCCGAGAACACACAATAGCATAGGTGAATTCCACACACCTGAAGGTTCTAGACAATGGCGGGAACACCCTCCAGATACAAGCTGATAGCGCTAATACTCTGAAAGGGTATAAATATTCAATTCAAGCTGTCGGGAACATTCTTGAAGCCGAGATAGTCAACCACTCTTCATTACTCCAGTCGGTGATGATGAAGTGCTGTTCCATGTCCGCGATGCTGCTTTGTTTCGAATCAACAAGCTCCTGGTCAACGCGTTGCCTAGGAAACAATATCAGAACCCTACTCTACATAGCTTTGCAATAGTCTCAGTCTTCCCCACGATATCCGTCCGTCTTCCTTTGTTCTTGTCACACTATTTGCACCCCAATTCAGCTATTTTATCAGCTTCTCACTCCAGTGAACCAGAGCTCTGCTCTCTGCTTTACAAAAATTTACAACTTATGAATTTTCATTTCTCACTTTTCAATTTCTGCAAAACGAAAAATATATTTTTACCGTAACATATAAAAACTTTATGATCTGACATTTACGTCTTCATTTGACAAATTATTTGCAAACAGAACTATAATAATACCACAGTCCAGTATATACAGTCATGAAGCTCAATATGTAGTAAATATGCATCCATAGATATTTCTAACCATTAGGATCGCTAATATCGCCTCATTACAGACAATGCGAAATAGTACCGGCACAATCTAGGCTATTGTTCCTACCACCCTCACAACTCAAGTTTCGTGACTGTATATAATAGACTGTGATAATACTAAGAAATGTATTGTGTATTTTCCTACTCACTTATTAATACTTGGCTATGCATTGATACTAGTCAGTGTTTATTAATATACAGTAGAATTCCTCGTATCCGGCAACTGTGGAACAAGGCCAGTGCCGGATAACTTATTTTGCCGTAATTGAAAAATACATTTATAGGTTGTGTAAGAACACTGTACTGCACAAACATTTTTTTCCATATTACAATTTAGTAACTGTCATATAGACATTTAAAAATAAAGTTTTGAAATATGTGCAATGTTTATTTTTAGTATTGAATAAGGTAATGTCGGCTACATTCATCAGTTCATAATTATTGTAATGCATAATAGCGTATAAAAATACTAAAAGTTTTCGTAACTTTATGACAATTTTAAATGGCGGTCATGTGAGTCATGTGACGTGAAGAGCAGTGTAGCCAACGTCGCAACTAAGAAGACGATGAAATAGCGCTCGATAAATTGAGCATAAGAACATTTCGCAGAATTCATTGTACAACAGCAGCGTTTAGCGGTAAGCCAGGATACTATCTATCATTCGAATGAAATTTTTACGCGCTGTTGGAAGAGAGAATTTCACACTTTCCTATTTAGACTCGTCCAATATCCCTTCGAAACGGGCAAGTTCAAGTGGTAATTTTAAAGATATCTTCTCTGCGCAATGTTTGCAAGCTCCAAGTAACAGCTTACCGATGGTACCCGATCTACTCTGTTTTCACGCGTGAACAATGTAAAGAGGTAACACAATATGCGGAATGTGCGATACACGAAAACCACTCACATCTTCATCCGACTCTTCCCTTTCGCATGAATGACTTTTTTTTGCCTAGCCAAAGTTGCCGTTGTTTTGGTATTGCCGGTTATTTTAATGTCGGATACGAGGGATTTTACTGTATTCATTCTTAAATTTTCTTTCCTTTCATAACACACAACCAAATGCTGGTCTTATCTCCCTATCGCAGATCCCAGCGACGCTATATAAATTCGCAGTTTACTCAGTTTCGTTAAAAAAAACTATTGAAATAAACGACACCACAAAGAGACGAACAACCATATGTAACAAAGCGGACCATGGACCGGTATGGAAAAACATTATATTGATTTCAGTCTGTAAAGGGACGAAACTATTTTTATGGGCAACAAGAGAGTGCGTGCTAGAGAAGCGAGTAGAACTACAGCTTTAACACAGAGAAGAACGAAACAACTGACTGTAATTCTCATGCTAGCAATTAATACACTTACAGTGACTTAGTAGCAAAACTTAAAGGACGATATTCCAGCACGTCATAACGGTCACCAGAACTCAAACTATTTACTATTCTCCTTTCCCGTCTTTGACGTTATTTTATTGTCCTTTTATCCCACTTTATATACTTTTCTCCTTCTTCTATTTCATATTTTTCTTCTTTTCCTTCATTTAATGTTCTACCGTACTTCTATACCCTCTTTCACTTCATATTTTCATTTACCCCTCCTTTCACTTAATATTCTACTTTTATTTCTCTTTTCTTTCACTTATTATTCTATTTCTGTAACCTCTTTTACTTTGTATTTTCATTTCTTTCCTCTTTTACTCAATATTCTACTTTCGTATCCTCTTTCACTTCATATTTTCATTCTCCTTTTTTCCTTTAATAAAACTTATTCTACATTTGTACGCTTCTTTCTCTTCATTTATCCATTCTCACTTATTTTACTTAGGATTCTTACTTTTGTACCCGGGGCCATCAGTATAGCTCAGTCGGTTAAGGCGCTTGCCTACCGATTCGGAGTTACGCTCGGACGCGAGTTCGATTCTCGCATGGGCTGATTACCTGGTTGGGTTTTTGCCGAGGTTTTCCCCAACCGTAAGGCAAATGTCAGGTAATCTATGGCGAATCCTCGGCCTCATCTCGTCAAATATCATCTCGCTGTTACCAATCCCATCGACGCTAAATAACCTCGTAGTTGATACAGCGCCGTTAAATAACCCAGAAAAAATTTTTGTACCCTTTTTCACTTCATATTTTATTTTCCCTCGTTTATCTCTTAATATTACTTATTCTACTTCTGTATGCTTCTTTCACTTCATATTTTCATTTACATCTTTTTTCACTTAATATTCTACTTTTGTACCCTCTTTTACTTCATGTTTTTATTTACCTATTTTTCCATTTCGGCTTAATATTCCATTTTTGTACCGCTTTCAGTTCATGATTTTACTTCCCTCTTCTTTCACTTAATAGGCCTATTCTACTTTTATATTTTACCTTACCTTCCACGCATTTTGCAGAAATTCAATATTTTTTTCATTATCCAAATTATAAATATTTCTGCTTTTAATTAGTTTTCTTAACTATTTTCTCATAATCGGCTATTTATCGATGTTATATCAACTACTTCTTCTTCATCATCATCATCATCATCATCATCATCATCATCATCGTCACTTGCGACATTCGCTTTGCAGTTTAAAAATCCTCACAAAAAGAAAAACTACATCAATCGAAGTGGGATTCAAACACAAACCCGAGTGCAACTGTGGAACACGAATTTCGTTCACTATTCCTATAACTTCAGATCATTTTAAGTAGCCCAATTGAAGAAGAAAGCTCTGAATAGTAGTACTGCAATCAACACTTTCTGAATACATAGTATAATAAAAATAGTAAACGGAAGAGAGAGAGGGGTTACATTAATGAAACGTTAGTGATACGAGTCGGTCGCAGTGCTAGAAAGGTTAAGGTTACAATGGAGCTAGCGAATAGGTCGTTGTTGCATGCAGGTAGGGGGGACTACTCTGTTGGGACAGGTCGGTGTATGAACAGAGGACCGCACATCAAACATTCGCGCCCCGAGGGGCTGCTCGAGCGGTCAACAGGCTGACTAACCTCACAACAAAAATTAATGAGTCGAGAACTCGCCGCTAGAGCACAGTACCGGTCGCGGAAACTTAAGCAGCCCGCCTGGTTAAATTTCAATATTCTCATCCTCGATGGGCTAGTGATCACCGTGCCTTGTGCAGAACCTGAGGCACGCGAGTGTAACTCCGGATCGACGGCGATAGACGTTATGCGGAAAAAGTCCTCTAAAAATTTCGCCAAAAAAAAACGCGATATTTCAATCAAATTCATAGGGATTTAAATACCTGACTCAAATTCATCCAGGTGAGAGTTTCTCAAACTACGAATCGCGAAGGATTGTGATGTCGCATCAAGAGGGTCGTGAAATAAGAATATCTTAATGGAGAGGGAAAGGAACTGGCCACCCTACCCCATTATCTCCTGACTTAGTTGCCTCATAAGTGATGCCTTGTTTGTATTACTTGTGAGGTTCAGATCTGTCTTCGGACAGATGACTAAACATCAATAACAACAACGTATACAAAAGGAACTAAATACATTTTACTGGAAAAACGAACACATGCCTATTAATAATCTAAGTTGGAATTGTCAAGTTAAAGAAACGATAAAAAAAATCTGTTCCTCCATTCACTGTTTGAGTCACTTGAGAAACTTCTTGCCCCAGCAACTAAAACTTACCCTAGTACAAACCCTAGTATTGCCGCACTTCGATTATTGTGACGTTTTGTTAAGTGACCTAAATTCTGAATTCTCAGTCAAGTTACAGCGAGCTCAGAATATGTGCGTCAGATACGTGTGCAACATCCGACGATATAGTCACATATCACAGTCCTTCGCAAGTCTTTCGTGGCTCCGACTTAAAGAACGCAGAACATTACACTCTTTGTCTTTACTCTATCGAATTCTGCACACCTCAACACCAAATTACCTTTCGTCTCGTTTCTCCTACCTATACTCTAACCACGACGTAAATACCAGATCACTTATCCGTGGCACGCTAAGTATACCTCTTCATAGAACATCTTGTTATTCATCATCTTTTACAGTATCCACCTCGTGTCAATGGAATTCCTTGCCACAAAGTATTAGGGGCTACAAGACAATAAACACCTTTAAAAACAGCTTAAAAGATAACCTTATTAGCATTTCACTCCAATCTTACTGATTTAAACTATCACTGACTATATTCTTACTTCATTCTTTAGACATCATCCTGATAGTGCTGTATTTTCAAAATTGTCTCATAATAATCCCTTTCTGTTATCTAATATTTTTATTTGAAATATATATTAACATTCTACGTATTTTAGCTTAATTCTGCTATACAGTTTATTTCAGTGTCTAATTAATAGTTCATAGTATTTTGTTGTTTAATTCATATATAACTCTTGTATACATGCAACTCTCACTTAATCAAATTGTTGAATTCTTTGTAAGTTCATGCATATGTATATACACTTTTTGCTGGTTGAGTGGAAGAGAAGGCCTTACGGCCTTAACTCTGCCAGCTAAAATAAATCATTATTATTATTATTATTATTATTATTATTATTATTATTATTATTATTATTATTATTATTATTAAACTTTTATCAGACACGCAATATTGCGAAACACATTTATTAATAACTACAATCCAAAATCCAATTTTTTTTTTTACTATGATGATTGGGTTCGAAGAAAAATATTCCACAAATTACTTTTACTGAGTGCACATTAAAATTCGAAAATTTGATCAGAACTGAAATTATACTTTTGAAAAATTTAAAAAAACACACCAGCTGCAACCTTGCAAATGATTCTCTGTCTCACGTTCCGCTTCTTATACAGAGTGGACCAAGGAACGGGATATTTTTAAATAGTAAAATGGAAATATAGAATATAGTATGCCATTTGCATGTAACCACTACTTTTTTAAAATGACAGCCTTCAAATGCCCTCCACCAACGTGTATACAGTGTTGTAATCGCTCTTTGAAGTTTACCTTTACACTTTCCAACATTTCGACTGTGATATTTGACATTTCTTCATGAATTGCCCTCTTCAGTTGTTCAATGTTTCGCGGTTTGTTTGAGTATACCTTACATTTTAGATATCCCTATTGCATTACAAAACAGTAAAAAGAGTTAACTAAAAAGTGGCAGTAAATAAATATGTATTAAGGCCACCATGCATACTAGTCTACATTAGACCCTATTATTCGTTCACTTATTAGACTCACGGCAAACTAGAAGCAATTTAGCATGTATAGTCATGAAATCTGACACAGTTTTAAAAATGCATTGCTTAATGTCTGGCCGCTTATACCTATAGGCTAACTAGACTTCGGCTGTTAGGTAAAATCCTATTTTAATCCTTAAGGGGAGAGGACGGTATTTTTTGGTAAAAAATGGGTAAATTTTCAAAAAAATGTTTATTCTTTAAAACACTCTGTGATATGTGTGGAATACATTGCATAATATTTTGTAGATATTTGTGCCCTTATCGGATGTTGAGACACTATTTTTAAAGTTCCTGTGCTCTGGGTATTTAAATCACACGTCCCCTTTGATTGTTGTTTCCAGTAACTACATTGCCAGACAAAAATGGATATAATTTTTTAACTATTAAAGATACATGCATGAAATTTAGAATACAGATTCTCTAGACCATTAGGAAACTTTTCTCTGTAACAATTTTGCTAATTTATTTCATTTTAAATATATGTCTGTCTGTTTGGGAAAAAAAGATAAAAAGCGTCATTAAATTTTAATTGTTTATTTTACAAATGTTGGGACTAATATCAAAATTCTGTTACAAACAGTTTGTAGAGCATATTTTTGAATTTATCTTTCAAAATCGCTCAGATATATCGGTTTTAGTAAATCCTGCATTGGGTATATTATTATTTCAAATCTGGCCCCCCAAATAATTTTTCAAAATATTTATATTTGGTTGAGTTGCTATAGCCATGAGCTCTCTGCATACAAAAGATTACTCACCTGTTGCGAACAAAATATTGTGCATTCTGTCTTAAGTTCTCGAAGTGTGAAGTATGGTGTGTGAATAGTTCAATTACATGAATTTCGTAATGCCGAAAATGAAGACTTCAAAGGCTTCTCTGATACATCAACGGCTAGAAGAATTTTCGGACTTGACGTCGAATGGACAGACAATATACAGGCGTACTACCAAGCGTGCACCAAACAGGTGTGGGCATTAAAATATATTATTTTTGTTTTAATGTACTGTACAATTAAAAGACTCCCCGCAAGCCGGAAGAAAGTTTAATTCCCGTTGGTGTATTTTTCTCCGCTCTTTACTGACATAAATTGCATAATTTTCTAATTTATATTTTAAACCAGTTTTGTCGTGGGTCGAACATACAGCCTAATGAAGCGATAGAGTTTCCTGGAATTTTAATTTAACATTTGCGTTACTAAAATCTTATTTCAAATCTGAAATGTTTAATAAATAAAATACTTTTACTCGTAAAATTAAGTCTCATTATTTTAAACATGCAACTATTTACCTAAGCTGTTAATAACTTCGTTTCCTGTGTGAAGGTGAGAAAAAGAAGAAAAAAGAAGGAAGTTGTAGTTTACGGAGGGTGGCAATCTCTCGAGTCTACGCACTATAATCTGTCAGCTCCAGACAAGAGAGTTTGACTGACCGCGCGGCTTACCGGAGTCTGGAGCCGCAAAACCGCTGGAGCGGCAGGACGCTGCATCAACCGACGAGGTTCACACTACATCATTAACAGCGGGTGTGCCTTCTTTATTTTATTAGTTTAGCTTGCGGTCAGCCAGGTTCGATTTCTGAAGAGCGAGACAAGTTTGATTTTCCTCAGTATTCGTGAAAAGCCCAAATATTTTGTATTTTTTTTTTTTTTACCTTTATCCTGTTGTCTCATTTCCTGCGACACTAATGACCTTTTAGAATCATTCATTGTACTTGAATCGATAGTTGCATAAAGAACATGAGTCCAGTTTTTATATAAGTTGAGGTAAGTGCTGTATAGTAGTCTATTCGTATGGGATAGATGCATGTTTTGATGCATAAATAACATGACTCCTATTTCAAATGGGTAGGCTGGACTGATATTGTTTATGCAACAGATGGGAGGTGTCAACAGCTACCTTTGTTTGAACAATCAACATCACACTTGCAAAATGTACAAAACACGTGACTTTCACTAATACAACTATGCAACTATGCAGCATTTGTATGCTGAACTAGAATAATGCTCTAAATTCACTAAAATAACACAAAACATAAAAACTAGAAAAACGTAAACCGTAAACAACGTGAGAATAACGCCAAGGGAACGCTCTTTCAATGGCGGAACCGGATTAACGTCAGTTAACAGTTCTAATAACTGACAATGCATTGCTGTCAACTAAAGAGTGTGCCAACAAGAACGCCGAATTTAATAATCTGAATAAATGCAGCAAAACAGATAATAAAAGAGATAACAGTGTCGCTAAACCAACAACAAGACAATGGCGCCTTGTTCCAACAATATGTTATTGTTGGATTGACGTTCACTGCTATCTGCTTTGTTATCTGTCTTTGTTGCATTTATTCACATTATTAAATCCGGCGTTCGAGTTGGGACATCTACAGGGTTGTTTCCGATCTCTGATAACGAATTTGAATGACGTCATGTGCGTCAGGAATCACATCGACAGCTGAATTGCGGCGAGAGGCAACAGACCAGTAGTGAGTGATTTCATAATCAGAGTGCACGGTGTATCACAGTAGCAATGCCCAAGAAAATCTCGAGTCTTTTTGGGAGGGGTAGCAACCCTTTCCGATGTCAAGGACAGTTACCTGAAAATCATAGGAGCCTGCAAAAAACGTGATTTCGTTATTTCCAAGAAAGGCATCTTGTGTACCCAATATGGCTGGCAAAGTTCGGATGGGATTAATTCCAGAGTGGAAAAAGCAAGCAAATCCACCACCCCTGTCACAAGTCGTCGCATCCCACGAGATGATACAAATTAATTCCATTCGAGCTTTACCAATCTTATTAAATACCTACACAGAAGAAGCCTTTCTTGGAAATAACGAAACCTCCTTTATTGCAGGCTTGTTTTATTTTCACTTAACTGTACTTGGCATCGGAAAGGGTTGTCATGTACCCCTCCCAAAAAGGCTCGATTTTCTTGGAAATTTCTGCTATGAGTCGCCTTGCACTCTGACTATGAGATCACTCACTACTGGTCTGTCACCTCGCGCCACAGTTCAGCTGTCGTGTGACTCCTGACGCACATGATGTCATTCAAATTCGATATCAGAAATCGGAAACAACCCTGTATATAAGAAAGAAATAAGACATTATTACAAAAACAACTCTTGTCAAAAGTGTTATTTTTCAGGAATACAATAAAAAATAAAAGAATAACACATATCAGCTATTTTCGTTCATCTGGTGTTTTATGCTTGTGTCTATTGCACTTGACATGGGCCGTTTTTGGAGTCTATAAACATTTAAAATAGTAGCAAATGTGCCAACTCAATTTCATTGAAAATGACTATGGCTGTTTTTCTAATAATGTCTTCAAATATCACAAGGGTAAGACTCCGCTCAAAGCAGTCTATGGCTATGCTGTAGGCAACACTGTAGACTAGGTGAATTGAACAGAATATCAAACTTGCGCGAAAGAAAAATCCTAAACTATTACGATTTTCACCGAGTAGACGTAGTTAAACCTTATAATTTTTGCAACCACACTTTGAAGCAAGCGATTTTCACATCATGTTATTAAAAAAACAGCAATTAAATTCTTATTAAAGTACAATTTCTTTGAAATCTAGACAAAAGGCGACCAAACAACCGTACAAAGCTAATAAAAAGTAGGCTGTCCGGGTTCAATCCGGACGTCTAGTCATCCTATTGATAATATACATTTACATAAATTTCTGCTTTAAAAATCATATCTTGCAATAACAACATGAGTCCACAAAATTTAAAAAAAATGCTGTAAAATTGCAATAAAAAGTATCATCCTGAATTTTATACTTAAAGTGGCTCAATATGGAAGGTTAATATCGCACGAACTGAAGACATCCATGCATTCACAGTTTAGGAGAAAAACTGTGTTATGCCTCGCCTGTAAAATTTACTTTTTTCGACTGATGCTACCGATTAATTTATTATCGGCATCAGGTTAAATGAAGCGTATTCAGTCTTACAAATATCGTGTCCTTTTTACATATTTATGGCAATGAAATAGGCCACATAAATCATTTCCCGTAACATCAAACACTACTTTATACACTAATATATTCACATCATTATCATGATTTCAGAGGTTATGAGATGCTCCTTTTCATTCCAGTTCAACATATTTTATGTGGGCGACCGAAGTGTCTCTTTTCTTTACTACTTCATACCAGAAAACTCGTTTCTGTGTTACTTCACCATCCATTAAATTTAAGTTATTTTCATGTTGATTCCTACACTCTTCTATTCCGCTTCCTGATGCGGTACTTCTAAAAAATCATAAGGTCAAAACACCTATTGAGAACTCATACTATAGGTACTGTAAAGAGAAGATTAAATACAAGAAAGTATTTCGTAACTACCAATATTAAACCGAAGACACAGAAAACAGAATCCAAAACTAGCTACTGTGACATTTCTCAGGCTATGGAAGCGCACGTGCCAGACATAGCACTCCGTGATCCTTCACTTGTCGTTGACTAGACTTTAGACCAAAATAAAAAACATTCTGTCCGCGACCTTCTGCATTATACTGGACTTCTATAGACATAGACAAGGTGGGAAATTCCTCACAAGTGTTCAAAGTGACCACAAGACGCAATTCGTAGCAGAAACTGATAGAGTTAAGATCTGACTTACAAGAATACCAGTCAGTATCTATTGTAGCATATGATGGGACTTCCCCACGAAAAGCAGAAATGTTATCCAGCTGCTAGTAGAACGGAAAATTTTACACAATTTGTAACACATTTTCTGTATGATTTCACAGTAATGGAAGTTCCTGAAACAAACAGTGAAAGACGGGACGTATAAAAATCATCATGGCTGTGATTTTCCATGGCTTTCCTTGAGGAGCAAAGACAAAATGTGTCGGGATGAACCCTAATAGGAATGGGCCACAGACCTACATAACTCCCCCAATATAATATATATTTCGGTATTTTCAAAATATAAGAATTCACAAGTTTGAGCAGCGGCTTTCTAGTTCTTCGCGGAATTCTGTGAGAATTAATTTCGGTCTTCACTCACATTATCTTAAGCTTTGGTTTTTCTGTACCGACGCATGCGACGTGCGAGGTGCGAGGCCCGACTCGCAAAAATCCGGACTACACGAGAGATAGTGAGTACTGCGAGATGCGAAGTCTGCGTACCTCGCAGCTATAGAAACTACAAATACACTACACGAGGAATTCTATAGTCTCCATTCTCCAGAAGTAACGGTTACGTTACAGCCTTCAAACTTTCAAGTCATTCTCAAAATATATTATGCTGCTGCAAAATTTAACTTTATAAAGTTGTTTAAAATTAACGAATTAATATTCAGATCATGGCTGGCCATATGTGACCCGGGGGCCATAGTTTGGGCGACTCTGGTCTATAAGGATAGATAGCATGGAACTGAATACAAGAAGAGCAAGGAAAACAAGGAGTAAAAGAGGAATACCAAGAGTACAGGACGAATACAAGGAGTACAAAACGAATACAAAGAGAACAAGGGAATTGAAAGTAGGACAAGGAGAATAAAATGAGAAGAGAAATATAAAGAGAACAAGAGGAATACAAGGAGAACGAGAGAAATACCAGAAGAACAAGAGAAATAAGAGGAGAACAAGAGGAATACGAGAAGAACAAGAAGAATACAAGGATAACAGGAGGAATACAAGGAGAGCAAGACCAATACAAGAAGAACGAGAGGAATACCAGAAGAACAAGAGAAATAAGAGGAGAACAAGAGGAATACGAGAAGAACAAGAAAAATACAAGGATAACAGGAGGAATACAAGGAGAGCAAGACCAATACAAGAAGAACGAGAGGAATACCAGAAGAACAAAAGAAATAAGAGAACAAGAGGAATACGAGAAGAACAAGAAGAATACAAGAATAACAAGAGGAATGCAAAGAAAACAAGACGAATACAAGGAGAACGAGAGGAATACCAGAAGAACAAGAGAAATAAGAGGAGAACAAGAGGAATACGAAAAGAACAAGAAGAATACAAGGATAACAGGAGGAATACAAGGACAGCGTGACGAATACAAGAAGAACGAGAAGAATACCAGAAGAACAAAAGAAATAAGAGAACAAGAGGAATACGAGAAGATCAAGAAAAATACAAGAATAAGAAGAGGAATACAAAGAGAACAAGACGAATACTAGGAGAACGAGAGGAATACCAGAAGAACAAGAGAAATAAGAGGAGAACAAGAGAAATAAGAGGAGAACAAGAGGAATACGAGAAGAACAAGAAGAATACAAGGATAACAGGAGGAATACAAGGAGAGCAAGACGAATACAAGGAGAACTAGAGGAATACCAGAAGAACAAGAGAAATAAGAGGAGATCAAGAGGAATACGAGACGAACAAGAAGAATCAAGGATAACAAGAGGAATACAAGGAGAACGAGAGGAATACCAGAAGAATAAAATAAATAAAAGGGAAATAAGAGGAATACGAGACGAACAAGAAGAATACAGGGATAACAAGAGGAATACCAGAAGAATAAAATAAATAAAAGGGAAACAAGAGGAATACAAGACGAACAAGAAGAATACAAGGATAACAAGAGGAATACAAGGAGAACGAGAGAATACCAGAAGAATAAAAGAAATAAGAGGGAAACAAGAGGAATACGAGAAGAACAAGAAGAATACAATGATAAGAGGAATACAAGGAGAACGAGAGGAATACCAGAAGAATAAAAGAAATAAGAGGGAAACATGAGGAATACGAGAAGAACAAGAAGAATACAAGGATAACAAAGGGAATACAAGGATAACAAAGGGAATACAAGGAGAACGAGAGGAATACAAGAAGAACGAGAGGAATACCAGAAGAACAAAAGAAATAAGAGGAGAACAAGTGGAATACGAGAAGGACAAGAAGAATACAAGGATAACAAGAGGAATACAAAGAGAACGAGACGAATACAAGGAGAACGAAAGGAATACAAGGAGAGCGAAAGGAATACAAGGAGAACGAAAGGAATACCAGAAGAACAAGAGATATAAGAGGAGAACAAGAGGAATACGAGAAGAATACAAGGAGAACGAAAGGAATACAAGGAGAACGAAAGGAATACAAGGAGAACGAAAGGAATACCAGAAGAACAAGAGATATAAGAGGAGAACAAGAGGAATACGAGAAGAACAAGAAGAATACAAGGATAACAAGACGAATACAAGGAGAACGAGAGGAATACAAGAAAAACGAAAGGAATACAAGGAGAATAATAGGAATAAGATGAGAACAAGAGAAATACAAGGAGAACAAGAGGAATGTGATGAGAACAGGAGGAATACAAGGAACAAAAAAGAAATACAAGGAGAACAAGAGGAACGCAAGAAGAACGAGAGGTTAGTAAGAATGCCAGGAGAACAAGGGGAATACAATTAGAACGAGGAATAGGCCTACATTGAGAAGAAGTACTAGAGATAGTTGCATTTTTATGCGACGATCAATTCCCAAGTAATCCCTCAGACTTTGTGTGGAAAAGTATGTATTTCTATCTTAAAACAGTAGAAGCCAGAGAAATAATCTCACAAACTTGAATTTATGTACCACAAATACAACTCCATCATCTCCGCGGTCGTTGTAAGCCAGTGCTCAGCCAATTGAAGTAAGTTACCAAGGCGGATCCCTCCCGGAGGAGGTGATACTAGAGTCTAATTGACTTCTAAAAGCCATTGTCCTACGCTGGCTTTGAAGCCGCGAACCTCAGCTACAGTACTATGGTTTCCGCTAGACCACCGAAGAAGACTGATCTGGCATAGAAGTGTTTGGGGAAGCCAAAGTAATCGATCAAGACCTGCTCCACGGTCTATGTGTTTCGCAAAGCCTGCTGAGGCTACCGGAACTTCGGTGTGAGTAAACGCATGTAGAACGAGGAGCCTACAAATAGAACAACCATGCTCTTACTGTCCTGCGGGCAGCGTGGAAACAGGAGCAGCTGCCAGCAGTGGTAGGGCGGCCCGTCTAGTAGCAGTACATTTTCATACAAAGGTAACTCACGTGTCACGAAAGTAGCTTCATTCTGTGAGAGGCAGTAACTCAACAAGTAACGTTCCTCCGGGCGAACTCGTCTCTACAGGAGTTCTCAATTAGGGGGCAGTGCCACCAACACATCCAGACACCAAAGAGAAGATTCCAGAACGCACACGAAAGGGATCTATTTCTTACTGTCATAACTTCTATTAAGGCCTTGGAGCAACTCAGAATCTAACGAATGAATATGGAGAGGTTCGTTCCCTGCGGGTAAAAGCGGCAGAAGCGCGATGCATTGACATTGCAAAAAATATATTGATTAACGACAAGCAGCTCAAATTACAAGTAAGCAAGCAATACCTATTTATTTAAGAATCAATCTCTTGTCTTCATAGCTTCATGCACCGCCATTATTAACTTAGAGTTGTCGACTTAATCGATTGATCGAACCCATTAACCGATTAATTTTAAAATGCGATTAATCGCTCAAATATGTTTTAACCGATCAATCGAACCGATTAGAAATTGAAGACCTCGGAGGTAAATAGTGATAACTAGAAACTAGAATTTCATGCATTATAAAATCCCAAAATATGCATGCATTCATGCACTATCAAACTATGAAACATGCACGAATAAGCGAAAAATACATTAAGATATGCACTTTCAGTTTTGTTCGAAATTTCTTATTTCACTTCACTTTTTTTGCACAGTTAACTAACAACATTTATAAATTGGTTACTATGCGGTTTCTGCGCTCGTCAGACAATATGTTTTTGTAAGCAGAGAATGACCTCTCTACATCGCAAGAAGTTATGAGTGCAAACTTGAATGAACCTTTTCTGTTATGTAGTTTTTTATTTTTTTCCTTCTTCACTGCTGATTCCTGAAGCTAAAATAAGGGACATAAATATCGAGGAACTGAAATGCCCACTCAAAACCATTAAAACATGCATTTAAACTGGATATAATGTATATTATATTCATGATTAAGCTAAAAATTCCTTAAATATGCATTATGCATGTTTTAATACCCAAAAAGGCCAAAACATGCAAATATGCACGGAAAAAGTACACATATTTGAAACCGGAAAGTAATGAAATGGATAAGTACTAAGTTTGAGCTATGTCCCTAGAAAAACACGCATTTGCATGAAATTCTCGACTCTAGTGTTAACCCTCAAAATTGAGGTTTAGTGTTTTCTGGTTGTTCACAGCCTGTAGATATAAGCCACATTATCTTTGATTTTAATTAATTAAGTTTATTGGGTTATTTTACGACGCTGTATCAACATCTAGGTTATTTAGCGTCGGAATGATTGAAGGCGATAATGCCGGTGAAATGAGTCCGGGGTCCAGCACCGAAAGTTACCTAGCTCGTATTGGGTTGAGGGAAAACCCCGGAAAAACCTTAACCAGGTAACTTGCCCCAACCGGGATTCGAACCCGGGCCACCTGGTTTCGCGGCCAGACGCGCTGACCGTTACTCCACAGATGTGGACCATTACCTTTGATTTGGTTAAATAATTATGTAAATAAATGTTAACAAATGATTTGATTATGCTGCTTGAAAAATATGGCAATCCTCTTGTGTTTGCAGTAAAAATTAAAATGTATTTAATTTGTAGGCCTATATGTGGGTTATCATTATTTACCCCCAAAGTCTTCAATTGTGTTGTGAAGGCAACATAATTGCCTTGTATATTCTGTGTACACAAAATATGTCTATCATTTGATGCGGTAAACTCTTCAGCTACGATTGGCAGGTTATTTAATATATTAGGGTGCTATTCATAAACATTTTGCTAGCCCGCGCTACGAGCATGCTAAACTAGCCCCGGCTATCGACTGGTTACTCGTACAGGATTCATATCATATCGCTAACACTGGTTTATGAATACGAAAAACGTTAGTTCGCTGATCATCCACCGGAAGCCCGCGCTAAGAATGTCTATGAATACGGCCCTATGTGTCTTGTCTTGTTGCTTTAGAAATCTAAATACAATAATATTGTAAATGCACATACGCATTCTCAACTTTATCTGAAATAAGGTTTACAAGCAAACATGCTGATGGGGACAGACAAAAATGTTAATTTTTTTTCTTCCACCATGTTAATAATCTCAAAAGAAGTGCTTATACAAATTTTGGCAACTCGACCGCAATTACAAGACCGTTCAGAAAGTAATGTAAAGTTTACCAAATTACTGAGTTGACCTTATAACTAATGAATTAGCGGATTACTCGTAATAGATGAGCATAGGGAGCGAAGCTACAGAAGTGTATGCGCAATACAACCAGAACAACACACACAGACTTACACTTGATTTAAGTCTGATTAAACCTTGAACCTTGAATAAGACGGCATAAACTTCCTATTTTTAGAAATATTGCCTCACTGACTTATCTCAAATGCGATTTTTAACACAATTACTGGGTAAAAATATGAATTATCTTAGTTTTCTATTACAGCCCATAATTTTTAATGTACCATACGATAATTGCTCATTAACGGATTGACAACACTGATTAAACTAAATTTATCGGCATCTATGTATGTACGTTTCCATAGCAATTACTCTCCTTCCGTCTCTGAACTGCTACTTAAGGCAGCTGTGACGTGTCTTCATAATGTAAGGCTGATGTGTCTCCATAACAGCCGTGGCGAAAATGTGATCGTGCGCCGAGCCACTGTGTAACCTGCACCTATGGAGGGAGGCGGACACCCGAAGGGGAAGTGAAGCAACGGATTTTCATTTTCCTTACGTCAAGCACTTAAATATAATTTTATACAGTATAAGATTACAAACTAATGTTTAGTACGTGTAACGAAGAAAGAAATGAGTAAGAAAACACCTAAAATTAATTGTCTTCCGAATTTCTCTGCGACAGAGTTTCAAAATCAGGAATTATGTCACTTATTGCCAGTCGTAGTTGATCAAGAAGGTATATGTCTATCAGTCGTGACCTAAATTTGGTTTTTACTATTTTCATTGTTGAAAATAATTTTTCACAAACGTAAGTTGTAGCGAACATGGCTTCATCAGACCAAGCGAAAGAACGAAGCTTCGGATATTTATTTTTTTGTCAAAACTTCAGCATTTGTCAAGTCCTTACATCTAGCTTTCATTATTTAACATTAGGCCTACATTGTAAATCTGTGAGCTAACCGCATTATTCGTACATCTGCTGAAAAAGGATCGACGTAAAGAGATTATAATAATAATAATAATAATAATAATAATAATAATAATAATAATAATAATAATAATAACAATAATAATAACAATAATAATAACACTTAACCTTTTAATGTTTCATGAATGACATGTAGTACAACTTCGTTTTATGTTATACAATCATTTTCCTCGTAATATTTGTGAACAAATCATACATTCAATATTCTCATCATATTGGCAGCAAAAAAATGCGTCCTCATATCCTACTTGAAACTTTCGTTTTTGTAGAGGTACATGGTTTCGAGAGAGGCATTGCGACGATACGCCACTCGCAGGTCAGAGACAAATACAAATGGAACGGAGTTTGACTCCAGTGAATGAGAGGCTGGGGGTTGGAAGAGGTAGGAAGCAAGAGAAATGCATAGCTATCATTGCGAGCCACAATGTGCTCGCGAGTCACATTTTCGCCACGGCTGCTCCATAATGTAAGGCAGGCATTTCCTACCCGAGCTCCTCGAGAGGGGAAGCATAGCTATAAGGGCAAAGTAGGAGGCATGACAGTGGAAGGGATGGAGGTGTTTAAATAGCGGAGACACAACATTACTCTCCCTCACGTGCTCTATTATACTCCGTTTCTGGAGTCTGTAGAGTATAGGAGGCAAAACAAGTCCTTTGCGCAAGTGGTGAATGGAGGGGGCCAGTCCAATGACTGCTGTGGGGAAAGCATTGATTGAAGACGAGCATTAAAATGCCACTTTATATACCACCTTCTGCTACTGCATCTTACCCCTTAGCGGCCTTGCGTCGACTTACTCTACTTACTCCAGAAACGGAGTGTAGCTCTGCCCCAAGAGGGGAAACGCCATAGCTAACGAGAAAGACAGGCTACGGAGCGACGTCACATTCTGGCCAACATTGAACAAGTTTATATTTGTAACAGTCCACGGAAAATGTGATCTTAACTTTCATTATGACGAAATTAGTTTATGGGTTCCAACTTACAGAGAAGAAAATACTGAACGAAATTATTTTTATTTCGTTTAAAAATTCAAAATAGTGCAGAAGTTATCATTTTTTTTTATTTTAAGTTCCGAAACTTTTTATTTTGAAGGAAAAAAAAAACAAATTTATAGTTTAACAACTCTTAAAGTTTAGTATCCAGATCTAGTGCACAATTTCACAGGATATTTTCTGTTGAATCCAGATCTGACATCAGAATTGTAATAAGCTAATTCTCATGTGAAATATGTTTTTGTCTCCCCTGCATAATTAAGTCTGGGAAGTTAAGGTCCCTTTTCCATGGACTGACACATATAAAAATGCACATTTAACATGAGTTTAATATGGTAATTTCTTTGTTTTTTATAACCCTGAGTATGCATTTATATTAAGGGATTGTCACGATGGCCATGACTAGACCAAGATACCCATATGACTCTGATTCACGCCGTAGCCTTTCTCGTTAGCTACGAAAAACTCGCTCTGACGTCACAGGTTGGCCAGATGGAAATGACTGATTTAAGGCATGTAATAACAAATCAGCTACAGATGCTGCATTATATCTCTGTCGGTAAGTGGCCGTTAAATTTCGAGTTATTTTTTTATTTTGGTCATGGGCATCGGAGTATTAAAAAAGCATTACAATCTTTTGCTATCCCTCTTCCCCCTCACCGCAAATTGCGACGTTGCACACAGGCAGAGAGATATAAATTATTTGTAGTGGTGATTTATTGAAATAAATTGATATTCAATTTCAAATGGGTTAATTTAATTAAATTTGAAGGAGGGGGCACTGAGACCTTATTAGATCTATTGCACTAATCCTCAAGCTAGGCGTATTCCCAAATCCACACCTGTGGAGTAACGGTTAGCGCGTCTAGCCGCGAAACCAGGTGGCCCGGGTTCGATTCCCGGTCGGGGCAAGTTACCTGGTTGAGGTTTTTTCCGAGGTTTTCCCTCAGCCCAATATGAGGAAATACTGGGTAACTTACGGTGCTGGACCCCGGACTCATTTCACCCGCATTATCACTTTCATCTCAATCAGACGCTAAATAACCTAAGCTGTTGATAAAGCGTCGTAAAATAACCTACTAAAATAAAAAAATCCACACCGGCTGACTTCACTAAGGTTCGCAGCGCACACAAGTTTCGAGCAGGCAACCCCATTCGTCCTTAGTCCAGCCCCTCCGTGCGTTGTCATCCGGCATTCGAGGAATGCTATGGAATAATGACCAAAGTATGGAGAGATGTTGACGGAATTATGTAGATGCCTAATATGGGGAAGCGGCAGAACCCCGAGAAAACCTCCAAGTGACACCTTGTCCTCCACAAGTGTCACTATGAATTTTTCAACCCATTGTTGAGCCATATAGGCAAGAATTTGGAGACAATTTTGTTTTTCAAGATGACAATGCGCGTGCACACTGCTTTCGTCTTGTAAACACATTCCTTCAAGAGACAGGAATCAATCGGATGGAATGGCCTGCAATGTCTCCAGACATGAATCATATTGAACATGCCTGAGACCAACTGAAGAGGGCAATCCGACGACATAGGACTCCGCCCCAAACCCTGGATGACCTTCGAACAGCCGCTGTCGAATAATGGGACAAACTGGACTATAACCTTCTGGACAGCATGCCGCGAAGGGTCCGAGGATGCATGCACGGGGTGAGTTAACAGGATACTAAAGATAGCCAAGGGTAGATGTTTTCATTTCAGAGTTTTACATGCAGATACACTTTACCGAATAATGCCTTTGTTTTTGTTTGTGTTTTGTTTTATCTTTACAATAAATCTTGTCCACATCTGCGGAGTAACGTTTAGCGAAACCAGATGTCCCGGGTTCCATTCCCGGTTGGGACAAGTTACCTGGTTGAGGTTTTTTCCGGGGTTTTCTCTCAACCCAATATGAGCAAATACTGGGTAACTTTCGGTGCTGGACCCCGGACTCATTTCACCGGCATTTTCACTTTCATCTCATTCAGACGCTAAATAACCTAAGATGTTGATAAAGCGTCGTAAAATAACCTGCTAAAAAAAACAATAAATCTTTATTTCAATTTCAGAAGATTTTTGTTTTTCATCTCATACCCCCTCGGGTCATTAGCTTCACTGTGATTTAAAAAATCAAAATGGTGCAAGACCTTTTTTTAGCAGGGTAGAATCCACAGCCACTGCTATCTACTAATCGCTGAACAAACTGCTAGGAACACCCACTATGGTGGACGATAGATTCGGCGTCACGCAAACACAAGTGGTGTCCTATTTTTGAGACACAGCTGATACTTAAAGGGTAATTGTGGAGAGTGTCAGTGAAATAAGAGAAAAAGTGAAGAGGGGAAAAAGGCAAGTAGTCCGAAAGAAAATTCATACCATTGGCTTTGTCCAGCACAAATGTAACTTCGGCATGACCGAGATATGAAAACTGGTCCGTGGTCGTGTAAACCAGCGCTCTGCCAACTGAATTATAAAAGCAGGTAATAAATAACGGAAATATTTACGTTAAGAAATTCTGAGTTTCTAATTGAAGAAAAGTTCATTAAAAAATCTTGATTCCCTACTCGTTTTCTTCTTAAAATCGGATGTCGTATTCAACTCATTTTGGCAATAAAAGTCAGTTTAAAAAGTTTTCTTATATTTGAATAGGTAAGATTAGGACTAGTAAGTTAAATTGTGAAATGAATGCAATAGAAATTGGAATATCTTGCGAAATTCTACTCCAAAATTATTTTTGTAAATCATTAATTTCAATTGGACGTACAGGTCATCGCACCCACACGAAGTTATACGTAAAAATATGCAATATAGTTAAGCTAAACGCTTGTCGAGAAATTTTTATTTCCCTTAAAATTCCATTTCTCTTGGTAGGATTTGAATCCAGGAATTTCGGGCACACTGGCAAACAAAATAATATTAACCTACCACTGTTATCAGTTAGGACGACGCGATGTAAAGAAATATGAAAAACTCTTCACCATCCAACCCTTGGCATCAGCCTCAGTTCTACTTGTACACAATCCTTTCTGATTTATTGATTCCATTGAGACGTTTGAATTATTTATCGCAGTCTCAAACAAGTTTTTGTACGTAGTCAACTGTTCCATTAAACAATTAGTGATAAACTCCGAACAGATTGATATGCCGTCAACGAGACTTTCACTGGACCATCCCACTTGTCATAGTTCACTATCGTCACGATAGATGGCGGCAGGCATCATCCCGCTTTGTTACAAACATACACACCCTCTTACAAAAATTCTTTCGATCTTCGTGTATCGATTTGTTTGCCCGCCTTCGTTCTGAACTAATTTAATGCGTCTGTCCCTCTCATATTCAGTTTACCCTCTCTACCACCTGACACAAAAACATTACCCCTGTATAAATGGATATCTTCAAAACGGACTTGGAAGCAACCCCGGAGAACTGAATTGGTAAGGCGCGTGGCTGATATAATGAATGATGCATGAAAGGCAACGTCGCGGTTTCAATTTCGTTTGATGGCAGTATTGTTGGTTTTGTATTAGATGAAGGACAAATGGTGCAGAAGCCATGTGTCCGATTAGTATGTTTTAATTGTCAGAAGAATAGATTTGGACTTTGCCTGGCTTCTTCGGAGATTATTAATGTTATAAAAAATAATATCCTTAAAATGACACAAACTTTTTATCTAATGGTAGGACTTTACTTCTGTCATTCACCCAAGCGTTTCTATCCGTAGGAGATACACCGAAGCATTTCTTTTAGCCGCTCGTCGGCGTTGCCCTTGGTGCACCATGTGTGGTGAAATGTATCTGTACCATATGTAAATGCAAGGTGACAGCATAAGAACGTATTTATTTAAGTCTAACCATGTCAATTGATGTAATAAGCTAGTATAATGTATCATGTAAAATTAAGGAGTAAGATGGACTCTTCTTGCACGCAACTAAAGGAACCCTTAAACTGCAGTTTCTTGCAGGAAATATCCGTTTTGCTTCACGGTATATGTGGTGAGAGGGGGTGGCAGTCTTTCATATGACCCTAAGCATGCCTAATTCCCCTCGAGATTGTCGCCCCTTGAGAAAACATTTTATTTCTCAAAGAAGTAATTAAAGGGTCGAAAGGTTATATCACATCCTGACCCAATATTATAAAAGAGGAGGGACATTCTATCCCGTGTGTTATTTCTCTCTGGATCTTGCTTCAGGCAAGTCCACTTATGGGGTTAGGTACAGTTTAAAGGAGTAAAATTTTGGAAATATTTAACATTTTTTTCCTCCATTACTCTATCTTGTACAATAATGAAAATTGGTATGTGTAAAACACTGTCCTTCTGCTATATCATAAACATACTTTTACGATTTAAAAAAATTATTTCTATTTTTTTTTTTTTCAAAATTCAAAGTTCACTATGCAGTGATGAAGCTTTTCCCTCATAACTCAATAAGTATCCAACATTCTGTAATTAAATTTTATGTATGTATTTATGCATGTCATATCTAAAATATGATGCAAAATCACTTCTCTACCTTTGATAGATTGCCTGATAAAAATAAATTCATTTTAAAAAATGGTCAAATATCTAACACAAAATAATATATATATATATGTATATATATATATTGTTTATTAAGGAATGTAGTTGAAAGAGCATGATATTGTAAGCATAAGTTTCAGTAATAAAATAAAAGAGACAGAATATGAAAAAGTTAACAAGTTTATAAGTTATGAGGGAAATGCTTCATCACTGCACAGTGAACTTTGAATTTTGAAAAAAAAAAAATATAATTTTTTTTTAAATCGTAAATTTTTTTTTTTTTTCATATAGCAGAAGGATAGTGTTTTACATATACCAATTTTCATTATTGTACAAGATACAGTAATGGAGGGAAAAAAGTGTTGAATATTTCCAAAAAAATTACTGTTGTAAGCTGTACCTAACTCCTTAAAATTGTAACATTTATACCAGAATAAAACATCTATCTACTGACTATTGATTCTTCTTACTGCTGCTCGTCGACGCCAGGACCTAAGGGTCCAACCCACGTGACTAAAAAGTAAAGCCTGTTCTACACTACACCACACATTAAAGGCGAAGCGCAGTATGATGCTGATGATGTTTAATGGAGGAATGATGAAATACCCGTAGGGGAAGCTCTGATTCACATAATGTGTATCGTACGTGTTTATTATTACCTTAATATTGCAATTACAGTCAAACGAGTGGTAGCACAGATCTTTAGTTGCCTCAATGCCGAGATATTACTGAGAGAGGCCACGCAATACGGCTAATTTCATACGTAAATTCGGCGCTTATCCATAGCGATGCGAGATAGTGTCATTGGGACTGGTCGCACATACGACAATTGGACAGTGATTAACAATAGTGATCCAAGCGCCAAAAACCTGGTTCGAGATATTGGCCATTGAAATAAATCTGTTTTTATAAAACATTTTATGCAAGGAGTATTGTAACATTCATACTATTACAAAAAAAATAGCACAAATAATATAAAAAAGGCTAACCAATTTTTAATAAGAGACCAGCAAAATAAATAAATGAATTTTATGCAATAAATGAATATTTGCTTATAAATAGCAGCTAATTTCAGATATCGCATTCTTGATTTTTTTTTTCCGAGTTAAATTAGCCTGCCATCATCATGTTTGTGCAAATATCTCTTCTTTTTTTTTTCATATTGTCGGTTGGTCTATTATTGCGTAACTCTGTCCAATTGATCATACTACAGGCATCCAACAAGGAAAACTCAGTGCGCAGAAACCAGCGGGCGTGACTGTCTCGCGCAGATGACGTATGCTCCCGTTCCTAGCATGCTCTCACGTCTACTGCAGGGGGGTAAGAGAGGTATAGCATGCGCGCCACGAGAAGTCCGAGCTCAGTTTTCTTGTAGGATACCTATAATAACATTAGTTCTACGTTAAAAATCCAACCAGGTAATCAGCCCAAGCGCGAATCGAACCCACGCCCGAGCGCAGCTCCGGATCAGCAAGCAAACGCGTCTACCGTTTGAGCTAGGCCAGTGGCTACTGTGATATTATTTAACATCAGTATGATTGGTGGAATTCAGAAGAGCCCGAACATTCGCCATGGTTTGATCAAACATTCACCTAAGCACTTGGGGAAATCCTCGGGGGAGGGAGGGGGAAATCAGGTAATCAAAGTGCGATTCGAATGCAAGCATGAATGTAACTTCGAATCACAGATCGATCATCACTACCGCTTGAGCTACGCCAGTAAACGCTCAAATGAGATCTATAAAATGAAGGTCATACCTGCTCTTTCGTATGGCAGCGAAACATAGACAGAAGCTAGTTGTATCTGGTACTTGTAATTCTTACGAACATACGAGGCGTTTAGTTGCAAATCATATACATCACTAAAACATAATTTTTCAGTATGAGGGAAAAACGTTTGCAAAGAACCAAGGATTTGCAACTAATACTATTCTTTCATCATACAAATCCATGTGATGTATCTGGCTTTGGAGCATAACAGTGCTGTTGTTATAATAAATGACAGTTCCATATTGATCTTGTTGCCTGATGTAAGCGTTTGCTATTTAGTATTTCGTTTTAAGTTTTTCACCATGTTGGAATAAAACAATTTTTTTTACAAATTAATTTTATTTTCTAGAATATACATTTATTTATTTATTTATTAGTTTATTTATTTATTTTATTTACTGTGTTTTTGCAGTTTATACATCATTTTATTATTATTATTATTATTATTATTATTATTATTATTATTATTATTATTATTATTATTATTATTATTACAATCAGGAAACTGCAAAAAATGTATAGTGAATATAATAGAAACAAAAATACATTAAACACTATTACATAGGCCTACATCAAACAAAAATGAACTTGTCAAATGTTTAAACAAAACAGAAATATAAATGAAAGAATTAGCTCCCGTATGAGCAAACGCTCGTGGTCGGGAGAAAATTGTAATCACATTAAAAAATGTATATCACTTATTAATTTTGAGTAGCATAAAGCTATCAATAAGTCTATAGTTCGATTATCATTGGTCAATTGAGCACCAGAAAGTTTAATGATTGTCTGAAAAACACTAACGTGGAGTTATCACGGAAGTTAAAGTGTGCACAAGATTAAACTTTATAAAAATGAGGCAATTCGAGAAGAACACTGAAGATATTTGGTGTAAATAATAAAAATCGAAGATTATAGGCAAATATGGCAATAACACCTTTTAAAAATGAAAGAGAGCCGCT
Organism: Periplaneta americana; assembly: GCF_040183065.1. NCBI lineage: Eukaryota > Metazoa > Arthropoda > Insecta > Blattodea > Blattidae > Periplaneta > Periplaneta americana. The sequence continues at coordinate 98,188,465 of NC_091125.1, read as the reverse complement.
TGTCAAAGCTTGCTTTGCAAGACTAACGAATGAAAAAAAAGCATGGCGCGACAGAGAAAAGGCATACGAATGGAACAGAATAGGCAAGAATAGGTATATAATCCGTCAGGAGATGATGATGATGATGATGATGATGATGATATTAAGCAATCGTTTTTTCCATCAAAGAATGTCAACCTTATTCCTTTGCTGTGAAAATCAGTCATCTGACTAATCTACGAATGGGCGTTTAGTTACCGCCTCTCTTCGAATCTAGTACGGGGCATTACAAGGAGCAACATACAAAGGGCATATGTAACAAGTTCGGCACGTTATGCACTCTATTCTGTGTGTGCAAACATAATAGTCATGCATAGGTGAGATAGTCATCCATCAAATTGTATACCTGCACCAGTTCAATATAAACTATGTAGACCTACAGAATAAACTAACCACTAAGCGCAACTTCAAATTAACGTACCTGCGTAACTCAATATGGAAAGTTAAACTACGTATTTTATTACTGAACCATGAGGATTAATGATGCCATTATAGGTCGTGTAGCAGTTACCATACTAGTCATTGGATTCCAGGTACGTAAGTTGAAACCTGGCACAGTGTAACGTTTTTCCGTCATTCCTATTTGCCAAGGCTTCAAGATCTTCGTACTATAGACCACTCGTTATCTCGTAAAGGTTGCCTGCACGTCTGGGGAAGAAGAAAGTGGACTGAGAAAATTCCCTCCTTTGCTACGCTTCTTCTTGTAGCTAGCGAACTCATTTACTCCCGCCATAAGATGCTTATTAAATGCTACGGCGGACGCAAGCGTTCATTGGCAGTTGTAATTTTTGTAACTGGCCATTCTCTGCAATATTTTCGAGGGTAGTTTCGACCTGATATTATGAAAGGTACCCTTGTTAACATTTTCCCGCCCTCAGTTGTCATTGACCGATCGTATCGATGTTCCAGAGAAAAAATAAAAGTAACAACTATAGCACTTATAAATGTCAGAGACGTATATCGTTCGTTTATGCAAGTTTCGCTTTAAGTAATTCCATGTTGACATTGTAGCAAAAATTATTATATGTAAGATAATTTGATTTCTGCACGTTAAATATGAATAAAATCTGTACAAATTTAGAAGACTAATTTTATTTGTATACTAGACCTATAGATGGATAGTTTGACAGTAAGAAAAGAATTACTTTTTACGATATCAAGGATGTTGGAAAAGCTCATTTTTTAAATAAAATTTCGAAATACATATTGCAGCCTCAGTACTTTCGATACAGATCTACCTGCTTCCTCCGAGAAAACAGATTTCAAATTAAACCATGTACTACATTTTAGAGTAGGCCTACTATAGCCACACTAAAGACGAAGTATAGTAAAATCTTGAAACCACAGTGCTGAAAGCAAGTATTGCTCACGAGTTCAGAATATTGAAATCTAAGCAGTTCATCTTTCTATGATCCTCAGTAAAAGGTAAGTGTTTTGTTTTCACCAAGACAAACGCATCTACATGGCGGTGTGCGAGTGAGAGCAAGAGTGGCTCATGACCTTGTAAACACATGTTCTTCGTAGGGCTAGTACCGTTCCAGACGTTCACCTGTTTGACACTGCGTGGGCATCGCCCTTGTATGGCCCGGGGGGACGCAGCCCAAATAAGGCGGGGGATTGAGGGGCTACTCCCCTCTCATTACACAGCCTTCTGTGTGCCCGTCCACCCTTCCGCCTGGCCGGCATTGTCTGCGTCTCCATTATATATATATATATATATATATATATATATATATATATATATCTTCCCGCCAAAATGTTTAACCACCAGACACTTAAAGCCCTTCGATAACACATATCCAAGTCCTGAGTTAGTACACAGTCATATTGGTATCTAAGAAGCCAATATAACATATTTGTTTCTGTTAATGACTCCTTCGCAGTAAAACGTATGAAATGTCTGGGATGTACTTCACGAACATGTAAAGGTTGTGCACTTTATCAACTCAGAAAATCTAAGAAAAACTGTAGATTATCTTTCAGATTCAACATTGAACATTCTATATAGTACTTTCTTCTTCTAGTCACTATAACAGTAGTTTTCCAAATCTTTTGAAGGTGCTACCCACTTTTGGGCAAGACTTCCGTATGTGAACCTCACTACCGAACTGGTAGGGTACTTAACCCCATTCGAAAAATACAAGCCACCGGTGTAGCTTTGTAGGCTAAGGCGCTTGCCTGCCGATCCGGAGTTGCGTTCGGGCGCGGGTTCGATTCCCGCTTGGGTTGATTACCTGGTTGGGTTCTTTCCGAGGTTTTCACCAACAGTAAGGCAAATGTCAGATAATCTATGGCGAATCCTCGGCCTCATCTAGCCAAATACAATCTCGCTATCACCAATCCCATCGACGATAAATAACCTCGTAGTTGATACATAGTCGTTAAATAACAAAGTAATAAAAAAATACAAATCCCTGTAAAATCGAAAACAACTCTAATTTTACTTTAAATTTGTGGAAACCGACCAAAGAACAACCAAAATATTAATAAATAGTGCGACAGTGACACGAAATATTACATGAAACTCGTAGTAACATACTATGCTGATATTTTCAAACACTTAAAAAAAAAAACTTTGAATAGCACGAGTTTGCAAGACCAAGATGTTAATATAATAACAGCCAGGGATAAAATCAAAGGATTTAAAAAGAAACTTGATTTTGGTTTATAGCACTTGAAAAGAAAAAACAGAAATGTGATCCAGTCCAGCGTATTAGAGAGTTGTATTAAACACAATGTGTACATATGTTACTTATTATTATTTTTTTTTTACTTTCACTTTCACCATTCTTTTGTTCAGTGGTTGAGTTCTGCTTCCACACTTCACTAAATGACACTTGGGGCATGGTTTGTTGCACAGTTTACAAATGCAGTCCTCCTTGGGGTCATGGTATGATCCGTTCTGGCATATCTTCTCGTGGAATCCATGGGCGGCGAATCGTGTGTGCAGGTGGCGGAGTCGGAAGTTCGGTCCTTTCTAGGCCTCTCTTTTCATCGCTTCTAATTCCAATGTATTAAGTGTACGTATGAAGGGCAAATACAGAGTTTATTTTTCCGAACATGCAATTAACTTTGCACAGTTTTAAAGAACACTTTTTTAGTATTTTCCGGAAGACACTCAAAAGAATATGAGTCACAGATGGATACTAAATCCATTTTTAGACAGTTATGTTCAACTGGATGAAATTAAAAAGAGGGAAAATGCATTTAATTATGTTGGCTACGTATCTACTGATGAAATACTGAAAGTAGGTTTTGTTGGAGAATGTATAATTTACCAATTGTCAATTGTGGATCTCAAGAATGCATAATACCTAGAGTTTGCAAAAGAAGCTCTTAATTTTTATAACATTTTCAAACTCATATTTATACAAAATAATTTTCTTGTCTATGAGTACCATCAAAGCAATCACGAGAAATTTCATTGGACGTGAAAATGATATTATATGTGTATCGAATACCATTCTGACTTCATTTTCCTGGCAATGAATCAGACTTGTATTGCTATGGCGTTTGTTAGAGGGACAGATTTACTTTCTTTCATGGATTATATTTCTTATTTCTCCTAACACAGACCTATACTGATGGCTCTGTAACAAATAGATTCAGAATAAATACGGCCAATCTACTGTAAATATGTGTACAGATATACTGGACAGTAATCTATGTACAGTATTCATTAAAAATAAAGAAAAAATAATCACTAATAATAGAATCTGTAATTGCATTAAATTTATTTCACTCTAAATAAAATCTCTGTTCTTATAAATAAAAACGAATTCGTTAAAATCTAATAATTATCACAATAACATCCGATCGAAAACGTAAGCGTTTCACGCAATTACAAGGATCATATGAATCCCGTACCGTTCTTTCTTTTAACATTAGGTCCAGATTAGAGTCCTTCTGTACTACGACCTTAAGGTATATTCTGCTTACTAATCCCTTTGTGAGAAATAAGAGGATCTGTATCTCTGGAGATAACACTAATAGGTCTATAGTGCGACAACAGAGAAGACACAGCGATCCCGTTCTTGAGTACCGCATGATGTCATTCTTTCATACCTACTAATTCAAAGATGTAAAAATGTGACTCGCGGAGTGATTTCCAATCTTTATCTCCTTCTACCGATTTAGGTGCGTGCGATGGAATTGAGGGAGAATCGCGTGGCTTTGACATAAACAACTCCTCTCAGCGTCACATCAGTGCGGTGGAGAGGTAATACGTCACGCATGATTTCTCCTCATTAACATCCCTGCGAATAACTGATAACGCGAGGGGTGACAGAGAGGTAGGCCATTTTACAGCTTAAGTTTACCCTGAAATACGCTAACGTTAGAAGGGATAGCACAATGCCACATTACACTACAGTAGTAAGGAAATGATGCTCACGTGACAGGCTGGGAGGCTGGGAGGGGGCGTGGCCAAAGGAGGGGTAGGGGAAGGGGGCGTGACCAAATGAGGGATAGGGGAAACGGGGTGTGGTCAAAAGAGGGATAGGGGAAAGGGGGCGTGGTCAAAGGAGGGATAAGGGGAGCTGGTTTGTGATTGGTGAATGGGTATTTGCAAGCGAGTGGTGTGGGAAAGCGATTGACGAATGAGCATGGAGAGAATGTTGAAATGAAGTGAAAGCTGTGTTACATAAGTTTCAAGGTCCATTGTTTGTTAAGTTCAAATGAAAGCTCTTGTTACGTAAGAGCCAAGGTAAATCACTCGATATGTGTGGATGTTTTGAATACACATGTTCCTATAGGTCTTATTTGACACTTGTATTATTTTTTTCGACCACCGCCTGTTCCCTGGCCAGTCGAAAATAATTTTCTGTTGTGAAATATGTATGAGTATGTATTACGCAGTCGGTTTAGCCATCTGTGTGAGAGGTGAATCCCGCACGTGGAAGTGAAAGTGAGTCCTCGACTATATGACATTGACTGGACGCGGCTGTCTGAAGCACGCAAACAGTAATTGAAAGAGAAAGTATATCACCTTGGTGGAAGTAAAACAATGCATCAAATCGAATTCAAAAAGATGAAATAGCGGAAAGGTTAGTAGAAATGAATAAAATTACACAAATATATGGAGAAAACTCAATTCTCACTTCAAAAATGACCTATGATTATTAGAAGTGAATAAAATGTATAACATAATAACAATGGAGAAAACTCACTTCAACAGTCACCTGGTTGCTGTATTTAAAGAGGCATAAATACATAAAGTTAGCATGATTTATACTCTATCTATGGCTGGAAGTAAAATCTTTTACCTGATTCCAGACATTCGCGGAGAAGACTGTAATTTCTCACAGCAGTTGTTAAAAGTACAAAGGGATATATATAAAAAGACTTGGACTTTTCACGATAGATTGACGCATAACCACAGTCAGAGAAAGGTTTCAGTAAGGCAGAAAAATCTTTCACCTTACTCCTTCCGCAGAAAATTTAATAATAATAATAATAATAATAATAATAATAATAATAATAATAATAATAATAATAATAATGATCAATCTTTTTCCAAAAATAAATGGTGTTTACATTTATAATTACACATCGTAACGCATAAATCTAACGCATGAGTCTTATCAAAGTGCAAAATGCTCCATGCACCATATTGTAAGAAACTTTTAATATTTCTTATTAATTATATGTTCGGAGAAGGTATATAAATAATTATAAGTATTAGTTTATTATGGGGATTTTTCAAATTTTGCTCAACAAATATGTTAAATTCTGAAGCAGAGTACTCACTTAAATGTATCTTTAAAATGTCTTGCATTTCATCAGTGATGCATTCTCAAATATCTTTTAATTCACTCTCATGATTTGTTAGATTTAGAGCACATTCACGGAGCAGACTGGTAATTCTCACATCAGTTGTTAAAAGTACAAAGAGATATACAGAACATGTATAATTAACCATCCTGAGACCACAAATCGTATTTTTGACATTTTTGTTTGTTTGTATGTCTGTCTATGTTACCTTTTCACACAATAATGACCGATTCGCATCGAAACTAAAAACAAGTTTATGCACAAGCACTGTAAGTTTATTATGAGTAAATAAAAGTATATAAAATATACTATTCTTATTATTTAAAGACGCTCATGCACACATCTTCTTTTACATGGAGGTTCATAAAATCCAAGTAAATGCTCACTTGAATAATTACCTATAATTACTAGTCAATATCCAGAATTAATAATAATAATAATAATAATAATAATAATAATAATAATAATAATAATAATAATAATAATAATAATAATGGTGTTTTTATAGGCGCATCTAACATTGAAACATACGATTAGCTGTGTGTGTTTTAATGTCACAATGAATAATATTCCCTGTTTGTTGTGCAAGACCGCCTTAAATAGATGGAATCATTTTCGTAATACGCTGGATGGGTACAAACAGACATACCCCATTTCTTTATTTTACTTCCGTATTCAGACTACGAAGAGTGATACAAATGTGTTTCTTATAAGTGAAGCTAACATTGAAACATACGATTAGCTGTGTGTCTTTTAATGTTGCAATACTCTATCAGTCATCTCACGTTACAATAAGCTCAGTGATAGTATGTGAAAACTACATCACAATAATTCTCGTTATGTTTAATATAGTATTTTAGTTAAATATAAAAAGAAGTGGATCAAATTCTCCCTGTTGGCTTAAAATATAAGTCTTTAAGTGGAAATTATTGATTTATAAATATATTATGATACACAACCGAGAGAGTTTGAGATTCGCTTCTGGGAGATCATGGGTTCAAAGTATCTGACTGAAATTTTCATGATTTCCTTAGATGCATATTACTATTGGCTCACTGCAGCGGAGTTATTTTACAAAGGAGCAATTTTATCTATATGAGTCGGGTAGAAGTGAAGATTGAATTTACAGTACGTAAGGAACTCTTTTATAGGGTAGAATTATTTCAACCTGAGTTACTAGTACGAAGGACGAAACTGGTAATTGGAATTAGACGCAATAGTCTATAGTGCGATAATATGCACATGATTTATAAATAGATTATGATACACAACCGAGAGAGTTTGAGATTCGCTTCTGGGAGATCATGGGTTCAAAGTATCTGACTGAACTTTTTCATGGTTTCCTTAGATGCATATTACTATTGGCTCACTGGAGCGGAGTTATTTTACAAAGGAGCAATTTTATCTATATGAATCGGGTAGAAGTGAAGACTGAGTTTACAGTACGTAAGGTACTCTTTTATAGAGTAGAATTATTTCAACCTGAGTTACTAGTACGAAGGACGAAACTGGTAATTGGAATTAGACGCAATAGTCTATAGTGCGATAATATGCACAAAAGAACTGAAGACTGTATCGAAATGAAAGGTCACAATTTTAAAAAATTTGTTTAAATACCGGTATACATATTATGATTATTTTTCAATTTAACTTCATGTCTGTCTATCGGGATGTTTGTTACCTTTTCACATGATAACGGCGGAACCGATTTCTATGAATATTGGAGTATTATTTCGTTTTTTGCACTGTCTTGTTGATCACCCCGAGTACACATATAACATATTAATGACTGCTGATTAGATGTAATGAACTTACATTAGCCTACTGCAGAATCATGTTGAAGCTCACATCCCAGCCACTCGATTGTGAAAGAGACACGTGTGAGAGTACCACATGACCCAGGACCTTCCTTTAGATTTCTCAGTATGACATTCAGTTCAAGGTCCATGTGTGCGTTAACTTTCATTTTCTAGTTGCGACATTCACCGCGCTAACCATGATTGAGAAATGGATAGAGAAAGTAAAATAACGAACTGTTGCATTAGCGACAATTTTGAATGCTATCGTTAAATATAAAAAAGAAGTGGATCCAATGCAACAAGTTGTCGATACCAAAGAATAGTTGGTTTGATGGGGGTGATGTATTGAAATAAAAGCAAGTTTATGCAAAAGTAGTGTAAGCTTATTATGAGTAAATAAAAAGTATATAAAATATACTATTCTTATTATTTAAAGATCTCTTGCACGCGTCTTCTTTTACATGGGGGTTCATAAAATCCATGTCGCACTCTATTAACACCATATTGTAATACAAGACAATCACATCTCCAACTATCACAAAGAAGAAACGTCAAATTCCAGAACTGCGATAAATTGTGGTTGTGATAGCTGCAAATGTGACTGTAATTACTTAAAGTACTTTAATCTTAACAAAAATATCCCCACTCAGAGGTGGGGGCTTTATTTTCATGAAACAATAATCAGATTAATGAAACTTGACGTCATTCAATTCATTTTCGTCAGTCACTTTTACACCAATCTCTATATACCCATAATTCTTCCGCTCCACTCCTAAGATGTTAATTCCAACATTAACGAATACAACCATCATCTGCACCTCATTACCTATGTTAAAATAAAACATGTTTGACACCGATTGTATCTAACGCTATTGAAAACACTGGGGTAGCTCCTTTATTTATTGCTCTGGTGTTTCCTTAGATGCATACGATAATATATACGTACCTAATTTCATTTTAATTTATTTTATTTACATAAACAATGACGCAGAACCGAGAGAGTATGAGACTCGCATTGAGGAGGTCATGAGTTCAAATTGTGTGGCCGAGTATAAAGACAACTGCCCTTCCGCTCCACTCCTAAGATGTTAATTCCAACATTATCGAATACGACCATCACCTGCACCTTATTACCTATGTTAAAATAAAACATGTCTGACACCGATTGTATCTAACGCTTCTGAATATGCACCTAATTTCATTTTAATTTATTTTATTTACATTAACAATGATACAGAACCGAGAGAGTATGAGACTCGCATTGAGGAGGTCACAGGTTCAAATTCTGTGGTCGAGTATAAAGACAACTGCCCTTCCGCTCCACTCCTAAGATGTTAATTCCAACATTATCGAATACAACCATCATCTACACCTTATTACCTATGTTAAAATAAAACATGTTTGACACCGATTGTATCTAACGCTACTGAAAACACTGTGGTAGCTCCTTTATTTATTGCTCTGGTGTTTCCTTAGATGCATATGAGTAATTTAGCATTGAGCTCACTATTTTAAAAAGTGTCACGAAATAACGTTCCTGCGCTTATAATTTACCCACACTATTCGTTTCCCATGTTCCTTAAAATAATATATATGTATCCTAATTTCATTTTAATTTATTTTATTTACATAAACAATTATGGTTATTGCTCTGGTGTTTCCTTAGATGCATATGAGTAAATTAGCATTTTCGCATCATTTGCAATGATGGGGATAGAGAAACTGGGTGTGCAACTAACTTCTTCCCCGATTACATATGATGGAGTATCTCGATATGATTGTATAAATCATTGGGTTCAATATATCCCATTGAAAGGGAGGAAGAGATGTGCTCAAAAAGAGTGTAAGAGCATTGTTCGAACACAATGTTCAAAGTGTCTTATTGGATTATGTATAAAGTGCTTTTACTCATATCATATGTTTAAAAATGTAAGTATATGTGTTTACTTTTTTCTTTTCTGTGACATTATAAAATTTACAATAGGTATCATGCTACACCGCTTTTATTTTGTTTCAGGACGTCCATTATGATAACTGACGTACAAGGTTTCCAAGAAGCTTTAATAAACAACACTGTATTTTAAAAGAACTTGCCGTCTCCACGGGAATTTACAGCAAGGATGCTGTTTTGTGCTGAAACCACCCCGTCGTATTGGTTATGTTAATTACAATGATGCTGATTCAGTGTATTTATACAAAGGGTGTGGAAAAGGAAGAATTCTTGGAACAATTTATCACCAGTTATGTGTATAATTTGGAAGAAATGGATTGCCCTGGAATTCACTAACTGAAACTGTATTTGAATACTCACTACATGTTATTTTTTTTATGAATCAATATATACACATAATGTTATTTTGTTACTATTTGCTTTTACCAAGCACATCCCCATCCTCAATCCACAATGACTAGGTTCAGTTTAATCATTAACATTCACACAACTGTGATATTCATGGCTCTCAATCATGCTTCCATATCCTCTGGTTTTATACCATTCGTCATACAAACATACAATAACTTGTGTATTTCAAATCCACAACTCTCAATCATTACTAATGTATAACAAAGCCCTATGTTTTGGTAATTCCATTTCGCACATCCTGAGAGAAAATACATAATCATTCTCGTCAAGTGCAAACACATTTATTGAAATATCATTGCGTTTTTCAAATTTTGCTCAACAAATATGTTCAATTTTAAAGCAGAGTACTCACTTAAATGTCTCTTTAAAATGTCTTGGATTTCATCAGTGATGCATTCTTAAATATCTTTTAATTCACTCTCATGATTTGTTAGATTTAAAGCAATATAAGTCTTCAAACGATTTTTGAAAGCTCTATCCGATAACGCAAACACAGATCCGGAACATACTTGACTGGATGTTGGCGCCACCATTGGGACAGCATCCGCTCCAGAGGTCGGTTGTGCAACCATGCCAGATGTTCATGTTGGGATAGCAACCAACCCCCGAGAAAGGTGACGTAACCATAACTAATTATAGATTTTGATTAATGTTTATCGTATTGGTAATTGAGGTGGTGATGAATCATGACATGCAAATTTCCAATCTGGCAGTTGTCTTTATACTCGGTCACAGAAGTTGAACCCGTGACCTCCTCAATGTGAGTCTCATACTCTCTCGGTTCCGCATCATTGTTTATGTAAATAAAATAAATTAAGATGAAATGAGGTACATATATATTATTTTAAGGAACATGGCAAACGAATAGTGTGGGTAAATTATGAGCGCAGGAACGTTATTTCGTGACACTTTTTAAAATAGTGAGCTCAATGCTAATTTACTCATATGCATCTAAGGAAACACCAGAGCAATAACCATAATTGTTTATGTAAATAAAATAAATTAAAATGAAATTAGGATACATATATATTATTTTAAGGAACATGGGAAACGAATAGTGTGGGTAAATTATAAGCGCAGGAACGTTATTTCGTGACACTTTTTAAAATAGTGAGCTCAATGCTAAATTACTCATATGCATCTAAGGAAACACCAGAGCAATAAATAAAGGAGCTACCACAGTGTTTTCAGTAGCGTTAGATACAATCGGTGTCAAACATGTTTTATTTTAACATAGGTAATAAGGTGTAGATGATGGTTGTATTCGATAATGTTGGAATTAACATCTTAGGAGTGGAGCGGAAGGGCAGTTGTCTTTATACTCGACCACAGAATTTGAACCTGTGACCTCCTCAATGCGAGTCTCATACTCTCTCGGTTCTGTATCATTGTTAATGTAAATAAAATAAATTAAAATGAAATTAGGTGCATATTCAGAAGCGTTAGATACAATCGGTGTCAGACATGTTTTATTTTAACATAGGTAATAAGGTGTAGATGATGGTTGTATTCGATAATGTTGGAATTAACATCTTAGGAGTGGAGCGGAAGGGCAGTTGTCTTTATACTCGACCACAGAATTTGAACCTGTGACCTCCTCAATGCGAGTCTCATACTCTCTCGGTTCTGTATCATTGTTAATGTAAATAAAATAAATTAAAATGAAATTAGGTGCATATTCAGAAGCGTTAGATACAATCGGTGTCAGACATGTTTTATTTTAACATAGGTAATAAGGTGCAGGTGATGGTCGTATTCGATAATGTTGGAATTAACATCTTAGGAGTGGAGCGGAAGGGCAGTTGTCTTTATACTCGGCCACACAATTTGAACTCATGACCTCCTCAATGCGAGTCTCATACTCTCTCGGTTCTGCGTCATTGTTTATGTAAATAAAATAAATTAAAATGAAATTAGGTACGTATATATTATCGTATGCATCTAAGGAAACACCAGAGCAATAAATAAAGGAGCTACCCCAGTGTTTTCAATAGCGTTAGATACAATCGGTGTCAAACATGTTTTATTTTAACATAGGTAATGAGGTGCAGATGATGGTTGTATTCGTTAATGTTGGAATTAACATCTTAGGAGTGGAGCGGAAGAATTATGGGTATATAGAGATTGGTGTAAAAGTGACTGACGAAAATGAATTGAATGACGTCAAGTTTCATTAATCTGATTATTGTTTCATGAAAATAAAGCCCCCACCTCTGAGTGGGGATATTTTTGTTAAGATTAAAGTACTTTAAGTAATTACAGTCACATTTGCAGCTATCACAACCACAATTTATCGCAGTTCTGGATTAAAAAGTGTCACGAAATAACGTTCCTGCGCTTATAATTTACCCACACTATTCGTTTCCCATGTTCCTTAAAATAATATATATGTATCCTAATTTCATTTTAATTTATTTTATTTACATAAACAATTATGGTTATTGCTCTGGTGTTTCCTTAGATGCATATGAGTAAATTAGCATTGAGCTCACTATTTTAAAAAGTGTCACGAAATAACGTTCCTGCGCTCATAATTTACCCACACTATTCGTTTGCCATGTTCCTTAAAATAATATATATGTATCTCATTTCATCTTAATTTATTTTATTTACATAAACAATGATGCGGAACCGAGAGAGTATGAGACTCACATTGAGGAGGTCACGGGTTCAACTTCTGTGACCGAGTATAAAGACAACTGCCAGATTGGAAATTTGCATGTCATGATTCATCACCACCTCAATTACCAATACGATAAACATTAATCAAAATCTATAATTAGTTATGGTTACGTCACCTTTCTCGGGGGTTGGTTGCTATCCCAACATGAACATCTGGCATGGTTGCACAACCGACCTCTGGAGCGGATGCTGTCCCAATGGTGGCGCCAACATCCAGTCAAGTATGTTCCGGATCTGTGTTTGCGTTATCGGATAGAGCTTTCAAAAATCGTTTGAAGACTTATATTGCTTTAAATCTAACAAATCATGAGAGTGAATTAAAAGATATTTAAGAATGCATCACTGATGAAATCCAAGACATTTTAAAGAGACATTTAAGTGAGTACTCTGCTTTAAAATTGAACATATTTGTTGAGCAAAATTTGAAAAACGCAATGATATTTCAATAAATGTGTTTGCACTTGACGAGAATGATTATGTATTTTCTCTCAGGATGTGCGAAATGGAATTACCAAAACATAGGGCTTTGTTATACATTAGTAATGATTGAGAGTTGTGGATTTGAAATACACAAGTTATTGTATGTTTGTATGACGAATGGTATAAAACCAGAGGATATGGAAGCATGATTGAGAGCCATGAATATCACAGTTGTGTGAATGTTAATGATTAAACTGAACCTAGTCATTGTGGATTGAGGATGGGGATGTGCTTGGTAAAAGCAAATAGTAACAAAATAACATTATGTGTATATATTGATTCATAAAAAAAATAACATGTAGTGAGTATTCAAATACAGTTTCAGTTAGTGAATTCCAGGGCAATCCATTTCTTCCAAATTATACACATAACTGGTGATAAATTGTTCCAAGAATTCTTCCTTTTCCACACCCTTTGTATAAATACACTGAATCAGCATCATTGTAATTAACATAACCAATACGACGGGGTGGTTTCAGCACAAAACAGCATCCTTGCTGTAAATTCCCGTGGAGACGGCAAGTTCTTTTAAAATACAGTGTTGTTTATTAAAGCTTCTTGGAAACCTTGTACGTCAGTTATCATAATGGACGTCCTGAAACAAAATAAAAGCGGTGTAGCATGATACCTATTGTAAATTTTATAATGTCACAGAAAAGAAAAAAGTAAACACATATACTTACATTTTTAAACATATGATATGAGTAAAAGCACTTTATACATAATCCAATAAGACACTTTGAACATTGTGTTCGAACAATGCTCTTACACTCTTTTTGAGCACATCTCTTCCTCCCTTTCAATGGGATATATTGAACCCAATGATTTATACAATCATTTCGAGATACTCCATCATATGTAATCGGGGAAGAAGTTAGTTGCACACCCAGTTTCTCTATCCCCATCATTGCAAATGATGCGAAAATGGAATTCTTGTTACATATATACAACAACTTGTCGAAAATGTGACCTATATGTAACAACTTGTCGAAAATGTGACCTATATGTAACAATATGTTGAAAATGTGACCTATATGCAACAACTTGTCGAAAATGTGACCTATATGTAACAATATGTTGAAAATGTGACATGTATGCAACAACTTGTCGAAAATGTGACCTATATGTAACAATATGTTGAAAATGTGGCATGTATGCAGCAACTTGTCGAAAATGTGACCTATATGTAACAATATGTTGAAAATGTGACATGTATGCAACAACTAGTCGAAAATGTGACCTATATGTAACAAGAATTCCATTTTCGCATCATTTGCAATGATGGGGATAGAGAAACTGGGTGTGCAACTAACTTCTTCCCCGATTACATATGATGGAGTATCTCGATATGATTGTATAAATCATTGGGTTCAATATATCCCATTGAAAGGGAGGAAGAGATGTGCTCAAAAAGAGTGTAAGAGCATTGTTCGAACACAATGTTCAAAGTGTCTTATTGGATTATGTATAAAGTGCTTTTACTCATATCATATGTTTAAAAATGTAAGTATATGTGTTTACTTTTTTCTTTTCTGTGACATTATAAAATTTACAATAGGTATCATGCTACACCGCTTTTATTTTGTTTCAGGACGTCCATTATGATAACTGACGTACAAGGTTTCCAAGAAGCTTTAATAAACAACACTGTATTTTAAAAGAACTTGCCGTCTCCACGGGAATTTACAGCAAGGATGCTGTTTTGTGCTGAAACCACCCCGTCGTATTGGTTATGTTAATTATAATGATGCTGATTCAGTGTATTTATACAAAGGGTGTGGAAAAGGAAGAATTCTTGGAACAATTTATCACCAGTTATGTGTATAATTTGGAAGAAATGGATTGCCCTGGAATTCACTAACTGAAACTGTATTTGAATACTCACTACATGTTATTTTTTTTATGAATCAATATATACACATAATGTTATTTTGTTACTATTTGCTTTTACCAAGCACATCCCCATCCTCAATCCACAATGACTAGGTTCAGTTTAATCATTAACATTCACACAACTGTGATATTCATGGCTCTCAATCATGCTTCCATATCCTCTGGTTTTATACCATTCGTCATACAAACATACAATAACTTGTGTATTTCAAATCCACAACTCTCAATCATTACTAATGTATAACAAAGCCCTATGTTTTGGTAATTCCATTTCGCACATCCTGAGAGAAAATACATAATCATTCTCGTCAAGTGCAAACACATTTATTGAAATATCATTGCGTTTTTCAAATTTTGCTCAACAAATATGTTCAATTTTAAAGCAGAGTACTCACTTAAATGTCTCTTTAAAATGTCTTGGATTTCATCAGTGATGCATTCTTAAATATCTTTTAATTCACTCTCATGATTTGTTAGATTTAAAGCAATATAAGTCTTCAAACGATTTTTGAAAGCTCTATCCGATAACGCAAACACAGATCCGGAACATACTTGACTGGATGTTGGCGCCACCATTGGGACAGCATCCGCTCCAGAGGTCGGTTGTGCAACCATGCCAGATGTTCATGTTGGGATAGCAACCAACCCCCGAGAAAGGTGACGTAACCATAACTAATTATAGATTTTGATTAATGTTTATCGTATTGGTAATTGAGGTGGTGATGAATCATGACATGCAAATTTCCAATCTGGCAGTTGTCTTTATACTCGGTCACAGAAGTTGAACCCGTGACCTCCTCAATGTGAGTCTCATACTCTCTCGGTTCCGCATCATTGTTTATGTAAATAAAATAAATTAAGATGAAATGAGGTACATATATATTATTTTAAGGAACATGGCAAACGAATAGTGTGGGTAAATTATGAGCGCAGGAACGTTATTTCGTGACACTTTTTAAAATAGTGAGCTCAATGCTAATTTACTCATATGCATCTAAGGAAACACCAGAGCAATAACCATAATTGTTTATGTAAATAAAATAAATTAAAATGAAATTAGGATACATATATATTATTTTAAGGAACATGGGAAACGAATAGTGTGGGTAAATTATAAGCGCAGGAACGTTATTTCGTGACACTTTTTAAAATAGTGAGCTCAATGCTAAATTACTCATATGCATCTAAGGAAACACCAGAGCAATAAATAAAGGAGCTACCACAGTGTTTTCAGTAGCGTTAGATACAATCGGTGTCAAACATGTTTTATTTTAACATAGGTAATAAGGTGTAGATGATGGTTGTATTCGATAATGTTGGAATTAACATCTTAGGAGTGGAGCGGAAGGGCAGTTGTCTTTATACTCGACCACAGAATTTGAACCTGTGACCTCCTCAATGCGAGTCTCATACTCTCTCGGTTCTGTATCATTGTTAATGTAAATAAAATAAATTAAAATGAAATTAGGTGCATATTCAGAAGCGTTAGATACAATCGGTGTCAGACATGTTTTATTTTAACATAGGTAATAAGGTGCAGGTGATGGTCGTATTCGATAATGTTGGAATTAACATCTTAGGAGTGGAGCGGAAGGGCAGTTGTCTTTATACTCGGCCACACAATTTGAACTCATGACCTCCTCAATGCGAGTCTCATACTCTCTCGGTTCTGCGTCATTGTTTATGTAAATAAAATAAATTAAAATGAAATTAGGTACGTATATATTATCGTATGCATCTAAGGAAACACCAGAGCAATAAATAAAGGAGCTACCCCAGTGTTTTCAATAGCGTTAGATACAATCGGTGTCAAACATGTTTTATTTTAACATAGGTAATGAGGTGCAGATGATGGTTGTATTCGTTAATGTTGGAATTAACATCTTAGGAGTGGAGCGGAAGAATTATGGGTATATAGAGATTGGTGTAAAAGTGACTGACGAAAATGAATTGAATGACGTCAAGTTTCATTAATCTGATTATTGTTTCATGAAAATAAAGCCCCCACCTCTGAGTGGGGATATTTTTGTTAAGATTAAAGTACTTTAAGTAATTACAGTCACATTTGCAGCTATCACAACCACAATTTATCGCAGTTCTGGAATTTGACGTTTCTTCTTTGTGATAGTTGGAGATGTGATTGTCTTGTATTACAATATGGTGTTAATAGAGTGCGACATGGATTTTATGAACCCCCATGTAAAAGAAGACGCGTGCAAGAGATCTTTAAATAATAAGAATAGTATATTTTATATACTTTTTATTTACTCATAATAAGCTTACACTACTTTTGCATAAACTTGCTTTTATTTCAATACATCACCCCCATCAAACCAACTATTCTTTGGTATCGACAACTTGTTGCATTGGATCCACTTCTTTTTTATATTTAACGATAGCATTCAAAATTGTCGCTAATGCAACAGTTCGTTATTTTACTTTCTCTATCCATTTCTCAATCATGGTTAGCGCGGTGAATGTCGCAACTAGAAAATGAAAGTTAACGCACACATGGACCTTGAACTGAATGTCATACTGAGAAATCTAAAGGAAGGTCCTGGGTCATGTGGTACTCTCACACGTGTCTCTTTCACAATCGAGTGGCTGGGATGTGAGCTTCAACATGATTCTGCAGTAGGCTAATGTAAGTTCATTACATCTAATCAGCAGTCATTAATATGTTATATGTGTACTCGGGGTGATCAACAAGACAGTGCAAAAAACGAAATAATACTCCAATATTCATAGAAATCGGTTCCGCCGTTATCATGTGAAAAGGTAACAAACATCCCGATAGACAGACATGAAGTTAAATTGAAAAATAATCATAATATGTATACCGGTATTTAAACAAATTTTTTAAAATTGTGACCTTTCATTTCGATACAGTCTTCAGTTCTTTTGTGCATATTATCGCACTATAGACTATTGCGTCTAATTCCAATTACCAGTTTCGTCCTTCGTACTAGTAACTCAGGTTGAAATAATTCTACTCTATAAAAGAGTACCTTACGTACTGTAAACTCAGTCTTCACTTCTACCCGATTCATATAGATAAAATTGCTCCTTTGTAAAATAACTCCGCTCCAGTGAGCCAATAGTAATATGCATCTAAGGAAACCATGAAAAAGTTCAGTCAGATACTTTGAACCCATGATCTCCCAGAAGCGAATCTCAAACTCTCTCGGTTGTGTATCATAATCTATTTATAAATCATGTGCATATTATCGCACTATAGACTATTGCGTCTAATTCCAATTACCAGTTTCGTCCTTCGTACTAGTAACTCAGGTTGAAATAATTCTACCCTATAAAAGAGTTCCTTACGTACTGTAAATTCAATCTTCACTTCTACCCGACTCATATAGATAAAATTGCTCCTTTGTAAAATAACTCCGCTGCAGTGAGCCAATAGTAATATGCATCTAAGGAAATCATGAAAATTTCAGTCAGATATTTTGAACCCATGATCTCCCAGAAGCGAATCTCAAACTCTCTCGGTTGTGTATCATAATATATTTATAAATCAATAATTTCCACTTAAAGACATATTTTAAGCCAACAGGGAGAATTTGATCCACTTCTTTTTATATTTAACTAAAATACTATATTAAACATAACGAGAATTATTGTGATGTAGTTTTCACATACTATCACTGAGCTTATTGTAACGTGAGATGACTGATAGAGTATTGCAACATTAAAAGACACACAGCTAATCGTATGTTTCAATGTTAGCTTCACTTATAAGAAACACATTTGTATCACTCTTCGTAGTCTGAATACGGAAGTAAAATAAAGAAATGGGGTATGTCTGTTTGTACCCATCCAGCGTATTACGAAAATGATTCCATCTATTTAAGGCGGTCTTGCACAACAAACAGGGAATATTATTCATTGTGACATTAAAACACACACAGCTAATCGTATGTTTCAATGTTAGATGCGCCTATAAAAACACCATTATTATTATTATTATTATTATTATTATTATTATTATTATTATTATTATTATTATTATTATTAATTCTGGATATTGACTAGTAATTATAGGTAATTATTCAAGTGAGCATTTACTTGGATTTTATGAACCTCCATGTAAAAGAAGATGTGTGCATGAGCGTCTTTAAATAATAAGAATAGTATATTTTATATACTTTTATTTACTCATAATAAACTTACAGTGCTTGTGCATAAACTTGTTTTTAGTTTCGATGCGAATCGGTCATTATTGTGTGAAAAGGTAACATAGACAGACATACAAACAAACAAAAATGTCAAAAATACGATTTGTGGTCTCAGGATGGTTAATTATACATGTTCTGTATATCTCTTTGTACTTTTAACAACTGATGTGAGAATTACCAGTCTGCTCCGTGAATGTGCTCTAAATCTAACAAATCATGAGAGTGAATTAAAAGATATTTGAGAATGCATCACTGATGAAATGCAAGACATTTTAAAGATACATTTAAGTGAGTACTCTGCTTCAGAATTTAACATATTTGTTGAGCAAAATTTGAAAAATCCCCATAATAAACTAATACTTATAATTATTTATATACCTTCTCCGAACATATAATTAATAAGAAATATTAAAAGTTTCTTACAATATGGTGCATGGAGCATTTTGCACTTTGATAAGACTCATGCGTTAGATTTATGCGTTACGATGTGTAATTATAAATGTAAACACCATTTATTTTTGGAAAAAGATTGATCATTATTATTATTATTATTATTATTATTATTATTATTATTATTATTATTATTATTAAATTTTCTGCGGAAGGAGTAAGGTGAAAGATTTTTCTGCCTTACTGAAACCTTTCTCTGACTGTGGTTATGCGTCAATCTATCGTGAAAAGTCCAAGTCTTTTTATATATATCCCTTTGTACTTTTAACAACTGCTGTGAGAAATTACAGTCTTCTCCGCGAATGTCTGGAATCAGGTAAAAGATTTTACTTCCAGCCATAGATAGAGTATAAATCATGCTAACTTTATGTATTTATGCCTCTTTAAATACAGCAACCAGGTGACTGTTGAAGTGAGTTTTCTCCATTGTTATTATGTTATACATTTTATTCACTTCTAATAATCATAGGTCATTTTTGAAGTGAGAATTGAGTTTTCTCCATATATTTGTGTAATTTTATTCATTTCTACTAACCTTTCCGCTATTTCATCTTTTTGAATTCGATTTGATGCATTGTTTTACTTCCACCAAGGTGATATACTTTCTCTTTCAATTACTGTTTGCGTGCTTCAGACAGCCGCGTCCAGTCAATGTCATATAGTCGAGGACTCACTTTCACTTCCACGTGCGGGATTCACCTCTCACACAGATGGCTAAACCGACTGCGTAATACATACTCATACATATTTCACAACAGAAAATTATTTTCGACTGGCCAGGGAACAGGCGGTGGTCGAAAAAAATAATACAAGTGTCAAATAAGACCTATAGGAACATGTGTATTCAAAACATCCACACATATCGAGTGATTTACCTTGGCTCTTACGTAACAAGAGCTTTCATTTGAACTTAACAAACAATGGACCTTGAAACTTATGTAACACAGCTTTCACTTCATTTCAACATTCTCTCCATGCTCATTCGTCAATCGCTTTCCCACACCACTCGCTTGCAAATACCCATTCACCAATCACAAACCAGCTCCCCTTATCCCTCCTTTGACCACGCCCCCTTTCCCCTATCCCTCTTTTGACCACACCCCGTTTCCCCTATCCCTCATTTGGTCACGCCCCCTTCCCCTACCCCTCCTTTGGCCACGCCCCCTCCCAGCCTCCCAGCCTGTCACGTGAGCATCATTTCCTTACTACTCACTACCTTGAATAAACAGTACTTCGCAGGAGCAGATCCGTACTCTTTAAGAGACTCGAGCAAGTGACTTATTCTCCACTCCAGTACTTGGTTTCTGCGCACTTTGAAACGTTTTCTTGCCCGCTTATACGAAGCAGTTTATTAGTAGTCACCAGATTAAAACACCAAAATCAGCAGAGGACTCGGGTATCGACCTAGACTCGTCCGATGTTGCTTACTGTTTCGTAAATGTGAATATCATCCTCACTAGGCTCCGTATTCCAGCTACCTAAAGACTGAAGTTAAAGACGAATTGGGTATATAGTACGCCGAATACAGGTAATACAACGGATAAGAATATAAACAAACAGGTTGTCGCTGCGTGTTCGTGGAGTACAGTCAACTCCCGACATTCTGAAGCTATACTAGTAAACACATGCTTGAGCCGTGATGTTAATTTTCGTCGTGATCTTTGTAGTAAACAATAACGTGCATTCGTAAGTTATGGAACTTGAACATTGCTATGCGGCTGTTACTTGAAATTATTTTATATTATAAGAAATTCTTTCAATAGCACATGACGATACTGGTGCATGATGTAGTAAAAGATATTCCTGTTGTCTGATATTTTTTCGTGTTTCATTAGGATATTGCATGTCGCACATTACTAAACATACTCTAATTTTCTATGTACTTTTCTAGAAATTCCCTAAAATGTGGATTATTGAATTTATTAATTGGATGTTGGCATTGAACATCATGGTAGGCTACACAAATCCAGGCTAAACGTCGAGTTAATAATTTCATAATTTTCAGATTGTGATGATACTGGTTCTTTTGGATTACGTTCAACACACTTTCTGTGCCTTTCGGTATTGCAGTGTCTTTCAGTGCACTGTTTTTGTCACTTTTACGTTTATTTTACACAATTTATATGTAATGTTGTCTATATTGACAGTGAAAATATTAGTTAAAATATCCTCAACTATTCCCTGTAATATTACCAGGCTTCGGCCTAGGGACACAGAGTAACCAGTATGAGGTTTAGAGTACACGGAGTATAAATGACGTCATGACCCGTGTGGGGTGACTGCAACAGCACAGGTGGGTCCGTAATGTGCATTACCGTTGTGTGTATTGCTGCTTGGCTGCGGTACGTGTAACAGGCTTCGGCGTAGGGACACCTGATTGAAGGTTACAACTTACGTTAATACTTTAATGGTAGACATTTATTGTCTACACTAGGAATGTACTGTATACATATACTGCATCTGTACGGGGTGAAATATATTTTGTGTCGTACTATGACGGATTGTTTATATGTTGAGACACGAAATAACGACGCGCCCCATCTCTCAGTCCACTCGACCAACACAACACTATCGTCTGTGCCTTCTGAACTTCATGCGTTTCTGTGCCCAGGACCGAAGCCTGAATATTACACGCTTCAGCGTCTTACCTAAGGCATTTTACCTTTGCAGTGAACCTTCAATCAAGCACAAAGATATAGTTATTTAAATAATACGACTAGTAAGAGCAGTGTTCGATAAGACTACTCTCTATGACTGCGTCCCGATTTTGACTTTCTAGACGAAGAGAAAGAGAATGCGTAACTATTTTGTATACGAACGTACCTGTACCTGCGCTGTGACGTCACATACAGTATGTATCAATCTTGTTCGTACAGTAATATTGTTATTAAAATATATAATTTCGTTAACGAAAATATAATTTATTTTAATGGGTTAAATTAAAATACGAAAAAACAATATCTTCTTTTCAGGATATAAAATAAGCTTCATCAAATTTTTCAAATCCGTATAAATAAACATACAAAATAAAAAAAATGTGCACATTTTATGCAACTTTTCTCTTCGTACATCTAATCATTTTGTACTTTTCAATGTCTTAATTTCCAACTATTACACAAAATTAATATCTTGTAACATATTCTTTGGCTTTAATAATCTCCTCACGACTTCTTTTCATTGAAGAGACAAGTTTCTTGCAAACCTCTAGGATGATATTCTGCCATTCTTCTGCCACTATTCTTTTGAGCTCCGGAATGGATGTTACCTTGCTGTTTCGTACCCTCTTTTTCAAAATTGGCCACAAATGCTCGATATAATTTAAATCCCCTGATTGAAGTGGCATTTTGAGTTGATGGGGAACGTTCCAAATGAGCCAGGTCTTGACGATTTCGGCAGTGTGTTTAGGGTCGTTATCATGTTGAAATGTATAATTACTCTGGAAGCCGATTTTTTTAGCGCTTTCTTTCAAATTTGTCACAAGAATACTCTTGTACGTCATTTTATCCATAATTCCATCAATGAAGTGTACGTTTCCGACTCCAGAGGAAGACATACAGGGCAATATCATGATAGAACCACCTCCGTGTTTTACAATGGGAATAGTATTTTCTTTCCTGAAGGCAGAGTTTGCCTTCCTTCACACTCTGTTGCAACCATCTGAGCCCAAAAGAT
Source organism: Periplaneta americana (assembly GCF_040183065.1). Taxonomy (NCBI): domain Eukaryota; kingdom Metazoa; phylum Arthropoda; class Insecta; order Blattodea; family Blattidae; genus Periplaneta; species Periplaneta americana. The sequence goes on along the minus strand of NC_091125.1, from coordinate 98,165,129 downwards.
TTATCTTCGTCTCGTCAGACCATATTACATGATCCCAATAGTCCTCCTCTTTAGAAACGTGTTCGTTTGCAAATATAAATCTTTTTATTCTATTTGACTCACTATTAAAAGGTTTCTTACGTGGAACCCTGCCATGATACCCGTGTTTCCACAATACACGACGAATGGTCTGGTTAGACATTTCTTTTCCTATAGTGTCTTGTATTTGTGAACGCAGTTTTTCAACACTTAACCTAGGGTAACGACGAATTTGTTGTACAATGTATCTTTCGTCCCTTTCATTTAATTTTCTTGCTTTTGATTTTCGCCTAAAATTCTTCCAAGACACTTCATAATTAAATTTGTTTACAATATGCTGAACTGTTGAATGTGTATGTTTACTTATTTCCTCTAAACACGTGCCTTTAAGGACAAGTTGAGCAATAACTTTCTTCAGATCTGAAAGCTTCGCCATCTCGTACAGTACTGTCATGCTTACAAGGTGAAAATGTAAACAAGGGAAGCCACCACTCAGCAATAGCAAGCACAGGTCCGGTCAGCGTATTTTGAAAAGGTGAGATAGGGCAAGACTTGTAAGTGTACGAACAGAAAAGTTGCATATCGAACACAACGAATAATGGAGATTTCTTTTTAAAATAGCAACAAATGTGTTAAAGATACATTATAATTAAATCTAATAGCGAATATTAAGAATAAACTGCACACAATTATATACGTGCAAAAGGAAACAAAATTGTTATCTTATTTGACAGTTAAAACGTACATTATCACAAAAATAAGGGCTGTACGAACAAGACTGTTATATACTGTATACTTCGAATGAGGCAACTTCATTCCAGTTTATAGGTAGCTGGAACACGGAGCCTAACATCACCAACATCGTTATCACTACCACCATCCAATCACTATCATTTTCTTCTTCACGAATGGTACCGGTACTTGTTTTTTTATCATGACAGTTTCTTATTATTTTCTCACCATTATATTGTTCTCGGTGGTCTAAAGATTACCATGCTAGTCGTTGAATCCGATATTCGCGGGTTCTAGCCCGGCTATTGTAAGTGTGGTGATAAGGAGTGTTAAAATCATTAGCATAGCTTCGTGTGGGAGAAAATTAAAACGTGTTCTCTCGTAACGTATAATTTGTTAGGCCTAAGCGTATTAAAACTGTCCCTGACAATGGAATCCAGTCAAAATTTGTTGGTCATATCTCGTCTAGATTGAATTCCGACACTGAATACACTCTGCAATGGAAAGCCTCCTTAAATAAATTGAAGAGTGTGATCCCAAAACTCGCTCAATTCATTTGGCCATTTTTATTATTTACAGATACAGTATATAATTTTTTTAGACTGCTATCATATTTTAAGCTTGCTTTCTTCCAAAACAACGCCAATCCTGGTCTAAAAGCTTGTGTTATTGTGCATGTCACTTGAAAACTAGCTCAGTCCCTAGACTGATGGATAAAAAAACTAGTCCAGTCCTTTCATAAAAAATATGGACTTAACGTTTTTTGAGATCACATGCTTCAACTACCCTCACTAATTCTTTTCTCCATTAATATAGTGATTAATATCAAAACAAAATATTCACATGCAATTGAACTGCCTGATAGTGTGATCACTGATCAGCATAAGACAATCTTCCTTCGTGAATTTTACAATTCATTTTGAAGAAATTTTATTAGATAAGTCTTTGAAATACAATGGATGATTTGATATTTTCCGTCAATGACTTAACATCTTCTGTGAATCTTTATATTACATATTTTATTCGAAGTATTAACGTTTTCGTCGTACCAAACGACATCATCAGGTACATGATTGGAATCCGATATAATAATCTCTTATTTTGTATACCATATGCCCTTATTGTCAATAATTAAAACCTTAACCTAATGTGCATAAATAAATATAAAATAAATATAAAAGTACGAGTCTTCATAGTTTAGGAATATTAAAATCTGGGAAATATCATATAATGTGTTTTGTATAAAGACTTGCTTACAAATGTGGCTGTTTTTTCCACACAACTTGCTTACAAATAGATTTGACTGTCTTATCTTATACCTTTTACTGTGGGTATAATAAAATATCATTTAGACTGATAATATATTGATGTGTCTATGTTAAAAATACAAGTGTTGAGTTGTTCAAGCGTTGAAGCTTTTGTTAAAACCATTAATGTTGATATTGACGGTATCACATCAAACGAAATATTTCCTGTTAGGGAACGTGATCTTCTAATATTAATTTGATGACGTGGAGTTGAACGTTACAAACGTAGTTAACCTTGGTCTTCAATCTGGAAAGAATATTAATAAAATTATGAGATTAGAAGATATAAAGCTGAAATATAAATATTTACTAAGGTTTGTTTGAATTCAAATTGTCTAATTGCCAAAACCTAATTAATATGTTAGAAAATTATGGTGTTATGCTTTGAGAATATTAAGTAAAGGAAATTATCAAAATAGATATGATGCTAAGCTAAAAAGTTAATTTCAAAATTCAATGTAGAAGAAAATATTAAGAATTTAGGAATTAAATTTGTTTATATGTAGCATATGTTGCGCATGTGGAGACAACACAGGATAATATAATAAAACTCATACTGAACTATTCCTTTAAATAATATCTGTCCTGGAATAAAGGCCTTTGAGCATGGCTTGTAGACATAAATTTCCAAGAACCTGCACTGTTGGTCAAAGTCTGAACCCCAAGTTGTCCCGATTTGACTTAGTCCGCTGTTCTCTGACCAGTACTGCTGCAGCCATCACTAGAGAATTTCTCGACCTTCTTACGCCCACGGAAGAGCTCTAGCCTGCTCGTGGTCCCTGGGGCTGTATTCGTTCTCAACCTGCTGACCGCAGGCCCTATGTACCACGGATCTAATGGGCCTCTCAGCTAAGCTCTAACGTCTTAGACCTTAGAGATTTAACTTTGTAGAGGTAATTCTACATGTTAAATGTAACAAAACTTTTATTGCACTTTTCCTTCGATGAAGCACCGTTAAGCAGGAAACAAAATAATATATAATAATATTGAATTGGGCTAACCGTCTATACTTATCTAGTTTATATTTGAATTAAACATGAACGTTTTCGGCACTTATGTGCCATTTTCAAATGCATGGAATTGCCTTCTTACATGTTCAAATAGATACACCTTATGTGTGTATCTATTTGAACATGTAATAAGGCAATTCCATGCATTTGAAAATGGCACATAAGTGCCGAAAACGTTCATGTTTAATTCAAATATAAACTAGATAAGTATAGACGGTTAGCCCAATTCAATATTATTATATTACAACGTGCTTATCGGAAAATCATACAAAATCAAAATAATATAGTTTTTGCCCAATGTTTGCAGCGCTCTATTGCGATAATGACCCGAGAGAAATGGCCGATTGCTATACAAGCAGATAGGTAAAAATAATCTGAACAGTTAATGTCTTGAATCTTTGTTTGCATATCAAACCGTTCAGCCATGAATTTAAATCGAATAATTGCGAAAATCGTTAAAATAAATCTAGCAACGCAGTGCACTGTCGCGCGTCACCGACTGATTATAACAGAGGGGAAGGAAAAAGTCAGAAGTACAGGTCGCACTTGGAGGAGTTATTGCAGTAGCCGTGATGTTGCCAAATGCTTCATTGAAACATAATGATTTTCTCTAAAACGGTGAGAGAAAAAATTTATTTAGTTATTTTCAAATCTCTCCTCATGATCTATTACCAGTTTCATTTTTGTGCAGAGGTTAACATCCATGCTGTATATCAGATCGGCCATTTCCATGTTATGAAATGGCAACATATAAAAGAGAACAATCACCAGGGCCTCTTGTGTCAAAACATTTTTTGGTAACGACCGCTACCAAGCTATTACTCCAAGCAATTCCATCAAGGTTATAACGTGACTTCTTTTGCATTCGCTAGATGGCAGCATACTGAAATTTATAAATGTGATCGGAGGTACTATCCAGCAGTGTCAGTCGCTTAGCGTGCGTCATTCACCCAACAATTACGCAATAGCGACTCAAACTTCGTCTCATAAGCAGGCAATAGGATAAGTGTGTGAAGATATCGCTGCAGAACTTTCATTTAATACTTTGTATACAGAATGTTTCAGAAATACTTTCACAAACCTTGGGGGCATGTTCCTCAAACAATAACAAGAAAAAAGGTCGTGTAAACATATGTCCGAAAATCCTTAGCTTTTTAGTTATTAATGAAAGAATATAATGAAACATCTGTTCGATATTGTCAGCTTGGTAGCAAATGTTGCAACTTTAATCAATTCAGAAACTCATAACAATGAAAGTTTACGTTCAACGCGTTTCGAGGTACAATCCAACAACTTAAGTTTGTTCTATATGGTTTTTTTTTTTTTTTTTTTTTTTTAGTTCAAGTGATTATCCAACTCTAAATCAAGAAACTTTGTGCTTATAGATTCTTTGAAACGAGTTCCATTTAATCGATTACTGTAGGAAACCTGAGCACTATTGTGTGTATTAAATTTGACTGCACTGGTTTTATCAACATTAAATGCTAGTTTATTTGCATGGAACCATTCATTCAATAGATTCAGCACTGTATTAGAAGTGTTTATAAAATGATCGCATTGTTTGCTTGAAATAATCATACTTGTAACATTTGCAAATAAAATTACATGGGAAAAATTGTTTACGGTCAAGGGTAAATCATTAATATAAACTATAAACAACAATAAACCTAAAATTGGCCCCTGGGGAACTTCATGTTTAATATTTCTAAATTTTGAATAAGTAACTTTGTGACTATTTGGTACACTTATTTCTACTTTTTTGTTTTCTATTTGATAAGTAAGATGTAAACCAACCCAACGTCTCATCTTTAATAAAATTTTAATTTTTTTTTTACTAATATATTGTGGTCTACACAATCAAATGCTTTAGCCAAGTCACAAAAAATCCCACCGACATGTAGTTTCGAATTTAAAGAATTTTGGTACTTCATCCACCAACCTAAAAGCAGCATTCTCTGTCAATTTCTTGTTTTCTAAATCCAAACTGTTCTAAAACTAATATATCGTTGGACTCCAGATAATGATATAATCTATTAACTTTCTCAAAATAAATGAAAATAAATAAAATATACTTTTTTACTCACAGGATCTCAAGTACGTATGGTGATTACAAGAACCAACGCCAAGAAGGATGAGAAAGGCGATAAAGTACTTTCTTTCGAAACAAACTGTATTCTCACAGTGCCATCCCACCTCATGGATCATGCAGTCACGTATACTCCATGCGTTCCAAACTTCAGTCTCGCGAATCGGTGACCCTATACCGCAGTCTGGTGATACGACACGTACTGTTTACGAATGTTTGAAATCCGCTTTTCAAGTGCTGCGTAATGCGGCTGGTGGTAACTTTGTGATTTTAACTATAGGCTATATTTTAAAAAGAAGAACAAATTTGCAACTTTCAAGGCCATATTCGTATTCAGAAGCTCAAAATTAACAAATTATCGTAAGTTTCGCTTAAGTCGCAAACTGAATGTTGACCAGTGTTACCTTCCTGTACCTTAAATATGATTTGTGCACAAGTTGCACATAAAACCCTAATAAAACAAGAGACCTTACTTGATTAACAAACTTCGTAAATTTTCGCGCGTACAAAATAGTGCTGTTACTGGTAAAGGGCTCCAGCAAAATTTGTCTTCCATTTCTCGCCCACCTTAAATTTGGAAATAACACAATGGGCTCATATCAGTCATCTAAGTGTGCTTGCGCTCGTCACATTCTCTGTAACTTATCCATGCTGAAACACACACTCTATTGAAAAAAAATAGTCGTATGAAGGAAAGTTTACATTGGTTGCTATGCCAAAACTCTTTAATGGTATTGTTACCCTGGTTACATATCCTTCGATTTTCTGATAGCTGAATTGCTGTTATACCACTGTATATAATTACAATAAAACTCTTTTGTACACGTAGAAATAACATTGCTTTAAATTTATAGCTAAAAAAAATAAACATTGCAAGTTGTGAGTTAAATTCGGCGCAATAGATTCAGATCTAAGTCATAACCACACAAACAGCTACTCCATAACAAATTCTTATATCTCAGGATCAGATAAAAAATATATCAGTTAGCCTTCCCAGTGTCATAAACGGGATTTCTCGATCATAAAATCTTCAAATTGAAATACGTCTTCGTTGTTAATTTCACATAAAAACAAATTGCTACCGTCTTTTGTTACGAGCTAAGCATGTTAGCCTTTAACTGATCGGAATGGCAGCTTGCTATAGAGACTCTAAAAACAAAAGAAATGGAAGGGGAGGTTAAGAGGAGGGAACGCTGATCCCACGAACGGCTAAAACGGAACGTTCTCTGTAATTAAGAGGGATATTCTGTTTCTACAGTCCCGACGTCGAGACTAGACTGAGTTTTCTTTTTACGCAATAAAAGCATCGGGGGGTGGATTTTCATTTTCAGAAAGAAAATTGACGCACTCTCCAACATAATAACTGTTCGCTGCTAGGTAATTAACGGAAGTTAATCGCTGCAATTTTACTTCCATGGCGACAAAGGTCGGATCTGCCTTTCATGTGCTTCTTCGGAGGTTTTATGGTGATTGGTTCCTGTGTAGGTGTTGATGGAGATATCTACCAATACATACAGCAGCTTGTGATAAATGTGTAGTGTTGTCATATTGACGACTGCCGAAATTTCTTCTAAGCCATATCTGTGCTCCGAATCAAATCACACTGGATATAGAAACAACACTGATTCGGCGTCCTTAGTTCGAATACTGCGTTTCTTTATTTTTAATGTGGCATTCGTAGTAGTCTATAATCTGAATTAGAACGCAAATAAATAATAATAATAATAATAATAATAATAATTACTATTATTATTATTATTATTATTATTATTATTATTATTATTATTATTACTACTACTACTAGCCGTACCCGTGCGCTCCGCTGCACCTGTTAGAAATAAATATAAAGTAATTATATAATTAAAATAGGACGTTTGATCCAGGGAACAACTTTTACAACAGCGCAAGATAATCTGCTTCGCTCATTACCAAATTTTTTTTGCATTGCATTTATTGCATTATATATATTTATGTATTTTAACACGATTCAATTGAGCATAGTTAAAATTTGAATTATAAAATAATGGATTGCTAAGCTGACGTATTATTACTGCATACTAAATCAATACACTCTCGTTGTTCGTTAATTCTCTGAGATTAAAATGAGTGTACATAAATATTATTTTGAGAAATACAGAAAACGAATGTACAAAATAGCCTATCAAATTTTCTGTGCATAAGAAGCTATTTTAATCTTACCTGTCCTCGATTTACTCAGACGTTACTGTAATAACATTATAGCAGTATGTCCATCTAGAGAAACTACACTTTCCAATGGTGAAATAATAATTAATTATACAAATCGGTTAATTTAGCTTCCGATATTACTTCATACAAACACAGAAACATTCTCTGTAGGCTATGTATAATAGCTTTCGATTGTTGATGCCCAAGGCCCCTGTTTCGATTGTTGTCCAAGGCCCCTTATAGGGTAATTCCGGGGGAGATAGCCATGCGGGTGAGATGACCAACCGCTCTTATTTTTATTGTAATCATCTGTTTCGAATGAAAATCGGTTTGCCGCCAGATGTTAATTAAGCGAAATGATTGTTGCACCTGCGAAACGTAAGGTTATTATTTCCGCGTTTTGTAGCCGTTCGTGAGTCTGTGAGCAAGCAATAATTTTTCACCTTCTGAAATAACAATAGAGAAATTCTGCATTTTGTGAGGAAATTTGCTGGAAACATTATTAAAGAGGTAAGGCATCTTTAAACATTCTATCTTAACTGTATTTGTTCTCTTCACTGCTGCCAGTTTTTATTACGCGGTATGGCCATCTCTCCCATAAAAAAAGGAGAGATGGCCAGCATTTTTCCGGGATAGATGGCCTACAATTGAGGAATATTATTATGTTGAAAGTATCGTTATTTCTAGATTCCGATAAAATATAAAGCAAAGCCCGGCAGCAACCGTGTCTTTGGAATGAAGATGACTTATACCGTGCTTTTGAAGCCATTAAATATGGCACTTCTGTACGTCAAGCCTTCATTACATTTCATATTCCAAGAAAAGCCCTGGAAAGTAGAGTTAAAACAGACAATTCTACAAAGGGTGCAATGGGACCAAGTGACACATAGGCAATGACAATGGATGTAGTTTGTTCGCCATATTAAATACGCAGGAACATGGATTTTCCCTTACAGGGACCGATGTCTATAGTCTCGCTTACATTTTTGCTGAAGAACTTGTCAATATTCTCTGACTGGCTCACAAGCAAGCATTCTGATGGGAGCAGATAAAAAAGTTATTTTTTTTTTCACCATGTTAATAACGTCAAAAGATGTGCTTATAAAAATTTTGGCCACTTGACCGCAATTACGAGGGCCGTAAAAAAAGTTCGCCAGGGGTCGTTAACAGAAAGAAAACACAATTTAATTAAAAAAATTATTGAACAGACACAGCAATTGTTGAGCTATTTTTTTCAACACATTCCACACCGGAATGAGACATTTGTCATATCATGGGATCGGCAGAGAGATGCAGGCGGCTGTCCAATGCTGGTTTCGATCCCAGGAAGCTGACTTCTACAACACAATGGTACAAAAATTGATCCCGTGGTATGACAAATGTCTCAATTCCAGTGGGAGATACGTTGACAATTAGCGCAACAATTGCTGTATCTGTTTCAATAAATATTTCCATGTAATTGTGTTTTTTTTCTGTAAACGGCCGCAGATAAAATCACTTTCTGGATGGACTCGTAATTACGGTCGAGTGGCCAAAATTTGTATAAGCACTTCTTTTGACATTATTAATATGGCGGAAGAAAAAAAAATAACTTTTTTATTTGCTCCCATCAGAATGTTTGCTTGTGAGACAACGCTTCCTATCCCGGAAACCAACTGGAAAAGATACTGTTACTTTGACCTTTCAGGATTTTGTTTCATTAACATGTTCATAAGGTCCCGCGTCGTGGCCTAAGGCATCCTGCGTAGGACTCGCGTTACGGATTCGCGCTGGTTCGAGTCCTCATGGGGGAAGAAATTATCTCATGAAATTTGAGCCAGTGTATGGGACCGGTGCCCACCCAGCATCGTGATGCACTTGGGTAACGAAATCCGGTTAAGAAAGCCTGCTGTAACGGTTGGGGGGATCATCGGGCTAATCACACGATACCGCCATTTGGTTGGATGATCGTCCACCTCTGCTTCGACATGTGGACATGAGGCCAGCAGCCGGCTGGTCGATCATGGTCCTTCATGGGCTGTCGTGCCTCGGATTATTATTATGTGTTCATAAGCGTTTCAATTTATTTCTATGTTGTTTTAAGGAAAATTCACTAAAAGAGGAAAAAACAAAAAATAAAGTTGTTGAAAAGTTTCAAACAATCATAATTATGCACTTAGACACTATATTTGTGTGTCCAGTGCATAAAACCTCATTCTTTTACAAAAAATTGTTATGAATTTACTTAAAAATTATGGTGGCCATCTATCCCTATATCCTATGGCCATCTCACCCACATATGTTGGGTGAGATGGCCAGTGGCCTATTATATTTCAAACGTATTTTTTTTTATTACATCAGTGAATTCTGTGCGCCCTGAGGCACTGTAGTGGAGAAATATAACCTAGAAGGAACGTATTTGATTTGTTTCGTATTTCTTTACCAATCGGTTACCCTGTTCTAAGTGATTTAAAAAACTATGGCCATCTAACCCGGAATTACCCTAGACGAAGTCATTTGTTCTTAATTCATTGCACCGTCTTAGATGGCGTTATTTTAATTTTAAAACTCATTTATCTCATTAAATATCAGTCCTATCAAAATTTTGTAAAGAATAAAACTTATCGGAAATCATGTTTAAAGAAACTTTTGTTATGTAACATTTTTCACAAAAATCAATAATAAGCGAGATATTTCGATTTATTTAATTCAGGCCCCCTTATAACCCCCCTTTTAAATAAAGTATTTTGAATTCCATATAGCCTAAAATCTAAGTTACAACGAACTTAATTTATATTCCAGTTTTCATATAAATCGGTTCAGCCATTATCGCGTGAAAAGGTAACAAACATACATACAGACAGACATACATACAAACAAACAAACATTTCAAAAATGCGATTTTCGGTTTCAGGGTGGTTAATTATAGGCTATATGTTTGGACCAATTATTTTTGGAAAATCGAAAATTACCAGAAAATTTTCGGCTACAGATTTATTATTAGTATAGATTATTAAATCCTGGATTTCTAAGCACAATCAAACAATAAAATAAGCAAGTAAATAAGCACCAAAATAAGCAAACACGAATACACGAAAATATGACGATAAATTATTTGTTTCGTACAACTCTTACCTTATTGAAGGCTGTTCCAGTATACAAGGAAGGTCATCCTGAGATTGTCCTGTGTGAAGCTCCTGCGTTTGTCAGTGAAAAATGATTTGTACAGTGAAAATGTTCTTTCGACGGAATGTCGGAACCCGCAAATGCTAAACACAAGTCTTTGAAAAATGTATCACTAGAACTCGATTGTTCACCCACATTGCTTTTAATCAATTGCTGGTTTAACTTAGATTTATTCTTAAATCTCTCCTTATGCCGCGTTGTATTAATATTCTGCACAATGTCATATTTTTTCTTCGCAGAAACACTCTTTTCACACACCTAACAAAATAAGACACTGCCATCCTCACTGAAAGTATTACTTCCAAACTCACTTACGCATTTGCGTAAGAATGTTGATTGAGAGGTTTTTGTGCTTGGCATTCCTTAACTACAACAGCGAGCAATCACACACACCTTACTGAAACAACGCGCGTTGCACAACTTGCACGCTGCAGCTTGGAACTCGGGGATTCACCATCCAAGCACATGACATCACTCCGATAACGCGATAAGTGCGATAACCGATTGATCTGCCTAGTCGCAGATCCCAAGGTTCTGTCCTAATTAGAACTACACAGTATTATTTCACAACATCCTGGGTCATATCCTAGCATTTCTTTCTTACGCATTCGACTGAAGTTAATTTTTATTAGCCAATAAAAGAAAGGGAATCCAAATTAAATTACGGCTAGGAGTGAAATATGCACTTTTAAAATTACAGTTTTGGGTAAAATATGCTGTTTTAATTAAAAATCGTAAAATAAATAAGCAAAAACGTTTTCCTGCTAAATAAGCATTTATAAGCACTAACAAACATAGTTAAACTTCTCAAAAGAATATTGTACAACATTATGTGGATATGACGTCAACAAAAGTGATATTCCTCGAAAGTTACTATTATTAGGCCTATTATTATTATTATTATTATTATTATTATTATTATTATTATTATTTTACAGTAATTTTATTAATATTATATTATGTTCTAATAGAAAATATTCATGAATATTATGTAAAAGTGTTCACCAGAGTTAAAGGTAACGAAGAGCCTGAATAAATTATTTTTAAACAGTGAACCTTAATACATTCATACCACACGTTTTTTTGGTTCCATTCTGAAATTCCATTTAATATATTTTACGTTAAACTCAATCGATTAGACTAATATTGGTAGTAACTATTTGTGAATAAACAAATGTTTCTAGGAGAACTATAATTGTTTACATTAGCTACTGAAAAACTTTACTTTTGCTTTTCCATAAATTATATGAATTTGAAATGTAGAAAAAAAAAATCTGTCGGCTAAAGAAAAATAAATAAATAAAGAAGGAGTAAAAAAAATGAGAGAATAAACACATAATTACACACTTATTGAAAAAGTACTCGAATTCGAACCACTACATGATCCGAATAAAGGAATGCTCAGCGGAAAGTATATATCTGCGTCACGCGCATATACAACCTGCGCTGCACGGCATCAATCGGAGGTAATCCGAAGGCATCCGAATGAAAGCACGCAAACAACTGCACCGGATATAACCCAGTCATCTGCAGCACTAGAGTGCATCATATTCATGTTAAGAACCATTACTGCATGCAACAGGGTCACATCAGCAGTATGGAAGACGTTTGAGTAACAACATTTGTTCTACTGCTAGTATGAGCGAGATTCATTCCCTGTATAAGCACAGTAAGTTTTCTAGCACTGTATGTATGTATGTATGTATGTATGTATGTATGTATGTATGTATGTATGTATGTATGTATGTATGTATGTATGTATGTATGTATGTTCAGTTTCTTTCCCTCTTTGGTTTTTCTTAATATATTTACGAAATGTATTATTTTATTATTAACCTATTGTTTTGCATCATTTCAGTAAATGTTACACCCTGTGTTATATTTTATAGGTGTAAATGATGCAAATAACTAAAGAGCAATTGTATCAATGTCAATCTATATGTGACAATTTGTACAGTTTTACATAAACATAATTATGTAAATAGCTGTGCATTTACGAATGCCCCATAGGTCTTTCTTTTCCGGAAAATGGAATATTGCCTTGACGACGAGTTTGTTTTCCTTTCCACTGTACGTTCTTATTTCTATGAGTAGCTATAGTTATGTTTTGACGTAGCACCTGGCTGGACGTACTCTGCATAGGGCGATAGCGATCGGTATGAAGTTCCTAGCTCTGGTTATAATACGTCTAAATTTGTAATTCTTGTAATTTTTAATACTGACTCACTTATCACTTGCATATTCATTGAGTGTAACTTCTAATTATTATTTAGTATGTTTGCATTATTTTACCCAACTTGTGCCTATGTAACTACGTCAATATTTGAGTGTTCTTTAAATATTAGTCTGTAATAGTATTGAAAATTGTATCAGATTCTTTTTTTTCTGCCTAAATGGAAGAGAAGGCCTGATGACCTTAACTTCACCAGAATAAATTATTATTATTATTATTATTATTATTATTATTATTATTATTATTATTATTATTATTAGTAGTAGTAGTAGTAGTAGTAGTAGTAGTAGTAGTAGTATTAAATATCATATGATAGACAACATGGATCGTATGCGGAGACTAAGAGGAAGACTAAAAGTAGGAAAGATTGGAGAATGCTGTGTCTACAATGAAAGACCTGCCTTTGGACAGGAAACTATGACCGAATGGTTAATATAAATATTAGAAATAATGAGTGAAATGATGCACCTCTGCCTTGACTCCTCTGTCAATTAAAACCTCTTCCCTTCATTACATATGCATTAAATTTCCTCTTCATATTAAAATTTTTGTTCTGTAATATTCCATTGTTTGATAATTTTTTTCTTTTCTATCCTTTTACTCTGTTCCTAACAACATTAATTATGAGGCACATATGGGCATTTTATGCAACCTGTAATGAAATTTCTCTTGCAAGATCATCTAACATTGATAGAAAAAATAGTAATCAATGTTATAGATGTTCAGCTGTTAATCTTCACACAGAAATTTTAAATGCAGATAATTCGTTGTTATGGATAGCGAGCACAGCGACGAATTCTTATTACAAAACCATCTAGCAAAGCGGTGAAATCTGCCATCATTAAAAGAGCTATTCACCTTCTTAGCTCTAATTCATTCGCAGCTGACGGCTCAAAGCGCTCATTGTAGTGGGATTGAGCCATCACTTTAGAGGAGCCGTGCTAACGAGGCATCCAGTCATTCATTTATCACGCCTCAATCTCGGTCGCTCCCAATTTACTGCGCATGATTGATTATTCCGCCACAGCTCCAATTACGTTCACATCTCTCTCTGTTTAACGATGATTTATCAGCAGGCAACGCTTTCACATCGTTCCCATCGCGTTGTTCAGGTTTGGCTAAATGTAACAAACGTTCTGAGTTCGATAGCAGACTCAGGATATTATGAATGAGTGTAAAAGTATCAATAGAATCTGAATCAGTAGCATCTCGTGAATAAAAAAGTTCCGTCTAGTACAATTCACATTATTAATATCAAACTAAATACTAATAAAACGTTTAATAATAATAATAATAATGCATTTTACTCATTATCATCATTATTATTATTATCATTATTATTATTATCATTATTATTATTAATTCCATGACGCAACAACCACAAAAAAATGTCAGAGTTGAACCAATTACTTGACATCTACGATCTGTGAGATATCAGAGGTGATAGGGGTGTTCCATGGCTAGTATATCTGCCTTTGAAATTCATTATCTTAGTTACATGGAAAAATTTTAATTGTATTGTTTTATTGTATTATGTAATGTACACAATGCTTTTTGTAGATTCACTTCATCTGGCATTATTATAATCTGATCATCACGGAATAAGAGGGTACAATATGTACTTTAGCATTCATTCATAGTTTTCTGCACAATGGCAAGCCTTTCATTGCAAACCCAGCATTCTCCAATCGTTCCTATTTTCCGACTTCCTCTTAGTCTCCGCATACGATCCATATATCTTAATGTCGTCTATCATCTGATATCTTCTTCTATCCCGTACTTTTCTCCCGTTCACCATTCCTTCCAGTGCATTCTTCAGTAGGCAGTTTCTTCTCAGTCAGTAACCCTACCAATTCCTTTTCTTCTTCCTGATCAGTTTCAACATCATTCTTGCTTCACCCACTCTTTCCAATACAGCTTCATTTCTTATTTTGTTTATCCATTTCACACTCTCCATTCTTTTCTATACCCACATTTCACTACGTCGTAATGCCCATGTTAGCCACTGGTGTAGCTCAGCCGGCTAAATCGCTTGCCTGCCGACCAGGAGTTGCTCTCGGGTGTGGGTTCGATTCCCGCTTGGGCTGATTACGGTTGAGTTTTTTTCCGATGTCTTCCCCAACCGTAAGGCAAATGTCAGGTAATCTATGGCAAAACCTCGGCCTCATCCTGCCAAATATCATCTCGCTATCACCAATTCCATCTACGCTAAATAATTTCATAGTTGACACAGAGTCGTTAAATAACCAAGTAAAAAAGTCAATGTTTCTGCTCCATACAACGCTACACTCCACACAAAGTACTTCACTAGTCTCTTCCTTAGTTCTTTCTCCAGAGGTCCGCAGAAGGTGCTCCTTTTCTGTTTGAAGCTTCTTTTGTCATTGCTATCCTCCTTTTGACTTCCTGGCAGCAGCTAATGTACACCCCAAGTATCTGAAGCTGTTCACTTACTCTAATGTCTTATTTAGAATTCGCACGTTTACCTTCTTTATTTTCTTTCCGATAACCACGGTCTTCTTTCTTGTTTGCATTTATTTTCATCCCATACAGCTCACAGAGATGTAATTTAGCTTCAGTAGGATATTTCTTAGTAACGTTTCCTCTTCTGCTAACAATGCCATATCATCAGCAAATTTTATGCACTTTATTCTTTTTCCTCTTACTGTCACCCCTTTCATGTTCTGGAAACATATCTTCACTAAATCCTCCAAGTAGAAGTTGAACAGGGTAGATGATA
The DNA here is from genome assembly GCF_040183065.1 of Periplaneta americana. Lineage (NCBI taxonomy): Eukaryota > Metazoa > Arthropoda > Insecta > Blattodea > Blattidae > Periplaneta > Periplaneta americana. Next base: position 98,149,654 of record NC_091125.1, on the reverse strand, counting down.
AAGGGCATCTTTGTCGTACTCCTCTCTCCATTTTACTTCCTTCTGACATTTCTTCTCCTATCCTGACTTTGACCCGATGTTTCATATAAAGATTGCTGAACACTCTCCTTTCTTTTTAATCCGCAACTATTTTCTTCAGGATTAAGCTGATATAAAAGTTATCTTGTAAATTGACACTGCCACGATTTTACTGCGTTGTCGATTTATAAATTAAAAAGTGCCGGGAATAATTGAAAAGGTCGTTGAATAAAATACTGGCCCTACTGCACTGCCCCAGGCTTCGAACCCGAGATAGCGTAACAGTAAGCACTTTGGAGAGATACGTGTCTGTTTGATATGTATAAAAACTCAACGCAAGTTCAGATTAAAATTGAAAACGGATGTAGAAAACATCGAAATTCAAAGCTTTGGCTTATGAAAAAAGATGCTGTATGGTGAATCCCGTTATGACGCGACTGTACCGGACAACAACGGTTTCACTTAGCCTTAATCTGTTCAACAGCTGAATAAAACAGCAGCAGTCACAAATCAATTTAGCCGCCATGTTGTGTTTGAGAGATTTACAGCCCAGATACAAGTTGCTGGGATTCGGATCCTAATTGCAGCAGCAGTTAATAGAGACTGCCTCAAACGGACCGATACCGGCCGTGTGGACAAATTGGACGGCCGTCATGCGAACAAAGGCGACCCGATACGGCGCTAACAGGATCATGCCAGCCGTGATAAAACAAGTGACAGCCATGATGTGGCATAAATCGTGTTTGTACCGTGATATATCTACTAATAAATGTGCTTTTATGCTGTTTACCTCAAGGGAACAAATAAAGTTACTTCCCATTGATTAAACCTGTATCGTATTTTCATAGTCCTACAACAGTGGCCTGCGAATAAAACACGTGCTTATGAAACAAAAAAGTTTCGGTGAGCGGATTCATTATTTGTACTGCTGCTGTTAAAGTGATATCAATTATTTCCACATCGTTACACGTGCAATAATGTGATGGTAATTATTGACAAAGTCAATGAGTTACTGATTACAGAAGGGAGGGAAAATAAAAATACTTCAAAGAATGACAACTCATGTCGGTTTTTGTTTCACAGAATCTGCATAGTTACACAGTTAGATCACAGACAATAAAAGAAAAAGGTTTCGAGATGTATTAAAGGAGGAAGGAAAGAATGGATAAAGGTGAGAAAGAACAAAAAGAGAAGAAAGAAATAAACAGAAGGACATGAGAAATAGGCTAAGCATAAAACAAAAAAGACGCTGAGGAAGAAAGAAATTATTAAAAATGGAAAGGAAACAGAGAAGTAAAAAGATTAGAAAACGAATGAATGAATGTATGAAGACATGAAAAATTGAAATTATGGTTTATGTAACGAGGTTATATCAGCGTCGCAGGTGTGCCGGAATTTTGTCCCGCAGGAGTTCGTTTACATGCCAGTCACATTTAAACACACTTAAATGCTATCGAACCCGCAACCTCGAGCATAGGAGGCCAGCGCTATACAAATTTCGCTACCGAGGCCGACTGAAGAGATGAATTAGTCACAAAGAATTAATGAAAAGTATAAAATAGGAGAAAAATGAAGAAATAGAGAAAGTGGGAGAAATAGTTATTTACACTACAGGTCTTAAAATGACATTTTATTTTATGAATAGGAATGTTTGCGAAACAAGACCGTAGGCTGAGTGAAGCAAGCGCTACAAAGAAATTAACCCTTTCTTACCTATAGATACCATATGGCAATAATTAACTTTATAGCATTTATATACTTGTGTGTTACATATGAAGGTAAATTTTGCTGGATAACTTCTATTTCAATACATTTTCATCAATATAGTTTTGTTTCAAATGTTGCCACTCCCGTAACTTGGTCACTGAATTGGTCCTAATACAGCTATTTGTTTCAACATGGATTGCTTGTAAATTTAATTTGGGTTAGAAAGGGTTAAGTCATTTTGTAACATGTACAATGCCGAACACTATCTTTTAGACAGCAATCGTCCGTATTGATATTAGAGACAATTCTCGCGTCTCCCCCATTGTTGAATTCCCGCTCATTTTAATAGTGAAATTATAACACATTACGACCAAATATGCTATGGTATAGCTCAGATATATAGCACTCGGCTTCAGATCAAGAGCTCCCCAATTCAAACCCGTGCGCTCCCTAAATTTAATAATTTAATTTAATTCCTAATTGTCCTATATGCAATAACATTACAAATAAAAACAAGAAAAGAAGAATAGAATTTAAGAAGAAAAAAAGAGTAACTTAAAGAAATAAAAAGGAAAAGGTAAGGAACAAGAAACAAGTAAGAATAGGCCTACAGAACAGTGGTCAATTTAAAACAAGCGGAAAAACTGCGCAATAAATGGCAAAAGTTGATGGACAAAGAGCAAATGAAGGAAGACGTAAGCGTGGAAAGAAAGCAAGGAAAGAAAACCTCAATATTTTCTTCCAAGGAGCCACGAACTAAGAAGTGGGGGGAGCTTGCACATGTGTTGCTGTTTATGTTCCAGATGACATTTTTATAGAACTGCTGGAACAGTTATTCTTCTGAAAGGTTAATTTGATAGACCGCCTCATTAGATGTCCGGGTTGGCGTTCCCATGGCGACCGACTTCCTCTTTGTGTCTTCATAAACATTCAAACGACGTTGCTCATTGGGCGACGCATTTTAAACAGAATACTTTATTACGGCTTTAGTGACAATGGAAAATAACACCCTTTTAACTAGCACATACAATTATACGATAATATTGACGACGACGACGACCACCACCACCACCACGACCACTACTACTACTACTACTACTACTACTACTACTACTACTACTACTACTACTCCGTTATGAACCTAGCTGGCTAGTGTTTCTGGTCGACTTCCTGGGAGAGAAGTGAAAATTCAATTTACTTCCATTAGAACTAAATATGTCCTTTGTCAATAATACTTCTTATGTCATCTACAACTACTGTTCTCCAACCAGGAGTTCAACCGTGAAAGGAATGTGCTTACTATTGCGTCATCTATTGGAGCGAGTAGATAGATAATATTATCGTTATAACGTCAGTTTAAAAACCATGCGCTCTCCTGCATATATGTATGGAGAGATTAAAAGACCAGGAGATTAGCAGTGATCTAATTTTGTAACTAGGGTAGTATAAACATGTGTGTGTCAATGTTATTGTTTGTGCTGTGAGAGCTAGCCAATAGAGATAAGAGTATCCACGTGTGTGACCTTATGACATCTTATGACATCAACATTCATTCACAGCATCACCCCCCTGCGTTTCATTCCGGAAAGACTTTCTCGTGGTTGGAGCACAGTACTATCACTTTGCGTCACACTGACCGCATTGCCAATTAGACCGGCTACTTGTGAAATACAAGAAAAGGGTTGAATTAAGAATGGGCTTAATATTTAGGGTAGATGATGATGATGATGACGACGGAAACGATGACAAGATAACAATACATCAGCAGGTGTGTGTTCGAATGCGCTTGATCCGATTTTTTTCTAGCTTTACTCAACTGTAAAGGGAATATAGGATAATCAATAGCGAATTCTCGGACTCCTCTCGCCAAAATACCATCTGGTTATCACCAATTCTACCCAAGATAGATAACGTCACAGGTGATACATCGTAATGAAACAACCAAATAAACAAAAACAATAAATAAGATTGCGTGACCAAAATTAGGTCTTTTGATTCTACAGAATGCAGTACAGAATAAAACTTAATAAGAATATATATGCATATATTATATAGTAGAGCATCGATTATCCCAAACAATTGGGAACGGGGGGTATTCGGATAACTGATTTTTCGGATAACCGATCATTTACGAAAACAAATTGTACCGGTGTCATAGGAGCAGTATGAAACAAAGAAACACTGATATTATATACAAAACTGTACATACAGTATATATTTTGTATCACACGTCTTACAAATAAAAGAACTGACTAGCCTAGTTTGACAAGTTCAAAATGCTCATTGAAGTTAGTTTACAGTTTAGAAAAAGAAGTCCAATGTTTTTTTTCCTTCCGAGATGACTCGTTTTTTTGACTCCAAATCTCGCGCAAATTTGAATTTGCCGACAGGAACGCTTTCGATTAACCGATCTTACGGTTGATCGGTATTCGGATAATCGATGTTCTACTATATGTATGTATGTATGTATGTATGTATGTATGTATGTATGTATGTATGTATGTATAAGACAGAGAAAAAAAATTAGTACGAGTAAATAAGATATTTTTGAACAGCCATTCCTAAACGTAGCCTACATCTTTTAACGCTAGGCAAGCGTGTTAATATATTATTAGGATGGTAGCGTGCGAAAAGTACTTTTAACACTAGCGAAAAGTATTTTACTACAGACTTTCAACTGTTTGCACTGATTGTCAATCATTTCCTACCAGATGTCACACGGCAGCAATTGTAACCGATAAATAAGACTGATTTGGGTTAAGAAAAATAAAAAAAATAATAAATAAATAAATAAACAAATAAATAAATAAATAAATAAATAAATTGCTTCAACAACTATGTTATTGATAACCAAGATCATTTAAAAATATATTGATAAATGGTTATATGTATTAATAATGCAGTTGTTTACTTACAAAAATTCCTTGAGAGGAAAAACACTACTAGTAACAAATTTGCCAGAATTTACGGGAAGTAAATTAGAGTTTGAAACATAGTCTTAATGAGTGGCCCGAAAGAATCTTTCCGCCATAGTTACTTGGCTATTCCTTATCATGCACCATTCCATAAATCTGTTGTCGGCCTCTGATACATCATATTACTGTCTTGATAAGCTTATTGCTAGTATTCCAATGCTACTCTTCTTGCAGCTTCTTTTATTCCCTCCGGTTCACTTTCATAATTACTGTATTTATTTTCGCACCCCAGTCATAATGTTTCATAAATTTACCGCCAGATAACATTCAATGTTATACTTATCATGTCGATCAATATTCTAACGGTAGTAAGTTATGTAAATAAATTATGCATGTAGAAATACTGGAAAGCTGTCTAAAAATACTGTACGACATATATACACGTTAAAAACGTTATTTTGATAGGAGGTTGGATAAACTCGGCCTGCAGCCTCGTTTTGCAAAGATATGTAGATCCCCTACTCAAAAAATAAATGTCATGTTTAACACTTACAGTATATCGTTAATATTGTAACTATAATAATTATTCTTTAGAAGTAAAAATGTCTCATCTGCTGTTAAAAATAGAGTGTAGCCTACTAGATATTCCATACAGATAATATAAGACAACCCACGAGTCCCTGAGCGCAAAGGCCTTCTACCGAACTGTAGGGCTGGCTCGTGTAATCTCCCAAGAGGAGCCAGTTCTTGAGAGAGAATATTAATTCTAACTTACGCTGATTACACGTAGCAATTCATATCCATTCATTCATTCATTCATAGTGTTCTGCCCCAAAGACAGGTCTTTCACTACAAACTGAGCTTTCTCCAATATTTCCTATTTTCTGCCTTCCTCTTGGTCTCCGCAAATGATCCATATATTTTAATGTCGTCTATCATCTGATATCTTCTTCTGCCCCGAACTCTTATCCCGTTCACCATTCATTCCAGTGCATCCTTCAGTAGGTAGTTTCTTCTCAGCCAGTAACCCAATCAATTCCTCTTCCTCTTCCTGATCAGTTTCAGAATTATTCTTTCTTCACCCACTCTTTCCAACACAGCTTCGTTTCTTATTCTGTCTGCCTATTTCACACGCTCCATTCTTCTCCATATTCACATTTCAAATGTTTCTAGTCGTTTCTCTTCACTTTATCGTAATGTCCATGTTTCTGCCCCATATAATGCCACACTCCTCACAAAGTACTTCGCTAGTCTCTTCCTTACTTCTTTTTGCCATTCATATTGTCCCTTATTAAATAGGCAATGTTGTTTAGTCAACTGTCCGAAGACAGGTCTGAACCTCACAAGTGATACCACCTATGAGGCAACTAGCCCAGGAGATAATGGGGTAGGATGACCAATTCCTTTCCCCCTCCATTGCATACATCGCCGACTAGCTACTGCTACATATTAGACTAGTCAGACTTCAGATGCATACAAACAATTTTTCTTCCTCTGACACGTATCGTCAAGTGAGATGTACTGCCTGATAATAGATGTACATATCAGCCAGAACTTCAATCAGAGGATCAAATAGGTAATATTGTCCATTATTATTAGCGCATATTTATTTTGTAGAGAAGAACATTTTTATATTTAATAATAATAATAATAATAATAATAATAATAATAACAATAATAATAATAACAACAACAATGCACTACAACAGCATTTATTACTGCGCAAAATTCATATTAATATAGGTAGTATCCTTACTGAACTCGGCTGGAAAGTGCTGACACATCCTCCACATAGCTAAACTTTATCTCCTGCGACTGTCAATTATTTGATCGCTGAAGAAAAGCTTAGGAAACAAACACTTGCAACTAAAGTTTTAAGAAAAAAAAGTGCGCAAATGGCTGCACAACTAACCAAATACTCTTTCAAGATGGAATAAACAAAAAAAAAAAAGAAGCTTGGTAGTTGACCGAAATGTACCGATAAGCTGGGGGATATTTAAAAAAAAAATGAGAGTTTGAAATGTTACGTGTTACATAATGTTCACAAATTTTAAACGCCTAAGTATTTAAGTCTCAGAATGGTGTCTTTTGTTGTAGCATTAAATGGTAGGAGGCTAATAAGTTGTCAATTCTTACGGTGATTGTGTCCAGATATATAGAATTTGGGTTCTCTATCGTGTTTTGGAACTTAACATGTGCAATTTTAAACACCCTGTATAAGTTATATATATTTCTGATTTCCATACAGTAATGGAGCTAAATAAACAGTAGAACTTAACATTTTACGGAGGCAAATCTAAATCTGCACAGAATACAGTGAGCTTTTGAGTCGGTCACACTCTTACAATCGCTAATTAAACGCATTAAAGGATACGGCGTCGTTAAAGCGAGAAGCAGCCACGCCACACACGACAGATGTCACGACCCCTCCGAGAGGGAGACGTGTCATTTCGCCCAATCCTTTGAGAAGAACCCGGACCGCCGTTCCATCTATTGTTGCCTGGCAACCCACGCATTTTGAAACAAAAGAAAGGAACAAAACAAGCGAAGCGCGGTTATGGCAATTACAGCAGAATTCTGGACAACTATTAGTGAAATAGAGACATTAAAGGTGTCCGGCTTGGGTGGTGAGTCGGGTGGCTTTTGAAGTGCCGCCATATCGAGTCCCGCGACGAGTTTTGTAAAAAGATGGACCTCACAGCTCTTCCACTGGGCACGTTTTCATCCATTCGACGCCAGGAACACACAGATGTTAGATGTGCTGTCAATAGCTGAATAGCGACCGTCGCGGCGTAGCTACATCTTAAAGATATAGGTTTAAAAAGAAGAAATTTGTTCTTCGGTCATTTAATGTAACACTAATATAATTTTAACATTTGTATCACTTTTAATTAATTAATTAATTAATTACTTACAAATGGCTTTTAAGGAACCCGCAGGTTCATTGCCGCTCTTACATAAGCCAGTCATCAGTCCCTACCTGTGCAAGATTAATCCAGTCTCTATCATCATATCTCACCCCCCTTAAATCCATTTTAATATTATCCTCCCATCTACGTCTCGGCCTCCCCAAAGATTTTTTCCCTCCCGTCTCCCAACTAACACTTTATATGCATTTCTGGATTCTCCCATACGTGCTTCATGCCCTACTCATCTCAAACGTCTGAATTTAATGTTTCTAATTATGTCAGGTGAAAAATACAATGCTGTAACTTCATCCCTATTAACCCCAAATATTTTCCTAAGAACATTATTCTCAAACATAATTACTTAACATAATATGCTAATGGTTGCCAACAGAGAAGAAAGAATGTGGAAGATCAAAACTAATATGGCAGTAGGGAATTTGGTCAACTACCGTATGACACAAATTCTTTCATCTGCCAAACTGGGAAAAGAATATTATTTTGAAATTACAAATGTAAGCACAACAAATCTCTTAGCAATCACCGTCTACTATGAAATTCCATACAACACAATATCATACACAGACCAAACTTGTGTCTTTTCCAGGTTGCAAATGGTAAGTTAAGGTACATATCCAAATTTTGGTGACATTTTTACTGTATGTGCAAAGGCAGGCATTGGTGTTGGCAGTAAGATGTGTTTTTTGTACTTTGTTATTTAACGACGTTGTATCAACTACGAGGTTATTTAGCGTCGATGGACTTGGTGATAGCGAGCTGATATTTGGCGAGATGAGGCCGAGGATTCGCCATAGATTACCGGACATTTGACTTACGGTTGGGGAAAACTCGAAAAAAAACCCAACCAGGTAATTACCCCAGGCGGGAGTCGAACCCGCGCCCGAGCGCAACTCTGGATCGGCAGGAAAGCACCTTAGCCGATTGAGCTACGCCGGTGGCTTCAAAAGGTGTTAAAATGTCGTCCAATGAGGAGAAAGCTCTAGTTTTGTGGTGGTATGCGGAACATTGTTCGATCATTACGGTGCAATGACGCGTTCGTGCGGTGTACAATAGGGACCCACCTGATGCAAAGAGAATTAAAGCATGGAAAACTGCGTTTTTGGAGACGGAATCGGTGACTAAGAAGCATGGTGGTGGTCGAGAAAAAAATTGCAGAGGATCGCCGACGCATTTGAAAGAAGAAGCTTCTGGAAATCCATTAGAAGGAACAGGGCATATCAAAATTAATTGTGCACAAAGTCGTTCATAAGCGACTGAGGCTGCATACCTACAAACTGCAATTGAGGGGTTAGCTGGAAGAAGGGCGTAACTCAGAAAACATAGTTTTGAGATAATCAACAAAAACCATTTGTATTCCGCATCTCTTGCTCGAATATGACACTATTAATATTATATTGTAGGATAATACGTTCTCTTGTGATTACAATGAGTTCCATGGTTAATGTTCAAATATTGTACGAGAACGAAGCATTCAATTTTTTTTAATTACGCCTTTCTTCCATAGAAGAAGGTTGAAAATACTGCAATACTGTTAACTTTTCTATATTTCTGATATTTCTATAGGAAAGGCTATATATAGGTCTCTACTACAATAATGAAGATGTATATTCTACAAAAAATATATATATACAGCATGTTCTTTTACTAAATTTTTATCACAACATTAAAAATAATAATCCTACTTATTTCACGTTATCATTTTAACTGAAAGTTCTTACAATATAGGCTTACAAACACTATACCACTTTAAGTGATCTAATAACCTCACCCAAGCAACTCGTTCTGACTGGGAATCGAACCAGGGACTGCTGGGTTCGGAGTTAGACTTGTTAACCCCTCAGTCACAACGGTTGACAATACAACACGAAAGTACTCGTATAAGAGAAGATGAAAGCGAGCCATACTCTAATAAGGAGATGAATTTTACTTTAGTCTCAGGAATTGAACCCGTGTCCACTGTATATGTACACAGAAACGCTACTACTTGAGCCAGAGCGGAGGATTTAAGTAAATGAATTAATAATTAAGTAAATAGATAAGGTAGGAGGAGCAAACACTTTTGTTTGATGTTAGGTCGCTACGCTGCTATAGGAATCGAGGCAATCCTGCGAGTTGAGAATGAGGCGTGGAGATGCAAGAACGGCACAAGTGTCCTGTGTGATTAATGTCGACTCACCGACATCCGGGTTCCGGCCCGCAAGGTCGCGCGCGCCGGGCACATGTGGGAACGCGGCGACGTCTGGTGTTCGAACCTCGGTATTCAGTAGAGAGCGTCATATCTACACCTCTCTCTATTGATCTCCAAATACGGACTAAAGAAATAATATTGTCTTTAATAGCTTGTGTTGGTTTCGTAGCTGTGTTTGTTTTGTTTATCTTGTTTGATTTGCTTGGACAGGTTTGATTGGTCTGCTTACTTGATCCGGTTGCGTGGATTGGTTTAGTTGGTCTGGTTACTTGGACTCCTTTGGTTTGGTTTGGTTTGGTTTGGTTTGGTTAGGTTAGGTTAGTTGATGTTGCTTAGGTTTGTTTAACTGATTTGGTTGCTTGCTGTGTTAGTTTATTTGGGCCGTTGCTTATTTTCTTTATTTCTTAGTCTGGTCACTTGTTTTGGTCGAGTTTGTCGCTTTAGTTCCTGTTTAGTTATTTTGGTTGCTTGTTTTACTTTGGTTGATTCAATTGCTTTGAAAATTTTACTTTAAATGGTACGGTTCCTCGGATAGGTTTTCTTTGACTGGTTCGGTTGCTTGGATTGTTTTTATTCCAGCTATTTATGTTTGGTTGATCTGTTTGTTTGCATTGGCTTCTTTGGCTCGTCCGACTGCTTAGATTTTTTGGTTGGTTCGGTTGTTTAAAATGTTTCTTTTTTTTTTTTTTGTTTACATGCACTGTTTTCTTGGTTGGTTTCATTGTTTAATTTTTTTTCTTGTTGATTCGGTTTTTTTGCGTTGTCTTTTTTGGCTGGTTTGGTTCCTTGGGTGTATTATTTTATTGGTTCGGTTGCTTGGATTGTATTATTTTATTGGTTCGGTTGCTTGGATAGTCTCTTTTTGCTTGAGTTGAGTTTAGTTTGGTTTGGTTTGGTTTGGTTTGGTTTGCTTTGCTTTGCTTTGGTCGCTTAGATTCTTTCTTTGCTAGGTCGTTTGTTTTGGTGAATAATTTTGCTAGGTATTTTGCTAGGTTCAATATCGAGGATTATTTTTTTCGGTTGGTTCGATTGTCAGGATTGATTCATTTATTTGTATCGATTGCTTGTACTTTTTTTTTGGTCCGTTGGTCGGTCGTTCGGTCGGTTGGGTCGGTTGCTTGGTTTTTTTTTTTTTTTTTTTGGTTGTTTGGGTTTAGTTGGTATTTTTTCTCTGATTGGTCAGTTTCTTAGTTTAGTTTGATTAATCTTATTGGTTCGATTTGTTCGATTTTTTAGGTTTCTTAGACTAGTTTGCTTGGCATTCTCCAGATTTTATATTGATATTTTGTCCCTCGAACTTTCCGTGCCTCTGAATTAATACCTCTGAAGTCGAGAAACAGAAGAGAATTAGTATGGATATAGCAGAAAAAGGATGGTTAGATGGAGAAGATTCCACGAAATTCCATATCAAAGGCTGCTGCTTCCTGCTTCCTTTTAGATCAAAATGTCTTACCCAATTCCCATCACATCTGATGATGCTTTTTTTGAAATTGTGAAACACTGTTACTATGTTTCATAAAAAGGGATGTCGACTCGTTTTCCTTTCTAATCTTCTGTGAGTTATGCTTACACAAACACGTCTTATTTTATAGTATGGTTCTCTTTACTTCATAACCTAATGGTGAAACAATCATTTTTATCTTATTACTTCACATGATAATGGATTATAGTGATTTTCTAATTATCAGGTTGAATTTTCGTTTGCCAACCTTGTTTCAAATTTCGGTACTGGCAAATACTACAACTGGCAGTTGACACTTAGGTTGACAACATCGTTTGCTTTTGAAGGAGCTGTTAATGTTCATGAATGAAAGTAACTAGCAATTGTTATTTTAATGTAACGTAATTGCTAATTAATTATATTAATATTAATAAACAATGCAGCAAGAGTTAATAAATAAATAGCATATATTTTAAAGCAGTATTCATTTTTTGGACTTCGTACTAATCATTTCACGTCAAAATACATTCTGAGGTTAGGTCTGACGAATTGTAAACTGTTTAGTCAAACCAACGAATTTTATGTTGCTAGACAAAATTAAGTGTAATATTAAATCAATGACAAATATATACATATTATTATTATTATTATTATTATTATTATTATTATTATTATCATTATTATTATCATTATTATTATCATCATTATTATTATTATCATCATTATTATTATTGTCATTATTATCATTATTATCATTATTATTATTATTATTATTATTATTATTGTGATTTTATCTGCTTTGATGATATCTGGTAACAGTTGGCAATATTGAAAAGAGGCCATATTAGCTTTTTAGAAAATAACCTTACGTAACCCCATTATAAGATAAGCCTGTTTTGTTGGTCCAGATACCATAGTTCAAGAAAATTGTCTATAAATGATAATGACATAATTCGTAATATGATAAACGAAGTCTGCTGTTGTAAAATGAGTTAAACATAAGGATTAAAAACTATATCATCTTCGTAACACTGCTTTCTTGTAATGAATTAGGTTTTTGACACCTTTTCCATGGAAGTCCTTGAACATAACACACCCACACACTAGCCACCACCCCCAGACGTTTAAAATTCGCTGTTTCATTTAACATTTAATAGGGTCCACTAACGTAATTTTATGCCGTCATGACGGAGCTATAATGCACCATTAGACACAGGCTGGACTAACCCCTTAATTTTTCTATAACAATGCATTTCCCATAGGAGATATTGTTTCTTTAGCAGCACTTAATTGATGCCTGTCAGATACAGGAGGGTGTGTCCCAAAAACAAACAAAAGCCGGGGGAGGAACGCAGGTTAATGCCGTCAAACCCCACCATCATTAATTTTAAATTAGTTATGAAAGACTTAAGAAAGATGATCAGACTTGAAGAAGGTTAGTCCATCAGATATGATACTAGGAACTAATATTCAGGGAACGCTGACCTCTACTTTATTCCAGTTTCGAATTTTAGTTCAAGAGACTTCAGTAGAATATAGCTAATATGCTAAGTATAGTGATTTTTGTTTTATTGGGTTATTTTACGACGCTGTATCAACATCTAGGTTATTTAGCGTCTGAATGAAATGAAGGTGATAATGCCGGTGAAATGAGTCCGGGGTCCAGCACCGAAAGTTACCCAGCATTTGCTCGTATTGGGTTGAGGGAAAACCCCGGAAAAAACGTCAACCAGGTAACTTGCCCCGACTGGGATTCGAGCCCGGGCCACCTGGTTTCGCGGCCAGACGCGCTGACCGTTACTTCACAGCTGTGGACAAAAAGTATAGTGAGAATCATATAAGAACAGTTCCTAAACAGTAAATATTGCAGTTTTGTCAATGTTGCCAACTGTTACTAGATATCATACGATCCTTCGTACTAAATGACTTATTTACTTACCGTACTTTATGTTGGAAGGTTATTCTAAATAATTCAATGATTTTTAACATATTTTCATAGGCAAACTATACGAAAAAGGGATCACCATGTCAAGTATTCTGTCTGGCAATACGAAATCCATTGGTTTGACTAAACAATTGACTCACGAGACCTAACCTAAAAATGAATTTTGTTTGACCACATGAAATTATTAGTACTAACTCCGAAAACTTACCTGACTATAGTCTTGAATTATAACCACAACGCAACAGAGAAAATAACTATTATGTATTAATATTAATACTGATATTAATTAATTATTAGTATGTTCAAAATTCACTAGTTTCCAGTAACAGGCTCAGAAATCTAGTACAATTTCAATTTCATGGAACTCCAGTACCGACAAATATTGTCTATATTTGTCTCATCTGCCAACATACTAGTTGCAAAATCACTACCATTTGTAGTATTTGTCAGTATCGAAATTCGAAACGAAGTCAGCAAAAGAAAATTCAACCTGCAAGCTAGAAAATCACCACAATCCACTAGCATATGTAGTAATGGGGGAAAAATGGTTACATTTCACCCTAAGGATATGAAGGAAGCTGACCCGAACTATATCTACGTAAATGAAATAGTTTAGCCAGTAAGACAAAATTAAATAAGATGCAAATAAAATACACAGTACGCATAAACGACTTTTACACACTTTGAAGGATGACAGAACACACCGAAATAAACAATTGCAGACAGAAAGTAAGGGTCGAAAACGCTTAGTTATTTCTCGAAAGGCCTAAATTCTTTGATGCTACAACGCCTGAATTCATCATTTGTGCGATTTTGGTTTCCCTAATGCAGGAGAGCAGAAGACTCTCATAATTCTGGTGTCTGTTTGTTTGGACGTGCCGTTCAGTCTCATAACTCACTAAAGAGCAGTAATTGCGCCTGCTTATATTTTTCAAGTACAACACGTGTTTTACCCGTTATCCCAGAACACTGTTTCCAGGTTTTCTCCAGTTTGAAGATGGAATTTTTTGGCGATTCCACCAATCCCTTCGAAACAGATGCACTCTTGGTTTCAATGTTGAAAATGGAAAAGTTGAGCCATAGTTCTTATGATTATTGAATACTTTCATACTAGTACACATTGTGCATTGTTTCCTCGACGACTAGCATTAACCTACACAGTGCAAAGAGCATGAGAAAGATTAATTTGAAAATAGTAACTGAATTGTAACAAATGCCTATTAACAGCTTATTTTGTACAGGGACATCATTTTATTTTTATTCCAAATTTTATTGTGCCTGAGTTTTTTAATGTACTTCACTCCCACCCCCTCTACTAGTAAACTTCCAACAGTTCTCCACACAGAACCAAAGTCAAAGTCGCCTTACGGTCATAGTAAACACAAACACTACTGAGTGAGTGAGTATAGTACGCTCCAGAAATATGTTAGCTTTCAATATTGAATTATATTCTCGCACAGGTACTGCCTATGTCTCATCGCGGTTTCCCCCACCCGTTTCTGATCGTCCCTCTGTAAATGCTAGTGGCTGGGCTGTCTTAGCTCTTTTCTGAAAACATTAATTTCTGTTAGGAATTAGACGTCTACATAATATTGTACAACTGTTTAAAATAACTTAAATAAAAGAGCCTTGTTAATTAATTAACTGCCATGTGATTTCCCCCATTTCTACGACCCGACAAAACCACTTGGACGGACAGTAAATAGCATGTCGGATCGGGCAGAAGTGAAGATTGAATTTACAGTACGTAAGAACTCTTTTATAGAGTAGGTACAGAATCATTTCAACTTGAGTTACTAGTACGAAGGACGAAACTGGTAATTGAAATTAGGTACAATAGTCTATAGTGCGTAATATGCAAAGAAGAACTGAAGCCTGTATGAAATGAACGGCCACCATTTTAAAAATATTGTGTTTAAATATCTATATTATGATTATTTTTTAATTTAACTTCATTCTCTATATTGTACGCTAATGTACTATAGACAGTATAATGTACACTGCATAATGAATACGTCCGAATGGACAGCTCAGTTCGTGAGTAAAAACACTTATTGTTAATACAGTACTCTATTCTGATTACATAAAAACCTAATGAAAATTATCAAACTCAAAATCGCGATATTTCCTAGTTTATGTAAATGGATGAAGTAATTTTCTTCCCTCCTGTACCTAGTAAAGTGATTTATTTGTATTTTACGCCAGTATCATCGAACTCCAGTCGTGAAAGGGTGCAACAAACGGTGTTTCCAGTTCTCAACCGTTAATCCAAAGGTATAGCCAAGTTAATATTAGAAATGTTAGTAAAAATAAAATGATGTCCCTGTATTTTAGCGCCTATATAAAGGCGTCTATTTCAATAATTTTACTGTTTTTTTGCCAGTCTATTTTTCAGTTTTTAGTGTCTACAAGTCGCAGCTTTAACAGTCACTCGTCCAATTACAAAGAAATGCAAACATTTGGAAAAGGACGACCTGTAAATATGACCTGGAAGGAAACTTTAAACAAATCAGACGCTGTATTAGTTACAAGCATATATATATAGGCCTACTCGAGTATTTTCAATACTTTCGTGGCACAGGCCCCTGGCCTTCCATTACCCGCTGCGTTACAGTGTATGGTTCATTGCAACTGACACAAAGTCAGATTTGCTGTATCGTTTTTATGGTTTAAGGCTCTGCGGATCACCCTGTGGCCACACAAATTACAGGTGTCTGTATCTGTGCACAGTGGGACTGAATGCAGAGCGACGTGTGATGTAATTTCATCTGTCAGCATGGCTTAACTATCTCGTTACTCCGCGGTGTGCATACAGTGTGACGTATGTATCAAATAATTCCGTTTCAATTCAGCTGTCATCATCTCCAGAGCAATACAAGGATTAGATCTCTAGGGCCTGTTCCAAGACTTACCACGTCGTTATGATATCTGTCCCTAGGGCTTACAGGTAAGTGCTTTTTTAACCTATGGCAGGTTTTGTTTTTGAACAAGATCTCCATTTCGATCAGATGATTTAGTTACAGCTGCTGTGGTGGTATGGATTGAAAGTGGAAGGGGGGGGGGGAGTCGGATAACTACGCGCAATTAGACCATGACGATAAACAGCCGGTAAGTTTTTTGGAGTGTTCTCGAGATTCTATGTTCTACTTTCCTTTCCAAGGAAGTCAAGCAATAGTTATTTATGGTACTTGTGAGGTAAGTGCATCTTTATTGCACGAGTGGAAAGATTTGAGCACGAGGCGTCAGCCGAGTGCTTAAATTACACGAGTGCAATAAAGATCACGCTCACAAGTACCATACGTAATTTTATCCATGACCATAACGAAAAATTATGTTTTATAAAAGAAAATATGTTGAAAATAAGTCCTCATGTAATCACATACCATGGCATGGATTTTAGAATGAATACGTTACTAGGTAGGTCATGATGTAGGAGGCCATGATTAGTAAAGAATGGTATCTAAGGCGTTGGATAAATAACAAATTATAATTAATTATATAATTTTAATATATATTTTTTCACTTTAAACGTGTATTTTTGTCTTTCTGAAGTTTCAGGGATTATTTAGAAGTGTTCACGGAACTAATGTGATTAAAATAATTTCATATTTTACTTCTGTAAACTTAAGAGGAATATTAAAACTTAATTAATCATCGTGTCTATTTAGCTCAGTTGGCTAACGCGTGTTGTTTTAAAATCCTATAAACCCAACTTCGCAGGTTCAAGTCTCCTCGCATCCCAAAAGGTAAATTATTACAAAATTTTAAAAAGATGCATATTAGATATGGATGTAATGTATAAATTACGACGTAGCAGATAGAGAAAAGAGAAGGAGATTGAGTGTATGTATATTTAAGAAATGGTAATAAAGAAGTAGAGGTAGTGACATCTAGTAACTAATATATTAACTTCTTGAATAATAGTTCAATGGAAAAGTATACGTGTGTGCCCGGGTACTAGGAAAATACTAATGAACTGTGAGATAAAGTTCAAACTGTGAGGTAAAGTCTTTATCTCACTAGTGAAATAAAGTAATGTTGAATATTATTAAACCTTGTCGGACCGTAAAGAAAACAACTATCGCAATGTCCATATTTTTATGCTCGACCATGCCGAAATGTAGTAATTATACACCTGGTAGCAGCCCTTTAATGCACCTCATTAAAGTACACCTATTCATTAAAGTTCAGGTGTTCCACCAATCAGAAAACACCATTGTAGCAATATGAAAGCGCAAGTATCGATTATTCTCGGATATGCAATCGAAAGACAACTAGCGAAACGTCACGGAGGCTGGAAATCCAATACTGTCGCAGAAGGTTATGTTCTGTTACTATAATATTTAGAGTTAATTTTAAATAATATTCAAATAAATTCAATTTGTCATCTCGTTTTTCAATGTCTAAATCAATTTCAAGATTATAGGCCTATCAAGATTAATGTTTATTTTACTCTCTAGATTATATCAAGGTCAATAACATTTGTTTCTCGGAAACATCAATACTTTCGCGTCTGCGCACATCTCACAATTTACGAGATATTGCACTAGGTCAGTTCCGCTCCCCAGTCAGATAAGAATAACATGAATACTTATGAATAATTTCAAGTTAGAAATATAGTCGAGCATAGAAAGTCGTATGAAACTTGCCTATAATGGTAATTAAGACGCTCGTACGAAAATTATGAAACTCGCTTGCGCTTGTTGCATAAACATACTCGCGTCTTAATTACTACCATTAAAGGCTCGTTCCATAATGTACTATTATATATTGTATATAAAGCATGATCAGTGGTGAAATTCAAGAAGTTTAACAACCAGTTCTCTCATGTGTACCTATGTTAAACATATACGGAATATGTCCATGGTAATTGCAAATATTACCTAGAATTAATTTAACAACCAGTTCGTCCGAACCGGTGCGAACCGGCCGAATATCACCACTGGGTACGATGAACATGTAGGCCTATTTTATTTTCAATTTTTAAGTGCAGGTCTATACCGACGTAAAATTTTAATTTTGTAAACTATTCAAACTGGAGACTAAAAATTTGTACATTTATCGTGTTACACATAAACAGTATCTGTACGAAGCTTCGTCTAATTTATTGAGAAATATATTAATTATTGACATTTTTGTATATTTAAATGGAATTTTGAAAAATCACTACCCTTCCCCATAAATTTCATTATTTTGTCTGAAATTTTGTCTATACACCTGTCACACTTTCAAAAATAAAACGTGCTATCAAGAGTTTCCATTCGAATTACTCAAGAATTAGATAAAAGAAAAGTAATGTAGTATAGCATAAACATTTAAAAAATGCAAATAAGTCATATAAAAAAATAAAATGTGAGAATCAAAGGAATTCTTCATAGCAAATGTTAAACATTTATTCAAGAACATCTACCAAAAACCATGCACCTACTACAACATTTGTCGAAGAGTAGTATTCTTAATAGAGGAAAATATACAAAAAATTTAAACCGAGAAAAATGAGTTTAAAAGTTTGGAACTATTTATATAGATGAAAGTAAACACATGCAGTTTCTTATAACTCTAACAGGGGACTGAACAGCTCTATGGGTATGAAAATTAATGGAGGGCTATTTTGGACTTTAAGCAATTTGTCGATAATAAAAAGAGAAAATTGTAATTTTCGAACAAAAGTGACAAAATTTAACCTCGATGTATTCTTAAATATAACACTCAATTATATATTAGTAAAGAAGAACGGTAAATTCAATTTAAATACCGTAACTCAGTATTGTAAATATTTACACCTTTTAATGGGTTAATTTATTAACGGCAGCTTCTCCCCAGCGAATAGGGATTATAAAGAATAGACACTTCGCGTCGGTACCTTTGATGTAGCCGGACTGATTTCAATGACCTTCAAGCCAGCTAAAGCGTGAGATTCTGCTTTCTCCCTAGAGTTGGCGCTGACATCACACCAGCTAGCAGTCGACACAGCGGAAATATAACACATAATTAATACATCTAGGTACATTATGTACTCAAATAAAATAAATTGGATCCATAAAATAATAAATCCGTCATTAACTGTAATGTCCAGACTCTAGATTTCCTTTATAATGAGAATTGAGACGTTGACCCCAACAACAATTAAAATATGTAATGATTTGATAGCGCTGAAAATGGAAAAACAAAACTCTTACGAGAAGTAAAACCATATACCTATATTATATTATATACAAATATTAAGCGAATTCGATACTTAATTTTATAATGTATTATATTATTTTATAATATAATTTATTATATCTGAAATATAAAATATTATTATTACAACTAGTTTGTCATTGAGAAATAAGGGAAAGCTGTTAACTTGAATTTATTTGAAGCTAAGCGTTACTGAATTATGCAATAAGGTAGGCGATGTTTGGATCCTGTGTCTCAACTCTATTCTCAATTATTATCTTAGTGTATGCTCGATTACACTAACCTCTAGCGCTTGAAAGTGGAACTAAATGCTGGCGCACAGAGAAACAAAACACAGGAAAATTCGCTCAGTGTCCATTCTTTATAATCCCTATTCGCTGTTCTCCCTTTGTAAAAGAGAACTATTGTTCCTTGACCGAATAAGCTAAGACAAAAGTCCTAAATAACCCTTAAATTGCCAAAACTTCATTTCTCACACTAATTTATTAAACCGTGTCGGACTGTAAAGAAAACAACTATCGCAATGTCCATATTTTATATGTTGTGCAATATTATTATTATTAATCTAATGCTCCAGACTGTTGGAACTCAGCCATCAGTGTTCTAGCCTCCCAATATATTTGTCCATTCGTCCCGTTCCAGAATTTGTGAAGCGCAGTACATTTCCTAAGATGGTCGCAGTTCATGATGGCACTTCTTCTGCACAGCATACAGTTTGGTGAATCAAGAATGTTGAAGCGATGGAGGTGTTTAGCCAAGTAGTCGTGTCCTGTAGTCAGGCGGAATGCTGCTACAATTTCACTTCGGGAAGTTTCCGGAATGGTGTTTTTTTTTTCCGTTGCCAATTTCGCCCACATCTTCCCTTGGCTAATTATCTATATATATATATAATTTGAACTGGTAATGGAAATTATGGGAAAACGGCTGAACGGATTTTAAAAAATGACCCCTTATTTTGAAGTCTGAGACCCAAAGTTTTTCATAAAAATAGTAGTTTTCAGTGAAATGTCAATTTTTCTACATCATTTTCCTATTTTCCGAAATCCATCTGTCGTCAGTTTTGAGAAATGTGGCTTTTCAGAATAAAACAAAACACTACAATAAACAATATCACACGAAGGCTACGACCTGCAGGATTGCCGAAATATTTGGAGTTCAGATGGCTCAGATTCTCTGACATCATAACGTCAATATGTCGATCTTCATTTGTGTAACTTTTTCAGAACGTTTCTGTAAAATTGGTTATTAAAAACTTCAAAGTCCTCTTGCTTCAAGACTTACTAAATAGTAATATCCGTTACAAGAGCGGTATGTTGACGTTTTCATGTTCGAGAAAAAGATTGAAAAAGCGAAACGTAGTTGAGCTTTTTTAATTTCCGAGAACATGAAAACAAACATACCGCTCGTGTATCGTACATTATTTTGTGCGAAGATCGTTTATTACATACCTGAAAGACGAATTTCTAATTAGTTGCAATGAAATCTCCATCATGGTTTCTGTTCAATGACGGTAACTTTGGAAAACAAATATATCTATCTTCAACATTGTTCCTATAAAATATTTTCTGTGTTTACTATACTCCAGCAGGCCATGATATACGTCTATCTTTTTTTCCCCCCAGTCTATAAATGCGAACTTAAAACAAACGGTAAGGTTATGTAACGAGTTATTTTTCATTTTAATACTTTAAGAAAATTATTTATTTCTGCACATTGAAATTATAACAAAATTATTTATTTCTGCACATTAAAATTAATTGTCACATTTGTGCAGTTATTCAGAGTCACTGGAGCACCACCACCAGTTTTTTTTTTCTATTGTGAAACTTTTTTGCATGAATATTGATTTTCCAGTTTCCGTCGAAGTTGAAGCATTAGCACTATAGATGGCAGCATTTGATAAACCCTCCGTCTGGCAGGAAGTCTATGCACTGGAGACTGTGGTTGCAGTTTTGTGAATCCTAGTACCAATGTTGCTTTTGTCGTGCAAAATCTTTTCGACACTCTTTATTTTATTGTAGATAGAATCTTGGACGTATCCCTCTGCCACCGTCGAAGACTTCCAACCACCATGCCGTTTCAAAGCAAGGATGTCGGCTCCTGTATTTGCTAATAAAGTAGCTGATGTTCTTCTGAATGCATGTCCCGTGTATGAATCTGGATCATTTAAGTTTAAAAACTTTGCAATATTTGAAGGCACTCGACCAATAGTGTTCATTTCGACAACTTGGTTCGTACATTTCCCATTAGAAAATCGATGGAAGAATCTACGTGATGCAGAATTTATTGGTCGGAGATTTACATATTTTCGAAAAATTTCCAAAAAATGAACTTCTTCATCGGGTTTGTCAATGATTGTAAACGTTCGGGAAATTTTTGTCTTTGTATTGGGAATATTCACAACAATGACTGAACCCCTGTCTTCAATGTCATCAATAGTCAAATTTGTAATCTCATTCCTCCGACAAGCACCAGCTCTTCCCATTATAACTACTTTCATCATCAAGTAAGTGTCATCAGGAGCTTCAATTAAAAATTTAATCATGTCCTCTCTGTCGAAAACTTTAGATTTTTTTGGCATTTGCCCAACGTTTTTCTTCTTTAAAAAATTCACCAAACTAGAAAATTGTCCAATATTGATGCCATACTTCAAATTTATCATAGTTTTTAACACTGAATATTCTGACCACAGACTATTAGCAGATTTCAAAGTTGTGGTCCTTTTCACGAAATAAGCAAGCATTGTGTTTTCATTAATTTCTCTTTCTTTCCCTTCAAACCAATTTGTGAATATATTATAGGCTCTTTCATACCTTGCTCTGGATTTGTCGGGAACCAGAGAAGCACAGCCTTGTTCCCAAGCCTCTTCAACATCAAGATCCACATCTCCTTCGTTCAAAGTAGCCGCCATGATGAGTCTGGAATCCTATTGATTTTTTCACTGCTTCCTTAATGTTACTTGCATTACAAATGCAGTAACGTTTGTGCGAGATCGTGCGTATTTGCTTGCTTTCCGCACAAAACCAATACGCGGTAAGTGTGAAATACCACATTCAGTATTCCCAACGTAACACACATAGGCTAACAATTTCCCTCTTCTTACCGCTTAAGCGCCATATTCATTTTACTGCTTTAGGCTTTTAACATATTATTTTTAAGACGTTTAACATAGTAATAATTATAATTTGGAAACTTACCACTGCAATTTAACCTAAATTGCACTGTTAATTATTGTTTTTAAATATTTCAAAAATTAAGTAAAGTCTACTACTCCACGAAACTTATTGCATTCCTGATACAAGTAACATTAAGGAAGCCATGAAAAAATCAACAAGATTCCAGATGCCGATGTTATTACTGCAATATGTTATATAAATAATATTGTTAAAATATTAAAATGAAAAATAAATCATTACATAACCTTACCGTTTGTTTTAAGTTCGCATTTATAGACTGGGGGAAAAAAAGACAGACGTATATCACGGTCTGCTGGAGTATAGTAAACACAGAAAACATTTTAAAGCAACAATGCTGAAGAAAAATATTTTGGTTTTCCGAAGTTGCCGTCATTAAACAGAAACCAACATGGAGATTTCATTGCAACTAATTAGAAATTCGTCTTTCAGGTATGTAATAAACGATCTTCGCACAAAATAATGTACGATACACGAGCAGTATGTTTGTTTTCATGTTCTCGGAAATTAAAAAAGCTCAACTACGTTTCGCTTTTTCAAGGGAAATTGTTATGTGTGTTACGTTGGGAATGCTGAATGTGGTATTTCACACTTACCGCGTATTGGTATTGTGCGGAAAGCAAGCAAATACGCACTATCTCGCACAAAAGAATTTACAGGTCAGATTCTCTGGTGTGTAATTTTCTGAGTACGGCTGTCTGTGTATTGGATATTAAAAACTACAAAACTTAAGAATGTTTGCTGACATTATTACCATTAAATATGAAATATTATTATAGTGAATATCATGATGTGAGTATTTGTCACTTATTATACAGATTAATGCTTTATTGATGATATGAAAGTCAAACCTTTTGGGGTTATATAAGTAGACGTATAGAATATCTGAAGTTAGATCTTCATTTCTATAATATTTACTGAGTGACGGCTATATAGTAGTCTATACAAAACTTACGGAAGATAACAATATTGTTATTAAAAATTAAATATTTTATAGTTATTAATCAAATGGTATGGGTATTTTCTATATAATTAATGACGGTGTGGTGTAGATATTTAAAGCTGAAAGTTAGAATTTATAAAACAGTTATGCTACCGCTTATTCTTTATGGTTTTGAAATTTGGACTCTCACTTTGAGAGAGGAGTAGAGATTAAGCAGGATAAAATGATTCTACCCTCTACATTTCGAAGTAGTTCAGGACACATGCAGCAGCTATACAAGACGCTATGTCTATTGTTGGAAAGCATGGCAAACCTGATATTTTCTTAACTTTTACCTACAATCCGCAATGATCTGAAATAGCTACTGCTTCACTCCCACATGAAAAATCGACTGATCGTCCTGACATTGTTACTTGCGTTTTCGCATTGAAACTCAAGAACTGAAGATGGATAGGTTGAATAAAAAGTATTTAGCATAAAGAAAACATTCAGAGAGGTATTTTCCATTATTATGGAAGCAAATAACTTCCAAAATGTCTGGTATTCTTCATTGGAAATAAATTTGAATTTCTAATGATCTTAGTTTGCAGCATATGCTGCACAAGCCACTAGTACAGGCTAATATATATTTATATTATAGTAATGTGAAATTTTTATTTTCCTACCAATTTTTTTCTATTGTCTATTAAAATTATAGCATATAGCCTATTAACCTGTTGTATCCTATAGGATACATTGCCAATTTAAGGATTAAAAACATTATGTCTAAGAGATAACTGTTGCTTTCCAAGTAAACTGGAAAATGTGCCACCATACAGCAACATGGCAATCACTGTGTAGCAACTTCTAATCATAACCTACAAAACTGTTCAGTATTGTGAGAGTTCATATCTGCACGTTCGTGAAACATATAGTCTATAATCACCAGAGACCGGAAGTTTAGGCATTATGAATCATTAAAATAGGCAGGCAAAAAGGCATCATAAATAGCTAAAATAGGCAGGCAAAAAGGCATTATAAATAGCTAAAATATGCATTAAAAGGCAATTACAAAAACCTTGCACTAGACCCACAACCTTGCACTTTCCACAAAGGAATTTCGGCAGCAAGAAAAGCTTTACGCAAGTCGAATGCAAATTGAGATTTTCAACTCGATGTTGCAATTATTACTGTTGGAAGCAAAGAAATCTTCTCCCCAGTAGCCTTGGAAAGTGCATTTTTGTGTTTGGTTGTACTGATATGTTGCGATATGAAATATTTAGCTAGCTATAGCAACGTCGCAATGAAAACTGAAAGAAAAATAACCGTTAAAAATAACGTTAGACCCGCACTCATTTTTGCCTTGTCAAATAAACACAAGCGATAATTAAAACGCTTACTATCATACATTTTTTCACGGCAGCACTCATTGTTGCAAAGAGAACATGAACTGACTGAAAGACAATAAAATACATTCGGTGAAGTCACTTTCATTGTAGTGGTTATAGAAATAAATTAAAATATACCTGTAGGCAATTTTTAATAATAAATTAATAAATAATAGATAAATAATCAAATAAAGGCAAAAAAAGCATTTATTTTGTAAATTAGATATTTATATTTAAAAAAAAGCAGACTAGGGGCAACATAAAACTGTGACGTTTCAATCACAAAGATATAACATACAGATTTACTTTCAAAATGAAGATAGATTTAACACATTTAAAAAGGCATTCTGCCAAAGTTCCGGTATCTGTAAATCACTTTATAGAGTTTTGTTTAAATAAAATGAGCGATTCAGAGTGTAATCCTAGGGATGGTCCGTTGAAGAAAATGAAGAAGAGCGAAAGGAACTGTGAAATGAATATAACAATTGTTCATAATTCACAACAAATCAACATAGTACCCCAAAGAACTACTAGTGAACATTTTTTGGCGTAAATATATCCATATCGAAGGTTCACTAGAGAAGTCTGGGTGACGGAACCGGGTAACGGAATCAGAGAAATGAAAGCATAAATTTTATACGTGACATACCAGATGCTTCGTAATTTTCCACGCGGTCCGTCTCACTCCATTCTCTGTCTCATTGCTGGATAAGATCTTGTTGTCTGCCGGGCGACTAACCCTCTCCCGGTTCTGCAACTGCTCACAACGTGAATTTAAATTCTATTGAAAATTGAAAACCTTGCAGTAATTTATTTACATATTACAGTATCTCATTAAAATGCACACTACCTGTACTTGCTCATGCTGGTTTCAATTCAAAGCGTCTATTATAGAAAAAGTTTCTTTGTCTACATAAAGTTAATAATTAGGGGACTAATTAAATTTAAAGTTTGAGCAAACGATTTCGCACTGGTCTTTGAAAATAAATATAGGGACACAGATAAATAGCCTACTCTGCCAGCCGCTTCGTCCCTATTTAACGGATTGATTAATCAATCAATCGCATTAACTGACAGATTGTATTGATTGATGGATTGTATTGATGACTGGATTGGACTGACTGATTGATTGATTAATCGGATTGACTGGCGGGTTTTATCGACTGATGGACTGGACTGATTGATGAATTGGATTAACTCATGGATTGTATTGATTGATGGATTGGATTGATCATGGATTGAAATGATTGATTTATGGATTGGATTGATTGATCGACTGTATTGATTGATGGATTCGATTGACTAACGGATTGTATTGATTGATGGATTGGATTGACTGACGGATTGTATTGATTGATGGACTGGATTGACTGACGGATTGTATTGATATGTGGATTGGATTGACTGACGGATTGTATTGATTGATGGATTGGATTGACTGACGGATTGTATTGATTGATGGACTGGATTGGCTCATGGATTGGATTGACTCATGGATTGGGTTGACTCATGGATTGTATTTATTGATGGATTGGATTGACTGAAGAATTGTATTGATTGATGGATTGGTTTGATTCATGGATTGAATTGATTGATTTATGGATTGTATTGATTGACCGATTGTATTGATTGATGGATTGAATTGATTGACGGATTGTATTTATTGATGGATTGGATTGACTGATGGATTGGATTGATATGTGGGTTGGATTGACTGATATATTGGATTGACTGATGAATTTTATTGATTGTTTTTGCTTGATTGATTAATAAACTGATTGATTGATTGACTGATTGGGTTGTAATTCGCTCAGCTATGTCAAACGTATTAGACATCACGGAAAGCGAAGCGTAAGAAGAAAAGTTTGTGTGTACGTACGTGTAGGTGTATGTATGTATGTACAGGGACATCATTTTATTTTTACTAACATTTTTAATATTAACCTGGCTATACCTTTCTATTAACGACTGAAACAGGAAACACCGTTTGCTACCCTTTTCACGACGGAGTTCGATGATACTGGCGTAAAATACAAATCACTTTACTAGGTATAGGAGGGAAGAAAAGTGGTTCATCCATTTATGTAAACTAGGAAATATCGCAATTTTGAGTTTGATAATTTTCATTAGGTTTTTGTTTAATCAAAATATAGTACTGTATTAACACTTTACACACGAATTGAGCTATCCATTCGGAAGTATTAATTATGCAGTGTATATTGTACTGTTACAGCACATTAGCGTACTATATAGAGAATGAAGTTAAATTGAAAAATAATTATAATATGGATATTTAAACACATTTTAGAAAATGGTGGCCGTTCATTTCGATACAGGCTTCAGTTCTTTTGTGCATATTATCGCACTATAGACTATTGTACCTAATTCCAATTACCAGTTTCGTCCTTCGTACGAGTAGCTCATGTTGAAATAATTCTGTACCTACTCTATAAAAGAGTACCTTACGTACTGTAAATTCAATCTTCACTTCTGCCCGATCCGAAAAGATAAAATCACTCAGAAATGCTATCTACTGTCCGTTCAAGTGATTGTGTCGCAGGGTTGTAGAAAGGGGGGGGGGATCACGTGACAGTTAATTACTTAAGGAGGCCCTTTTATTTAAGTTATTTTAAACACTTGAATAATATTACGTAGACGTCCAATTCCTAACAGAAATTAATGTTTTCAGAAAAGAGCTAAGATAGCCCAGCTACTAGACTTTACAAAGGGGCGAACAGAAGCAGGTGGGGGAAACCGGGATGCGACATAGGGAAACGGCAGTACCCGTACGAAAATATGATTCAATATTGAAAGCTCTTTCGTCACTGGAAAACGCGAACATATTTCTGAAACGTACTATACTCAGTAACTCAGTACTGCTTACGCGCCCTCGGCTCTGTGTCGTGAACGGTTGGAAGTTTACTAGTAGAAGGAGTGGGAGTGAAGTACATTCCAAAACTCAGGTACAATAAAAAATTGAAGTAAAAATAAAATGATGTCCCCGTATGTATGTATGTATGTATGTATGCATGTGTGTATGTATGTATGTATGTATGTATGTATGTATGTATGTATTTAACACTCTCGCAGTGCGGCAATCTGATTAAATGATCAAAGAAAGCGACTGATTGCAGAATTACTCAGCCTGCTCTCGTGCATCGAGCGGCATGAAATATTTGAGGTGATTTCTTTATGCATTGCACAGTAATATGAAGGAGGGGAAGTCAGCACTTTCACTCTCGCATTCTCCTTTGCAGGAAGTCTTCCTGCTTGGTCCGATCTCTACCTTATTTTATAAAATAGGTAACAAATCAGTAAACAAACTACAGTATTCACAGCAGGAAGGATCAATTTCTCCCATGCTAGTGGACGAACATGAAAAAGTAAAACTGTGCACATTTTGAACGATAACATAAGTATTTTACTTAAAAAGTAATCACTATAATATACAGCTGAATAGCACGTGAGGAGAGGCCAACACTGTACAGAGCTTCCAAGTATTTCCACAGAAACTTGTGCAAGATAAAAACTAATCTTCAACCCAAGACTTTTACATGATACTGGCGGTATCACGTGAACGCCAGCTGCGAAGAAGAAAACAAAACATCATAATATTGCATTCATTGCATGTGGTGCAGAGAGAAACGCTGCCGACATATTAGCACCGAAGTTAATAAATTATTGCATCGCTATGACTAACGTGACAGTCTAATTTACGACTCTCCCGCGAAATATTTTTACGGGTGTGACAGCTTGCAAGAAACCCGAATATTCACATATGATAATGCTGTCTGGAATTCACAAGCAGGTAGCTGTAGCCTTCTCTGCCAGCCTAACTTGTACAGGGTGAGGTTAGTTTAATGTGACATCATAGCATTAAAATAACTGGATGGTTTGTTTCCAAAATCTGCTACTTCACTTTCAGTTTTTTTTTTTTTTTACAGGAAGGAGAAAAATTACCAATTAAAAATGCGTGTTTATTCTTATATTACAGATATTTTATATGTACTAAACGTATTACAATATGTCATAGTTTATCAACAATTTCTAAATTAAAATAGAAGATAGTAGGTTTTAGCCTAAAAAAAAAAAGAAAAGAGTAAATTTTGGAAAATAAATCGTGATTTTAAATATCATTTTTCAGTGACAGATAGCAGGAAAAAAATTTGACATTGGATTCAGGATGTAAGAATTATGGTATTGGGTCAAAATCGGTTTTTGAGAAAACTAGCAGAATTTGGAAAAAAAATCATTCAATTAAACGTGCAGGATCTATTAAAAGGTGATTTGGCGGAGACAAAACAATGATGGAGTAAAAAGAAAGGGAAACCTATGCATTCAAAAGAGAATCTATTCAACAATCGCTAATTCTGCGACTAATCTCACATCTATCTAAACAGATACTGGCAGTTACCAATGTTCTGGCAAAGTAAACCTACCACCTACTCTCTTATTTTCCTACCACGTCTGCCGTTTCACTTGGTTCTGATTCGTCTTTTGCGGGTGGAATATCCTGTGAATTGGCCGGTTATTCAGGAATTTTCATCAGACAAGTGAAACTAATTCGTAGATAGTAAATATAAACAAATCCGACCAATAACTTAGGACATAAGTCTATAAAAAAGGTAATGTAAGGATGTTTGTGATTTGAAGTAGGCCTGAAAGTTTATATCTTTTCATTTATGTAGGCCTATTCATATTCCCCATATATAAATTTAACAAAGAGGAGCCTTCTCGTTCACTACGTCATAATCGTTTCCTTATTCCATAAGATCTAGTCTCGAGACAACAATACAAGTGATAATGGAAACGATTAACACATCATTATGACGGCAATGAGTTGTTTGAAACTTTAATGAATATTAATACATTTCATTACAGAGAATTCGATTCATTTGGAAATTGACAATTTCTGTCTTTATACTCGCCGCATTTATTAATTACCCCATTTGTGTACGAATAATTCTTACTAAATCACAATTTACTTTAATATTTCGTTAAGTGCCATGTGATACCGAAATCACAGCGACAGCAACTGTTCTTAACACGGCTTCTCTTACATAAAGATATCACATCAAAATGAATTATTAATTTATTAATTAATACGTCATTCTAACTGTTGGAGCTGCCTATATAAAGGGATGACATCAGAGATGGCTTGTTGGTTTTTTCAGAAAATGCTGCGATGCACATAACTTCTTAAAATACAAAAGCAAACGAGAATGGATCCGCTAACATAATAAGTATAGGCTACGTATTCCATTTGATCAGTGTTGTAGTTTCATAAAATGTTGCGATGCACATAACCACTCAAAAATGAGGACAATAAGTAGACGCGGATTTTCGGTCCCTACGCCGCGACAAGACGTCTTGTCCTAGGCTTTTTTCTCTCTCTCTCTCTCTCTCTCTCTCTCTCTCTCTCTCTCTCTCTCTCTCTCTCTATGAGGGCGGGACGGGAACATCCCTATGCACCGCGACCTGAGGTCTATTATGCGCCCCTGGGATAAGTTGCAAGCCTACTGACCCTACTTACGCCGAACCGACCTAACCGCTAACACCCTGACGACCAGTCCCGCCATCCTTCCAAATCAGTGTACCATTCTACGCCAAATAGCCCACCCCACATTCCTCTCTCAAACGGTCTGAGTTGTAAGCCCTCTCTCCCGTCTCCTCAACGGTCTGAGGTGTACTCCGTCGGGAGTGGAGTAGATTTCGTCCTTGGCTTACGGAAGGAGCTAGTTTAATGAGTTCCCTGCAACTGAGGTACACCTAGGGTTCAGTATCGGGACCCAAAATTCGCTGTCTGATAATAAGTATAGATTGCGCATTCCATTTGATCAATGTTGTACTTGAAGCGTTCCTGGACCATTAATGAACACATGAAGTTCTTAAATAACGAATGCAATGCAGGTGGCATCGACGCAACCCCCGTAAGGGACAATGTAATTTCTTTTTCCTCAACTGTTACGCAGAATAACGTTCCTAGTTTAATACTGAGTCTGCCATGAGGAGAACGCCGAGATTTTGTCTCTCCCATCGACCCATTGATAAAAGTGGCGAGTAAATTCATGACAATAACTAAATTAAACTTCAGCAACAAGCGACATTGTCCGCTTTAGCACTGAGCCACCCACCAGCAGACTAGCAGAGTACGTCTGAGAATTGAGACGTATAGACAGTTACACAGTATGAACTTCCGTCTAAATCTGTTTGTAAGTTCTCACAAGGAACCCGAGCCCGTTTCCTGCGTTTACCCTTCGAATTCCGATATAAATTCCAAGCCGCGTCATAACCCAGTTTTAAAGCTCCCTGATATCGCCGCTTACACACAAAAATGGAGTTGTACTCGAGACGGCAGCGGCAATAAAATTTCTATTTTGTGTCCTGCTGCCTCTATGTGTATCGGAGGGGCCACGCCCGTGCAGTTGGGCCTCAGCATGGGGGCCCTCAACACACCGGGAGGCATCCGAGAGACCCCTTGTTATTATTTGTACCATAGCCACTAGTATCGTACACAAAAATTAAAAAAGGAAGCCTTTTGTAGCTCGTTGTCATGGCAACATGTGCATATCTTACGCAGCCACTAAGATCGTACACAAAATTAAAAGGAAGCCTTTTGTAGCTCGTTGTCATGGCAACGTGAGCATATCTTAACAGTGACTGGCGTGAATGGGTCTCACTACAGGGGGATTCATTAATTGTCACCCAATGCGCCATTTTGGGCAGATAAATATAGCGTTGGTAACACTGTTGTGGGTCCCATAACCAAATCCGGTCGACGGCTGTAAAAATTCTTCACATGTTTTAACACTGCTTGCTAGGTGGGCACGGCGTTTCGAAAACTACTCAGAGATGGTAAGTTATGCAGAGTGAAGAAAAATTCGAAACACAAACTTTGCGAGATAATTGGCTGGGTTAAGACAAATTCTAGCAACAAAATCATGTCCGGAAATGTCAGCATTCGTCGTTAAGATGGAGTCGAATTCGAAATACAATATCTCTCTGAAAGATATTCCGTGGTTAAGGTCTAACGTCAATGCAACTGCTAAAAAGACTTTCTCTTTAACGAATCAAGCAAAGAATATCTTCAGTCGTTTACAATAAACAATGAGTAGAAAAGGGAAACAAATTTCATATAAGTTACGTAAAAAATATGTATCTTCCAGTAACATTACAAAATTCACATAGACTATTCAAACTGAAATCCAGAAGCCTGAATATATGCACTGCACACTGGAGAAGCATAAATTGACGATTTCACTCAAACAATCCTGGTATTTTCCAAAAAGAGTCTGCAATAATATTTGATGAAGGATCGGTGGAGCGGAGAAAAATTCTTTCCGGCACCGGGATTCGAACCCGGGTTTTCAGCTCTACTGCTGACGCTCTATCCACTAAGCCACACCGGATTCCAATTCCGATGCCGGATTGAATCCTCTCAGTTTAAGCTCTACCTTTTAGTTTCTCTTTAGTGGCCAACCCTCATGCACTGTGTCACACATGTGTGACAGTGGCACAATGTCCAACACTATGTGCAGAGGTGCACACATTACGAGTGACTAAGTGGCCGGGATCCGACGGAATGACCGTTGTCTTAAATCACTAAGTGATAATATACGCATATCATAATATTGCGATGTACCGAAGTACATATGATATTTCCGTGCAGGAATTCTACGTTATCATATGATGAAGGATCGTAATGAGTTCACCTCTGCACATTAGTATGTTGGACACGTGCCACGGTCACACATGTGTGACACAGTGCATGAGGGTTGACCAATAAAGGGAAACTAAGAGGTGGAGCTTAAACTGAGAGGATTCAATCCGGCATCGAATTGAAATCGGGTGTGACTTAGTGGATAGATCGTCAGCAAGTAGAGCTGAAAACCCGGGTTCGAATCCCGGTGCCGGGGAGAATTTTTCTCCGCTCCACCGATCCTTCATCATATGATTACGCAGAATTCCTGCACGGAAATATATGTACTTCGGTACATCGCAATAATATAGCAATATTTGGGAAGAAGCAAATTTTCCCTCTATGCATCCTAAGGTGGGGTAATAACTTCTTCCTGGAAGTTGTGCAAATGCAACCATTTGACCCTTACGCCAGCAGCATATCAGCTTCTTTCTCAGCCCACGTGGAACGTTCCTTTGCCACATAAGCACTCCAGAATTACACTAAGTCCTTGTTCAATATAGGTTTATAAAAGTGTACAATGTGCAGCGGGCTACCTACACTCGATGTTGACGCTCTCTGGCAACTAAGGACATTTCCGAACAGGCGCTCATTAGCGTATTAAAAAAAATCTTGTCTCACCTCCATTTCTTACGATAGCAAGTTGTCGTCGAATTTTTCCGCATTCTATAAAACTCGGTTACAAGGAGAAAGACGGTGTTAAATGAAATTTTCATCAAATTATAGTGTATAAAATAACAGTAAAATAAAAATGATCTTCATTGGAAAGCTGTAAAGATTTTATTTTAGCCCTGATAAGTTACCGGTCTGTCATCTGTAAAGTTTGCTGATGACGGCGATATCTTTCTAAACACATAACCTGTCGTGGCTGAAACTAAAACAGAGCAAGCCCAGCGCGTGAAGGTGTTATTAAATTACATTATTGACCTTGTTGTCTATCTTAAGGTATTATTGTAGACCTAATAAACGTTGTTGAGATGCAATTTTCACCAACATATTAACGGACCAACGTTTTAATCAAGTAATGCTAAACTATATTATATCTACAATCCGATATGCTAAATCGGCAAATCATTAATTTAAAATTAACAATCCCCGAACAAAATTAATGAAATAAAATTCCTCAATCACATTTATCAACGTCGCCTCATGCAGGTAGTTGTATGTTCGAAGACCGGCAAGAACAGTATTGTTTGCTGAAGAGGAGACGCCTGTTTGGCAATGTGAAGTGGTTTGAACAAAACCACGAGTTACTGTACTGGGCGACACCTGCAACGCTGAGGACCCTTGACAGTGTTTGCTGTGAGGTTCGGCCTGGCTAGGCCACCCACGGCTCCGCGCCTCGCAAATCGGTGCAATTCATAACGAGAAATGAACAGGCAGTTACGATCCGACCTGCGGATAACAGACGTCTGAAGAGATTGCTAGTGGCTCTTTAACTATGGGCTTAAATTATGTTATAGAGAACAGTAAGCATATCATTTCTAACTTGGGTTAAATTATGTAGAACATACAGTACGTAATATTTATAGCACAATCTCTATAATATTGACAGTGATAATCTTCGAATAAAAGTACTGCGTATTTGCTGAAAATTATTATTATTATTATTATTATTATTATTATTATTATTATTATTATTATTATTATTATTATTAGCTTTCAAGACCAGCCACCAGCGTACATCAGAGAGTAAGAACTGAAACTCAAGGTCCAACCTGCGCTCGGGTGTTCACACGATTATTTGGTTGGGTTTTTCCCCATTTCTAATGCGAATATTACGTAATCCCATTTGATATTGATATTTGAGACTCATATCACTAAAATACCATTTCGTTATTAGCAGTGAAAAAGATAACCACAGGGGGGAGGGAGAACAGACTAACACTCGTTCGAATATTTTACATTACATGGAATTATGAATTCCAATGCACGTGCGAAATTGTGTAGGCCTACTAAATAATTTGAAGAAAAAATGGCTCTGGGGCCGGGTATCGATCCCAGGATCTTTGACTTAGCGCATCACCGCTCTACCGACTGAGTTACCCAAGAACTACGCTCAACACTGTCTCAATCCCGGGATCGATAACCGGCCCCGGAACAATTTTTACTTTGAAATTATTCGAGTCTGCTTCACAGGGAGCTTTACCTGAAAGCCACATTTGCATGTGTACTAAATAGCCTACAGTGACGGAGATTGGGGTATTTTTTCCTTCCTTTTCTATAAAATTGTTATCGTAGTTCTACCTTTTGCAATTGAAAACTTGAGGGAAATAATAATAATAATACTAATAATAATAATAATAATAATAATAAAAATAAAAATAAAAAAAAAAAATAATAATAATAATAATAATAATAATAATAATAATAATATCCTTCTGCCATTCCAAGAGCAGCCGACTAGAACGCATTGCACAGACCTAAAAGTTTAGGTACTGCTCACGCCTCACATCATACATAAAAGTAAGACGCTTGGCTAGCACCAGGATCTTCCTCGTTGTGACCCCAAGATTTTACTGTAGTTAATTCTCAGTTGCTCGATTAATTAAAAAAATTACAGCCCTATGAAGAAATATGATGATTATGATTATGATGACGATGATAATAGTAATAATAACACTAATAATAGCCTAATAATAATAATAATAATAATAATAATAATAATAATAATAATAATAATAATAATAATAATAATCTATCTATACTAATAATAAATCTGTAGCCGAAATTTTTCTAGTAATTTTCGATTTTCCAAAAATAATTGGTCCTAACATATATAATTAACCACCCTGAAACCGAAAATCGCTTTTTTGAAATTTTTGTTTGTATGTCTGTCTGTCTGTATGTATGTTTGTTACCTTTTCACGCGATAATGGCTTAACGGATTTCGATGAAAATTGGAATATAAATTAAATTCGTTTTAACTTAGATTTTAGGCTATATGACATTCAAAATGCATTATTTAAAAGGGGGGTTATAAGGGGGCCTGAATTAAATAAATCGAAATATCTCGCTTATTATTGATTTTTGTGAAAAATGTTACATAACAAACGTTTCTTTAAAAATAATTTGTGATACGTTTTATTCCTTGAAAAAGTTTGATAGGACTGATATTTAATGAGATAAATGAGTTTTAAAATTAAAATAACTGCCATCTAAGGCCGTGTAATGAATTAAAAAACAAATGACTTCGTCTATAAGGGGCCTTGGACAGCAGCAATCGAAAGCTATGAAAGATAGCCTACAGAGAATGTTTCTGTGTTTGTATGAAGTAATATCGGAAGCTAAATTAACCGATTTGTATAATTAATTATTATTTCACCATTGGAAAGTGTAGTTTCTCTAGATGGACATAATGCTATAATGTTATTACATTAACTTCTGATATAATATAATATAATATAATATAATATAATATAATATAATATGTTATATAATATAATTTAAGTTATTTGACGGGTTCAGAACCATAGTGGGCCAAGCGCCATTTACTGAATATGTAGAAAACAAGGGTTAAAATTAAGTTATTACCATAATGCAATGGAAACATAAGCAAGTAAAATAAAGTATACACATTAAATCTAAATGATATCAATCTTCATTAAACTATGGTTGCATGTAATAAAAATTAAGAAACATGTTAAAGGAATTGTCATTGCACCAAATGAGTGTCTCTGGACCAAAATGATCGCTTTTTAATTATTTGGATGCAATTTAAATTAAGTAACATATTAAACGATTTATCCTTCTATCAAACACGAATGTTCTCCGGATCAAATATCCTATTTTAATTATGTAATTACTTTATATTTATTTCTAATGGGTGCAGCGGAGCGCACGGGTACGGCTAGTAATAATAATAATAATAATAATAATAATAATAATAATAATAATAATAATAATAATAATATAACGACGTAATAAAATCAGTGTAATAAGTGACAAACAATTATTGTTTTCGAGGAAGATTATCGAAAACAGTGACAGCATGATGTAGGAAGAATTTGTTTGAATTTCCTTGGGCAGTCTGCCACGGAAAACATACTTCTATCCACCCCGTGGGAAAGCGTAACCTGGTACGACCAAGCACAAGTTGGAGAGATTCAAGTAGTCTCGAAACGAGTAAGAACATTGATCGGAGATGATGATGATAATGATGATGATGATGATAATAATAATAATAATAATAATATTGGTAATAATAATGACAATAATAATAACAATTATAAT
Source organism: Periplaneta americana (assembly GCF_040183065.1). Classification (NCBI taxonomy): domain Eukaryota; kingdom Metazoa; phylum Arthropoda; class Insecta; order Blattodea; family Blattidae; genus Periplaneta; species Periplaneta americana. The sequence goes on along the minus strand of NC_091125.1, from coordinate 98,112,894 downwards.
AGCTGACGTAATAGCTAGATGGCATGAGAATGAGGAAACTGGTTCACCGATACTAGGAATCACATGTGGTATCGCACCAGACAGTCGTCAGTCATGAAATGATTCTGAAGTTAAAGCAACTATAAATTAAAAAAATATGTAAACATCATCATCATGATCATCATCATCATCATTATTATTATCATTATTATTATTATTATTATTATTATTATTATTATTATGTATGGTTGTGAATCTTGGACTCTCACTTTGAGAGAGGAACAGAGATTAAGGGTATTTGAGAATACGGTTCTTGGGAAAATATTTGGGGCTAAGAGGGATGAAGTTACAGGAGAAATAAGAAAGGAGAAAGAAAAAAGTTACACAACGCAGAACAGCACACATTGTATTCTTCACCTGACATAATTAGAAACATTAAATCCAGACGTTTGAGATGGGCGGGGCATGTAGCACGTATGGGCGAATCCAGAAATGCATATTGAGTGTTAGTTGGGAGACCGGAGGGAAAAAGAGCTTTGGGGAGGCCGAGACGTAGATGGAAGGATAATATTAAAATGGATTTGAGGGAGGTGGGATATGATGATAGAGACTGGATTGATCTTGCACAGGATAGGGACCGATGGCGGGCTTATGTGAGGGCGGCAATGAACCTGCGGGTTCCTTAAAAGCCATTTGTAAGTACAAGTATTATTATTATTATTATTATTATTATTATCATTATTATTATTATCATCATCATCATCATTATCGATTATTACTATTATTATCATGATGTAGCTTTCAGGGAATTAGACACTGTTGACCTGTTCCAATCTCAAATCAGATGTCGAGGAGTCTCTTCAATGGTCTTCCTTGGTATCTAGTGTCTGATGGGGTGTAAGTTTTAAGTAATCTAGGCAATTATTATTATTATTATTATTATTATTATTATTATTATTATTATTATTATTATTATTCCATCGTGGAAGAAATTCTTTCCCACAGTTATTCACCATTTATACGCAACGACAGAATGGAAACTGTCCGTAGCGAAAATTTTACCACATGACTAGGCCTACGGTTCTACTAGAGAAGCGTAAATTAATTCACGTAAACTTACGCATTCAAATGGACTTTCAAGTATCCTAGTGTAGGCAAGTTATATATCAGGGGGTACAATTAAACCAGGTTTATAGGTCGAGAGGGTCATTGTTTCAGTTGGCGAGACAAAAGACTGTAGTAACAAAGAGCGCTTTTTCAAACGCTACTGTCTAGCCTGGAGGTCAATAGAGTCGTGAATGCTATTTTATTGAGCGGGAGAGTCGTCTTTACGAACAGGCCTGGTGGCCAGTGTCTCGATATGCCATAATTTTTGTTTAATATCCGAAAGCGACGTATAATTTGGTAGCTCTGTAATATTCCGTTTCTAATGGACCGCATCTCTAGATGCCCTCGTGCCATTAGTTACGAATTTATATTTCAACTGACTCTCATGACTGCAAAAGTGTCGCATGTCGCGTACTTTAATGTTGTATAAATTCAGACTTGTAGACATTAGAGTAACTTACAGTTCCATTAACGAAGTCACCTAAAATAAACAAATTTACATACTTTCAAGTCTTATTTTACCTCCATGTGAGCATCTTTACTTAAATTCAAAATTAAGCCATTCAACTAATCATGCTATAACACAGGAAATAATCTACAGAATGAAAAGATACTAATTTAACTACTAAGACCCGGAAATTCATGCTTTTTTTTTTTTTTTTTTTTTTTTTTTTTTTTTTTTTTTTTTTTGCAGGAACTTAAGTGCATAGCGTTCACCAGGAAACAGATTTCGCTGAGGTAGATGCCGTCTGCCTTCTTCTGTTACAAAACGAACGTTGACTGCCGACGAGATACTGTGTACTTTTCTTCATTAGTGTAACATGTTACTATACTAAAAGCCAGGTTATGAACCGACTAAACCGGAAGCAACGTTCTGTTTCTCTCTTTCTGAGCTCTGTTGCCACATAGTGGCGCGAGATTCAAAGCGTGTTCAGCGTTTGTCACCGATATGTTTAAAATAACTACTGTATATAGTTCTCGATGACACTATCAACAATATTAGTAATTAAAATTACTGTTTTTAAGAAAGCACGAGCTAATGACGCTGGTACAAAATGCGACTCGTAATGCACCTGGTACTGCAAATGAACTGGGAAGTTTGGCTACATTGTCTCCATGATTCCGTTGCCAGATTTTCGTTCGACATTTTCACGCGAGGTCCAATAAAAAGCTCCGTTCTCCTTTTCCCCTCCAACCCCCCACGCTCAACGTGTCATCACTGCACAGGCTACCCCTCTAACCCGCACTTTCCTTTCGCCCTCCCAACTACTTCCTGTTTGGTCGGTTCATAATCTGGTTTTTAGTATAGTCAGAGATGTACGCAATGGAGGGGAAAATGAACTGGCCACCCTGCTACCCTACTCCACTATCTTCTGGCTTAGTTGCATCACGAGTGATGGCTTATTGGTGTCACGAGTTTCAAACCTGTCTTCGGACTAAACACAAAGTAACAAACACAATCTTATGTTGCACATAACAGCGTATTTCTGCACATCTTAAAATTTCTAATAGTTTCATTATTTCAACTTCCATTCAACAAATTATTATTTCATCTCCAACATACAGTAGGCCCCTGACTATTTTACAGATTATATTCGGGTTACACTGAAATATCGTCAGTCTAATAGCTGAGTTACCACATCGATTGCAGACATTGCAATACTACACAAATGTCTCTATCGCGCGAGACGGGATCAATGCAGCCAAAGTAGGCTTTTTGTGCACAAGCCATGTAATGAAATGCGTGCTCATTGTGAATGCTCATGTTTCCTTGTCTATGTCACCGTTTGCATCAGAGTGATATGTTTAATTCACGTTTCCAATGTTAATGTAACCTCACAAGAAAATTCTTCTACCCTTTGCTGTTAAGCCACATAACTCCTAGCTTCAGATTTAATTTTCCCGTTCCTCTATCCTATCATGATTGTTGTATGCACTTTTATCATTGAAATTATACATTTTCATTGCAATCCTACAAATTGTTAGTACATATTTTACTAATTTCTCTGAAAATGTTTTCTTTCTTCCTGACTCATGTTTAATTCCCCTTTGTGTGTATGTAAGTGTGTATATATAATTTTCCTCAATGTTGTATAGTTATAATTTACCGTTTGAATTTGTAATTCTTGTAATTTGTAATATTGGTTCACTTACCACTTGCATATTCATTGAGTGTAACTTCTAAGCCTTATATTATTTTATGATTTGTTATTTAATATGTTTGCATTATTTTACTCAACTTAATGTACTTGTATGACTATATCAATTTTTTTGTGTTCTTTAAATATTAGTCTATAATCATTAACTTGTATTACTGCAAATTTTATCAGCTTCTTTTGTTTCTGTCTAAGTGGAAGAGAAGGCCTAATGGCCTTAAGTTCGCCATAATAAATAAACATTATTATTATTATTATTATTATTATTATTATTATTATTATTATTATTATTAGAGTAGTGACTTGTAGATCACAAGTTGAACACTGACGATGTTAGCCTCATTGTACATGTGAGCGCAATAATCCTCACTTGATCTGGGGATCGGACACATTTGATACCAATATCAAAATGTGCCATTTTTGCAACAAAGCTGTAAGTTATAATTTAGTGCCTTAATTTCTACTCAGTATATTAATTTCATTATGTGTAACTTTTTTATAATGCGTTTCTAGACTTGTTTGGCCCGCTTCCTGTATTCATATTTATAATGCCTTTTAGATTCAGTGTTCTTCTTTTCGTGCCTTTTTCTCATTTTTATCGCTCTTTTGGTTCCAAAATAATTTTTAGTGCTTTAACATTCCGTGTCTAGTAACGATATGAGACGTGTGAACTACAGTGTGATTTCAACACATCTGCCTTTTTTTTCTCTCTAATACGGTGTTAAAGGATTTCTATAAACTCGACTATATTCCCCACAGTACATCCGGCACTCCCAGTGATATTCCATTGTAAAGAGAGCGTTCACACCCTCTTCCTCACCCCTCCGTAGCAGTGGGGAGCAGTGATATACACCGCCTTGAATCCTCACCACTTGAAATATGCGTTAAGCTGGCTCCGATATTAAAATGTACATCCAGACAACCTGCCGACAATCCATTAGGATTTGTGGCCGTTACAGAAATTAACTTTGTAACGGTAGCTATAAATTTCTTTAAAATATTACACCGCCCTAAAAATTATTGTTTTCTTGTAAACAATAAAACGCGTTGGTCCGCTCGGACTAGGAGAATTCTGGGGTTTAACTCACGACTCTAAATTGTCTCAGTATTCTCTATTGTGAATGGAAATGTCAGACAGGATCCTACGTTAACAACCTTGTACAGTAATAAGATGAGTCGTTTTCGTGCAAAAAAAAAAAATTCCCGAACGTGAAATAAGATTGCATGATCGTAAAAAGTTGTCTACCATTGTCTGCACGCTTTTAAACCAGACACATTTTTCGATCTTGGTAACGGTATCCAAGGCTGTGAAATTTAAGTAGAAGTTACAGCTTCATAAATTATGCTACGTCGTCCGTCCTGATAGGCTTCTGTGCAAAGCTTTCTAGAAGTTGGCAATTATATTAAGCCTGTTTTTCGACCATTTCCACTGCAAAATTATTCCAGATATTCGCGCTCGGATTCGTGTTCCGAGGCTACACTTTGATTATGGGTTCGAATTCCGCTTGGGCCGATACCATGTTGGAATTTTTCCCAGTTTTTCTCCTCCTACGACAGCGGCAAGTAGCCAAATCCTCTTATGAATTATGGAACTCATCTAGCCACAGTTTCAATTCGCTATCACAAATTTCATTGACGCTAGATAAACTCGCATTTGATACAGCGCCGTTAAGTAACTACAGTCAACTCCGGATATAGCGAACCTCTGCGGACTTGAATATTTTGTTCACTATATCCGAGGTTCACTAAATCCGAAGTGTCTCTCTCCTAACCTTAAATGAAAAGAATGAATGAAATTGTGAACAAAAAAATAAAATACTATACAGTAATTAAAATATTTCATTTTTGTGGAATGGATTACACTGTATACTGTTACTAACAGTTGATTTACTTAAACTATGCTGTCGACCTACGTTCGCTTGCGAAAGACCACGTTCAATGTCACTTATAATATTCACCTTATCTTCCAAAGAAAACACTTTACGCTTCGACATTTTTATACAGTACATTCACTGTTGGAACACTAGAAACAGATGATAAGGTAGAAATAACAGACGCTGTTATGGTGTGACTCAGTCTTGGAATTTCCCAGGTCACTTAATGAAAACTGGGAGGGGATTGATGAAGTTTAAAAGCCATCGGAATCTTGCCTTCATTTATGCTCTGGACATGATGTCCGTCCCCTTTCAATAAAAGAAGACAATTTCACTTTCCGTTGTTTCGATGCTATCCGTCATAATGGAAATGTTTCTGAGAACAAAAGGCAACCCTTTAACGGTGGAGGATTAGAAATAACAGTGAGTAGTGTGCCTCAGAACAGAATGGCAACCCTTCGACAGAGGTAACGTCGTCACGCGTGGCCTGTATTTACAGTACCGGTACATCTCATTGCCTAGGAATCAATAATCCTACCTTTGTCCTTTAGCTAAAGGAGTAAAGAACTTAGAATGTTATTCTCAAAACATTGTTTCAATTTTATATAAGAAGGTCCGACTCCAAATAAGAATTTGTCAGGATAAAATTCTTGTAACTTCAATGTTTAAGGTTCACTATAACTGAAACGAGGGTTCACTATAAACGGAAATATTAATGTACTTTCTAATGTATGCGGGTCGGGACCAACGATTTAGGTTCACTATAGCCGAATGTTCACTTTATCCAGAGTTGATTGTACTTAAAAATAGTAACACAAATCAATTAACGGTAATGAACGTAACTTACGAAATCACTGTAGGTACGTATAGTTCCGTCACTCATTGCAACAGTGGTACGAAATCAGCACAGCAACTTATGATTTGGAAGATAATGGATATGCCGAATGCTCCGCTGTATAAAACTCCATCTACAGTACTGTCCGTCCGAGTGGTTATGTCGCATCCAGGTTTCTCCAACCCGTTTCTGCTAGCCCTTTTGTAAAGGCTAGTGGCTGGGCTGTTAGGCTCTTTCCTGAAAATATTTTCTATACGGAATTGGACGTCTACATAATACTATACAACTGTTTAAAATAGTTTAAGGAAAAGGGTCCCGTTAAG